>NC_057852.1:78057742-78687242 GCF_015237465.2 Chelonia mydas
GCATTTTTGTACAATATTATTTACTACTGTCTGCCTGTCAAACGTTCCATACTCATGCACTTGCCTTCTTTTCTTGACTCTTCCTCAACCTTGGAGATGGTCTCTTTAGTTGTGTAATTATTAATATAATATATTCTTCTTCAAAATTATCTCCCTTTATAGTTTTACACATTTTACAGATAACATCAATCTGATCGCCAGCCTTCCATCATTTATTTTCTTCTATGTGAAGCTGGTTAAGCCCTTGGCAGCAGCACTAGGTTCTAGCCCATGATCATGGGAGACCGTCATCTTTTCCCTTGAGTCAAAATGTCTGAAGTCTGCTTTATGCTAAATACAAGCAATAGCATTCATCACACACAGAGCTTTTGTCTAAAAGTCCTAATAAATGCCCTTTCACTGTTAAATTTCTCTTCAAGACTGGTGTAACTGATGCTCTCAAACAATTTAAGATAACTGAGCATATTACAAAGAATGTAGAGAAAATCCTCCCAGAGTAGAAATTAAAAAAAAAAAAAAAAGTCCAACAGCCCAACAAATACATTTGCCAGTATTGGTCAGTAATATGTCAAATGGTGCACCCCAAATTATTTTTAACGTGATCTTTTTCTAAGTAGTTTAATTTCACTTAATCTACAAGGGGATTGAAAATATCTTCTTTAAATAGTGAAAAGAGCTGTGAGTTGCTAAGGTTGAGAGTATGAGTGAGTCATTATATTATAGGTAATTTACAAACACGGTTATCTGGTATGTATGTTTCTGGTTATCTCTATCTATTAGAATAGCTTCTTAGACGATTTCAAAGTGACATTTACTTTGTGAAAAATGTCCCTTCTTTCAACAGTACCGAGATACTATCTTCACAGGAAATAATGTATGAGAGGTCAGAGTATTTTCATCATTAACTTGGAATCCTGCCCATTCCATCTGCCTAATGGGGTTTTAATTATTGTTTGTCCTACAGAGAAAACAACACTGTTCAAATCAACATGAATCTGTTAAGAGT
Organism: Chelonia mydas; assembly: GCF_015237465.2. Lineage (NCBI taxonomy): Eukaryota > Metazoa > Chordata > Testudines > Cheloniidae > Chelonia > Chelonia mydas. The sequence continues at coordinate 78,058,749 of NC_057852.1, forward strand.
TTGGATCGAGTGAACTGGTCTTTTATGGGAAGAAATCTTCATTATCTTGTATATTATACTTCAGTTATACAAAATTATATAGAAGCACTCCCTGTTTGGACATAGGGAGAATGTACAGTCCACAGAAGGAGGAGTGGGGGAAGAGCCCGTGCCCAGAGAAAGCTTCCACCCTGCCTCATCAGGTCAGGGGAATGTTATTGGTAAGGCCAAGAAAGGGGATGCTGCTGGACTTCTTGACTTTTCAGCTGCCCCACTCTTAGTTCCTGTAGATGTAGATTGGGAACTGTGTTTCTAGGATGCTGTGGGTCTTACCTATTGCCTATTTTTTGTGATCAAGAAGGAATTTTTCCCGCTGGGCCAAACCGGCTGAAGTCCGATGTGTTTTTTGCCTTCCTTTCAGCATTGTGGCGGCACAGTTGTGGTAAAGAAGGCTAGGATTTGGAAATCTAATATAAAAATAAAATATAGGAACGTGTAGTTTGTGTGTGATGTCCAGTGCAGATAAAAGTTAAAAGGATCAGCTCCCAGCCTTTGTAAGGAGAAGGGGAGGCCTGAAGTCTTTGCAGATTGCTTGGTCCTCTCTCCCCCACCCTCATGGCGGGGGGGGGGGACTTGGAAAACTCAGAAGTGAGTGTATGGGCCAAGGGGTCTACACTGTTATTGGTTATATGGTAGGAGCTTTGTATTCCTGACTGGACCTGGTTAAATGCTTGGTATCTGAGATGGTTGGGCATATATCACCTCTACCCAGTGTTAAGTATAAATAAAGTTGTGGCCCTTTGTTTAAAATCCATCCCAGTGCCTCTCTTCTATTCACTGCTTGTCCTGAGCAACTGTTGTTTTATTACGAATATGTATATCAAGTTTGCGCACACACTCTCTTCACCCTTCCCCTTTTATAATTATCATGTTTGCTTGATTTGTGGAGGTGACTGTCCTTCAATGTCTGTGAGGTTATATTCTGTGTGAATATTATGCTTTGGGTAAATTACATATTTTGGACACTTCAGATTTTGCTGGTAAAGGAAGAAGCAAATTAAAGGTATTATATATGCTCTATTATTCATTCAATCAGTCATTAGCCAAGTAACTAGCTGAGAAAAAAATTGTGGAACCCCATTTCACTAACAAGTAACAAGTTAAAATGAGTTTGTGCTCAGATCTGGAAGATGGTATAAATTCCAGATTTAGACAATGATAATTGTTGACACTCCAAACAAATGCACAGTATCTTAGATAAGAATAGTTTTTCATTTGTTTTTGTAGAGAAAAACAACACATACATAAATTATATAATATAACAACAAAAACTACTATAAAAGATCATTAAGGTTTCAAAGTCAAGCACTCAAAAGTTAAGAAATGCCTGAAATAAGGTTACCTGGGGAACCTTAATGCAGCCCCCTTGTGCATATACATTATGAGATAGTCTTATATTACATGATCGTATACTATTTTTTCCACAGTACCTAAGCATCATTCAGTGCACAGGATGACTGCTGTTTACTTATAATGAGAAGCTATTCAATATTTTGTTTTATTTTCGTTGTTCAATGTGTGGCCCCCTGCCTTATTGAGAGTACATCATCCACACCTTGTACTGAGTGCAGAATTATTAATTTCCCCATGGGCTTTTCTGTGGTGCTGTCATTGGAGTATTCAAGTGCTTTGTAAACATTAATTATCTTCACAAAACCCCTGTGAGGTTAGATGGTATTAAAATTCTGTTTTACAGATGCGGAACTGAGGCACAGGGACATTAATGTCAAAAGTGTGCACTAATTTATGACCTGATTTTATCAGCGAACTTAGCATTTTATATCAATGTATAAGTTCAGAGGACAGCTTCCATTGACTTCAGCTTCAGTTGTTAGAGCTCTGCACTTCTGCAAATCACACCCCAGTTCTCTCAAATTGTCACCCAGAAAATACACAATTAGCGGTCATCTGTGAAAAGTTTGGTTTCAGTGACTTGCCCAGGATCACATAGGAAACTCTGTGACAGCAGCAGGATGTGATGGGGTGTACCAGACCCTTTGAGGTCCCCTACTGGAGGCCTTGTGTCCTATCACACCCTGCCCCATTTAAGGAGCAGTGGAGGTGGGTCCTCCAGGCCTGCCTAGAAAGACCGCAGGGAAACAGCCAATCAAAGCACAGCAGGCTCAGTTAAAAAAGAGCTACAGGGCCTGAGCAGGTCATTTGCTGGTTGGGGCCAGAAGAGAGAAGAAGGGCTGGAAGACATAAAAACTCTCCAGACAAGGCAGCCTGTGGGAGACCCTGCTCACGTAGGAATAGGACAGAGAAACACTCCAGGCAAGGAGGCCTGGGAGGGACCCTTCTCAATCAGGGAACAGAGAACCCAATAAGGTGATGGGACTGAATGGGAAGCATCCCAGGGAATGCAGCAGCAACTTTTAAAGGGAAGGAGTAGGTGGCTGCTGTTTATACGGTCCCTGGGTTGGGACACGGAGTAGTGGGCAGGCTTGGGTCCCCCCACTGGCCATTAGGGAAGTTGCCTAGTCCCGAAGAAGGGAATAAGATTCAATACTAAAAGCCTGAGAAAGGGGCTAGAATTTAAACAGGCCCAGAAATGGGGTGGAAGACCCTGGAGAACTGTGTCACCCTGGAAGGGGTTCCTTCATGCATTTAGACTGTGTCACTTAGCCACTGTTGGCAAGGACAACTGCCAACAGGGTTGCTGGGAACAGAGAAAGAAAAGAGTGCCAGATTGCATCCAGCCGCTGTGTCACGCAGGGAGTGCCCGCTGTCACAGAGGGATAGAATGCAGTTCTGCAGGTTGCCATTCCAACGTCTAAACCATGAGACCATCCTTTCTTTTCCTGCATTTCCCTGCCTCCTTCAAATGCAACAAATGAGGAGAGATCATAAAAACAACAGCCTCATTCATACACAACCCTAATGTAGTTCCAGAGCACCATGCATCCTGTGCACCGCTGAGGCAGGAGTGGTCCTCCACTCCTCTGCCTTGTAGACAGGCTGCTGCTGCTTTTTCTTTCTCCTTGCTGCCGAAGCGTTGAAAGCAAAAGAGGGGCATGTCTCTGATCTCAGACCCTGGGCCTGGTTCCACAGCCAGTCCTGGCTCTTAGGAAAAGTAATTGCAGGGGAAGTCCTGCTCAGGCCTTGCATTCCTGGGCTGGAGCATGCTCAGTACAGATGGACTCTTCCATAGGTGCCGGATTCATCCAGGCCTGGGGGATGCTCACCCCCCCACACACACTCTGCACCATTCCTCGCCCCCACCCAACCCCTTCCCCCATGTCCCCACCCCCGCCCCACCACTTACCAACCCCTCCCCGTAATGCACCCCGTCTCTGTGCTTCCCCCTCCCTCCCAGAGCCTCCGGCACACCGCAAAACAGCTGATTGCAGTTGGCAGGAGGTGCTGGGAGGGGACAGGGGAGCTGGCTGCCATTGGGTGCTAAGCACCCGCTAATTTTTTCTCTGGGAGCACCCAGGGAGTTAGCATCTATGGACTCTTCAGAAAATATAGCTGTGGAACTCTATCAAGTCTCCACTGATTATGTGCAAACTTAGATTTTCAGAGCCATGCCATGTTTCAGGTCCCTGCTCCAAAGCATAGAGGTGATAGAGCTTCTCAGTGAAATGGTTGAAAGAATTTTTTAACATGGGCTAAACTACATATTTTTCCCTACCTTGTCCTTAGAAATGGATTGACTCTGTTAGGTAAATCTGTCCAAAAACGTTCAGCCTGAGTTAGGCACCATAGAAAATTTCATCCTGAGCAGTTAAAGTTTGGTAAGCAACTGAAAGCAGGGTCTTGTAGTGGAAAGTGTCAGGCAACCTTGACTGTAGGCGTCACTTCCTATGCTGCTTACAATATACATAATTCTGGTGTGGAACAAGGCATTTTATTTGGGGAGTTCAGGGCAAGGGTTTTTAAATAAGGAAATGGCTAGATTTTCAAAATATAAAGTTTTTTCCTTTAAATAATTTATTGCAAAAAAATTAACTACCTTAGGCAGTAAGCTCCTTCAAGTAGGTAAGCCAGCACTTGGTCAGTATTCCAGTCAGCTCATAAGGTACATTTGAACCTTAAGAATTGTGCTGTATCTCCAGGATATTAATGGCAAATGAAGAGGAATCAGCATCCAGCATGTCTTTCCATTTACAGTATGTTCATCATTCTCAATGTGTTAAGGAAAATGAGGGAAGACAAATCATTATTAACTTTAATCAGTACCTAATGTCCAGACACTCTTGGTTTGCAGTTCTGATTGATCTGTCTATCTCCTTCCTTAAAATAGTTTTACTTAGTGGGCCTTCCCTGACAATAAATCTCAGGAAATTTTTGACTATCAGCAGAGAGTGAACAGAACAATCGTGTCTTGGAATTGGGGATACTCCGGTGAAATATTTGTAACAAGGTGATTTACTTTTTTAAGGCATTCTGCATCCTGAATTAGCAAAAGCTCTGAAAATGATTCCTCATACTGTGTGCAGTGCATCCGGTATGGAGTATCCTATGCAGAGTGTGGCTTCAACAGTGTGTTCTTGCTCTCCATTAAAGCTTCTAAAAGGAAGTTTTGATTTTCCTCTATTTTTAAGTGAAAAATGTAGGACCCCAGTTTCTACCACCTTCCCTCACATTTTGAAGTACCTCATCATCAAGCAATCCAGTTGAAATTGGTGGATGGAATCAATGGACCTCCTGCTTAGTTAGGTACTAGGCTATGAGTAGAAATGGCTGAAATGGGCCCATAGACCCAAATTTTTAAAAATGACTTGTCATTTTGGATGCCTCGTTTTTTGGGTTCCGAACTTGAGATACTTTAAGAAGGCCTGATTTCAAGAAAATGCTCAGCATCCATGTTCTGAAAATCAGAGCCCGTGAACAGGTTCCAAGCAAGGGGGCAACCAAGAATGTGGCAGTCAGAGTCACTAAATACATTTGAAAATTTGACCTTAGTTACTCCTTGATTTCATGTTAATGACTTTAGAGATACTGATGAAACTATATTTTTATGGCAAACACCAATAGGTTTCTTTCTTGCCAAAAATCACTGCTGGAAAAAAAAGAGAGAAAATATTTTTCTTTCAGCAATTATATTTTTATAACTATGTTGTGTGCCTCTGTTTAGTGAACAGCTGAACCCTGTATATGCATGTGAAAAATATTTACTTTGACTTTGAAATAGACACTAGTTAAATTTGGGGGAAATCTTCATGTGTATTTTTAATTTGTCTGCCTCTCTTTAAAGATAGACCCAAAGATTCTGCTTAAAAGATTAAATCAGTCATGTTTTATTCCTCCCTTCATCTAATTAAAGACTGAAATACACTGTGCATGAGACAGAAGAAAGGACTTAAAGTTATCTCTGGAAATGGCTAATACCAGGTGTTCTTGTGGCCTGTTTGACATCATCTTATTCAGTTGGCAGAGAAGAATGTCTGAAGACAGTTGCTAGATGTCTAAGGAAATGCAGTCAGAAAGCTTACAAAGTATAATATCAACTCTGATCTGAGGGCACTTTCCAATTCATTTTAAAGTATTATGTCGGAAATTTATGAAACAGAAGCTTTAGTGGTACAATTATGCCATGCAGCCACCTGGAAAATCTTTCCTTCATTAGGAACTAGGTAAGTAATCAAATCTAGCATTAATAGGAAATCTCTCCTCAGCCCCACCATTTCTTGAGGTGGTGCTTGTTATGTTTCTGACATGTAGGTGCAGACTGATGGATAACTAACATGAAAAAATTTATTCCAGCCTCTCAACTTTGCCCATGCACCCGTAGACAAAAAGATTGGCAACATCATAAATGCTTAGTTGGCACTATTGTTGCATTTTTATATGACTGACCAGGTAGAGAAAAGCCTTAGGCACCAAGTGTGCAATAATGTGTCTGGTCCTGCACTGGTGCAGGAGGTGGTGGGAGAGATGCAAAAGGTTAGATCCTTAAAGGGATTTAGGTGCTTAACTGCTACGTCAGTCATCTAAATCCAGAATTTAGATCCTCAAAACTCCACCTCGCTCTCGCTCTCGCTCTCTATCTGTTGGAGCTGTCCCCTATGTATAAATAATTAAATATACATTGGAGGAGGGGAACTGGAATCTGGATCTCCTGCCTCCTAGGTGAGGGCCCTAACTACCAGGTTACAGAGTCATTCTCACTCTGTCTCTGGCCCAGTGACTAAGTATTTATATACAGTGGAACAGCTCCAATAGGAAATTGAGAGACCTGCCCCAGAATACCCCCAGGCCAGTGTTTAGGCACTTGCCTAGGCTGGCGGGGATCCAAGTCCCTGCTCCACAGAGGGAGGAGTTGAACTTGAGTGTCCCACATCCCAGGTGAATGCTTTCACCACTGGACTAAAAGTTATAAAGGGGAGGCTTTTGAGCACCTCAGGATTGGGTTTTTTGTGAGAAAGGGTGTAGGTGCCTAACTCCAGGAGAGGGTTCATGACCATGGTATGTGAATCCCTCTGTCCCAGACTTAGGCACCTAAATTCCTTTGAAGGGTGAGGCTTAAGCATTTCCTATGGGCTAGCTTAGGTCCCCGGTCCACGTGCTGGCTTTTGTGGATCCTTTTATTTTAGGCTCCCCATGTACTATATAAGGAGCCTGGGTGCCAAACTCAGGGCTCTGGATTCCACTATGGAGCAGGGCATTTAAACATTAAGCATTGCAATGCAGAGTCTAAGATCCCTTTGTAGATCTAGCCCAAAGAGCTTCTGCTTTCCACCCCACGTGCGTGGGACATGTACAGTCACATTCATTTCATTCAAGGATGGCAGGGATATGTGTCTCATGCTTGCGGTGTGACTACACTGCACAAAATGGGGAAGGTGGCAAGAAGACCATGACCAGAACACCTTCCACAGCAACCTAAGAAGGTCAGAGGCAGTGTGCGTGCATGGGTAGGGGGAAGGGATGGCAGGAAAATATACTGTATGCTTCCAAAGGGGTAGTAGTGACAGTACTTCCCCTGTGCTCCCAGCTGCAGAGTGCATGCCTGAGGAACAATGTTTGTGGGAACTCCCAATGGAGTAATAAATCTTCATTCCACCCCAATGTAGCCAGTGGTCCTATGTCCACAATCCAGTTCTGTACAGTGGTAGAACTGAAATAAATCTAATAATTAGAACAGCTTTTCCTTGCTAGAGCAATGTCACCGTGCCTTCAGAATTTTTTTTTTTTAATAATGTATGTTATGCTTTTAAAAAGGGGAAGACTTTATTTGAATTCAGGAAATTAATTAACACTGATTTGCAGTAGAATGTATTTGAAAGGACATGAAATATTCACATACCAAATGAATTCATTAAGACCAGTGTGATTACAGTGAATGTCAAATGAATTAATAACAATGGGACCTTTAAGTGTTACCATTACTTTCACAGTGTGTTGCTGTTTTATACTTACGGGCTCTGAAGTTAAATGACACTCCACAATTGCCCAAGTAGATTAATTGTGCATTAATAATCAATGGGTGGGCCAGCAATCTGGTGGGCACTTAAATTTCATCGACACCTGGATACTGGAAAATCATCTTCATTTCCAATTTTCAGTCAGGAAAGTCATTTTAGTCTTAAATTAGGCTTGCATCATTTCTCTTGAATTAGTTTAGCATCCTTGACATGTTACAGAAGCATTAAATAAGTTGGTGCATTCTAAATCCGTATTCAGAGTGGAATTTGAATCAAGATTTAAACCTCTGTATGTACTGGGAGTTTTACGAGGGAGCTCTATCTTTCTATGTAGAATTTAGCAGATATCCTGATCTTATTAGGAAATTTATTGTGCTGACTTTTAACTATGGGCCCCTGCCAGTCCAGATATACCAGTCTTTCTTTTATTTTATTTTTTGTTTTGTTTGTTTGTTACTATGGTGTTTACATTTGTGAAGGTTAAGAGACTACCATTGTTAGAAACTGATGTCTTCTTTTATCCACAAGACAAATACATCTACCATACATAATACACAATACCAGTTTTATCTATCCAACCTTTCTAGTGTTTCTTGCCTTGGAAGAACTATAATGCAGCATACATTAGAGTAGGATGTACAAAGTAAAAGGTTTACTAATCCATTAAAAAATCCAGTAGAAGACAATGTATATCTTTTCTTCCAGAACACTGTATTTTTCTGAAAAATATTACCTAACACAAGAAACAAAACATTTTTTATACTCCAGTTTTTAAAATAAAAGAAAATATTAACTTTATTGTGGTTAGACCGTCATAATTTAAAAGAGAACTCTTTTGACTGAAATGTTCTAGTTTGCTTTCCCAATCCTGCAAGCTGCTCCAAGCAGGCAGATCCCTGCACCCACACAGAATTCCACTGAATTCAGAGAACTGTTCTTGAACAGATTGGAGGATCAGGACCATGTGTGGTTTTGTTTTAATGTTTAATGGGCAGATGTCCTCTCTTTCTCACATATCGACATGAGCTACATTTCCATTCTAATTGCTGCGGGAGAAAAATCTGACAATACGGCAGACCCTGGGATCTAAATTCTAGTTGCTTTGTGACTCGCTTTGTGGCTTAGAGCAAGTCACTTAACTATTTGTGTCTAGCCTGAGGCCTTGTCAATACTACAAATACTTTGCCAATGTACTATACTGGCTAACCCCTTTGTGTAAACACAGTGTATGCTGACAGAAGGAGTGTTTCTGTCCTCTTAGTAACACTGCATGTCCAAATTATATTAGCTATGCTGACAGAAGCCCCCTTCTGTTGGGATAGTTGCATCTACACTGGGGGTTTTGCCGCACAGGTATGTTGGCTAGAGGCAGTGTTTTTTTTCATATCCCTGACTGACATAGCTATGCTGACAACCTTTTGTAGTTCAGACTAGCCTTGATCAACACAGTTGTAAATCTGTAAAAGCAGGACCACTATAGGAAGCAAGTGCTGAATCTGTGTTAAATTTTCTTAAGCCCAGTTTATAAATAGAAAACCTTCAGACTACTTATCTTCTCTGTGTATAATCCAGAGAAGTGGGTGAATACAACAGCATTCAAACAAATATTCAGAGGTATTCATTGCACTTAAAAATGAATTTGCTTCAGATGTGCTTTAGCCTTTTGTATTTGCTTTTCCCAAACACCCAAATGATCGAGTGCACAAAATAAAAATTATTTTTAAACTTGTGTGCTTAAGTGTTCGTGCTGTAAGTGATATATTTTATATGGACTGGGACATTGTCTCACACAACAGTAGACCAGGGTTCCCGCCCTCCCCCCTTTTGAGAGTCCTGTTACAAAGGCAGTTAAATTAGACAAGGATTGGACCAGGCCCTGCGCAGCTAGAACAGCACACTCCCACACAGTTCTTTTTCTGTGAATGCGATGAGAGAAAATTAAACTTAACTTGTACCCAGCTGGCAATTTGTACAGTAACCTTATGTGATGGGGTGGACTAGGCCCAAAGGCCCCCTGCTGGTGGCCTCAACAACCATCCCAGGAAAGGTGCAGTAGACAGGTCCTCCAAGCAGGCTAACCTGGCTGCAGGGGAAGCAGCCAATCACAAAGGCTGCAGGGAGCAGTCAATAAGGGCCCTGCAGGCTCATAGAAAAGGAGTTGAAAGAGCCGGGATAGAGCAGTCTGCTTGCAGGGAGAGAGGGAGCAACAGGTGCTCCTGGCTGGTTTCAAAGGCAGGTAGTTGCTGTCAGGGACCAGGGAAGCAAGGGAATAGCTTCTGGCTGTCTGCCAGGACTCACTGAAGATAGGCCCCGGGAAGGGACTGTCCGTGGAACTGTTACGCTCAGGAAGGGGGCTGATCTAGAGTGACCCAGCTGGAGAGCTGGGGTCAGAGGACTAAAGGGCAGGTGGCAAGTCCCCATGCAGGAAGCTCTGGAGGGTGCTTCTCCACCCCAGAGCAAGAACTTCACATGTAAGCTAGCTAACTAGGGTTCTGAGATAGGCCCTGTTGGTTAGTCTGAGGACCAGAGCACGGGAAGGGCTACAGGGACAGTGTAGACAGCTCACCCTGAGGACTGAGTCACTGAAGTCTCGGTGAGAGATCCGTTGGCTGGAGAGGTGGGTGCCACCCCGCTGAAAAGAACTGAAAGGACACAGACACACCCAACCAGAGGAGGTGCTTGCAAGAGACAGATACTGACCCCGTTACACCTTATTTGATTCAAAATGGTGCCTTGGGCAGGGCCTGTGTGCCCCTGAAATGAAAAGGTTTACAATTTTCTAAAATTTCCCAAACCCACTTGTTTGCTATCTCTTCATAAATTCTCTCTCTCTCTTTCTCAATCTCTCTAAGATTCAGTGCGTTAGTGGAGCCTTCAACCTGTCCTTGACGATGAGTTATAACCTTCCAATCAGGAAAGAGTAGCAATAGCATTTGATTTACAGTTACAAATCTTGATTACACCTTTTATTGATGGTACATTTATAAATAGTTAATAAAGTGTTAAAAATAATTAAAGTAGGTTATGAACTTATTCCAGACATGAATGGTGAGTGCTGGAAATGGTTATAGCACACCAGTAGAAGGTGATTTTAAACAAACTATCGACCTGTTGGACTTTTATGAAAATCTATAATGACTGATTATTTATTAACCTCTCTACGTAATACATACAAACATGTAAATATAATATACTTAATATAAAGCATGGCTCAAAGTTACTAATTGCTTAGATAGCTATATTGTAATTTTAATTCCTTCTAGGTATTTCCAATAGGAAGATTCCAATTAACTTCAGTGGGCTTTTGCTCAGTCCCACAGCAAATATTAGGAATACTGCAGATGTTGAGATAATCGTATATATTTAAGTCTAAACTGGAAGTTTATGGATGACCATTGTGAGTGACCAGTCAATCATCCAATTTGAAATTCAAATCTTAAGCACTGAATATACACAGCAAACTCACGATCAGTCCACACTGATATTTATGCATTTGAAGTTCCTATGTAGCATATGTGAATGGCTTGACACTATTTTGAATGCGAGTTTATGGGAGACATAACCTTGAAATCCCCAGCCCTCCTTTACACATAGCAATGATCCTTTTAGCCCCTCCCCGCACACACACTGCTTAGACAGAGAAACACTTCTGGTATGTTACACATTTTCCCATAGAATAAGGACCAGATATGGATAATCTTTAATGGCTACACAAATGCACACACAAATATATATACCTACAGAGTTACTCAGATTTGTGGCTGCAATTTGTGGGACTGCATATCTGGTCAGGGAAGCAAAGCTAGATCATCAATCAAATATTTGTACACTTGAGATATTTATACCCAATAAATTGCAGATGTTTATAGTGTATCACTGAGAAAATACAGGTGAAAACATAAAGTCATATATTGTAGTTTACTTGCTGTTATTAAATTTACACTCTCAAATTGCATATTCTTCATGTGCTGACACCCTTAGTGGGTTGTGTGTACGTGTATTTATCTTTGCTTTGATGAAGGGAGATAGCCAGTTGTTCAGGAATAGATATTTCCAGCAAAGGTCAATGACAAAAACATACCTCAGTTTCCACGTTTTTCTGTAAACTGTACTTTATTAATAATTTACATTTGTACAAAACCTTTCATCTCAAAGGATCCCAAATCCTTCATATTATATGCACATATTACATCACTGAACTACAGTTGCCCCTGAGGAAGAAGTCAGCAGTCAGTCAGCACTCAACATATTGTACAGTTATGGAGGGAGGAAACAGTTTAGCTGAGCACGCTGAAGAAACTTTTATTGCAAACTGTGTTATGGAATCCGTAATACGGATAAACTATAAGGCAAGCCTCAGATGGCAATATCTCAGCCAGAAGACCCCTACACAGTAAACTGCACTGGACTTTCTCTGTCTCAGAAGGACAATGGACTGAGTCAACCTTGATGGCATTTGAGCCTGTGGTTTCAGGTAATCTAGATACACCAACCTGACACATAGCTCAGCACATCTTTTTGTCTGTGTGGCTTGGTACATCACTTTGTACTAACTTTCTATAACCTATTTGAGGTTAGATTACACCTTCATTCACAGTCCATAAATTAGTCTAGTATTAACAATTCCTTAAGCAATAGTTGAGTTGAAGGATTAAGGCACTTGGTGTATCCTATTTTTAAATGTAATATCTATTAGGGAAATTCCCTTGAAGAATTTCAGATCTATCTGTAGTGCTTCCAACCTAATTAGATTACATTTAATGGGTGAATTTTACTGTAATGGGGTGAATTTGCTTCTTTTTATTTTCTTTTTCGGTGAAGGAATCTGAAGGTGGAGTGTCATGGCCACCTCACCCCATTTATAAAGAAATGGGCTTTCTCCTCGCCACAGTGATGCAGGATAATATGTTGCTGTGAATGTGAGAATGAGCTTTTCAACCATTCCATTATTTTGTGCCAAGTTTTTAACATTTAGATCCCATCCACCTCCTCTCTTCCTGTTCATTAGCAACAGCTGTGATCCTACACAGTCCCAAGAAGAGTGACAGGCTCCTTGGAAACTAAACACTGCTCTGCACTTACCTCAAATGCTGCAAAGCAATGGCATATTACTTTTTCTTTTCCTCTCCTCTCCTGATGACAGCAGCGGTGGAGTTAGATTTGTGCAGAGGTTAGAGTAAGACAGCACAAACTCTAACAATTATTCAGTAAAAATGGCAATTATTCGGTATTTGTGGTTAAAAATGTAGAGTAGCCAGATGGAATGGCAGCTATGCATTGTGCTGTCATCCAGGGCAGGGAATTGGGAACAGAGAAGGACACTGAAATGCTGTGCTACTAGATGAATTGGGCCAGATCCTCAGTTTAAATCGGTGAGTATCCGGCCTCATCTAGCAGTACAGCATCTCAAGTTCCCTCTTGGATCCTGATTCCCTTCCTTGCATAACAGCGCAATATACTTAGATTTACACCATTTGAGGAACCAGCTAATGTGTGTGATGAAGAGCTTGGTGTCGAGAGGGAAGTGGCTCCTTGCCTGTTGCCTTGTATTACCATTAGCATCTGCACAGTTTGCTTTTCTGACAGAAAAGAAGGGCTGATCAGCAGCAGAAGTGCAGATAATTGGATGCTCAGGTCTAGCCCAAGGTTTTGCAAGGACTGATTTTTCCTCTCTCTCCTTTCTGCCCATGAACTCCCCTGTATCAGACTAGGCTACAAGAGAGTACCCAACCCCGCAACATAAAAAGGAGAAGAATCTTCATGTAGTGGACAATAGGGACCTCAGACACCCTGACTAAAGATGGCAGGAGGTCATGAGTGCTTTCTGATGGTAGGCCCTCTAAAACTTCAGAGCCTGTCAAAGTTTGGGGCCATAGGTCCATATTAAAGATGCTCATTAAAGAAAAAAAGGAAAAAAACCTTTGTCAGCCTCTGCTACCAGCCAATTCAATTGCAGATTCAATTGCCAATATTTGGAGATATTGCCAATTCAATATTTTGTACATGGTAAGTGAAATATCATTCCCCATCATTATTTCCATTTTTCTTTTCCCTCTGAAGGCTCCAATGGCTGCCAACCATTCTTTGTTGTGTGGGGTTTCCCCCAACCTGCGCTTCTCCCACCCTAGGGGCCAGAGTCTGTTCCCATTTAAGTCAATGGTAAAATTGATCAGTGGGAGCAGGGTTGGTCCTCAGATAGCAATTCAGGGATTTTTGAAAATGGCAATCAAACTAACAATGAAATAATAACTAGACTCAAGCTTATTTATTTTATTTTTAAATTAAATTATTTACAAAACCAAGTAACCACCTGCTAAACCTCCAAGCATGTACTGAACCAATCATATTAGAACATCCTACCAGGCTGGATCAGTGCAGTGCAATGAACTTTTGCCTTAATTATGAAAATAAGTCTTATTAAAATAAAAAAATTCTTCATTAGATTTGGGGGTTGGCATAAAAACTTCTGTTCAAGAGACTGAGGGGTCCAGAGGCTTGCAACTGCTTTTTTTCCCCATGACTCTGCCATATGTGAGCTAATGCCAAAGGCCTTGTAAAGCAAGATAAACTCAGGAAAAACCTCCAACTCTTCCAGCCTCACAAGAGCAGATTTGTGAAACTCTAGTAGAGTCTTGATGCTCATCAAGGATTCAATTGGCGGATTGCATCAGGAAAGAACATCAAGCTCATACAAACCTCGGTTTTCACAAAATAACTACCATATATCAGTCCTGCCAACCATAAGCATAAAAAAATCATTAGATTTTTTCCCAAATACATTTTTGATGCTTTTTATTTGCCTTCAAGTTTGAGCCCTTAGGGTTCACACTTTCCAGTTCTTCTTCACAACCATAAAACTTAAAAACAAAACAAAACAAAGGAGTAGCTGAGTTACGGTTAGAGTTCCTGCTTAGCCTTGTTGGTTGCTGATGAAAAAATTTAATGGGCCAGGTTTTTTTGGTTTTTTATTTGCTTTTTTTCACTTGGGAACAGTACTCCCTGGAAGCTGCACACACACACGGACGCGTAGCAATCTTGTAACTACAGTGCAGATCACATGGCTGGGAAGTTGGCCAGTACCTGGATTCAGCTCTGCTGGCTAGGCCCTCAACCTGCAGAATCCACAGTGCTCTTCTCAGTGCCAGGGATCACAAAGAGGCACAGACAGGCAAGCCAGCGGGGATGGGTAACGATCAGGGTAGGAAAGGAAGTGGCTCCCAGAAAGGGACTGTGGGGTGTTTCCCTCGAAGCGTGAAGTGGGGAGTTTTTCTCTCAAAGGCTGACGTGCAATGGCCAGTTTTTCTGTCTCTCTGAGACTGCTACATATAGTCATGTGACTCCAGGAGCTGCAGCTTTAAGAAAAACACCAAGTTTTCTCAGTTAGACTTGTGGTAAAATTGTGATAGTTGGAAACTCAGGATCATTTCTTCATCCTCAGGCCTGTAGCAGTTCAGCAAGTGACAGTTGTGGAAGTGACAGTTTATGGAAGTGGCAGGTTTGATCTCTGAAGTAGGGATTGTAGATGTTGTCCTCCTTGTATTTGTTTATATTGCACTAGGTTCTTTGCCACAGAACTGATCCTCCCATGGAGAGAAATGCAGTTGCTATTTTGCATCAACTCACCGCATAACTGCATCTAGTTGTTGTAACTTAATTTTTCTGGGTGATGAATTTGTAAGGATCACATGGTGCAAGACTTACAGTGTATTATGGAAAAAAACAGGCCGTATCACTTGGTTCTGGTCCAAAAAGAGAGGTCGTAGTGGGTCTGTCATTGGTGGACAATGATTCAACTGAACATGAAGTAGTGCTACCTAACTGGCACAGAAGCAATGTCAAATCCACTCATTTGTGTTTTTCCCCCTGTAAGTTTCCTCAGTTTTCTAGGACTCGTGTTATTCTCAATGCTGCAGTAATGCATATTTAATTTCCAGGGTCATGTATGTTGAGAACAGGGTTTATGTCCACGTCAGGCAGGAAATAAATCTCATGAGATTATCTGGATTTTTTTCTGATTTTTGAACATATGGGTTTGTATTACTCCTCTTTGTCAATGGTAGATCACCAGGTCAAATCCTGCTGCACCACCCTGTGGGCCCAGTCCAGGCTAGATACACAGCAGACTGACACCACACTTCCAAGCTGTCATGGAGGAGCCTCCGCCCCTTTGCTTGTGTTATGTAATATTAAAAGCACTTCTTCCCCCACAAAAAGAGCAGTATCATTATAAAGCTATTTAAACAAGCTGCCTCCACGCTAACATTTTGTTATGAAAAAGACCTAGTACTTATTTCAGATTGCATTAAGCCAAGCCCCAGGATGGGAGAGTGTTTTATTCCCCCCCAGACTGCCAGAACTCAATTCCCAGAGACATCAGCTACATCGTATTTGTGAGCCAGCATGCCAGCCAGGCCATACAGAAGTGTTTAAATAAATAAAAAAAATATGCAAGGTGGGCTCAGAGCCAAAAGTTCTGGCCCTCCTGCACCAATAGGGAAGGTGGTTCAAGAGAGAGCTTGTGCTGTGATGCTGCTACTAATTTTAAAAGCAGGCAGCAAGCTTTGCTTATTTGTCATTTGGTATTATATCACAACAGCTAACAGTCTAATGTTAAATGCATCTAAATTCTCCCTGCCTTATTTTTCTGAACCTATTTATAAATGCTTTCTAAACCCAGAGGGAACCCTTGCTGCCTGCACATATTAATTCATTTGTTATTTATGCACTTCTGATCTTTGTGACACTTTGTCCTTTGGCCTGACACCAAATCATTTTTTATACATGTTCTGTGGAAAGGTGGCCCTTGCCCTGCAGTCAGCCTCACAAATCCCTGACACACACACACACATGCATTTTTTATTGTTCTCACATGTTGCTTAACAGTCTGAATGATTACTGCTTTACAGCACAACAGATGGGTTCCTGCGTAGCGGTGAAACAGCTGAGATGCTCAAATCGATTGTTTTATCAACAATCAGTTGCAGATAAAAATCATTTTAATAAGCGAAATTAATGGTGTTTGCAAACATGATGTTAATTAAAGAACATTGCTTAGGCTTTTTTCCCTCCTTTTTTTCCCCCCTGCATACAATTTTTGTTACCCATGACATCTTTCATTATTGACTCATGCCCCAAAGAAAAGGCGATTAAAATCTGCTTTTGTTTGATGTAGCTTTTATTGAAGAAAGAAATAGATCTTTCTGAAGCTTCCTGGTGAGATGAAAGTCTAATTATCTCCACAAATGAAAGGAAAAGCTTTAATTAGGCCTGTGCTGAATCTGCGCACTGTGAATTTGTGCATTGTGATGGATAAAGCCTGCATCTCCTCAGTGACTGTGGTTGAAATAATGAAGAAAGAGAAGAGGTAACCTGCTCCCATGATTCAGCTGGCAGAGTTGAGTTCGAGGTACACCTGTGTTGTGAGACAGTGCCCAGAGCAGCTGCCATAGGCCATGTTTCAGTGCAGTGCATTCGGCTGTTTTACAGCCGCCTCCTCCTGAGCTTTGATCTCTTTTCAGACAGCAGGGGTCCTAACAAATCAAGCTTTTCATGTTTCACTCAGTTTCACTCTCTTTTGCCTCACTATTCACACTCAAACTCCAAAGAGGAGAGATAAAATATTGTCTGTTTCTGAAGCAATTAATGATCAGCAGCCAACATGATTGAAGTGGGTATTATGCCTTATGTGAGGTATTTTAAGGTTGACCGCAGGGCGAGTGCTGAGCAAGAATTGAGATTTTATTTATTTATTTTGCTGTTTAATTAATTCAATGTTTATGCTTTTAACAGCCTTTTGAGCTTAACATTTAATTTGCAATGCACTCATTTTCTGCAGTGCTATAATGTCCACCCTGGTAGGAAAGGTGACATTCCTGGATAGTGTTATGCAGCTAATGGCCCCAGGAGAGAAAGCTAAATGATGAAAAATAATGCAGTATCTACCAGATTTTCTACCATTTCTACTCTATTTTAACCATGTTGCATGCAGCTTACTCTGTCTTCATGTAGTCCAGCTGATATCAGGAAGGTCAAATTGCTACTTATTCACATCACTTGCAGCTAACATATTCTTCTCAGTGAATCATAAAGCACCTTTGACATCAAGGGCAGTCAAGGGGATTACTTGCACACCTTTCTGGACAGGATAACAATAGAAATAGGAAACAGGGAACTGAAGACAAAGTTAGATCAGCATGAGCAATCTGACCTTTTATTCTGTCTGTCAGTGTATTCTATATTGTTTAAAGTGTGTTAGCTTAATTGCATTCCCCTCCCTAGAAGTGAGATGTTTAGCAGTCAGCTGAAAACATGTAGAAAGAGGAGAATGTGGGATAAATGGGAATGTTGTGTCCTGTGTTCATTTGTTTACTTAAGGAGGGAAGGCATCTGAAAAAAACAATAATGCTGTTTCTCAAGCAAACACCCTGGAAAGTATTTTTGTAAGTAGATGCACAGCATCTAAAGCCTGATGAAAATTGATGAAAGTGAATGAAGTAGACTGAGTAATTCAACAAAGTGATAATATGGACTCTAATTTGTTCTGTGTGAAGCAAATCTCTGAATTAGAGTTTTCCTCATGAATGCAGCTTTATCCCCTGCTATTCCAAAAATTTCAAAAGTTAACAAGTTACTTGGAAGCTGAGCTCTTAGTTTATACAATTTGTAATTTGTTTAGAGAGCTGAAAACTAGCTGGCACTTGCCTTAATATAAAATATACCAATTCCTCCTCCTTCATTTCAAGGTTTTTTGTTTGTAGACTTGTCTCCTTTGTTTATGTCTGGGTGAGTTTCTCCCTAGTGTTAGAACTGAGTTTATAGAATTGAACTCAAAGAACAAGCTGTAAACAATATCCTAATCTTTAGACCAGAAGTGCCCATGTTCAGGCCTGTTGTCCTAGCATTAAAGGGATGCTGATGAGTGCGTAAAGGTCCCAGGGCTCAAAATAGGACAAAAGAGCTGGGGAAATGCTACAACACTGCAGTGCAAGTATGAGGGCAGGGGTGGCGGGCAGAGCCACGGGAAAAATGAGGAGGCAGTGGATTTCCTGTTACACTGTTGTGCAGAGATGAACCGTAAGCAGTAAAGTAGGAGTGAGCACTGCAGAACACATTTGAATCAGACCCTCCAATTAACTGTTCTCTTTCCTTCTTTCAAGTTTGATTTCCTTTTAACCTTTTATTTTATTCTTTTGATCTCAGCCTCTTTTTCTTCTTGCTTGAGTGAAGAGTAGTGGCGTGATAGGCTTTTTTGAGGAGGTGCTTGTATTATCTGCCCCTATTTTCCAGCCCTTACAATGAGAGAGGAATTAAAAATTGAAACATTTATCTGTGCCGCCACCCAGATGTTGAGGGGTTCCAATTAAATGGGACCATCCACTTTTTTGGTTTTACTGAACCAAAACCCAACCAGCAAGGTCTGCAAAATCAAAACCAAATGCCATTTTTACCCATCTCTGCTTATTATACTGCTCTGAAAACAAGGATCCTTTGGGGACTGAAATTGTTCATGTCCAGTAGTTTTTTGCACATCAGGAATGTGGCGCTTTCCCCTTCTCTCGCCACGGCACATTTAAAAAAAAAATGTTCCAGCACTTAAGGCTATATAGTCTTCTCTGCCCTTGCGTGTGGAGAGACCAAATCTTGGGTGGGAATAGTCAGGATAGAGAAAGGAGGACACAACATCATTCCTTCTTTCCCCAGCCCAGCAGAAGTCTGTCCATTGGGGAACCACGGATTGCAGACAGTGCTATGGAGAAGGGCACAGGCTGGAGTTAGGTTGAAGAGACAAATGTACTCCATACCCTGGGGTTAAACTTTAGAGGGTAAGTCAATGCTGATTTTGTCAGCATTAATGTATGTCCTTCAGTGCTGTGGAAATCTCCCCTCTTTCATCCCTTGGAGGAAGTTTCGGAGGAAAGCAGCAGATGGCTCCTGCAAGTAGCTGAATATCAGTGGAGAATTACAGGGTCTTCACCCAGATGTACCATTGTGGATTTCCTTAGATCTGTCCAGATATTGGGGGATCCAGCTGATTTTGTGGGCAGAATTTCCTGCTACTTCTCCAGGGGCATGTGTGGAGTTTGGGAAGGCAGTATGTTCCATAGAAGGAAGAATATATAGGAAATTGGAAGCAAAAACTCAGAGTTTTTTGTTCCCTACATGGGAATAGCCTAAACCAGGAATGATATAGCCTTTTGTGTATGTGTGCATGTATGCGGGCACATGCACACTTGCCTAGACCCTACAAAACTTAATTATAAAACTTCAGGCTGGATGTAAACCATAGATTTGGTACGTAATAACATGTCTGAAGAAATCTCTGTAAGAAATAACAAAGATATAACTGAAAACCTCCGGGTTCTCAGTAAGGTGTGATGCTCCAGATTGTACATATGGCAAAATGGTAATATGCAAAGAGGTTTATTTTGATGGGTAATAAATTATTATTTTTGTCTGAAAACATGATTGACTGATGCATGTGAAAACATCCATAATTGTCAGGTTACACACTGAAATAACTCCACACTTAGATTTATTGAAAAGCTTGCAGACTGAAATAAGCACATGTATGTTCATTTCAGCGTGAGTTCCTTCAAAATTTTAGTGCTGCAAGAGATCATTTACAAAACTAGCTTTTGTTTGCCACCAGTACTTGAAACTAGAACATATATATTAGAAATCTCCTGGAATTATTTTTCTGTTGTAACTTTGTTTATCTTAATTAACAGGAAATGATAAATTATGACTAAAGTGGTAAAACATGGTGCCTGTAAAAATAAGTTATTTCTTGTGTTAGATACACATCAATAAGCTAAAGTGTTTACCACAGTCACAGACATTTTTGAAATTTAAATACATGGATGATGGGAGAGCAGGAAATGTGTGTGTTTTGAAGCCTTCATAATTTAGTAACTATAGATAAAAGAAAATACAAAACAATAAAGAACAGTGCAACATTCTTTACTCCTCCAGCACAACACTGAATTACTTTCCCAGGTTGTGAACTATGTATTACATATAGAATTCAATATTATGCTGAAGTTTAGGGCTATATTAATTTACAAATCATCTAGGACATATTGTATTATGATTCAATTTACAACAGGTTTATAAGATGGTGCTAAATATTGGTTCTTTTCCTCTTTAGACTGAAAAAAGGAAGTGTCATTAAACTGAATCTGTAACCCAGAACAAAGCAACACCCCCTTTGTTATATTCTGCTCTCAGTCTATTGCCCATATTAAATTTTAGAATTATGGTATTTTCCAGACTACCTGCCAAATTAGCACTTAAGAGATTGTCTCTTTATCCTCCAAAGAGTTAAAAAGAATAATATTAAAATAAAAGGGAGCAATGAGAAACACTGCTACTCCTTATTGAACACATGCCTTGTAGAGCTTTTTGATAAGCAGTCAGTTTTTAAAAAAACCCATACTTCAGCTTTTTCCAAAGAACCCATGTGTAGGTTCCCAAACGAGAACAAAATAGAATTCTTACTGAATTCTAAATAAAATCTTTCTCTGTATACACAACAGTGCTCAAATCCTTTGGTTTATTATGAAAATTCAGACATTATGCTGCAACTTTGTGTATTACTTTGCAGGAGATAAGCCAAAATATTTTTTTCTTGTTCACAACTCTTTAACTCTGAATCCTAGCAGAGCTAAGGTGTGCTTTTGTGGGCATTGTGTTCCTTATTACAGAGGCATTGTATGTGACAATCATCACTTTTACTAGACATGTTGTTTTCATGAGTAGGTTTCACTATACTAAGAGTAGAGTGGAATATCTGCTGACTTGGGTTCATATTATGTTCACCAACCTAACAGGTTTCATGTACCTGGGAAGTTTTGCTTGTAAAAGTTCACCGAAGTCCAAGCTCTCCTCAGTTTTTTAGGATTTAACCCACACTCTTAGGTGAATCCCTCTGAAATTCCCCTTTCTTTGATGACAACCATCCTCAGGACCTCCCATTAGCTTTGAAATTTTTTGGCAGTCCTTTTTCCTATGGTATGCAGGATCTGGTCACTTTCCTCATGATGTGTCTTTAATGTGGTGACTACCTGATAGCACTGGTCCCCCTGGGGCCAGAGGGAACTACCTGCCTCCACCATCATGAAATGGTAGTGATACAGGAAAGAGTCCTTTCCATCCTGCAACCATCGGTTATCTATGTTGGGACCTGAGAGTTCCTCAAAATTCCTTAGGGTTAACCCTGGTATCTCCCTAACTGCCGTTCAGTCTCCTGGTAGGTAGAGAAATCCTGGATATCTCCAAGCTATCTGCTTTCTGAGTTCTGGGGTGTGTCTTAGACATAAGGCCCCTTCAGCTTCTAGCTGCAGCTGAGTTAGGATTAAAAAAATTGCTGAAAAGGGAGGATGGTATGTCTCTCCCCACCCACCAGCTTATGGTATTGTCAAAGGTTAGGCTTTCCCCATGAAATAGTGGGGGGTTGGGAGCTTCATGTCCCCCCAAAAAACTCTCAACAGGATTAGGGGCAACAGATCTACTAGACGACCTTTCATAAAGATAAAAAATGGGAGTAGTCACCCACAACCTCTTGAGGATCTTTGCAGAAGTGTTAGGGTGTCAGAAGTTTCACTCAAACATGGACAAAGGGCTGTTTTACCTGAAGACAAGTGTAGTGGGGTGTTGGAGGCCTACCAGGCAGCCCATTCACCAGAAGACTTCAAAGGTCAAAAGGTATTTATTTTCGGACCAAGGGGCTGCTGTGGGGATAGAGTAAGAGAAAAAAGGGTTCATAAGTGTAACATCTTGAAGCTCACCTAGACTGAGATTTGAGTTCACAATGAAGCCCTGAAATAGGTGAGTTTTGTCTGGTCTTCTGTTATGTTGGAAATATTTATCATATCAACTACATCTCCATGTTAAGGTGGCATGCTTTAAAACTCTGAAATCTATAGGACGTATATTTCAGCACATTTTATGTGCAGCTTGTGGAGTCATGTATGGCTTGTCATAGAATAAACAATTCATTTTAACAGTCCTGTTGTAGGTCTTTAGGCTCAGTAGTAAAGAACATGCTACGGTAAGAGTTTATTGCTAGCCAACCACTTTTGTAGGTTCTGTCTGAGGGACTATTTAAGTTCCAAACCTAAAAATACAGGCTATGAATAAATATTTACTTACACTCATGATTTGATTGAAGGTTACATCTAAACACAAATGATCACGTTTATATATTACCTGATATAATTAGACATGCTCCAGCATTACCAGACTCAGAGCTGTTCTTTAGAACCTAGCAAGCCAGGACGCGGGGAGGCTTGACATATGTTTAGCACCAATCATGTTGTTTTTGTGTTCATGTATTCCTCCAAAAAAAAACACAAAAGCAAACAAAAAGTAAACCAATTTGGGAGTTGCAGTCCTTATCTTTAAGGCAACTGTTGGATAGTTGACCTCCTTTAGCATTTAATTTCTCAAGCCTCTAGGAAGCTTAATTTTAAACATCAAAGAGGTACCTGTGGAAGAAACTGTTCCAGACTGGTGAGTAAACAAATTAGAGTTAATAGGATCATTAGCGTTTGTGGTAAAATTTCAAACTGAGTATTCCTCACTAAGGAATGTAAAATGTCAATGTTTTTAAGTCTTTTAAAATATAATTAGACATGGAAATTGACTACAACTGCTACATATCCAGTTGACAAATGACATTTTACACACTCTAGTCAAGGCATTATATTATGACTTTTAGGGCATTGTTCTGAATATGCTTCTGTTCCTATACATTGCTTTCTAACGAATGAATAATAAAAACATGCACACAATTGCTCAGTGAGCAACACACACTAAAAATCCCGGGTGCCTGCTATATAATAAGTGGATATCAGCTACTTATCAGCTATATCAGTGGATATCAGCTATAATAAGTGGATATCAGTCCTTGGAGCAATTACAATAGCTCTCTGTTTAACCTTTAGATACCTAAGTAAGCATTCTGTAGGGAACAATCCTGCATTGCCTGAGAGATGAACTATGATAGGTGACCTACTCTGCGTCTTCCTTCTCTAGATTCTATAGCTATATTATGAGTATATTTGCAGGCAAAATTCTAAAGTGAGAGATGCTGAGTAAATTCAGTCCCCATTTACCTCCTTTTTCTCCCCAACCCTGCACCAGCCCAAGGACTCTCCTTTCCTTTCTCTACCAAACCACATCCTTCTTTTGGAAAAGATGCACTGAAGTACTCCAAGCACTGAAGGCAGGTCCCACTCCCCGCAGACTACTAACCCACCTAAACTGCTGTACCTTTTCACCACAAAACAGCTTATCAGCTTCATGGTAGACTGTCTTCCCTCACAAATCCTACATCCACTATTCCAAATCTGAGATGCCCACTCTGTTGCTTCCCTAGGGTGGCAGAGGGAAAGTCCATGGAGCTGGAAGAGGCAAGACAAGTTCCCTTCCTCCCGCAGTTGGCATGGACAGTTTAAAGCTGGGGTACATCAAGATTTGCTCCACCTAAGTGTCCTCCCCTCCTAGCAGCTTAAGATCGTTTCTCCTGTCTCTGCAAGCACAATACCCCATAGTGGTTTCCTTTTTACCAGGAAACTGGTCAGTGCAGAATCTGTACATTACCTCAGGATTTGCCAGCATACGAAGAGTTAAACAGATAAAGGGTCATTTATGAAGCTGCAATGTGACATCAGATCAGTACAAGAGTTTGCAGTGTATTAAATGACAGGCTAATGGGAAACCCACACACATTTAACACAGAAGGAAATCAAATATTTGCTACAAATGCCAAAAGAGAATTGCAGCAGATATTCAGACTGGAAACCTGCAGATGGGCAAGCACATCCAGTGGTAAACCACTTCCTGACTGTGAAAATTTATTGTACCAGCAGGGCTTAGGGAGTGAGTACTACAGTGAATTCCACTGAAAGAAAAGAGAGTGAGATTTTAAATAATTGTTCTTTTAGCTCTAACTGTGGTTACAAGCATTGGATTCTTAAGTTATTAGTCTGAAGTACGAATGAAGACTGTTTATATTGTGAGAGGAGTTAATATTTTTGATTGTCAGGATTTTTTTTTAAATGTTGCTTATTTGGCTTCCATAAATTATGTTAGTATTGGAATGCTCCATCCTTCACAGTGAAGTGGGTTTTCTTCTCTCTTTGAATCTTCTTAAGTCTCTCAATAATATAACAATTATTTTTGTTTCAGTTTCTGTTATAGCAATAATAAGAAAAAAAATCTCTCTAGTCAGTGATTTTTAAATAATGTGAGTAATGTATTAATGATGCTTTGCATGTTTCCTTATCCATTAGAAGAAATTATTGTGCATTAGACAGGTGAGATCTGAGTTTTTGTCAAAGTAGCTCTAGTTTCTCTTTGCTATCAGTTTCTAATAACAGTAATATTTCACATTTGCAGTCTTTACTTGCTTTGGTTAGAGCATGGGTTCACAAACTGGTGTTTGGGACCCCTCAGGGGGCCGCGAGGTTATTACATGGAGGGTCATGAGCTGTCAGTCTTCACCCCAAACCCCGCTTTGCCTCCAGCATTTATAATGGTGTTAAAAATATTAAAAAGTGTTTTTCATTTATAAGGGGAGTCACACTCAGAGGCTTGTATGTGAAAGGGGTCACCAGTACAAAAGTCTGAGAACCACTGGATTAGAGGATCTCTTAGAGATTTACAAATGACAGTTTTTAAATAATAGTAATAGCAGTAGTTATACTTTACCCTTCTATGATGCCTTTGATGGATCACAACAGATTTTACAAACATTAACTCTCACTGTACCCTCAGGAGTTACGTAAGTGTTATTGCACCTATTTTACTGATGAAGAAATGAGGGCACAGAGCAATCAATTCAAGATCACCCGAGAAGTCTGCAATAAAGTTGGGAACATCAAGATCTCCTGACTCTCAGTCCTCTGTTACCTTAACTAAAAGACCGACCAACCTTCCAGTACTCCTCACAATATTCTTAGGAGGTAGAAAACCACTAATAACCCATTTTACTGCTAAGAAAACTGAGGTATGGAGAGGTTAACTAAGTTGTCCAAAGAGGGACAATGAGAGTCAAGAACAAGACCAAGCTATCTGCACTCATTATATTTCTTCTTTGACTGGACCCTTGACTGTGAAGTATTCTTGAGGAAAAATTATTGTCCCACCTTCTTTTAGGATTTCTAATAGTAATGTCAGTGTTCCACCTGTAAGTGGTGGCACTATATTTCAAGTAGTAAAAAACATGACTAGCATGACAAGCTTAATCCCTTTACTGGACTAGGGTCAACAGTGATGAAAAAAAATCTGTAAACTGTTCCTTAGCTTCTAAATAAGAAATTTGCTTCAACGGTCTGCATACTCTTTTTTATCCGCTTTTCCAAAACATTAGTACAAGAAATGTTTTGTTCATGCAAATGTCCACAGAAAGCAAATTTCAGGCCTGAAGCTGAGATTCATTTGATTGTGAAACAAAATTTGTTTGGGGCAGAAGTGAAAACACTTTATAAAAGATAAGGGTGGAATAGAAAAATACCATCTTATTTACAGAAACCAATCCCACAGCTCCAGTACTGAGAAGTAAATACTGAACATTAGCAGTTCATAGGCAATGTATTGACTGTAGTTTGCTCAAGCAAAACATTTGTCAAACAGTAGTATGGAAACTTGCAAAAGTTATATATAGTCTTTTGGTGGACTAAGAGGCTAAATTTGCAGAACAAATCGTTCACCGCAAATTGTTCACTTAGCTGCCTGTTCAGATTAAAATTAACTTCAGTTGCAGAATAATCATTCTTTATGTGGCATATGTGGTGAAGGTGGTCTGAATGATTGGGAAGGCAAAATCCACCCCCTTCAGGCTAGGGTTAGGGTGTAGATAGTAGCACTGTTCCATTCTCCCAACATGTGGATTAGAATAGCAGTCACAGCCTCTCTAGACTCATTGTGTGGTGTTTTAGGGCTGCTGGATTTATACAATCAGAGATATTGTATAGAAAAATTCTTTAAAAAGAAGAGGAGTACTTGTGGCACCTTAGAGACTAATCAATTTATTTGAGCATAAGCTTTCGTGAGCTACAGCTCACTTCATCGGATGCATACTGTGGAAAGTGTAGAAGATCTTTTTATATACATACAAAGCATGAAAAAATACCTCCTCGCACCCCACTCTCCTGCTGGTAATAGCTTATCTAAAGTGATCACTCTCCTTACAATGTGTATGATAATCAAGTTGGGCCATTTCCAGCACAAATCCAGGTTTTCTCACCACCCCCGCCCCCCCCCCCACACACACAAACCCACTCTCCTGCTGGAGAGTGGGTTGGGGGGGGTGGTGAGAAAACCTGGATTTGTGCTGGAAATGGCCCAACTTGATTATCATACACATTGTAAGGAGAGTGATCACTTTAGATAAGCTATTACCAGCAAGAGAGTGGGGTGGGAGGAGGTATTTTTTCATGCTTTGTGTGTATATAAAAAGATCTTCTACACTTTCCACAGTATGCATCTGATGAAGTGAGCTGTAGCTCACGAAAGCTTATGCTCAAATAAATTGGTTAGTCTCTAAGGTGCCACAAGTACTCCTCTTCTTTTTGCGAATACAGACTAACACGGCTGTTACTCTGAAAAAAAATCTTTAGTATTTAATAGATATGAAACCGATAGGATTCTATAGAAACTATTGTAAAAACACAAATTACATAGAGATTGAGATCCTTTCCGTAGGTCTAGATTAGAACCATCCTCTAGAATTCCATAGCAAGGATGGCATTTTGTCATTCTATAGGTGATTTAAACAAAACTATGGAAAGTGTCTAATTTTATACAGCATTTTTTAGGCTTTTCCATAAGGTCTCCCATTGCCTACTCCCTGGCTCACCCCCATTGTCACTCTCCATACTGGACTATGTGGCTCCAGCCTGGAAACCCTTTCCACAATGTGCACAGGATGCCACTCTACCAGTGTCTTGTCCCCCGGGGCACTCCCGCTATTAGGGTTAAGCTGTGCTGAAGACCTCATTGGTCTTCTGCACCCAGGTGAATGCCATCCTTAGGGAATAATGAGACAAGTTTACCAGAGTTCATACAGTTGCAGCCAGTAGATGGCTCCTTATGGCTCACTTGGTGGAGATGCAGCTTTTAGCTATATCCCAATTCAAGTCCTTCTGTCCTCTCTTAATAAATAGGGTACTTGCAAGCACACGCACAAATTCAGGTAGAGACACACCTGCGCTAAATGTAGTCAACAGAATGGAGTATTGTGGAAGGAGTGATGATTGTTTTTTTCCTAGTGTCTTACTACCAGTTGGCAGACACAAAGCTTTCCCGCAGCACTCTTAAAAGTGCCCCTATTATTCAATGACTTTATGCATTTGCCATCCTTGGGGAGGATCACTCAGTGAAACAATTTATACCCCAGAATTTACCTGTTGTAAACAGCCTCAAGATTTGATATGGTACTTAATACCGTGACTCTGGTAATGCTGCTGCAGAACATGTACAGTAACAACCTTCAAAAAATGACATTGTGCTGTACTGGCAAAAGAGAAATTGCTGATGCACTTCCTTCCGTGGATTTATGGCCTGTTTTTTGGAATGTTTCTGCCAACAAAAAACTAAAGTCACAACTGCACCACCGAGCTGCCAGGGATAGGGCAAATCTGAAGGAAGCGTAGGACTAATTTAAAGCAGATAACTTTAAAGTACATGAATAAAAAGCAGCTATAAAAAAAATTGTGTATGTTGAATTGCAAACAATGGGTATCCAGCTGAACCTGAATTCACACCTTGAAAGCTACAGAGATAAAGGCTAAAGGAAAAAGAAGCACAGATAGAAAGTAAAATTTAAAAAATTCACAGGCATCTTTTCCAAGGCAAAATTAATGAAAATTGTATAATGTTAATAGATTCCCTCTTGCTTTCTCATGTTGACACTTTGGTGCACATTAAAGGTTACCTTTACATTGAACTCATGCCTCTGCATTTGGAACACCAAAATAGCCTGCAACCCAGGAAGTTTTCTAGCATTTGCAGTTTTTACTTGAATGAGACTTGTGGCGTAAATTAAAAATATAACATCAATCATCATTAATTATCTGTTCAACTGATGTCTGCACTTCTTTACACTTTAATCTTCATTAGCATGTATGAAAGAAAATATCCCAGAGGATGTGCGGCATGTGCTCCTGTGTTTTACTCATGTCTCTCTGGAGTTCTTAACAGCTCAGAAAAATAGGCATCTTCAATGAGAAGCATATGCCATCAGGGCCTTTTATCTGAATGCTTCAAATTAAATCAAAAAGCACAATCTGAGCAGCCATGGGCCAAAGAGAGATTCATCTCCTTAAATCTGTGACCCTGGTGATACATTGCTCGAGCACCTTCTACAGCACTCGAGCTGTGTCCTGTAGAGCTTATTGTGAATTACAATCATGTATGCTTGTTGAACAGCACCAGCTTTCTTATTCCAGATGGTTTTGGGTTTAGTTTGTTTTTTGTTATTCCTTATAGGAAAACCATGACAGCATGTCAATTTTCTACCTTGAACAAAAAGACCTCTTAAAAATGTCATTCGTTAGCAGTTTTAGTGTTTAATACATATGTGGTTTGGATAATATAGAGCAAGTACTTTATTATGTGTAACAATTGTTTGCACTCATATTGCTTATTATAGTTTGAAATTCTTTATTCAAAGGGGGAAATATGTAGGATGGGTCTCTAACAAAAGCTGAAAAAAGCTGCATGGAATCCCTCCCTCCCCAACTAAAAATTGTCAGCAGTGTTAACAGCCCTCCAACTTACAAACCTCAATACTGATACTCTGCATTCAACGCCAGACTTTGACAGCTGTTTAGAATATCCTTACATGAAATAGATATAATAATATGCTCTTCAAGACGCAGTTACATTTGTTAGAATTCCAGGAAATAGAGATGAAAAAAGATGTACAGTATTAGGTCCTCTAGCCCACCTCCCTGCCTATTGTTCCATACATGTTTATATGCATTCAGAATTAAGTTATTGTAGATGTAATGAATAATCTGCACTCAGATTCAGTCTGTAGTTACTCATTAATGCACAGGAGGAGTCTCATTCTCATTACTGTCCTATCTTGGCAATGATTGTGATTAAGTGTCGATATAGGTCCTGTGAAATTTGCAACGATGCACCTAAAAGATAGACACTTCCAGGCCACAGACATAGGCAAAATATCTTATTCTGTCTCTTATGCTAAAGTCTACGGCTATAATTGAGAAATACATAGGGGGATAAAATTACCTTTAACATATTGGTTGACTAATCTAACAGGAACCCTTTGTATCCCCAAAGGTACCACCAAAGAATCTGATGTCATTATCAGAAGTGTAAAGGAATGGCATTTTCAAACCACAGAGCTTGTGTTAACACACCAGTAAAAATCTGGAGAAATTGAATCCAACTTTGGAAGAAGTGCATCTCTACTAACACAACACTTGGGTCTTAGATCATGGTACAGCTGCAGCTGCAGCTTTTCAGCACTAAATCTCTGTGTCAAGATGAAGACTGAAGCACAATTAAAGGGGCGGTGTGGAGAACAAGAATCAAAAAAGGGGGGGAATGCAGGCACTGACAATAGCATAAACATTCAATAGCAGCACAAATCTCATTAACTGAAACTCAATAAGTTGTTGTCTTAGTTACAATAGTGAATCTAAAGTCACTTGGGCTACATGTGAAGGATTCACCTGCAACATTCTTTTTATATTTTCCACCCTTCCCAGCCTTGAATTGTTGTAATGGCAATTCACCCCATGCGTCCCTTCCCTCCACCGCCATCCATATACATTGTTTACTGTTCAATATCAAGCTGACTTCCAATTTTGTTAGTCCTAACACAAACCGTGGGTTATAGAAGACAATGTTCCTTTATGTTGAATTTAAAATCTTCACATGGACCCACTGTATGCCAAACTGCAAAGTAATTTAAACCCTCAAAAGTGTAAGCTGCTTTTGTTTGAATAATGCACTTGGAACCACACAGCAGAGGAATAGATGTTGGAGGTATAAAGAGTAGAAAATAGGGTCTCATTCAGTTGTGGAGACCTTTTTTATTCAATGACAAAGAAAATTATTAGAAATCTTTGCTTTGAAAGG
Source organism: Chelonia mydas (assembly GCF_015237465.2). Classification (NCBI taxonomy): domain Eukaryota; kingdom Metazoa; phylum Chordata; order Testudines; family Cheloniidae; genus Chelonia; species Chelonia mydas. The sequence goes on from NC_057852.1 coordinate 78,089,273, forward strand.
AAGATCTGTCAGTTTTCTCTTACACCTCTATATCTCACGCCCCCATACACAACCAAGATTATACCTGGTTTAGTCATATAAGCACACTTCATATAGTCCACAGAAAGCCTGAAGATATTGTATACCTTCAGTATGCCTCCACAGATCATAAGCTGTTTTTCATAAGACAATCAACTTGAATTAGTTTGAAATATTAAAAAAAAAATTCTGGAAGTCTAGATCATCTAGGATGTAAAGCTTTTAAGCTCTGCAGTACAGGAGGTCACCAGTTTGAATATGACCCAGTTGGATGTGACCAGGGGGTATTACCATCTGCTGATTAAGTGGCTTATAGTATATGATATGATCTGGTGTCCTCAGTATTATTCCCAGTCAATCTATATCACAAAAACACCACCAGAATTAGAACTAAGTAGCCTCCTTTGCTGAATATCCCAGCAAAAGATGTTAAGGACTTGAATAATTGGTCTATGGATACAGGACTGCTCTACCTATGTAGGTGGTCACTTCAGGAGAGGGCTGTGGTGCACTGGTCGAATATTGTGGGCTAGTTTGTATTGCCTCTGCCCATGCTGTAGAGAAGGTGATGTCCATCTCAAAAGCTGTCAGTCTCTCATTTTTAATGAGAATTAAATTCTCTTTAAAAAAAGTCAGAAAGTTGCCTTATCTGCTTTTCTCATTTTGATTGATTATTTGTGGTTCCACAGCATCTTACATGATCATAGCAATGTTCTTTGGTGATAAAATCATCAAAGAGCGTTACTCTGTTGGGGTAGTACATGAGAGGGGTATTAATAATGGAACAGAACAGGGGGCCGTTAAATATATTTTTTTGTTTTTCTGTGTTCGTCCTGGCTCTCCAAGCAGTGGGCATCTCAGTGGCTCACACAGCTCTAATTTAGAGCTAAATAGTTGTATTCCCAACATCAGATGTTTAGAAGAAATTTGAATTTGGCAATTAGAATCCAAACGGTAACCAGTTGTTCAGTCCACAATGTTTTTCAAAGCATGTTTTAGTGTAGCACATCAGATATAAAACCTTAAAGATTGGTCTAGAGAAGAGGAGAAAGCAGGAAGCAAAGTGTTCAAACGTGTGTTGAAAAGCAACTGACTGTGTATGGATAATTACCGTGACTCAGTTTGGCAGACCCCTATTGTTTATCAAAGTTGCAGTCTGCCTCTTGAGCTGGTCAAACATTGAGCTTCAACATTCATGTCAAGAAAATCTTGTGTAGCCAGCTGCTTTGTTAAATCTCATTGCCTGTATTCATTTTCTTGTGTCTGCATCACCTTTCAGATTTTGTGATGAAGAAAGGGGTAGATCCCTAAAAAATGCTTCTAACTTTCCACAACCTTTTTTCACCAATACTGTCTGCCACTTAAATACTCCACGAATGTTGCTATTGTAAACTGTAGTTGTGTTCTGATGCTAGGTAAGTTGTGATCTCACATTTATAGCTGTATAAATCAGGAGTAAGTACACTGAAGTCAAGAGAGTCTGATTCTTATTTACACTGCAGCCCCTTTTCACCACTCTTGCAATGTAAAGGGGCCATAAAATGGGTGCAGATTTAATTGACTCTGAGGCTTAGTGTAAAAGAAAATCAGACCCACTGGAGTTCAACAGTGCAGGTGAGAACAGAATCAGGCCCAGTGTATTGAACAGTTCTTTGATTTATCAAATAATTGAGGACATTGGCATGGTTACGAGCTCTCGGAGAGACTTGGCAGGACTTTTTCTGCTGTATGAAAGAGGATCTAGGATTGAAGCTGGAGCAGCAGATGCTGGATGAGTTAGGATGTGTATGCTTGTATACTGTCTTGTGGGTGGTTGAATGGAGTGGTACTACAGTTGCACAGTAGTTTGCCATTCGTGTGGTAAGAGTAACTTTTTTGGAGAGAAAGGAGGTTAACTCAAATAAAGATGTGTGTTTAAAAAGTTTGGATGGATGCACAGTGTGTAGGCCTTGGATTTTTTTTCCTCAGCTAGGATTGGTTTCAATTTAACACTTTTACTTATGATTATTGATAAAGGATGTCTGATATTGTTTTAAACTACATTACTGTTTTTAGAAATGAAAGGGTCTGATTCTCCACAGTTTCGCACCATGTGTATTCATTTTGCCCTCCTCAAAGTAGATGTAAAAGGCCCCCTATTTGTATTTGGTAATTTTTACATCCCCACTTTGCATTTGGTTTACACAAATGACTACACAAAGCGCAAGGCAGTGGAGAATCTGTCCTTAATAGCCCATCTGAAAATTGTGTCACCATGATGCAGAAGTATTTGTTGATGTGTTGAGTAAGTGAACAATTATAATCCCAGCCTGTAGTTAGTCTTCATGTCTTTGATTGTAGTGGTGTAAATTATGGGTCCAAACCTTCAGTTTCCCATAAGTAGCTCTGCTGAATTAGGATGTGGATTGGGGCACTCTAAATCTATCCTTACAGATGGAAATGCACACACACACAGTTACACATAGATCATTCTTATGATTGAAATCACATTACATTGAATTTTTATTTTTAAAAACTTGTGAATTTAACATACAGTATGAAAGTGATGCTAAATAATAAATCATAGACCCTTACTCCACCAATCAAGAGGCAGGGATGCCCTGCATGAGAAACCTTCTAATTTAGTACAGAGCAGTCTCTTGTGCATAACTGCCTTCCTTGGATCAAACTGCACTTTTTAACCTCAAACACGAAGAAAAACTACTGTGTCTTGGTAAAAAAGGACAGCTAGAACATCCTTTAACAAAAATGGAAATGACTTGATACATAACTCAAAGAAAACAAAATGGGTTAAGCATTTTTGAGTTACTATTTAATCCTACAGGTAAACCATGAAAGCTCAAAAGTGTGAAAACCATCTTACACTAGGAGAGGGTACAGATAAGTGAATAATCAATTTAAAAGCCCAGACCCCAAATGGGGGCAGAGGGATAATTTTCTCAAGACTGCAGACCTGTCTGTGGAAAGGGCTGAACTTGATACTGCTTCTTAAACTGAAACATTTTCTGAGGCAGTATGTTCATTCCATCTCTCTAATCCTCGCCGACATGGATGTGAAATTTATCCATAATGATATATTGAAAAATTTCTCAATCTTCCTTTTTTTAGTAAATGTAAATTGTAACTGGCAGTGCTGCATGATGATTCAGGGCAACATACATGCCAGCGTTATGGGAACTTTTTTTTTAAATCCAATTTTTTAATTTCATTGAAGATTGACAGGACAAACTATTTTATCTTTACCAGGCTTACTGTGGCTTGAAATCTTTGAAAATGAAGTCCAAAATAGTATTTGATTGTTGTCAAGGTGCTCACATACCAAGGTGATGGGTGCAGTTTAAGAACCTATATCGAAGAATAATGTAAAAAACCAGTTGCACTTTGTTAAAACTGGCATTTTATAACTTGTTTATCCTAGTTCAGTGTGACAAGGATGAGAACAGTAGGTTTGGATAATATTCATCTTTCCTCTAGGGCCAAAAAATGGGGAAAATGACATTAGTCTTACCTTAAGTTAAAGAAGCAAAGCAACTAAATTCTATTTGTACAGTAATTCTGAATGGAGAACCTGACAGGAGACAGAATTCCTCATTTCCCGATGACAAGCTGAAATAAAGGTCACACCCAAAGGCTATAAAATATTGGAATCCAGCAAAAAGGATTCAAAAGCTAACTTTCACAGGGCTCATACTACTGTAATTTAAAGAATTGCATTCATCTGCTCTTTCTAGTACATTAAGTGTTGTTCTCTTTAATAGTTCACTAACCTTAGCAAGTTGAAAAAACACTGTGTACAATTGTTTTCTTAATTTGTGCAGTGGAGTAGGAAAAAAAACAACAATTACATTTTTTTAAAGCGGCATCCTAAACATCAGGCTAAGGCGTATTAAACTATTATTTCTTTCTGGATGCTCAGAGAAACATACTTCTTAAAGGCAGGACAGCTAGACAACTAAGTAGCCCTACAAATATTAGGTAATAAATAAGATGAATGAATAATTGAAATCTTATATAATGTGGGCACCAATAGATTAATTTTTACTAGGGAACTTATTTCCAGTAATGAACCTGGGAAGTGATCTCTCATCAGCACACTGCCACAGTGAAGAAGAGGCTGCTAGACTGTTGCTTATAGCTGTACTAACCAAGTAGTTTTCTCACTTGATCTACTTATATATATAATATTTCTTTTCTTAATTCAAATCCTGTTCAGCTGAGCTAGACAAGCAAGTACTGAACCTTGGACAGGATCCTTGAAAAGACTTTTTCCAGACTCTGCTACCATGCAAACATCTTCCTAACCCAAGCAACAGCAATGGATTTTAAGAGGTCATTCAAATCACTAAATAGAAATAAGATGTTGTTTCTTCCTTTTTGTGCAGTTTAAAAAAAAAAATAAGGAATGAATGAAATTCCCAGTACAGGTATAACCTTAAAAGGGAAATTGATCTGCAATGTCTATTGCTTCAAAGAAAAAAATGTCTTCAAATATAATAATCTTTGGAATAATTCAGCTATGGTACCTTTTCTGAGAATATGAAAGCTCTTTTATATGAAGAAGTTTGTGAATCGCTAAGTGTTTTATTTCTAAATGTAGGAGGTGGCTCTAGCTCACACTGTAACCTGCTTAGGCCCTGGTCCTGCATCCAAGTCCGCTACTGTGGGATGATGTACCCCAGCAAGTTCCCTTGACTTCAGAGGTTATGGTTTTACCCATAAACAAAAATCATTCTAGTTTCACAACTCATCCACAACTGTGGACCTCTGTATGTGTATAGAATTGCATGAGAATAGAGATTTGTGCTAGCACATCCCAATCCATGATCATGGCCTTTGTTAATATCTCTTAAAATATATCTTTGTTTACAGGGCAAAAATAACCAGGCTTTTTCCTGTAATTTATATATGTTAAATAATAGGTGGCTATTAGGCAGCTACAGAAGTATTTTATGTCTTGCAAAACATAGAATATAGCACACACAGCCCTCTGAATACAAAGGCCCGTTGTTAAAGCAAAAATCCAGCAGTGATGACTAGTGGCTGCTAGCCTGCCAATAACTATATCTGGTGTGAAAAGAAATGGAATGTTTAACTACAGCAAAACAACTAATTAAAACAGATGAAATTGTGGAAGGAAGTGGAGATGTTACCTTTAGCGGATTAAGAGTGGAATCAATAAAATGAAATAGAGGCCTCATGCTGACTATTTTTGATCTCCATTACAAAGGGCCCCATAAAATCTTATACTGCTTGACTGTCATGCTCACTACAGATTGGCTATCCTGTTCTGATAAAATTAGAACTTCCCCTCTGACCCCCCCCCCCAGTCTTCGACAGATCCTTCAGATCAATGTAAGACAAACTTTTTGGCAGATTTGAAAATGTTTTGCTATTTAAAAAAATTGTTAAATTTCAAATGTTACAGAGCTTTCTAATTTTGGTTAGTAGGTTTCAAATCTCACTTCCACCATCAGCATCAAATACGAGAATATCTTCATCTTTGTGTTCAGAATCTTAGGGTGTTTCCCCCCATGGAAGGATTATAAACAGGATATTAACGTCATCAGTCATATAGTTTATCTACTGCAAAATGCACATTCTTTTGTTCCTTAAGTTTAGTCTCAGGCCAATTCTCTTGGGACAAGTGTCCACATCACTAAAACATCCAGAGCGGGCACTACTTGACATCTTTGTTGGTGGATTCTAAAAAAAGACCAAGGACTGAAGTATTCTCTCACCTTTAGAAGTGATCCCTCAAGATCAGGATTGAGGCATGTTGATAGAACTGCATGGGGAATTGCTGCTGCAGGTATCGTAACTGTTCAGTGGATTATTGGAGAGTTTCATTTTCCATGGCTGGTGGTGAAGCTGGTTCTGCCACAGGTGACTGTGTAGAACTGCTTGCAGGTCCATTATGTAACAACTTCCAAGGAACTCTGACATTATGTCCCTGTAGTGAGGCGGTGTGGCTCCCCACCGCCCCAGAGAGGGACGAGCCCATCCGGAGGCTGGGGTGGGCGGAGCTAGGGAGCTCTGAGCCCACCCCTCAGAGGTTCAGGCGGCGACCTGGAAGTATAAAGGCTCGCCCTCAGAGCTCACTGGGGGGCCAGCCGCCGGGGAGGCCAGCCGCCTCCAGCCTGGCCCGCGACTGGGAAGCCCCTGCGGCCCAAGGTGCATGCCAGGACTGGCCCGACCTGCCCTGCGACCGCTACCTGGAGGAGTTGCCAGACCTGCCCTGCAACCACTACCCGGAGGAGTTGCCGGGCCTGCCACTCGCCCGGTACCCTGAGGAACCCATAGTGCTGGACCCCCCGAAGGACTCCACCATGACTTAGGTACCACCAGAGGGGGAGTAAGGAAGTAGCCCAGGGACAGTCGACCCTAGTCTGGCTGTAGCACTGCCAGAGCCCATGTCAGTGTGTTGCGGCCAGGATCCCCACTGACACAGCAGTGGGTCTTCTACTGCTGCTAGGTCCCTGGGGGGACGCAGTGGTGTGGGAAGGCCTGCGTCCCTCCTGCCACCCAACTCGTGGGTGGCAGTTTCCCCCTCTCCCAAACCATTTGGAGGCTTGGGCCTACCGTTTCGCTCAGCCCTGCCTGAGGGCCTGAGCTCCTGACTCATTACTGCCCCGCCCTGACTTAGGGCCTGGACTTACTACTGTTTATATTGCTACTGCTATAGTATTGTTGTGCAGCCCTGCCTAAGGGCCTGAGTCATTATTGCCCCGCCCTGACCTCGGGTCCCAGCATAACTGTCCTTATTTTCTGGCTCCACAAGAGCTGCCAGGAAAAACTTCCGCGGCTGAACTAATTCCCCAATCCTCAGCTGTGTGTAGTGAGTTGTTGTGGCTCCCCTCCGTCCCGGAGAGGGTCGAGCCCCAGCTAGCCCCTTTACAGTCCCCATCACCTGCCCCTCCTGGTATGAGTAGGAGACCTTGGGCACACCTATCTGCAGTGCACTGGATTGCAGCTCCACTTCCATCTCCCCCAGAACTGCTTATTAAGGTTCTGAATACGCTTCTCCCCACACCTGTTCTTATATGCATTCCCTGCACATAGCCCCACCGAGTCCTGAGACCTCCTCATCAACTTATTTAAGGAGATGGAGGCTGAGTGGGGGCGGGTGGGAGTTCTGTAAAACTGTGGTGACTTTTACTATCCACTGAGTTTCTTAGAGCAGTGGGTGCAGCCTGGCATTCTCTGCTTGGCATCCACAGCTGGATCCCTCCTTTGGATTCAATAACCTGTAACCATCTTCCTATTTTCATATTTTGTCCCTCCTATATTAAATTCTGGACTCTGTGTCTTTTCTCTAATTGAGGGGGGCAGACCTTTAATTGTTTTGATGGGCTGTGCCCACCGTCCCAGGATTGAAATAGACTGGTACAGTTGAGAAATGTTAAATTCACACCAAAAATTAATAAAGAAAATAATTAGGTACATAAATCAAGGGGAAAATGTCACCTGGACATCACAGGTAACATGAGATATCCTCTGTCTATTCCTTCCTTCCTTAATCAGAATGCTGCTCACCTTCTGTACAGCTTCAACTTTAACCAAGCCAACAGTGTACAGTTATTTACATTGCAAAAGCTGCAGTACCTTTTACAGTACTAAGGATTTAGAAAGCACACCGTGTAGGTTATAGCAAAGAGTTAGGAATTAGAAAAAGGGGAAATTTGGTTGGAGCCATTGCGTCTCTGGAAACTCATTAGTTTCCTACGATTAAATAATGTATCCTAGGGGATGCAGAAAACAAAATCCTATATCACCACAATCCATGGAATTTGTGCACACAGAGATGTTAAGAAAGAACATAAGAGCTGCCGCATCGGGTCAGACCAATGATCTATTTAGCTTAGTATCCTGTCTCTGACAGTGGCCACTACCAGAGCTTCAGAGTCATTGAACAGAACAAGACACTTTTGGAGAGATCCAATCCGTCTTTCCTTTCTTGGAATCAGAGGCTTAGGGCCACCCCAAGCATGGGGTTGCATCCCTGACCGTCTTGGCTAATAGCCATTGTAAAGTAATAGCCAAGTAAACTAGCTATGTTATTACACATTTTTTGCCTTTGGAGTAAGTAACCATGTTCTTAGCGTGCAGGTGAGGAACAGTGAATGTCTTAAAAAAAAATGAGAGGGGAATATCATAAAAACTTGAATTTAATCAGGAATGTGCAGTATTCTCTACTACAAAAGAAAGATTGAAATAATGTATGGAAATCTCTACAATAATAAATCAAAATATTCCAAATTACTGTTCTTAACTGCATTTAATTATTCTTTGTAGAGTTAACATCAATACTCTTAAAGTAAGGTTAATAGAAATTATCAAAAAGTGACAGATAAAAGCTAAACACACTTTACTATTCCAGACATCATTCGAAACAGATTTTGAAATGAAAGATCTGAAATTACCAACAGCAAGTAATAGAAACAAGAAAAGCAAATCTTATTTTCACTAGATGTGGGTCCTTCCCTCCCACCCCCAACTATCTAAGCTCACTTTAAATTATTCTTCCATTAGCTCACAGCATTGCCTGCTTCCGACCCTTGCTGAGCTCACTTCAAGAGCTGCACCCAGCATGTGTCCTGTAGCTCAGAACAGGAAGCACTTTGGTACTCTGAATCATGTGGAGAAATGCGAGGTGGGAGGGAAGAGAAAAAATCTGATGTGTAGGATACAGATCACTTTCCTGTATTACACTCAACATGGAAATGAAGCACTTTGTTCACCATTATACAGGGTGGACCTGGTTCATGAGAATATTCCTTTCATGTTTGTCTACTTGTTCTGTGATATTTGTTTCGTTCTTCATGAATTAAGAAAATTGTCCTGTTTTTGTAGGCACGTTGTGACATGTTGGTAGGATTAGAGAAGGCAGTGATTCCCAGTCTCCCCCCCGCCCCACCCCTTGGGATAAACTAGCAAATAAGTGCCTCTCAGCCTTCTTTTACACCTCTGCCTCACTCCAGCTACACCACCATCTCTAGCGGAAGCACTAAAGCCACATCTCCAATTTTCCATGTGCTTGGCCAAGTAGCCGTGTCTGGTGCAAGGACCTGTTGGGGAGGAAACCTGATCAGATGCTTCCTCTGTTGTTCTTCTTATATTGGTGTTTAACATGTGTCTGGTTGGCTCTCATGAAGTTAATGAGTAGTTTTTAGATAGCAGTCAGAGTCACAAGATTAGGGAAAGTACTTCACAAAACTCTATTTGCTGCTGCTCTTGCTCAGCACACTCTTGTGCATCTATAGACAAGTGTAAGTTGGAGACTGCCATGGATGTGGAGAGGACAGAGCAGGTGGGTGAGTGGACAGGGTATGGACAACATATGTATGGCAGCACTACTGCCACAATCCTGTAGTTTTGAAATTAATGGGAATGTTGTCATTGATTTCATTGGGAGCAGGATTAGGTGGTGTTGATGCCATTGGGTTTGTGCCTCCACTATAGATGTGAAGCCAGGTACCCGGCTGGACTCTAGAGATTAAGTCAGCATGAATTATTATATACAGACGAAAATATTGATCAATTACCTGTGCCATTTGTATTGATTTAAAATATCTGCAAATAAAAATCCTAAAGGCAGACTTAAATTTTCTAGTGAGTCTATCCCCAGCAACCCTTACTTAGTCATACCTGCTGTTGTTACTGATGCATTACTATATATGATGTCACTCCTGTGATTTTAGCACACTGGTGCACAGTACAATATGGAAATGCATTGGATGGGCATGGAGGCTGATTATGCCCTCACCCTTAGAAGTGGCCCATCCAGGAGGACTTTGTCATATCAGTGAATGGGCAATGTGGAGGTGTTTGCACTGCTGTCATCCAAGCTCTCTCTTCCTGGACTAAATAGAGAACCTATATTTCTGGGACTGTCACCTTTCACAAACAAAAATTCACCTTAAAATTTAAAATATGTATCCTTCTATACACTGTATTAATTTAAAAAAACATATCAAGACTTTCTGAAAGTGCTTTTAAGATAGAGATCATGAGATGGAGGGCACCAGAGCTGACAAATCTTTTCAGTCTTTTTCCTTCCTCCATAAGAATGTGAAGTTTTAAATGTATGCAGCTGGAAGCAGATGAAATTATACCTCTCAGACACTTTATAATTCTGAAACAGATATGTGATTGATTGCAAGGTGGCGTAGCTGCTGGCAGTTTTTGTCGGCACATTTTGATGATACAAGTTTCTTAGGTGAACTTCAAGTACATCAGTGACACATACTATGTTTCAGACACTTTGAATGATTTCAAAGCTAATAATTTATGAGAGCTTTTGGAGCAAGTTATTAGGTTAGTCTCAGGAGAGATTTATTTTTTTAATCCTCAGTGCCTTGCTGTATGTTCTGTTTATCTCATCTCATTCTGCTAGTAAACAAATATGTAAAACTTTAATGCAGTTGTGTCTGCTTTATAACTATGCCTCATCAGCTTACCAACGTTTCCCATTTGAAACACTTGTATTAGTGAATGGCTGTCTAGCAGACTAGAATCTGGGGGTTGGGGGGCGGAGAATAGTTCAAATGAAGTACCTCAAGTATGGTTTAATTGAGGAATAACTAAAAGCGAGAATATAAGGCCTCAATTTAGCAAGAATAAGAGAACAGGCAGCTCAGAGTGCTCATAAAAGTCTTTGAGCCTGGTTTTTCTGTTTCTTACACGTGTGTAAATCAGAACTCCAATAAAGTCAGTGTGACAGATTCTCCTGTGTGTTCTGGCTTTTCTTTGCCAGAAAGCATCTAAATGTAGCGCCCTCTCTCCACCTGGTTACCTCCTTTAATGCCAGTCCACTTACAGGTCTGGGTTCTTTTGGATCCCACCACCCACTCAGCAGGGTGTATCTTCTTTCTTTTTTCCTATGAAATTATTCGGCGGTGCCTCCACCCCCCCTCGCTCCTTCCTGGCAGGGTGACCAGGGCAGCTTGGGCGGAAAATTCTAACTACAGGGTAATCCCCACTTACTTGCCAGATAATTGGAGACTTCCAAGAAATAACACAAACACATACAATATATTCAACACAATAATTATATTAAACAGGAGACAAATACAACATAACAGGATGAAACACTATTTTTAGGGTCACCGGTGCCCACACTGAAAATACCTGTGACTTGATGTAGCAAATGTAAAATTAGTGTCCCGTTGGTATGCATACTTTGCTTGATGACTATAACCACAAAATTCTTCTTTGCAGTGGTTTAGCAGTGTGGCTGACTGGGTTCAGTACAGCCCAAAGGACTCACAGGTGGGAGAAGGTGGTAAATCCCTCCACAGGTATAATATATAGCAGGTTATAAAATCCTCAAATGCTTACTCCCTGGCTTGAGGACACAGTTCAGGGAGTAGGGGGTCCCCAAAACAAATTACCTGACTAACTAAAAGATGGTGCACTCACAAACTCCATGAATGATCCTCAGGTTTGAAGATGACTTTGGACTCCCCAGTCACTGTAGAGGGGCTGCTCTCTGCTGGCAGGAAGCAGGCTGCGTCGGTCCCAGGATTTCCCCTCATCACAAAGGGGTGCAGGCAGTGATGAGCTGCCAGAAGCTGAAGAACCAGTTCCTTCAGTCGCTTCGGGTCTTAGGCGGCACTAAAGGACCTGCCACCGAAGTGCCGTCGAAGGCCCGGAGCAAGTGAAAGACCTGCCACCGAAGGCCCGGAGTGCCGCTGGGTGAGTAAAAATTCTCAGGGGAGCTTCCCCAGCCGAGAGCTCAGGCAGGACGGAAAGGATGGTCCCGCGGGCCACAGTTTGCCCACCCCTTTAACAACTGGTTCTAAACCGGCTTCAAAATTTAACAACCGGTTTGCGCGAACCAGCTCCAGTTCACCACTGGGTGCAGGGCTCAAGGTGTAGGTTACACAACTACACTAACATCCAAACTGTAGCCTCCTAGCCCAGCTTCCAGACACACACTCCGCAGGCAGCTTCCCTGGACTAGCAGCCAGAGCAGAACTGACCATGTGGTGACTGGTCTCACCTAGGGAGCTGGAGGGCGAACTCAGCCTGGCTGGGCAAGTTTCCTAGCAAACTCTACAAATTGGGAATTATCAGTGGGGAAGGAAAAACCCAGCTGAGGGATCTGCTGTCAGGTCCCTAGAGGCTGTTTTCAGGGGGAACCCTACATGCAGGCCTGGGGCTCACCAGCTCCCCACACAGCCAGTCCTGCCCTTTTCCTGGCTGGCTCCAGACTGACTCCAAAATGGCTTCTCCCCTTTTCTCAACTCCCTGGGAGGGGAATCTCACTCCCTATTGGTTGCCGAGCAAACTCTGAGTCTGCCTTGGCTCCCCCTCCCTACCAGGGACAGTGTGCCTTTCCCTGAGCTGCCGGCAGATAGGGTCCCAGGAATCTATGTAATCTCCTGGGGGTTACATAAAAATTCAACTCAATGGGCCATGGTGCAGGAGGATTTCCAGATATGACATAGACCTGTTGTAGTAGTCTTTGCCCTCCTCCACAAGTCTGCATCCAGCATTGCTCCACCTGATTTAAGACTTTGGCACAGAGTAGCAACACCAGTGTAATACTGGTGTGAAAGGAGAAATAGACCTTTTAAATTCCTGCTGTAAGTAAGCTGTGAAAGATGTACTGAGTGCATTTGGAAATGCAGAACCTCCATTAATTTTTAGAGATTTAATTTGCTAATCAATATACCGCACAAATGGAATAAAGCGGGTATCAGTCCATTAACAAAAGGAGTCCCATGTGCTGTATTTCAGGAGTTATGGAGCACTGCCATATGATTAAGAACATCTGAAGTTACTGAAAATTAGAATGAGCCCTCTCTTAAATGAAACATGGTGGTTGCAAAATGGTATTGTGTGATCCATCATATTCACCTAACACTGTGCTCCTGTTATGGCATAGGTCACCTGAGTTTTTCATATATGTAAATTCAGTGCTTAATTTGTGCCAGCGCTTGCCAAGACTGAGCCCCAACACCTCTACGTCTGGCAGTTCCTAGCCCCAGCACCTCTGGGTTTGCCACATCAGTTACGAAAGTAAAAAAATTGCTTGAGCCCAGGCACCTCTTACATTACAAATTAAGCATTGCATGAATTATTCTTGACAAAATGTTAAACTGTGGTGATTTTGATATTTGTTTATACTAGATTAATTTAATGTCATGTATGAAAAAAATGGCCAAAAACAAGTGAAAAAAGCAGAGAAATATTGTATATATGCCAACAGAAAATGGTGCCTAAATTGAGCCTGCAAAATTCGCTCACATACATTTCATCTCCACCAAATAGGTATGTGAGTGAGCAATGAGACAATAGATCATGCAAAGTCCATAACTGCTCAATAAACAGTTTTGCCTGTGTATATTTTGGGCCAGACTGTGTAATTATGAGACAGTGTAATTATGTCATGCTCGTGGGAGAGCTCCATAAAGAGCTCTGGACATTTATTTCTCCTGAAGGATGGTATCTTCCTTGCAAGAGGAGGTAACTTACCTGCTGCACCACCTTTTAGGAGGGTGAAGCTTACCCTGCTCTGCTGCCTAGTGCAGATATGGCAGAGGGCTATGGTCCTTACTCCTTTGGCCTCCTTTGGGATGACCAGCTGGTAAGATCAATGGGTCTGTAATTGTGGCTGGATCCTGGGGGCTTTGCGGGGGAAGGGAGCGGAGGGAAGAGGGAGAAGAAGGGGAAAAACTACTTGTGCCCGTTTCCCAATTTTTGCACCTGCATAAGGGCAAGGGGCAATCTGGTCTTTTATGAGCTCAATATGGTTGGCCGGTTTTGAAGAACTGGCATGGAATGTCTTGAAAACAAATAACTAGAATTTGAAGGTATATCTATGCGGTATTATTCTGAACAATATTGTCTTTCCTAGCTAGTCATTCGTGGTTATTGTTTTGCACATAGGCACTCATTCTAAAAGGGAAAATTCTGAACTAACTGTGGCTATTCAAATTCCACATGAAATATTTGTATAAAATGATACCATGCTATGTTGTACATGCAAAATTATAATAAATCAAGAGTAAGTCTCTTTACAAAGACACATCAACAGCACAGACATACATCAACAGTCTCTCTCCCATGTCTCCTTAAGATCCCAAATATATCCAGAGTCCTGTCACAGTTACACTGTAGAACAGCATAAAATAACATTTTTGAGTAGCCAAGAAGCAAAGTAAAAAGAGTAGCTCTGCATAAGAAGTTAGCATATCTAACACCCAGTTCTAATAAAGTCACCCTTCATATTTCTGAATTAAATGATGGAATGAGATCAATACAACTCATAGTTAGAGGGCATCAGCAATTTTATTGACAACAGGAAAAATACATAAACAGAGGCTGATTAACCGTGGGACACATTGTCATTGTGAACAATAATTGGATGCTTGGAATGTGATAACTTTTTAATGTCTTCAAGTTAAAGGGCAAAATTCATCCCTGGAATAACTCCATTGACATCAATGGAATTATTCCAGGGATGAATCTGGCCCAACATGTTTTGGTTCCAGGTATTCCAGAGAATTTCACACATAATAGCTAAACCTATAATTCAGTCCTTTGAACTATCTGCAGGAAGATTAATCCCACAATAAATCAAGTTTGGTAATGAACAAAGATGGATTATTGGACTATGTATGATTATTGGAGGAAGGATTATTATGAGACATTGAGCCACTGTAGAAAATCTGAGGACATAGAAATTGCCTAGTAGTTACAGTGAAATATGCTCATGCTTTACCTTTCCATTCCAAATAGTCACCTGCTTTGTTTAATGAAGAAATGGGACCTCATTTGTTACAGTTTTGGATAGAAAGGCTTAGATCTTTATGAATGTTTTCAGACTATTTTGTTGGACACTGCTTTTTTACTTTTTTGTTTATAAGGGTTTTTATTTCTCCACTGGCTGGAAATGGTTTAGGATTATTGTGTTGGTAGATTTTAATCATTTACTTAGGATCCATAGAATTCCACAGCTTTGGAAACCACAACAAAGTCAGGTTCCAATTGCAGAATTTGGGGCACAGCACAGACTTAGTCCAGGATTGAAGGATAATATCTCTCCTTTTCTAGTGGCAGATCCAGGATGAGGGTTGATGCTGGTCCATTCCCCTTATGCCACAGAATTTGCAGATTTCATATTACAAATTCTGTTAGTGCCTGTTGTAGCAAAGGACTTGAAAATGCCACATGCAGGCCTAGCATATACTAGTTAACAATATAACTAAAATGCATATATAGAGAACAAATAGTAAACAAACTAAATTTTGCAAAAGCAAACAAAAATCTGTATTGAAACTCCATATTTTGGAAAGTTTAAATGAGAAATACACAAAGCAGAGGTTAACATGGGCTGATGCTCAGTTCTTCGTAGTAATGTGTTTTGATCCTTTTTGATCACTCTAATACTATACTATGAAGCATTGCTCTGTGGGATGTAGTTAAAGCCTATTTAAGCCAAGGAAACTACTACCACTTTCCTGCAGGGAAATATCAGAACATTTTTATTTTTACCTCAATCACTCCAGAAAACTTCATGGAGGATAGTCTCTACCAGTGTGACGGGGCAGTTGCTGCCTCAAATATTCCTAGAAAAAAGGAGAGAGAACTAATAGTAAGCATGGTGCTGGAAAATAGTGAATAAGATAATTCAGAGTTAAATGCTTAAGGCTTAGTAGAGCTTTTGTAGCAGAAAGCTTGTGCAAATTAGGCAGTTAATAGATGTTCTCGTCTATGACAAAGTAATCTTTGTAACAAATGCGAGAAAAAAAAATCTACCCCCCACCCCCCCAAGTAACAACAACAAAAAAATCAGGCTGATTTTTCTATCACACAGGTCACGATTTTGGGTATCTCAATTGTTCTGTGTTTTGATGCACATGCAGCTGTAATTTAATGAAACTTCATGTGTAAAGGCTCCTAATTTTATTTATTTATTTATTTATTTATTTATTTATTTATTTTAGATTTCTGATACTTAAAAATCGGAGAGTTTTTTCCAAGAGAAGAACAACAGTTGATGCAATCTGGTAAGTGAAATGTAAACTTGGAAATAGGTTACTAATGAATGAAGTTGTAATATGAGTCTCCAGAACTTTCACATATTGGCTATTGGGAGTGAAGTTTGGTAGCGGAAGCTCAATCAATAAAATAATAGTATCATAATAAAATACCAATTTTATTATCTGGTGGGTTAAAAATTAAAAAGTAGGAAGGTAAAAAAATAGAACGAACATGACTATGAATCATTAAATATCATGGTGATAAGCACTCAATACCTACAAAATATAGAACATATTTGTGAATTAGTTCTATTCTGTTCTGTATACTATACTCTTATACTATATTCATCACTGTAGCATCTGACCACCTTCCAGTAGTGCATTAAACAACGTGAGTAACATTCTCATTTGTTTGTTCTCTTGTCCACAGTGGCTATCATATGCATGTGCAGGGGGATAGGATTCTGGTTACATTCACATGTTGCCACCTTATGAGTCTTTACTTGACTACATTCTACTGCTGTGAATTGTCTGTGAATGTGTCCCTTAGGCAGCTTTGAAATCTCAGCCCCTGAACCTAGGGTTGACAACAACCACCTGAAGTATTTTTAAAGCTGCTAAAACCTGTCTACACTAGCGTTTTAAAAATGTGGTAGTTAAAACATGCTTGATAAAGGAGCTTAACTATTTCTTACAGCAATCTTAAATTAATGGACGTGATTAGCCAGCCTCGAACAATTACTCAGCCTCAATCCAGCTCATAACAATATCTTCACACACCACCGAGCTGTTATCCAAAATAGATTACAAGATATGTGGGTTAGGACTGTGTCTCACTCTCCATTTTGTAAAGATCTGTGTACATTTATGGTGTTATATTTATGTAAACAATAATATTTTATAGTTGTGCAGAGAACTACCAATTTCCTTCCCTGTGTTCCTCCTTAGGGTCAGTCACAGACAGCTAACATATTTTTAAAGGTGTTAATCCCCATGTACACTAGTGTGTAAAAAATATAGATGAGTTACAATGTGTTAAACTGACATTTTTATTTAAACATGACCTATTATTTAAACGTGACCTCCTGAGGTCCCTTCCAACCCTGATATTCTGTGATTCTATGATTCTATTTTCCTGCTCTAGACATGATCATTGATGACCAACACATGGAAGAAGTGGGATTTAAAGAAGGGTTTTTAAAAGGAAGAGAAGGTTCTATAGAGAGTGGAAATTTTCCAGTCTTAGAGGGCACCATGAAAAGAGGGTGTAAACCCGAGAGATACAAAAAGGGAGCAGTAATCACAGATGTTTGGGAGGTGCATAGGGAGAAGAGGGAAACTGGGAAGAAATGAGAGCAGAGATTGTGATGGCAAAATTGCACAGTGCATTGACAATGAGAATGAATTCTTTGTATTTGATGCTTTAACAAGAGGAAGCGAATGAATGAATGAAAGGATGTGGTTTGAGTGGCAGAAGAGGAAGGTTACTTGAAAGCCAGTAATTTGCATAGAGTGGAAAGAGAAGAGGTGGATGTGGGGAGTACAGAGAAGAGGCAGTTTCAGAAACCAAGGCAAGACACAAACAAGATGTGGGCAACATTATGGATATATTTTGATTTTTTTATTAAAAGTGGCAGAATTTAGACGGAGCTAGGCTATAAGAAGGAGGAGGGAGGGGTTGAAAAGGACACTGAGGTTACAAGCCTGAGAGGTGGGTAAAATACTATTGTTGTCTACGGGCATGGACAAGGGAGGAAGTGAAAACAGATTATGAGGAAAGCTGGGTTATGCTGGGACAAATGCTTCTCTGATGTAACTGCATTGATTTTGGTGGAGTTACACTAGGGATGAATTTGCTGAAAAAGACTTCTTGACTGATTTAGTTCAGGTCCGTGCTTCAAGCTGAAAGAGGTTTTTTTTTCTCCCTTTTCTTAAATTTATCAAATCTTTCGCTAGGCGTATAGTGACATGGTCATTAAGGTTTACTGTTCTGATATTTGACCACAGTATTATCGGCAACTAGCTTATTCCTAGTATCTACTAGAATAACTTCATTCATTCCAACTGCAGCCCATTGCCCTTCTCTGAACATCAATGTCCAGTGTGAATTGGTCTTTTTCTTTCTTCATGTATTTATAGTGTTATGTGCTGTTTGTGCCCTTAGTTTAGTTTCTTTAGGCAAAATATATATTTCTTTATCCTCTCTCTCCTGACATATCATTTTCTCAAGACCTTGTATCATTGTAGTTGTTTTCCCTTGATCTCTCCCTGTTCAATATATTTTTTTGAATTTGTGGAGGCTAGATCTGCACATAGTCTTCTAAATGGAATCAAGCCATTGTGAGAGATTCTATGTGTGTACATCCTACAGTGGGATTTTCATATTCTGCTCTAGAAGAGGTTGGGGAACAGTGTGGAAGTAAGAAGAGCAGAAGAAGAGCAACCCCTAAGTGCTGGAGGGCTCTTTTCCTTTCCTATCCACAAGGATAAAGGGCTGTACTTCAGCCCCCAAAGATTGCATATGGCAATGCTAGAAGTTTACCACACAATGTGCAAATGCGTGGCTTCCCCTACAATGGATCCTGGCACCTTGACCCCACTCCATACACACATCTCATATGCAATTGTTAAGGGCACTGTGGACTCTCTGCACATGGGAGAAGAAAGGAAAATGACTTTGGATCAAAATGTAACATCTTGAAATTCCTTATAATAAATCTGCTTTCTTAATGGCCTGACCATACCCCCAAGTTGTTCAGATCCAATTCAGTGTTTTTCTGCCTTCTGTATTTGCTGTCTCCCTTAGCTTTTTGTCATCTCCAAATCTGATCAGTCTCAAGTTATCAAGTCACTAATAGATAGTTTTTATAATACTGGCCCCATTATTGATATCCATGGGACCTGACTTGATATCATCTGCTATTCTGATGTGACACCATTGTAAATAAGAAGTTCATTCCTTTCTGTCACCCCATTATTACTCACCTTGTAATGTTGTTATCTAGAAAATGCTGCTACATTTAATTACCTGGACCTGGTCTCTCTGAACCCTGGGCACCAAATGCCATGAATGTTGTGGAAATGGTATGCTGGTCTCAACACATCACCAAAAGATCCTTCATGACTAAAATATCCAGCAGCATGGCTTTACATCTCATTCAGATAGCTGCAGTGTGCCCTCAAGCACCAGGCTGTCATAGTGACAGTGATGTAGAAGGAGGAGTGCCATTAAATAACTTGCAAAGACCACTTAATACTGCACCTGGGTTTTCCGTGAAGTTTTCCCATTCAAGTGCTGAGCTGTCCCTACTCGATTTAATTTATGAGAACTGAAAGTGCCGCAACCTAATCTGATACTAAGATATATGAGCAGTAATCTTACTTCAAAGACAATTGATATCCAACAAGCTAAAAGCCATGTTGAAACAATGTCCAAACTTCTTATGACAGTATTGGAAAAGTAACATGGGAATAAATACAGCGTTAGGAAATTATTTTAAAAAGAAGATAGCCTAAGGGAGGGTTCAGTTAACAATTTTCTATCCATAGTATATAAACTTTGCCCAGTGTTTTAGGGTTGCATAGTTCTGTTCCATGTTTATTATATTGTGAAGTTTTTGTCTGACAGAAAACATTCACAATGGAAATTTTAAAAAAATCTTCAATTGAGAAATGTGTTGAAGGTATTTCATAAAAAGACAATATGAAGAAAAGAATGCAAGGCCCCATAGAAACTGACAGAGTAATTAAAACCTCAAAAACAGACTGGACTTCAGAACTGAAGTGATTATAGTCATGTGTCAGAACTTTCAAGGCATGGCTGAGGGCCTGGAGGGAATGAGTGCTACCGCTCTTAATCCTAACGTCTATTCTGATGCTACAAGTTTACTAGTTTAGATAAAAACCCTATTAATTTGTCTCTGTTTAGTGGTTTTCAAGGTTGTGCTATAGTTGGTAAATGCCATCCTTCAATGACTTTTTGCAGAGTTGACTTGGATGCTTTTTGCACAATTGAGAAAGTTCAGGTTTTGAAACAGTGTATGGGAGAAATCTGTATGGAAGATCAGTTCCATGAATACTTCATAACAGCAACAGACAAATATGAAAGTCTATATCTGGATATGGAATATAGGACTGCAGTGCCAAAAATATGTCAAGAAACTCTATAGTGAAGGCAGAACAGTAGAAATGTGTAGAGTTGGACTTGCAGAAGATGAAATGAGCAGATGATCTGTCAAAGAATTGATCATTATACAACAGAATTTGACAACACATTCAGTCAAGACATTGGTGAGGTTCTTCCACAAGCCAGTTTTCCCTTAATCTCTGGCTAGTGTCTGCTTTTTCACTGACCACAACGTTGTTGTTGTTGTTTAAAAAAAAAAAGAAAAGGAAAACGTTAGGATTAGAATGAATTAAAAATTAATCTTGGTCTATTTTTTAATAAAGCAGATCTTTTCAACTTTACTTTTAGGTAATTTGGGTTCTGTTTACCTGTCAGTACTGCCTCCTGCTGCTGAGTTAACCAAAGATGTCATAAACTGAGCAGAAGCTTCTCTTCCTAAAAAACAGAAGAAAAGGTCAAAATTAGACAAGGGCATGTAACTGACCAGTTAGTCAATAACTCATTCGGAACCTTAGTGATATGGAATCTGTTGAGTGGAAAATCCCTTTTTATTACAAGTCGGGATAAAGCTGTACTTTCGCATTGAACAAGAAACAATAGAGCTGTTGCTTGAAAAGAGAAGTTGAAAAAACTTCATAGGTATGGGTGCCAACTAAATGTATCAGAATGGGTCCATGTAGAATAATTTTGTATGCTTTATCATAAACAATACTGTCCCTTTACAATAGGGGCAATTAAAAATCTGTTTACTGAGGCTTGCCACAAAACAGTATTCCAATAGAATTCAAATTTTAAATAAGTGATAGCTCAGTTACTACTTTAACTGTTGGTGAATGTTGACTTTTTAATGGCAGCCAGTGATTAATAATGACTTTCATTTGAAGATCTCAAAGTGCTTTATAAACACATAATGGTTCTTTAAACTCTATAGTAAATTAAAAGTTGATTACTGAATTGGTGTCTGGAGATCCCCCAGCCACATTTACCTGTATTTTTAAGGTTTATATATTTAACTCATTATTTTCAAAAATTGTTAACCCAGGTTCTTCTTTGAGTAGATGCAGCTGCGTATTCCATGTAGGTGTGTGTGCGCCCAGCATACTGGAGTCAAAGAACTTTGCCTAGCAGTACCCGCAGGGGCAGCTCTCATGCCCTGCAGCCCCACCCCTGTCCATATAAGGCTGGCACTGCCTCAACCCCCTCAGTTCCTTTTCACGACCCATTGCTAGAGTCAGAGTTCTGTGTGGTGATGTCATTGAGAAATTTTTTCTTGTATGTAGTTAGTAGTACTTAGGCTAAGTTTAGTGTTCGTATAATAGTAGATGGGCTGCCCTGTGTGGTTCAGCATTGTCTGTCATGTGGTGGGGGGCATACCCAGCAGCAGCCCCCGCATGAGATGCTTGTTGTGTCTTGGTGAAGAGCACATTAAAGAGTGGTGTTCCATGTGCAAGTCATTCACAAAAGACTCAGGTGGCAAGAGACTTACAGCTGAAACATCACATGTTGGAGCAGACCATGAGGTCTGCTTCAGCACCAAGGTTCTTGTCTGATCAGCGGTCACCTTCAGATCTAGAAAGCGATGTTGCTCTGCGCTCAGGCTCTGGCATTTCCCCCAAGAGGAAAAAGAGATTTTTCTCCCTCTTCTGGTACAGTGAGGAAGAGGTCTCATAAAACAAATCAGGACTATTCCAGTGCTGGGGAAAACTCCTCCTCATCTTCTAAAAAGACTGCCGACTGACACCATAACCCTTCTGGCACACAGCATGCCCCAGGTCTGTCTAACTTCTCACCGGTAACCTTCCAAGAGCAATGACAGCCTGTGTTGTCAACTCTGGTTCTGGCCATGGGGCATCCATTGAGTCCGGTACCAATAATGTTGGCACCCCAGTGTTACCCCAAGAACCTATTCAGGGGTCCCAGAGAAGTCCTCCTGTTGCTTACTTCCAGGTTCCCCAAATGTTAACCTATTAATCTGTTCCTGCAAGGTGAAAGGAGGGAGCCCACCCAAGAGAAATTGCCAGGGTTTACCAAGGATCTAAGTGGAATATATGATTGCATCTACTCAAAGAAGAAAAACAGTTACCTACCTGTAACTCTTGTTCTTGGAGGTGTGATGCAGAGATGTATTCCATGACCTTTACTCCATCCCCTCTGCATGAGAGTCTGTACTTCTGACATTAGGTGCAAAGGAACCGAGGGGGTTGAGGGAGCACTGCCTGCATATGGTCAGGGGGAAGAGCTAGGGATGCAGGGCAGGAGCACCATCCCTACGGGTGTTGCTAGGCAAAGTTCTCTGACTCTGGTACACTAGGTGCGCACACACCTAAGTGGAGTACACATCTGCATCATATCTCGAAGAACAACAGTTACAGGTAGGTACATTTTTTAGCACGCACCCCCCACCCCATCTCTGCTGCATTCTCCATGCACCTAGTAATCTCACTGTACTGACTTAGATATCGAGCAGGATTTGACTGACATCCTAAATGTTGACAGAGTGCTCTAAGATTTTGCAGTAAATGGAAATTGCCCTTTAAAGTTTGGATATTAACTTTACATTATAGTCATTTCATATATGATGATGGGGTGGCATTATACAATATTTTTGCTGGGTATGTAATCATAAACCACATTTGGATAAAATGTCTGTAGTAATATTTTTACTATTTGAAATACATATTTTTGGTTATTTTTATTTTCTGTTTATAAGGTCCTGTGTCACAATATGAACAGTCAGTATGCTGAGAGTCTCAACAAGCTGATTGAATTAACATCATTAAAGAACTAAAACAAGATTCTTGTTGAAAATATCCCCTGTGAAACAGGCAGAGAACTGTCCTCTTACATAAAACTCCCAATTCAGCAGAGAGTACACGTAAGATGGAACTGTTCCAGTGCTGCTGGCTATGTTTTTATGCTGGAATTAAGGGACACGATGATAGAGAAGGAAACATTAAATCGGTGTTCTGATTTGATGAACATACTTACACTAAAAATCCTGTTGTGAGGATGACATTCTTGACATTTATACCTCTCTTTCAGAGAGGATTCGGATAATGTCGCTGGGGTGGAAAGGTTCCCTAGCAAAGGCACCCACCAAACCAGAGAAATATTAAAAAACTTACAGGCTTCACAGTGCACATTTCAATAGGGGGCTGCAAAGCAACAGCACATCATTACTGAACAACCAGGCCATCGCATCTAGGGGCACTTCATTAAGAGCTTTCTTCGATCCCTGTGAAACTAACACAAGATACAGTGCCGTATGATGTGGAATTAGAGCTGCTTCAGCATAGTCCTGTTGAAGCACAGGATTAAGCATCAGAAAACCTGGGTTCTAGTCCCCTCTCTGAATGTCTTGTGCATGCTGTGTGGTACTTGATGCTAAAATGAAGCACAGCAGTAGGAGAAAGGGAAACAGGGATGTTATATCTATCAGGGACAATATAAATAAGAAAAAATTCTTAGGAGAATAAAATAATAGTCATGTCTGAGTATCATCCCTTTCAGGGGAGGCTAGAGAGATGATGTCTCTAAAGTAGGGATATAAGAATGATGAAAATACTTTAAAGTCTGTGTGTATGCACATGCGTGTGCACATATATATACGCACATGCGCATATCCCTCTGCTGAGGTCTCTTTGCACTGCTGGACTCCTGCTTTCTCACTTCTGTGGCACAGGGGTCAGCAAAGCTGTTCTTAGGGGACTGCTGCAGCTGTCAGAATTCAGAGTAGTCCTAATTGTCCATAGAGTATTTCAGATATTAGTCCAGTGCATAATAATGTTGTGCAATGGTACCTACTGAAAAGCAAATTTCAAATTTGACCATATAGACCTATGGCTGCAATAACAAATATCCACCACAGGAATGTGGTGCACAAGAATAAACATATTAAAAGAAATGGAAAAACTTACTGCATAGAGAAATAGACTAACTGGAAAATGAAAAGCCTTTTAAAATGTTGAATAGAAGAAGATAAAATGTAATTCTTAGTATGAAATATAGAGTAGGGAGTTCAGACTAAGGTAATGCAGGTTTGGAAAAGTAAATCTTTCCCCTTAAAAATCAGGAAAAATGTGGTCATGAGTATCAGATAAAATATCATTAAAATATAGTTAGTTGATTTCCAATGGAAATGTTAATATGATGGAAAGTTTAATCTCCGTAGTCACATACATTAGAGATAATTTACATTTTATCAAGAACTTAGTGTATTTTAATCCTATCTTCCAAAGAATATGAATCCCTCCCACATACTTATCATGCACAAATACCATACTCTCCACTGCATTAGGGCATCAATAATTCATGACCTTTCCAATTTACATTTATTTGGTGTTTATTTTATTTTATTTTATTTTTGTTAAATGTTAAGGGTGGTGGAAAGTTGATATTTAACCACCCTTTTCACTTTCAAAAGAGCATAAAGCTATAGTAATATTGTTAGGGTAAGTTATAGCCCTTTGGAAAAAAGATCAGTGAGGAATATCTAGATCTCAGCTGTTCCATATTTTGTTGTCACATTTGTTTGCTGCTAGAGAAAGCCTAATAGTAGGCTACTCTTCTGTTTTTGTATTTAAAATAGAAAACAAACAAACTCTCAAAATCTAACACCACATCTATCTAGTGAGGATCTAGTGACTGACTAACCTAACGGGCAAATCTCAAATGTTGAATACTTGTCACTGCAAAGTGTGGCTTGAAATTTCATGACAGCAAGATTTCTCGAGATTCCAGGTGCTGCCTGTCTCTAGTTGGAGAACAATTTTCTCACGATATTTTGATAGTTGCACTTTTAATCTCCGCTATCAGTGCTGAAGCCCAGAAAAAAAGATAAATGTGGAGGAGGAAGGGGAGGAATAGCTGTCTCCCCCTCAGTGAATCAAACCAAAACACCTCTCAACTTTGGCATGTTTGAAATCCAGTTTCTGATTAATCCTTTCTCTAACAATGTTAATTTGGTTTCTTTTTAGAAATATTTGCCAAGTGTTTCATTTATCCCTCCTAGAAGTACCAAATTAATTGGTTCTTAAAGGAAAAATTTCAAAGGCAAGCAAATTCTGGATTTTTAATTTATCACTGTGTATTGTACATAGAGAAATACCTTTAATTTCTGAATCTGGTAAACAAACACAACAAAAAGAGTATAAACTTAATAAAAAAGTCCCTGATTCTAAGAGATGCCGAAGCCTGCAACTTCCAATGAAATTGTGGTTTTCTGCACCTTTCAGAATTGGGTCTAAAGATAGAACTTTTCAACAATCTTGCATCCTTTTACCTGAACTGAATATATAACAAATTTAGCTAATTTGCAGTAGGTATTCTCTTTACAATAATCTTCTTATTTCATTTTCGGTTCAGATGCTGACAGAGCAAAATAACAACATGCTGTCATCCAACTTTTTTCTCCCTAGATCTGGTACAGTATGTCATTGTTTTGACAAAATAATTATCAACACTTTCAGTAGGAATTTTAAATTGATATGTCTATTTTTCTGGACAAAGGATAGATTATTAGTATCACTGGAGAAGTAGAGTAGCTACCCTCTCCTATTTTAAGAATACCAATCTTCTTCATAAATACTGTCCCTTGTCACAGCTGAATGCAAATAAAACACTGAGTTACACTGTATTATGGGTGGAAGTGCCAGAATCAATGAATCCTTGTATTCACAATCCTATTTTTCACCCCTTCTAATTTCCAAGATGGAAAAAAAATTCTTTCGTGCTGGAATTTCACATTCATTAGTCTCAGCCCAATTGTGAATTATTTTGGAAAGTTTGAAGAAAACAAGTGAAGTCATTTTTAAATTATGGAGCTGTGAAAAATTTACATTTCAGTTTTGTAGAAGTGTTGTGACCTTTTTTTGCTCTCCCATAACTCAAAAAAGGCATGGTGTTAAAAGTTCAAACTTGTCATGCAGTTAATCCTTGATGAGAACAAGTGCATGTGACATGTCTGAAAATACTTGGTTTAGAAATAAAAAAGTTACCACTCTTCCCATTTTGTTAACTCTTTCGGCTTCACCCGTTTATAGTGAAGGTTTTTCCAGGTGTCTGCAAATGATATCCACACCAGGCATTGGCACATCTCCTAATGCTCATCAGCAAGTCTGATGTTCTTTCTTGCTACTGGCTTTACATTCAGAAAGGAAAAAGGAATCAGGAAAAGGTGTATATTTTTTGTGGTGTATCACTTGCCAAATAATATGTTAGTCAAATTGCTTGCTATTTTGGTTCACATTTCACAATTTCACACATGGAAATATATGTTAATAATAACTTACCTATATAGGGGCTCTTGATGAAGACTTGCCTCTAATCAAATCATGTTTTGTACCACCAGCAGAAATCATCTTGAGACTCCAGAATCTCTTCCAGAAAGTAGGACTTTGCAAAAGTTTGATGAGGTCTTTGAACCCACCTTCACTGAGAGTGGGTTTAAGGATCTAGTGGGACCAAGTATGTCAGGCCCATATATCTCTAATGCTCATCATTTTGAAGGGATATCACTCATTTTAGTCCCAACATTACATATGTGCCACACAAATAATGGGTCCCCTCATTTTTATTGTTTAAAAATATTACAGCTATGTAATCATGGAGTCAGAGAACAGAAATTATAGAAAGTGTTATTAACATTAATAGAAAGAATGCTTTGGCATTTTAAGTTTCCTGCACGAATGATTTTTTGTGTCCTTCAGTTTGGGTTTTTATCTCACGCTGTGTCCAGATTTGGCCTTGGTATGTTGAGTGATATGATTAGGCCGGGTACTCAAAATTTCAGCAGAACTGGACTGAGACTATCTGCACAACTTGCCCCCTATCCTCCTCCTCCCAAATGACAGGGAATTTCTTGTGGACTAGTGTGATCTCTTTAAGGTGGGGCTGTGTCTTGATCCACTCTTTGCTGCCTCTGGGGGTGATTTTGCTTCTGTGGTCTTTTGTAAACACTGAATGGTTGCTCCTCACATCTTCCTTCTTTAGGGGAGCAATCGTCAGTATTCGCTTCATGGTTTTAGGTTAGGTGTTAAGCAGTGCCCAACCTCTTGTAGCCCTGTCCAGGAGAGGGAGAAACAGTCCCTCTTCACTGTTAGTTGATAGATGAAGTGGCAGAGCCAACAGTGGCCTATTGTGTGGCTGCTTTTCCATTAATGGCTTCAGATCCAAACCAGTTTTCTTTTTTAGGTTAAGGACAGTTTATTTTAACTATTTTGTGATTACTAATTAATTTACTATTTTGTGAGAGGATTCCCAGCAGCCACATCTTAAGACGCACTGGACACTACTACCGTTTTCTTCTAGAGGCTGTCAGCCAACTTGGGGGTGGGTTTCTTCTTATGTCCTTCTGTCTTTGATGAACTGGAGAGTAGTGGCCCCATTATTGGGCACCTAACTACCTAAACAACAAATAGGAGGAACAGGCATATGATGCCCTGAGAAGACCACAAGGAGAGAACCACATGAGAAGAGATTTTCTGTCCCTTTCTGCCCCCCCACCCCCAATATGTTTCCTGTCTTCTGTCCCCTTTTCATCTCTTGCTAGCGGGATGCTGAAGCAAGCATAGTCTCCTTTTCCCAGCTGTTCCACACTGGCTTCAGCAGGAAGGAGAGAGCTTGGATCCTATAATTTGGCTACTACTGAAGCTTCCCCAGGAGCCAGGAGAAACGGTGAGAAATCCCTGAAGTCCTGCTGGATGCATGATATTCCAATGGGCCTGCAAAATGGATGAGCGTCACCCAAACCTTTTTTTAAAAAAAAAGAAGAAGAAGAAAAAACTGTCGTCTTTGATTCAAGGAGGTAGACAAAGTTTACTGCTTTTCTTGTTTGCTTCTGTTTGTAATGAATCAATCTCATCTCTGTACAGGCACTAAATAATATGCTCTTGCTTGAGGTCGCATCTGAGTCACTACCATTTCTTTAAAAAAAGAAAAGGAGGACTAAAAAATTTGTTAGTCTCTAAGATGCCACAAGTCCTCCTTTTCTTTTTGCGGATACAGACTAACACAGCTGCTACTCTGAAACCTACCATTTCTTTGAATATAAGCTACAGAATACATGCCAGAGTACAGAATAATACCTTTCTATATGAGTTCATTATATAATCAAATCACAAATTTGTTGTGCATTAGGCTAATTCATAGATACATGGATTTTTCAGCAAGCGGGGCCATTTAATGTCTAGTCTGACCTCCGATATAATACAGGCCATAGAATTTAACCCAATAACTGTTATATTAAGCCCAGTAATTTCTGACTGAACAAATGTATATATTTTAGAATGAATGTTATATTGCCCACTATCCAATGTTTTATTTATACCATACCATAAGTGTGTCTGGAAAGCAAGTCACTGTTAAAGGGTTTGGTGATGATTATCATTGTTCTTTTTGTGTGTGTACAGTTGAATTACATGATTTTAATTTTATTTTTAAGCACTACAATATAAGTATAAATATTCATAAATGTGTAATAAATGCAACCAACCCTTTACATTTAAATTGGGAATGTGCTATAAACGAACAAAACTCAGTGGCTAGAAGACAACCCCATGTGTATGCTGTAAATAGAATAATGATTTCTGAAATGTTTAGTACATCTATCATTTTTACATGCTGGCAGAAAGAATGCCCAGACATATATGTATATTTTATCCACTTTAGTTTTTAGCATTTTAACCCACAGAGTACCTCACTTTTTATTCAGAATGGACTAAATAAGAAATCTACGATTACTTACAGAGTCTTTAACAATAGAAGACTCTATTAGGCTGCAGAGGAAACAAATGCAGTCTATGAATTGAATTCTAGTTTTCATTATCTCTTATTTGTGTATCAGACCCTAAAGCTGTTGATGCTATTTTCATATTCATCCATCTAGCAAAATGTTTGGTGTTGGAGGGTGGAATTCATTGAACAACTGTAATTTGTAGGTTAATTTTATGTGAGAAGAAACTTTTGTATTTTAAATGGGATGATATACTAAGTTACTAAAGCACTTTAGAATGTTTTCCCCTGCAGAAGACCAAAAGGGTCCTAAATCCTCTTCGTTAATTATTAAATTGTTTAAATAGGATAAAATAATGTAATGTAGGACAAAATGGTATTAAAGTAAGAAATCTAAATAGCAAATGAACCTAGTTAATCTAATGTCTTAGATTCTGTTCTGAAATGTTCCTTGTCAGCACTACAGTGTATTTGGCCTCTGTTCAACCTCCCTCAAACCATTAAGAACCTTTATTTCCCTTCCTTTATATAGGCTGCTTGTTCCATGTATTTTTGTAGTTTGTTTACCCAAGAGATAGCTTGGCATAGATGCAGCATCTGGATTTTCAGTGAGGTGCTGCTTTTTGCTCATTTTTAAAGTGGATTGACTGAAACACAAGGAAGCTGAATGATTTGCCTGAGGTTGGCTCAGTGAGGATTAGAACCATGAATCCTATTGCCCCCAACCCTTTGCTCTAAACATGAAACTTCTCAGCCTTCTTATTACCTTAGCCAGACAAAGAGATGTCATGAATCATGATCTGCTATATTTTCTGAATGTTTTAAAATATTTTTGATTCCATATTTCTTTGAAGCGTGGAAACTGGGGTCTTGGACAATATGGGCCCTATGCTAGTTTTCTGGAGGTACGTGTTCATATCTGAATTTGTTCTATTTCAGCTGGTGTTCAGGCCTTTCTGAGCTATATGATACATAAGGACATAGATCAGTGCTCATTTTACTACCAATTTCATATTCTTTCATGGGTAACTCCTCCAGTGGTCAGCCTTTACCACCAATTACCAAACAAAATAGTAAAATACCAATGGTATCTCATATCTCTTTGATAACTGCTAGTAAATGTTGTTTTTTAAATGGCTATTGCTTTGTGATCCTAATTTTAAAGCAATGTTCTCCAAGTGCACAATCCATTTTAGGAGACGAGGCCATTTTAGGCCTTTGCACTACCCTGATTGAGGGGCAGATGTTCTCTGGCATAACTTAGAGCAGCCCCGTGGGGTTGTAAGTTACAGCAGTCTAGCCTGGGCTACATATCAGCAGCTCAGCCACCCAGGGCTGCCCAGAATTCCTATAGCAAACTGTATTCCCCTCCTGCCCCGGCACAACTCCTTTGTCAGGGTTTGTAAGGAGGCCTGTGCAGAGCTGCCTTTGGTAGCTGTATTCTTGCCTGTACTGGGGTAATTCTTCCCTGGCTGGCTGGCTGGCAGGGTTTTATTTCTACATACAAGGACCAGAGTTGTGGTGGAGAGAATCCATCCCATAGTATTTTAACACCACAATTCTGACCAGTGATTCCTGAAACATAGTTGTTATTTGTTTCTGGAACTTTATTAAAACCTTTGTCAAATGGTCTGTCCTGATTCCAGATGATTCATTAGCTTTGAAGAGTGAGTAATTACGAAGCGGTTCCTGAATTCTGATACATTGATAGGAGGGAGAAAAAGGAGGAAAAGCTGAGAAATGTGGTGGTCTTGATCCATCCAGAAATGGGGAGTGGTACTGAGCCAGTTAGTAAGATGTTAGAACCATTGAATTGCTCCCCTGACAAGGAAAGCCAAATGCAACCCTGGCAACATCAAGGTCTGGTTAAGGACAAGGAAAGGAGTTGCAGCTCCTTTAAGAGTTTTCTCCCTCCTTTGGTTTCAAAAGGGTAGTGAGGGGAGGACATCACTTGAACTAGGGTCTGGCAGGAGGACTCAGGTAGGCCATTGGCTCCCTATACACCAACAGAAAGTCATATGTATGGACTGTCCTTCCTAAAGGAGCTCTCTTTCTTTCCTGGACCAGTAGGACCCATCCTCCCACTCAAGGAAGCACAGTAGGACTAGGTTGTGTCATCTGCTTTGGGCAATGTGCTAGTCACCATTTTTTAGGATTGGGAAGGAATTTTTTCCTCTCCACCAGTTTAGCCAAGGCTGAGTGGGTTTTTTGAGGCTTTCACACAACTACTCTAGGACCAGTTGGCTATGTCAGGAGGTAAGATTCAAATTGTTGCATTAGCAGGTGGCAAGTGTCCGTTGCTAATACTCTTTCCATAGGGGGGCCAGTTTTTTGATCAACTAGTATTGGAAGTGGGTTTAGGGAAAGGTATCCCCTAAATAAGCCGAGGAATAGGGATCAGGACTCCTAACGTCTAGTACAGCAAGGACACAATCCCTTTTTACTGTCCCCCTTAATTCTCATATGAGGGGAGTGGGCTTGAACCAAGTTGGAGGGGTATGGACTGGTGGAAACAAGTGAGTGAGGAATGATGATCTGCACTGTACGATGAGTTATTGCCAGATAATTCCTAGTTCTGTTAAATTAATAAAGTTAAATTGACCACATCCCTCTCATGTTGTCATTTACATGTGTGGAACAACAATACTGTGCCAGTATACTGATCCCTGCATGAGTCTGAGAAATTGGACTTTGAGACCAGTCTAGGATATTCTGATATCTGATAAATTTATTAGCTAGCTATGAGATTTCTTTACAAAATGAATGAGGGAAACAGAGTGGGAGCATGCTTAATTTGTAAATAATTTAGAAAATTAGCATCATTATGACAGATTCAAGTCTGCCCCACCATGTGAGATTTAAGGGAGACCAGATGGTGGTAATGTATTGGAGGGGGTCCAAAATTGCTTTTGTGTTAATTGATATAGTAGAGGAGAGATCTCCGGAGAAGTATATGTCCCCAGGTAGTTGATTGCTTTGGAATTCCAACAGAGAGAAAATATGTCAAAGCAAGAAGGGAAACATAAGTTATTGTGTGGTAATACCTTAGAATTGGACCAGTTAGTTTTATGTCTGGAAATTTATGAAAATGCTTGAAAAATACCAAAGATGGTGCTAAAGGAGAAAAAGTGATTGTTACAGAACTCAAGTAAATCAGCCGAATAAAGAGCCAATGTGACTTCCTTTGGTATATAGAAAGCCATGTCAGGGTGGGTTATATATAGTTAAGGCAGAAAGTTTAGGAGCTCTGTTTTTAATTTAAACCTGCAATCTTTAATCAAAACCTCTAAAAAGTACCATATTATAATGTGCTAAATTAAAAGCTTTATGGATTGCATTGGAACACTTGCACGTGGAAGCTGTTTAAAATGATACACAATAGGAACTAAATAAGCCTCAAACCAAAAGACATTGATCCATACAATGAAAGAGAGACATTTCCTCCTGATTAGCTGCTTCGTAATGGAGCGGGAAACTTAAAATTATTGGTCCACAGAGGAGGAACACTCAGTCCTCTGAGGCTGCTCTCTAGCACACTGTGGCTTGGCACAGCAAGGTAGAAAGGGATTCTATAGGCTAACTCTTCTTACTGAATTAGTTATCAGATATAAAACCAACTTCTGTGATCTCGTGTGTTTGTGTTCTTTAGAAGTCCCAAATTATTTATTCTTAACAATAAAATAAACCTTTTAATATTTGAGGTGGTTGCTGAGTCGTTTTTTGTTTGTTTGTTATCATCACTGTTTGCAATACAATTTCCTAACAGCATTTCAGCAAGAGGACTTCAAGTTTGCCTTGCTTTTCTTTTATATAATCTCTTTCAGCCTTCTCAGATAGTGCTCATGCCATTAAAAGAGCAGTCTGTGTGACCTTGTTCTAAGGGGTTAATAAAGAATGCACAGCCTCATGAGCTTGATTCAATTTTCTTTATGTGAACATGCTGCATAAGTGACCATTATAGTATTTGTCTGGTTCTCTGTGCTTCAGTTTGCAGTTACCAACCTTTTATATGAATGACCACATCTGGTGTGCATTTGGCCATGTAAGGTGAGACAAAAGCAAAATAGATTTTCCTTAGCATTAAATCAAATTTCCACACAATGTACTCTCTAATGTGGATTTCAGATGTATCAGGTCATATATTATTTAGCTGTATTGTATTTTGTGTAGATTGTTTTGTTTTTGTTTTTTGATATCACAAACTCAGTTTTAATAAATGCATGAGTAGATGAAATATTTGAGCTTTATATCTAGAAATTCAACACTTTCAACAGATTCTTCAGACTTCAAAGAATTTAATATTAGTATCATAAAAGGTCTTTTGAAGAATAATACTGGAACATAAGAAAAATGACTGCCTGAATGTGCCCTATCATTTTGAAAGTGTTTTATTGCTTTAATTTCCTGTCTTAGTAAAGTAACAAGCGGCATAATAGAAGATATACTGTTACTGAGTTTGCAATTTATTAGAAGGCTTGAGCTGGTTGAAGACTTTGTGATGTGAAAAAGAAAACCTCTATTTAGCTGAAAAATGGAGACGAGCTACAACATTAATGTTGCAGCAGCTTTAAATGGAGTACTATCTTTGACTGATCAGTTGCATCTACAAGCCCAGTATGTTTGCATGTAATAAATCTGTGAGCATGGGCCTCATTCTGTGCTAGCTGTGTGTCGTTAGGTTCCTGGAAACCTAATGTTGTTTCATTTGTGAGGCGTGTATAAGATGACTGTTGCTATTTGGATTCCATAGCACAAAGATCCCATTATAGCCGAAATGACCCATAAGATGCATTTTCATTCATTTATTACATTTTTGCATGCTTGACTGAATTTTAATTCCAGGCTTTGTCAACCTACTATTGTTATATTAAGCTTTTTAACCTAGTTATATGTGCTTTAATTCACTGTCTTTTACTGAGTGGTCTGAAAGCATAGAAAGGTGGGAGCTTATCCCACGGAGTAACAGCAAAACTATTCATTTTTCTTTTTTTAAATTGTAGATATGAAAGATATGACAATATGAATCACTTGTAGAAATATGTTGTAAAATTACCTCATAAAGAACCGCAGTTGTTTCCTTAGAAGGTGGCATAGGCTATTCAGTCACTTTTTACAGTATGTGTAGTCAGATATGCAGAGATCAAGCTGTATACTTGTAATGGAAGTTACATGTTTATCAGTGCAGAGCAAGAAGTACAAGAATCACAAGGGCTTTCTAATCCCACCACTGTTCTGCCACCAAAGGATTACAAAACATCTGTTCATAACAGATTGTTTGGTATTTCCACAAAACAAAACAAAAAAAAAGTAATACCATGTGGCCAATTCCTTTGAAAGAACAAAGAGAGCAGTTGATCTGAAGATTTGATTAATAATAATGGTCTTTAGTGGATTCACAGACCATACGAGTCATTGGTGAATTACTTTTATCATTATTGATTATACTTGATGGTGTTCTAAACAATAATACATTTAAAAAATTTTCATATTCCTAATGATGAGTGATGAAGTACATACCACATTGTACGGACTCAAATGACTTAAATTAACACAGCTATAAAAATCTAACATTTTAACGTCATGTGTTTAAGCAGCATATTGCACTACTAGGGGCTAAAGTGTAAACCAAAGCCCAAACATTACTGGTACCTTCAGTTATCTATGCTAGTCTTTGAAAGAATAATGATTTGAAAGCTTTATTGCTAACTGAAGCACAAAAGATTTCCTCTGGGCTTGCTGCAGACAATCCTCAGGCACATTAGATGAGTCAACTAGAGTTAGTTCAAAGTGAATTGCTCCATTTTAATCACGGTGACTTTACCCTCTCAGTCAATATGCTATAATGGCATATTGTCAGTATTTTTTCCTTTTAAATGACAAGCTTTGGTCACTTTATTTTAAGACATATTTTAGAGTGTTTGTGAGATTTATAGATTTAACAGCTCTTCAAAGAGACTTTCTATCTTACTTTACAACCCTGAAATTTTGTATTGCTGCTATTTCGTCACCTTGAGGCAGCTCTTAGTTAAAATATGTGAAGCTTTTTTTTTCTCAACTGAATGAGTTCTTAGTATGATATATAACCAATTATATAGCTATAATGAGTCCAAATTTTAAAAAGCAAATAAAAAATGTTGCACTAAGGATTACTAAAGACTAACTTTACTCTCTCCTCATTTATTCACAAATAGGAAACAGGTATATAGCCATAGTGTGCACAAATATTACTGTCATTAAATTAATAAATTCAGCATTTTGATTAGTTTTATACTTAATCTTGGGGGGTTTTATACATTTTCTAAATTGGGTGCCACTTGCACACACTCAGATCACTTCCTCAACTAAGTTGCTCATGACAGCAAATAGCAATTAATGACGAGAAAATAGGGATCCACTGCTTAACAGCTTTATTTTGAACCACCTGTGATTGGATGTTGCTGAGCTGTTCTTCTTCTTTATGGTGGAGCTGAATAATGTCCCCTGAATATTCCAGAGAAGCTATAGCTGTTTTCACAGTTTCTTTCATGAATTCTAAGAACTCCATTCCAGACTTCTTAGGACAAACAAACAGTCCTTCCTTACTCATGGACTTTACTAAGAGTTTTGCTGTATTAGGTCTTATAGTAATGTTATCTCTTCTGGTTTTTGTTAGTATAGGTTATAGAACTAATGATAAAAATCTTTCCCCCTGGACTTCTATGTATTTATGTCTCTGATCCAATAACCACAGGGATCATAGAGGTGTATTTTATCTTCATTTTAGCCCTCTTGATATTGTTTTAGCCCAAGGGGGAAATCAAATGAGATACAGAAGATGCTAAACTCGCACAACTCTGAGGTCATTAACAACTAATTAGAAACAGCTTAGAGATCTCAATGATCCTTTGGTTAAGATGTGAGAGAGGGATCAGAGAATGTTTAACATCTTCACTGCCATTTTATTGTTTCAAGTCAGTGGCCAGAACTGTGCCATATTTTTGATTTATTGTAAAAGACAGCACCAGCAGAAAATAGGGTTGTAAATTTTGCAGTGATAGCATGGGTGGGTGCTGGAACATAAATAGATCCATAGATTTGGAATATTAACTGCATTTACCCTAAACATATATCATAATTATTCCACAATGACTTTATATAATGCAATTTTTTAAGATTTGTCCAAATAGGTACAGAAAATAACTACACAGCACTTCTTTGCAATATGTAAATATAGAGGGCAAAACTGTCCTATGCCACGGAAAATCTACAGAAGGAGGAAAGTTAATAATTGTGACACATTGATGTTGTGTTAACAGCATTGCTGTTTGCCCTCATGGGTGCAGTAATGCCTGTTTAGAATGGTCAAATTCTGTGGAGATTGAGAATCATTGTATAATCCCAGTCCTAACACTGTAGCTCTTAGGGCTGTGCATGAAGTGGCTGACCCTTCTCGGGCAGCATGGATAACTTTGTGGTAACATTGCGTTGCACATGGGTGTGCACTACTTCCCAACTGCCAAGGGCCATGCATTTGTCTCCATCCTGCCCCCATCATGCTTGTCTGAAGCCCTGCTAGAATCTCATGTATCCAGCTGGACTACTTGGTCTAAAATAGGTTTCACCTGCATTGATTCCTGTCAGCTACAAGAGCAGAACTGGCTCTAGGCACCAGCAAAGCAAGCACGTGCTTGGGGTGGCACATTTCCAGGGGCGGCATTCTGGCCATCCTTTTTTTTTCCCTGACCCCGCTCAGTCAACCAGTGAGCCCTTGCGTGGGGCGGGGCGGCGGGCTCAGGGCGGGGGTCCCGACTCGGGGGCGGTCCCTGCCCTGCCCCCGCCCCTCCACCAGGGGAGCAGAGATATACGGCTCCTTCCCCCCTGCCCGCCCCTGCCGCACGTGTCACAAGCAGCGGAGGAGCCAGAGTGGAGCCCAGGATCGGGGCAGGACCCGTGGCCAGTAAGAGACCAGCTGCCCCAGGCGGCTCAGCACTGGGCGGGCACCCCTGGTCCGCCCCCCTACCAGCTGCTGACCCGCCCTCCGGCCTCTCTGTCGATTACTGTCCCCGCTGCGGGGGTGGGGCCGGGTCTGAGATCGGGCTGGGGGCCCACAGGCGGGATGTACAGCCCTGAGCACCTCTCTCCAAACACTGCTATAGCATTATGCATTCTTTTAACATTACCATTGTCAGTGGCTTCTGGTGAGCGCAGTTTCTCAAAACTGAAATTACTAAAAAATTATTTGAGGTCCACCATGTCTCAAAATCATTTGTCAGGACTCGCATTAATTTCAATTGAAAGTACCATTGCAAAAAAATTAGATTTCACTGAATTACTAAAAGACTACGCAAGTATAAAAACCAGAAAAATTCAGTTAATGTAAATTCTTTTAATTTATGAGAAACTGGGCGCACCGGAAGACACTAACGTTTTTCATTACAGTGTATAGTTGAACCCAAATTGGTTGTAATTGTGATTTAGTTAAAATTAAATGAGTACACTTGTAGCAAATTGTTTTATTTCACTAACTACAAATTCTCTGTTTTCATTTTTTAAAATTTTAAACAGTCAAAACAAAACAAAACAAAAACATTGCAAAGGGCAAATGTGTAAAAGTCAAAAAAAAAGGGGGGGGGGGGGGTGGCCAAAATTTTTTTTGCTTGGGGCGGCCAAAAACCTAGAGCCATCCCGCACAAGAGGCTGTGTGATGTGTAAGGAATAGGTTCTAGCCTCACCCCACACTTTTCCTGTTGTTTGGGGGCATCTGTGGGGAAATCAGAGACCATCTCTCAGTCACAAAATGTCACCCATGGAACTGCGCAAAACTTGGCAGCTTTGACCTCTCCTTCTGAAGAGGATTAGAAACAGAGCTGCATGAAAAACGGAAACATTTTTCATGAAAATTTTAGCAAAAAATGTGTCACTTTTTAAATACCATTGAAAGCTTTTAAAATTTGCAAATTTTCAATCATGGAGTAAAGTTTAGTACTGTGTAGAGGAGCATTAACTTCTGGCATTTTCAGTGCACACTTTTCTTCCACACTCCCTGGCCATATTTAGCTGTTGTTTGTGTGGCTTTGCTACTTTTTGCACAGCTGAAGGGAACGTGGATCCCACGGTATTTACTAACAATTTCAAACAGAAAAGGAGTTCTGTAGATTAGTATTTTTCAAACTTGACTTGCCTCCCTTGAGGGGCTCTGATCACTTTCCAGAGAGAGACAAGTCCAGCAAAACAAAGAAAGGAAGGTAATTTTATTTTTCTAGCTGGTAGGAGAAGTCTTCATTTTCTGTCCTAAACTTTTTCATAGTGTTGCTGTGCACTTTTAGACATTGAGTTTCAATCCAGCGAGGGCTGCATTTCAGTGCTGAATGAAGTGATTTCTAAATGTAGTTTGTATGCCAGTTTGTAATCAGGAATTTGGGAATTGCCATATTGGGCCAAACCAGAGTTGCATCTTGTCCAGAATCTTGTCAAATATCAGAGGCCTCAGAAGCAGGTGCAAGAATCTTTTTAAATGGTCAGTTATGTAATAATCCGGCATCTGGGAAAGACTCTTCCTGGGTTTTGTCCTATGTCATGTATTCATGTTGATTTATTCATTCTGATTGATACAAATATAAAAGAGTAAATTATTCAAAGCTTTAGACACCCTTGATTCAAAACACAAAAGCAAGAAGATTTGATGTCAGTAATACAAAGGTAAATTATTATTTGTTTAAGACTTTACAGAACCTGACCGTATTACTGAATATTCAATATTAAGTTACTCAGTATTCAGTAGACAAGCACTTGTTTGCAGAATCCAATGGAAATGACCCAGCCAGAGATTATAAAAAATGCTATTTCCCGGCATTCAGAAGAAGAAAAAGTGGCTATATTTTCAAATAACAAAAAATGGAACACAATTTCATTGGGTTGAGGTAGACCCATTGGCAGTGGCTTTGCTCAGGGACTGAAGAATTATGCAAGGGATCATTCTGGCATGGTGGTGAGAGGAAAAGGTGTGTCCCATCCTCTGTCTCTTCTTGCTCAAACAAGCAACCTGTTCCTTTCTTCATGGTGTCTCTCATTTTAGAATAACAAACAAATCTCCTGACAATAAAAATACTAACAAACAGTTTATTTGCATCCCTGATACTGTTTTCTCTACCCTGTCAATGCAGGTCCATTTTTCCCCGGCACTACCTATTTTTTGTTTTTCTCGTTTATCCCCATGTTCTTTTCTACTTGCTCCTTGTTCTCCTTCATCCTGAGTTGTTGTTGTTGTTGATCTATACTTTGTCTTTTCTCTTCTTCACTTTCTCCTCTTCTTGTTTCTCCCTATCCTTTAGTTTCCTTCCCATTTCTTTCTCCCTTCCTAGCTCTCATTCTCCTGTCTCCTGCTGCTCACTTTCTGCACCATAATCAGTCATACTCTCAGGAAACTCAAATGCCTAGCATCCAGTGACCTCATCTGTGCCCAATAAACCCTTGCTGAATGACTGTGCTCCCTGATTGATCAGAAGTGCCAACAGATCACCATTTAAGCTCTGTAGCCACAGCAGCACAGTGGCTGCTCAATGAATTCCACACGTGCAGCTGTACCATACTTGCTTCCTGCCCAGCCCTTGCTTTATCACTTGCCTACTCCTCTCCAGCCCTAGTCCCTGCCTGAACTCCTGATTCCTAACAGCTGGCTCTGATCATTGGCTTGTCTCCTGACCATGACTCTGACTCTGCCCTCAGATTCTGCTCTGAACACTGACCAGACTCCTTTTCCTACCACTAGGTTTCACTACCTAAGCTTAGTGTGCAAAAACAGGTTCCCTCTTATCTCCTTATGCCTGTCATAATCCAGAGTTTACATATGGTACAGGTTTGGTGAGAAGTGAGGATGCCATGAACCCCATCTCTGTTAACTGTCAGAGAGGCTCTGACTCGATGTGGTTTTTATTTGCAGTGAAGGTCTGGCTGGAGGACACACAAGAAGTGGAGGCAGCTCACTGGGATGCGTGTGGTTCGACTGTGGTGAAAGGCAGGGTTGACAACATATGACAGGCCTGTGGTGATGTTCCCTGAGGCACATTTGAACTCACTTGTGAGGTGACTCCTTCAGGTGACCAGAGACTTCAGGGTTTTAAAAATGGCACAAAGAGCTAGCTGATGTAAAACCAAAAGGGTCCCCAAGAAAGGCCCCCAAAAGAGGACATTCCTAATTTTCAGGGACATGTGGTAAGCCATTGCTACAGCCTACTTCGGTAAATCATACTGTGGAAGTGACTTTCTGCACAGACCACTGCAGAAAAATTTCATATTCAAAGTATAAAAAGGCATATGCGGTGTATAATATAATCTTCCTGGCTAATTATAAGTATATAGTCTTCATTGTCTAAACTTCTAGCTTTATAATATAGTTGAAAGGAGCTAAGAACTAGGAGGTTTTATAATAGGAAGATGTGTATTTTTTCTAACTTTATTCCTATTGCCTAGAGCTTGTTGCTCTAATAGAGTAATGTTTCACAGAACTAGTCTGAGCGATATTTCAAGAAAATTAAGTTTCCTATAAAAGATAGCTGATAACCAAAGTCAGTTTTAGAACTATAAAAAGAACTACTCAAAGGTCACAACCCCAGTGTCTAATGAGGTTTTAAAAATATTATTCAGTGTCTTGGGCACTCCTATGCTTTGTAAACACTTATTTGTTGTATTCCTTGGTGTTTAAAATGTGAAACTAACAGAGGCAAGATGTTTCCAAATATGAACACTCAGCTACTTTGACTCTAGGCTACCACAGTTTTCAATCAGACTTTAAAGAAAGTATTTGACAGATTAAAAATAGTTTAAAACTTTGAAACATGGGAAAAAATTCTTTTCTACCATATGTTATCTCCACAATACTTCTCAGATTCTATGATAGGTCTTTATTTAACTATATCTCATCTTTGTTCCGGTCATAAATTCTCTGATTAACTTCCTAATTAGTCGAGGTATAGGGTTTCCAGGTTAGAAAAAGGGGGAGAGTTTGGGCTTGTTTGACACATACTCTGTCTTTGGACAGTAACAAACAGTTAGGCATTCACTGGACTCATGCAGGACAAACCTATGAATTCTAATTAATTATAGTTAATATTTAGAGATAGTTACAAATACAAACATTACATGATGCAAGAGAAATATTAATAATTTGCTGACCAGTGCAATTAACATTAGATTTATCTAATCATGCTCATAGGACAATGTCAGGTCAAAATCAAACTGAAATCTAGGTTTTGTAAAAACCAAGTTTATTTCAAAGGATGAGATCAATAGAAGGCGAATAGACATGAAAGATGAAAACTCTTGTATAAATGCAAAGTATTTTTATTTTGTGTATCTACAATTTCTGTCAGAGTTTGAATCCTCCTGATTCCTCCTTTCTCATCAGACCTTTCTGCTGTTCACTTATGATAGGATTATTCGTTATACTCAAGAGTATGGCTTGCCGTTACTTAATATTTGGTACATCCTGATTGTTAAAACATAATCATAGCATATTGAAGGTGGGCAGTATTATCTATTTGTATTTTGTATAATATTTTTACATTATTGCAGGTGTAAGAAATACCTGTCTCTTCTCAGCTCACAGTACCCATTCTTTTTGAGATCTCTAAAACATGTTACAATGTTTGTGCATATTGCTTATTTCATAGATATAAAGTGCCTTTTTTTTAAATAATCTGACATTTTGGCTAACTATGCATTGATTAGTTATTCTGTAGCCGGACTCAATTTGAAGATCAGCTACATAAAATATAAAATTATTTTAAAACATGCTATCTATCTATCTATCTATCTATCTATCTATCTATCTATCTATCTATCTATCTATCTATCCTCTAAAATGATGATTCCTCTTCGAAATATGTCAGTAGTTTATAGAAAATTCCTGTATTCAGATCTCAATTCAGCTCCTAACAAGAGACTTTATTTTCTTTATAACCATTTAAAATTGAGTGGGAAGGTATGAAATATCTTTTCGGATATTATACCCTATAAAGCCAAAACATATGTTATCTAATTTCTTAGGTATTTTGTATTGTGGATGCCATATGCCTTGGGGGATTGATTTTACTGTTGCATTGAGGCTGAAGATACATACGTTTTAGGTTTCTCTCCTAGGAAATAATCAGATATTCCTCTATTTCCATATTAGGTAATTTACACCAATACAGGCATTTTCCAAATGAATTTTATAAATAGAACATAGTTTGATTGCCACAAAACAATTCTTTTCTGGCTGTTTACAGTCTTTGCTTAGCATAAATGTTAGGGATTCCTTACATTTACAAAATAATTCTTTGTTTTAGCTCTTGATGCTATTAAACAATTAACATTTATTTTCATTTTATATGAGCTACCTCCTAACCAACGATTTTATCACTTTGGGAGGGAATTTGCAGCCTTATACGCCAAGTGATAAGTAGAAGGAAAACAGAACAATGATGTTTATAGAAGAAGCATCTGAGAAATGTCTGTAATAACATATTAATATACAGTCCAGACTGAGTTTTGTATCAAGTCTTTCACACAAACAATCTCAAAACATTTTACAGAGTTAAATAAAAATAATACCAGTAGGGTAGAGAAATTCAGATAATCCATTA
Source organism: Chelonia mydas (assembly GCF_015237465.2). Lineage (NCBI taxonomy): Eukaryota > Metazoa > Chordata > Testudines > Cheloniidae > Chelonia > Chelonia mydas. The sequence continues at coordinate 78,131,737 of NC_057852.1, forward strand.
GAAAAAGACAATGCTTTTCAGTGGTCCATGAGGCAGATTGCAGCTAGTCAACTGAAGTTTCAGAACTCCACAAGTGTTATCTCAGTAATTTAAAGGATTTATTTTTCTGTTGATACATGTGGGATTTTCCACGGGTAAGCCACATTATTGGTGATGAGACATGCTGCATATGCTTAAAGCTCCCCATACATCAGTAGAAAGATAGATGCCTATCAATAGAGGGAAACATGTTAGACAACTGGTCCCTAAGGCCCTAATTTTGATAGTAATTGTTAAATCATTGACGTTGTGCATTAGCAGGAGCAATACAGCTCTAGTAAATGGCTCACACATCTGCTGTTTGGTATTTACTTTGTACAGAAGGTAACTTCCAAACTTGATAAGTACTTTTAAAAAATGAACTGTAAACAAGCTATAGATTATTTTAAAGGGTCATTTGCTTGTTCACAGCACACTGCCTAACACAAGACCTTCAGGAAAGAGCCATGAAGTCCCTTTGTAAAACTCTCTCTCTCTCTCTACTTTAATATAACTGAAAAGTAGAGTAAACCTTTGCTGTAAACTTGGTGATACAGGGGTTTGTTTATGGTCTATTTTGGACCACTAGATATTGTCTATTAGTTCATTTTTCACAAACCATTCTTTTAATCATTCACATTGTTTAAAAAAAATGATGGAGTTAGTGATTTCCAATCAAAGTGTATTGAAATCTTCTGGGGAAGATGCACGTGTATATTAGATTTGTGTAAGAAAACAGGGAAATTAACTACAGAAATAACATTTACAAGTGTATAATTGACATTTTGTGGTGCTACAAAGGTCATATCAGCTGCTTACATTCTTATATCAGAAGAAGCTACTCTATTAATCTCTACGTTGATGCAGTGTTTCTCTGCTCAAAATATAGAACTTAGGCACAACTGTGAAATGTTAGTTTATGGTGCCTTTTTATTTGATTGAATTTGTGACAGTCTCACATTATTTTTTAAAACCATAATTTTGGCCAAGATTGCAGATGGTGTTTTGGGGGGAATGTTTTGATTTCCACATTCAGTCTCTCACTCCCTGAGCCAACAGAGCTTGGGAGCAGTGCAAAAGCAGAGCACTCAGCCTCTAGTAAAGAGTGCCTTGTATCAATCTGTAGTGATGCCTTCTGTGATGATGGCTCAAAAAGGAGGACTTCAGCTCTAATTGACTTGAAGGAAGGTAGCTGCAATGCAGGGCCTTAGGTGGGGAGATGAGAGTGAAATGCCTTCCTTCTCCTTCCCTTTTTCCCCGAGAGCATGGAGAGCCACTAGGGGAAAACAAATGGATGAAGAAGTCATAATGTCATCTCATGTTAACATAAGGCGACTGTTAACAGTCTTGAATGAACTAAACTGGAGGAGTTGGGGAAGAATAGTTTTTCAAATTGTAAGGCACACAAGAGTCAAGGCCTGTGAGCATGAGCAATAAACTCTGAATTTCAATACTTAATCACTGTGATGGTGTCATGGGACACCCCAATGTATCATGCACATTTCCACCTGCTTTTTAACAACTGCCTTAGGGCTTGTCCACGAGCCTGGGTGTAAATTCTAATGCATACCAATGTATTGTTCATGTGGACCCTGCTGGTATGTGCTAAAAGTTCCTTAGTATGCATTAATTCAGTCCTGTTTTAAACAGCACAATATTAACACACATTAAGGAACTTTTTTAGTGTCTGGCAGCACGATCCACACAGGCCAGTTAATGCTCAACATACTGATGCACATTAGAATTCACACTTCAGCTGGTGCAGACTAATGTACCACGTAGACAAGCCTTTAGCATCTTTCACAGCATGGCATATGCATTGTGGTTGTTTAGGGTTCAATCCTTCAAGATACCTTCAACTCCCATTTTCTTCACTGGGAGTTGAGGGTACTCAGTAACTTACAGGATGGAGTCCTTAATGAGCTGTTGAGGTTTAATTATAATGTTGTAATCAATTCATTTGTTTTAATCTGCTTAGGAGTTAGTAACTGTTCATGATTTAGTTGAGTTGGTCACTACTCAAATGAGCTCATTCCTTACCGCGAAGTGGATTTATACTCTAAGACTCATAGGTGGCAGTTTTCCAGTTTTGTACAAGTGAGTGGGCTCAGGGTGGTTTACAGCGTAGCATTACCAATTTTCTTACAAATTGTTACATTTTTGACAAATTTGATTGTAACAATGGATTTTCTCTGGCCAAATTAAAGATCCATTTTTGTTAGGAAAATTGGACTTTCCTATTTTTTTTAACTATAGTAAATGTCCGAAGATACTTCCCCATCTGTGTCAGCAGGTCAAATGAGGTTTCAATCCTGAAAGTGGCTTTACTCAAATACAGAGATCTGCCTGCACAAAGTCATTTGCAGGATTGGATCCAGAGACTGTTTAATCTTTGACTTTTTAAAATATCTTATCAGTAGTAGAAGTTGTACTATTTGTTTTGTATTAAGTGCTAACAATGTTCTGAACACTGTATAAAACACACAAAACATGCTTTCAGTCCTGAGGACCTTAAAGTCTAATTGCCCTTCAGTTAAAACTGTCTGTCTGCATTTATGTAATATCTATCACAATAGCATCTAGCTTCTGTTCTGGACATCTAACTAAAGTTGTATCCTAATATAACTAATACTCTTCAGTCTGATGATTACTACACCCTATCCATATAGAAACTGCTACTGTGCCCCAAAAGTTTTCATTTTTGGATGTTGTTCTGTGGGGCCACTGTTCTGTTACCTTCTGCTAAAGTTCAGTCTGTAAGAATCTGTACATTTACATTGAGGTGCACTATAGAAGGTTCAAAAGATTTTCTATTTGTATCTGTGAATGCTTTTTTCCATAGTTAGATACAACTGGGAAAGTTGTAAATGCTGCATATGTGGTGGTGATTGGGGAGAAGGAAGGGAGGCTGTCTAGTTTTACATTTTCAAATCTGTTAACTTCCTCTTGCCACATTGCCTTCAGTATTTAACAATTCCCATTCTTTTATGTTGTTCCCAGAATTATGGATGAGGCCTTCAAAATAAAGTAGTTAACTTATGAAAATCAGTGGCTCATCCAGACCTGCTATCTTCCTTAAGGTAGGAAGGCAAAACAACTTTGCGGATAGACATGGTTGAAGTTTGTTGCTTATACCCAGTTTTGAACTGACATCCTGAATGAAAAACAAAGAATCAATTTTAGCCTCCTGGTACATGGCTGTAAAGGTAATCCATCTACAAAGCTGGACTAATAAGAAATTATAATATTTTCTAAAGGAAGACATTTAAGCCTGTATAAAATCATTTAGATTCATTACTGAACTTTGGAAGACTACATCAGAGCAATAGCCATCCAGCCCTAGTGAATTGGAGAATTAGTGTGATTGATGCTGGATTTCAAAAATACCAAATAAATAAATTAATAATAAAAAAAACCCAACAAAAACCTAAGTTGCTGATATCACTTTTTTAAGTATATTGAAACCAGTCTCAAAAAATGCAAGTCTCAAGAGTTTTGAATGTCAAAAACAAAAATAAATCATACTGTTTAGGTAAAGTATATTTTTCAGGGTAATCTGCCAGTTGGATGAAGAATGATGGTTAGGAGATTTCTTTTATCTATGGTTTAATATTTCTGTGGCATGGTGAAATGAAATTCAGTATCTTCTAAAAGTCAGACTCATTTTTAAACTACAAAAACTTGACTTTATTTCAGAAAGTTAAGGGGCATGGTGTAGTTATTATTTTTCTACTAAATTCACTCTGTAACACTTCAGACCTCTAATTGCTTCTTGTTGGATAGTACCAATAGGAAAATCTGCTCAGATCAGCATATCAGAGTACAAAATTCAGATCATTAACTGACTTGAAAGAATAAAACAATTTACAAATTTTTGTTTGAAGGTGAAATGGAGATAAAACTGTCAAAAACAAGAAGTTGAAGTGAGGTAATTCTTAATCCATCATAATTGGGTGGACTATATTTTAACTTGTGTTGAAATGCAAGATTAAGAACCATCACAGCTCTCAGTTTATTAGAAGCTGCAAGCTGTAGCGCTTTTATTCTTATTAAAGAAGCCTAGACCTAACTCTCCAGTCTTGTCTTTTATTGCCTCTTCTTCAGATTCATCTTCCATAGTGCGAACTAAAAGGGCAGATGTGTAATCTGGGAAGTTTTCCAGATTCAAAGCATTAGGCTCATGCTTTGGTTAGTCCATCATAAAAACACCACCATTGCTGAATGTGTACTCTGTTACATGCATGATGGTAGGCATCTCGGCTTACTTCATTTACCTTTTCCGTATACAATGAGAGATTTTCTTGTATAAAGAAATATATTTAGAATTCCTGAATAGTATAAGTAGTAACAATAGATCCATTGCCTGGAGAAATAATTATTCTGTAATTTTTTTTTTAAAGATGGGCCTGCAGGCGTCACTGAGGTTTACTGGTTCCTTTTGAACTCTGTGAAAATTCCAAAAACTGTTGCATACCCACACACACACACACACACACACATTTGTGTGTGTACACTTACACACACACTTTCTCTCTCAGGGAGTTGAGAACGGGTTGGAGAAAGATAACATGTCTAGCTGCATGGGTATTCTAAGAGTGTCCTATCGGTAATGTGCTTAAGCTTTACAATACCTTTTCAAACACATGTATATGACAGATAACAAAATTGAATAATATATACATTTCATTTCACTAATAGGCTTTTACACTTACAGAAGCCTCATTAAAATAATAAAGATTAGGACAGTTCATTTGGGGGGAGGGAGAGGAGCAGAATGAGGAGATCTGACCAGAGGTAGCTCTGAATGGTTTAGAAAATGCCAATTGAGTACCTATTACCCAAAAAACAAGATCAGTAGGGAAGCCTGTGAAACGAAAAGTAATTTAATCTGTTTTAAATTAAGTAAAATACCTTTTTTGTATTCCATAAATATGTATAGAAATTATGTTAGGTCAAATTTTGTTCCAAACTTTAGGTCTGGTAAAGATAATCTTTTACAAAACCTAAGACAAATAGAAATATTTTTCTTTTTTTTTAATCCTAATAGATTTTTTTTAAAGTTACCCTTACAGTATTTCTATCCTAATCACTGAAGAATTGTTCTATAGCGTTATTATTAGTATTATTTAATTGTATTACAGTAGTATCTACAAAATGAAATGAATGAAATCGGAGACCCACGGTGATAAGCACCTTGCTCCCTGCCCCAAAGAGTTTGCAGTCTAAATAGACAAATATGGGAGGGGAAGTATGCCGTGTTATATAGCTGTATTGGTCCCAGGATATTAGAGACACAAGGTGGATGAGGTAATACCTTTTTATTGAACAAACTATCTGAGGGGAAAGTGAGGCATAATGAAGTAGAGAGAGTGGATATGATGATCTGGGGAATATCTGTACAGAATTGTGGTTGTTAAGAAGTTGTTGTTATGAAATTTTATGATGAAATGTCTCTACTGGATGACAGGCACATGTTTCCCAGACTTGATACAATGGTGGGCCTTTAGACCTTTCATGGTAGCCTATTTAGGTGAAAGCATCTTGGGACAATGGATATGCTAAAGAGGTTGCCTGAGTTGTGAAGCTAGTCCCTCAAACTTCTCTCCGGCAGGGGCATTAAGAACCCATGTGTTGGTAAGCAGGTATATAAAATCCAGAGACTGACAAGCAGTTTTGGGCAGGAGAGACAAAGAGACTGCCATACTTTTGTAGCAGAGACAGGACCAGCTCTGTTCTGCTGGAAAATGTCCAAGTAGCTCTACTTTCAAGGCATGAGAATCTGATAATGACTAGAAATTGCTTATATAAAAGCAATTCAGTTTAATTGTGTAAGCTGTGAGAAATGCAAAAATAAACAAACAGCATAGGTGGTGAATTGTAAAGATTTTTAAAATAATTTGAAAATTATTTTATTTTAATAATCTATGGTTTTTAGTAATGGCATTTTTTTAAATTTGGAGGATCAATTTAACATTCCTCTTAGTCCTTGGCTACAGTAGGAAATTTTGTCCAATTAAGAACTGAAAAGAGGCTGGTATTTGGCCCAAGATTCATATAGACTGTAATTAATGTTAACTTTTAAAACTCTGAAATTCATGTACATTTGAAGGATATTGAAGCAAATGGCTTAATACATTTTTTAAGGATTAGGTGTTTCTGTAAGAATGACATCTGCAATTACACTAACTAGCATAAAATTACAATAACTGTCAGCCCTTAGGCTTCAGGGCACAAGGTAATGACCAACAGCTGGGATTGAGAAGAAATTCCCTCTGATGGTACACTATTGTCCATTTCAGGATATTATAAGGGTCTTAGGGAGAATTCTGGACTGGATGCTCTACTGTTTGTTCCAGTATTAAATATATTTTCCATATTTCACTTGTTTCTCACTCTTAGATATGCTGCTAGGCATAGAGATCTGAAATGATGTAAGTATCCCAGTTCTGTGACTGGTTATCACAAACCAGAATGAGAGTTTAAGACTCATGAATGTCTAAATTATTATTGAGCTAGGTGGTTTTTATTGTTTGTTCTCACAGCCACCAAAGTTTTTCATAGCCTTTTCCTACCTGAGTTGGGGCTTACCTTGAAATATTTGATCAGCACATTGCTGGTGTCTTTTTTTTAGACAAACACAGACAACACCGTATTGTACAAAATGATCCAAACTAGTGTTGTTGACACTAATGTCGTGTTTTAGATCTTTACTATAAAATACTATAATGTGATTTGCAATGTTAATAAATACCTTCACTATCTAGCAATCTCTGATACCAACTGCATGTCTTTCTGTGTTTTCCTATGGAACTGTGTACACACTAGCTTGTATTATTCAACTCAGGATCAACTCCTAACTTAATATCACAACACTGAGATATATTTATAGTGAAATCCAGGATAAATTTACACCAGACGTTCGAGAGAGTGAGTAAGGATAAAGGAAACAAAAGGGTTACATATAAAACAAAATCATAACATGCTTTCTAGAGACTAAACTTAATTGGCTAACCTCCTGTCTGAAGAAGCGTCTCACCCCAAATGACCGCTGCAGTGTTTCAGCCAAGGCTAACTGAGATCCTGTTTTCATGAAAGTAAATACACTGCCCATTTACTTCCAAGATACAGGATGATGAAGTGTCTTCTCTGTTCCCCAAATATAGTCCACCAAATCTTTGAAGTATGTCTAAAGATAAGGTTCTCTTCCTCCCGCTGTGTGCTCTTCTCTCTTGACTTCAAATGTAAATGTGCCTCCATAGCATTAGCATACAATGATGAATTTACATTCCCACAGGGAGACAAGTGCATAAATGTCTTTCGTCTGACAGCAAAACCTGTTTCTCCACCTCTATCGTGACACAGACTCTAAGAATATAACACCTTAGATAGTATCTGCACATACATTTCACAACAATATTAATAACCACTGTGACCAGGACCTTCATTTAAGACCTCAACATGAGATTCTTTGGTGAACCCGAAGGTACATACCAGTAGCAGGATATTCTTGTAACCCCCTTGACAGCGCATTCAGGAGTTCATGGGTCACACTGTGAACCATGTGTTATGTGCTTTTCAAACATAAAATGCAGTGCAGTCCCTGCCTAAACAAGCTCATAATCTAAGACAACAAGCAACATATGAAGGATGAGGGAGACAGATAAAATATTCAATAATTTGTTTGCCTATGTTAAATAGTTATCAGCTATCAGAACTGGCAGTCTCCCTAGCCATTCATTATTAGTTGGTAGCTTTTTAGAGGCATCATGATAGAACTAGGTGTTAAAGAGGAATTTGAAGGAGAAGTTAGTGACCTTATGGATCACTACAGGAAGGTGCAAGAATGTGGAGCACTGTGGGACTGCCAGAGAGTGGGGAAAGGAGAAGGAAAAGACACTAAAAGAGATAAGAACTATCAAAGAGGTAGGCAGAGACAACAGCGTCACAGAAGACAAGATTTTGGGAGAGAGTGATTTTCAGTGTCAAAGGCAGCAAGAAGAAAGAGGGTGAACTAAAGGTCCTGAGATTTGCCCCACCTCCCACCCCCAAAGTCCCTAGGGACTTTTAAAACAAGAGGTGTTTTAGAGGAGCAGAGAAGGTAAAAGCCAGATTGGAGGGGATCCAGGTTGGAAATGGAAGATAGGAGGTATAATAGTAGTTGTAGGCAGGGATTTGAGGTTAGAGGTGAAGGAAATGAGGCAGTAATTGAAAAGGCATGTAGATGCAAGGACAGGTATTTTCAGGGATGGGAGAAAGCAAATGATTATTGTATTGTTCAGTTATGTGCTTAATTATAAGAAGGCTGGTAGAACTCACTATTATGAAGGTTGCCTGAAACTTGCCAATGTAAAATGCAGTTGCTTTTATAAAAGTTGCTTATAACTTTGTCTAACTTTAACCATTTGGGCTATATTTTTACATGCTGGGTGTCTGCTGATTTTTAATTTTCAGCAAAAAGAGTTCCAGGAATGAGTTGAGAGAATAATACATTGTTTTACACATGTTAAAAAATTCTGACAACCTTTTATCTGATAAGCTCCAGTATTCTCATATTTTCATTTTCATATTCATATTCAAGAGCAGGATCTTGAAATTTAGCAGGAGGTGGCGTTTGTATCAGGGATGTGCCTTTTGCTATCCCCATGAAAATCTGCCAGAATTTGGCCAACTTATAAACCTTTGAAAAAGTGCAGCTCGCACATGCGCAGTAGAAGCTTCATAGAGCTTCCCAGCTAAATTCTCTGAAGCACAGGGCTACTGGGAGCTGAGCAGGACTCTGTAATTGGTGAGCCAGGGCTGGGCACCAAAATTGAGAGCAGGAAACCTCTCTTTCTCTCACCTCTCTCAATGTCCCCTCTGCCGATGCCGAGGCAGTGTGGAGGAGGGAGCTGCCTGATTCAAATGCAGAGAAGACAAAAGCTGGACCTAAGGTAGGTTGGGATAAGGAACCTGGTTGGGGGAGGGAAGAGGCTAGGACTGAAAGTTAGGTGGCAGATTGTGCCTGGCTGAGCAAGGGAATATGAGCTATGGGGAGACTGGGACTGACTGAGTCAGGAGACTGGAACTGGGTTGAGAAACCAGTAGTAGGAAAGAGAAGGGACTGGAACAGGGACAGGTAGGAGGGGATAGAGCAGAAGGGATCATGCTTTTGGGGGGAATAAGCAGAAGAATGTGTTTCATCTAGAACACATTTCCCTCCAGAACCTGGCATGGAACCCATTCCTCTGCTGTCAGCAAATATCTCTGAAACCCTCTGGTAAAGTGTCTCATTCCCCCTGTAGTCTTGGACCACAAAGAAGATTAGAACCTACTATACCTATCAGTTACAACATTAGCTCAAGTAGCAGAGGTCTGTGCAACAGATCTAAAGATTCTAATTTTGCTGATGACCCTTGTGGGTGTCAATATAATGCCACTTGAAGGAATTTCTGATTTTTTCCAGTTTGTATTTAAAAAATAAAACTTAAAAAACTTCACACACACATAAGAACAGCCTTACTGGGTCAGACTAATAGTCCATCTACCCCAGAATCCTGTCTTCCGACACTGACTATGCCAGATCTTCAGAGGGAATGAACAGAACAGGGTAAGGATTGAGTGATCCATCCTGTTGTCAGTCCTAGCTTTTGGCACAACTATGTTAAAGCAACATTATTCTGGTTGCAAAGTCAAGCACTCAGCAGTTAGGAAATGAAATAATGTAGGTTGCTTATGCAACCTGAATTCAGTCCCCTTGTGCATATGATTATGACACAGTCTTTATTTACATGGAACGCATCTACATTTTCCCATCTTATTTCTGGCATTTCCTAACTTTTTAGTGCTACACTTTGCAACCTTAATAATGTTCTTTGAATGTAGTGTGGGTTATTTTCTTGTGTAATCTTATATGTAATATGTTCATATAAAGCAATTTCTGCCCTTTTAACTCACCAGTCTGTTAACAGAAAAGCTTTTACATGGTCTAAGGATCAATTTCCTTACACAACCAAGGGCAATTGCAGACCATTTTCTAAAAGAGTTTTGTAGTTCCATGTACTGAAGAAAAATCAGGTAGCAAATATCATTCTGACTTAGCCAGTGACTTATGATTCCATGCTATTTCTACAACACTTATAATTATTGATAAACTATTACTGTTAGAACACTATCAAGTAAAATATGTCAGACCAGCACCTTGATTTCAGTACAGTTATCACATATTGCCCAGCAAGTCACATTTGAAAAATTGTTCTGGAGTCCAATAAATTATGTGTATAATTGTTATAATAGCATCTCAGCCTCTTTAGCAGATCTTGTGTTATAATCCAATATATTTTGATCATTGTATATCTTTAGAACATACACTTAATTCACAGGCCTGCCTCATTTTGAGAGATTGAAATACACATTTAAGTTAAAATAGTCTGTTACGTCACATACAATGCTGAGATTAGATGAGAGGAAGATGCAAGTGCTAATATTGAAATGGCTATAGGAAATGACTCGAGGTCTAGGGAAACAGGAATGCATATAACTTGAAATTATATGGCATCCCATGTGTTCATTGCTTCCCCAAGTTAAAACCATTTTATAAGGATGTAAAGGTAGCACAACAGGTATAAATTCCCAGGCAAATAATCTCTCCAAGTAAATATATATTTTATCTTTTTTCCAGGTGGAAGAATAATGGGTTGATTCTGGTTTAAAAAAATGAATTGATGTACCCTCCCCAAACATCATCATTATTTATAATAAAGGGTTAGTTAACTTTTTTAGTGGTGCAGCTAGGTTTCTTTTCTTGATCTTCTTCATTGTATCTGAGAAGGGAATAATTCAGTAAATCCTAGTAAAAGAGCCATTTTATAACACCATTTGCAATATAATATCAAAGTCCTTGTTTTGAGTTTGTCATCCATTGGTTTTAACTCTTGGTCCTTTCCCTTCTTCTTTCCCATTGATCATGTATTGAATTCTTCTCAAGTAAATGTGTGGAATTTTAAGTGGAAGTATACCAGATAAATATTTCAGATACAGAGCTGCTATCATTTTGACAGGTTGGGTTTGACTCCAGAAGGAGAGCATTCATTTGCTCCAGGTCCTGAAGCAGGCTTGCAATTATGGCATTATTAGATGGATATTAGCTATTGCTCTACATTTCTTGTTCCGTGTTTAACATATGCTGAAGTGGTTCATCCTTTTCATAACCATTGGTGGTTCCATTTAAATAGCATGGTATTAGGACAGTGAGTTGTTGGAGTTTTTTTCCCTTTACATACATATGTACGTGATAGGTTATCACTGTTTGCCTTAAACTCCTCAATTTACTGTGGAGTGAAAATTGTTTTCATTGGTTCCCTATTGCTAGAGTCAATCCTATTTTCCTTTTATTATTGAGTCTTCTGATTACAGTACCCATTCAGAAGCCCAAAGCCACTTGCCAGCCATATGTCCATCACCCCTAATATGAGCTATATAAATGGGATCAGGTGGAAAAAGGCAATAAGTCATATATGATAGAATTCTTTCCTCAGTTGTCTTTTAAATGACAATTTGAGTCTTCAGCTAATCCAGGAGTACTACAAGCTGCAGGCTCTTGAGATGTGAATTTGAATCATGATTCACATTCTTTGGTTCCCCTAGCTGGCAGAGACAACACACATCTTCAAGGAATTTATGAGGATTGCGCTTGCTGAGGGTAAAAAATAAAAAGTCACAGATGCTTGACTGCCTTCCTTGCTGGAGGAAAGATTGCATCTGGAGTAGGCAATTGTAATACAAGAGAAAGGAATCTGTCAAAAATGGCTATATTTTTCATCACACAAGCAGTTTATACTGTTTTTAGACATGGAAAATTAATTTAAAATGTCCAGAAATTTAACATTTGAATATATTTAAAAAATGTGTACAATAAATGGCATCTAAATCCCCATATGAATTGACCAAAACAGTTCCCCAAACTGTACGCAAATTAGCAAATTTCTTCTTGGTCAATTCAAATCTGCATTTTTTTGGTGGAAAAAAAGTTTTGTCCAAAAGATTTCACCCAGCTCTACTGCAGTGGCTGCCTCTAGCAGCTCTTTACAGAAGCACATAACAGAGGTCACCTCTTTTATTCCATCTTGGAGACTATGGATGTTTAGTAGCCCATATAATGATAATAGATTATTTTATTTATTTATTTATTTATTTATTTATTTGTATTATTGTCCCGCCTAGTAGTCTTAGTCATGGACCAGAATCCCATTCTGCTAGGTGCTGTACAGAGGATTGTGTGCATTTCAGTTTCCACTTTCACATCACAAATTCACCCACTTTTTTTTCCTACCCACTACATTATAAGATCTTCAGGCAAGAAATAACTCTGTACAGTGCCCAGCATACTGGAGCTCCATCTCAGTTGGATCTTCTATTGGGAGCTCCTGCAGTAGTGGGCAAAATCATGACACATTTGCGAGTGTTGGCAATACTGTAATTGTCACACATACATCAGGAGTGGGCAGGGGGGATTTTAAAAATCAGAAGATGCTCTAAAAACATGGTTTAATATATCTTTTTTAAATCTCATGATTTGGGGCCAATTTCATTATTTTTTGGCAGGAGGCTGACTTGTGCTTTTGGAACTCTTGGGCTATTTTCGGGGTTTGCTCACCATCTGGCAGAACTGGGCCCCCTGACAGCCAGTGCATATTGCAGAATGTGGCTATTGTTGACTTTCAAAGCGGAAAGCGCTGGACCGGTCATGCTACTACATTCTGCAAAAACTGGGATCAACAAGTGGTTTAGATATATTTAGATAAATACAGCTGAACAAATAGCTTTTATAGAATAATTTGATTTTTTTTAATTGTCACAATACATTAAATTGGAACAGCTGGCATTAAATTAAAATATGCCTTCAATAAAAATCATCTTGAAAAAAAGGTACTGTGACAAAAGTAAGTGGCACCTTGCATTTTTATTGTTGTACTCTCAAATTATTTGGTTAATATATCAATAAAATGCCAATTGGTGGTGAATATTATTTGAAAAGCTAAGCGAAATGTGCATGGAAAAACAAAGATTTGAAACTATTTTTAAAAAAAATTAATTGAAAGTTACATGATATTTTTAACTTTTGCCTCCTGTCATAATTGGAAACTTTCTAATCACTACTGCATTGTGAAGTCCACTGTACAGATACAGTTAACTGTTGTTATGCAACAATTAATATCTGTCAGTAACACATACTGTATAACACGGGCAGATTTTGAAAACGGTTGGTCCCTTTGCCCCTTCTTTCTTTGTTGTTTTGTTTATTGTGCCCAGTTAATGTGCTCTTGTGCCATAATAAGCTCCAGCTAAATGGTAATTGCTCTATTGACAGCATTACTGTACATTTTTGACACATCATTATTCATACTTAACCACTTGACCTGGAATAAATGTTAAAGCAATTACCACTGAGAGCTTTTCTATGAGAAAATTGAGGCAAAGTTTAGAGATAATCAAAATGCAAAGCTGATCATGATAGCAATTGGAAAAATGGCAAATCCTATTAAACAGATTTTTATTAGCCAAGTTGATGCCAGTAGATATTATCTGGTAATTTAGTCTTATTAAAAAGAAAATAAAGCATCTAATTGTTTACTATTCTGGAACTTATTCCATCTTGCAATTTGCGACTGAAATTAGGCTTTATGTGGCTCATCTATTTTGTCACATTGAAATATGAAAATCATTTCATACAAAGCACATCTGCTCAATTGTTCCTGTTTTACAGGAAAATCCTTATTTAGTACATTTTATACCTGTTGAGGCTTTACAGGTATATTTGTGTATGCCGTACATACATTTTCATACATACAAACAAACATTATCATTTTAAATACAAATATTTACTATTTTCTCCTTTACTTTTTTTTTTTGTGTGAAAAGAAAACCTGGTTTTGGTTTGTTTTTTGTTCTGTGTTGGTTTTTTAGAAAGGGATTTTTAATCTGCTAAATACTCAACAGAAAATTATCCAGATTTCCAAGACCAACATTCTCTTCTGATAGTTAATTACACATTCTTCCTGGTTGCATTTCTGTTATAGGAAGGAAATCAAATGTTCTGCTATTTGGTTGTTTTTTTAAAGTAGCATTCACACCGTTTTGCTGAAACCATTTTCCAGGGCTCAATTGCAGCACAGTGCCTCCCGCATGATGCTTACAGCAAAAGCTGTAATTATATAAGTATTCCAAAAAACATCAAGTAAGCCTTAAAGGGATAGTGTAAGCTTTTACTGCCCCCATCTGAACTATGAGGCTTGCTTGAAAACCATCATTAAAATATAGAGTACTGATTGTTGATATGCCACTATTGTTGTCATGGGAGGAACCATTATAGGGTCTGGAAAACTTACAGTGGTTTATATTAATGAAGCTTTTACATACTTAATGAAAGGAGAGAAGGGTTTTGTTGTTGTTTTTAAATTATTAAAACATTTTCTTTCCTTTTTTCCTTCAAAGGTTCACATTTAGAACATCAATAAGAACTTCTGTAGCAATGCACTATCAGCTAGACAAAGCCTGCTTTGTTTTATTTTTTGTAACATGCTCTCAATTCACATTTACTACTCCAGCATGTCCTTATCAGACTGAGAAAAGATTGCTCTGGAGGCATTTAATGGCTTAACTCTAAACTTTTCAGTTCACATTGTCATTTCTGATTAGTTATAAAGGGGCTCTTACTGTGGGGATAGAGGACCACTAAAGGTTCAGCACCTTTCTTTTAAAAGCTGTCCAGAAAGTTGCAACCCCCGCTCTTTAGTTCCCTCTTCCCCCAAACCACATCTTTGAGCCTAGCTCAGGAATCTTATAATAATACTTTAGTTTTAACTGACTACTTTAAAGAAGTTGTTATAATATTTATCATTAGCAACCTTGCTCTGCCATGAGTCAAGCCTTTACGGCCTAAGTGTTAGAGCTTTGGGATTTCTTCCACATTTGGTATGTTCTCATATTTCTGACTTTCATTGAGTTATCTTTATGCAACTGGATCAAAAATGGTTTAAACTTACTGAATGAATTTCTTGTAAGAGATAATATTCTGTACCCTTAAGGGTTGCTTAGTTTCTGCTGAATAGAGCCCTAGTCTTCTTCATATGTCATAGGTTATTTCCTTTATTCATACTTTTTATGTCCTTTCCAATTTATCATCTCTGCATAGTACATAAAATATTGCTTTGTTTTATACAGAGCAGCAAAACCCAAGAATTTTAGTGTGGGCTTTTACTTCCTGACCTCTGCCATAAACCAAGGAATCTCTTAGCTCACCAAGCAGGGATTCAAGATTTTAACGGGTGCTTTGTACTCACAATTTTCATATCCCAGTGTGATGGTTTACTGTAGCTGAGCCATATAAAACCCGATTTCAGCTGTAAAATGCAAGATAATACAGTCTGCAGAACAATGAACAATTAGCTGCCTTATTTTCTTTTTTAACAGAGGGGTTCATACATATTCATTCAAATCAATTCATTTTTAGTTGCCTTTTTTTCTTTCAGTATAATTGTTTCTCCTATTACGTAAAAGCTACATATGTCCTGTAGAAGCTTAGCACTTGCTCTACAGTTGCCACAGGAGATAGGCAACCTCAGCTAACACTAAAATTTTGCTTCTCAGTGAGTCATATAGTGGAAAAGAGTGAAGTACCATACTGACAACTACAGTTGTTAAAAAATCATGTCAAGCTTTCAGAAAGAATAAGATTGGCTTAAAAAATCATGTGATTTTCAAAAAGTAATACATTTTGGGTTATTTTTATTTACCTTCTGGTTTTTGAGCCTTTAGGGTTCAATTTTTCAAGCTTTCACAATAGAACCTCAGAATTACAAACACCAGAGTTACGAACTGACCGTCAACCACACACCTCATTTGGAACCGGAAGTACACAATAAGACATCAGCCGAGAACTCCCCACCCCCCCGCCAAGAAAAGCAAATACAGTACAGTACTATGTTAAACATAAATTACTAAAGGAAAAGCAGCATTTTTCTTCTGCATAGTAAAGTTTCAATGCTGGTTATGTCAATGTTCAGTTGTAAACTTTTGGAAGATCAACCATAACATTTTGTTCAGTTATGAACAACCTCCATTCCCGAGGTGTTTGTAATTCTGAAGTTCTACTGTATATAGAAATATACTTCTTTTTTTTTTAATGAACGCTGAAATTCTCATGTAATCATCTGATTGCAGGATCTAGGGCTTTAAGAAAAAGCACCAAATATCATCAAACTTATGATAAAATTGTGAAAGTTGGCAACACTGGAAAATAGCATAAGTTCCAGAATACTCTTCCACCTCTGCCAGCTGAAACAGGAAAAAAATCCAACCTAAGCAGCTGAACTCCTATGTTTCGCATGGTAATGCATTAGGTTACTCAACCTGAGCAACTAGACAGATCCTTGTGACATTGATTTTATTCAGGGTTTCAAGAGAATTGCCCTATCTCAGATACACTGTTAATGCTACATCTTCATGTTAAAACCTCATAAGGTCACTAGTGTTAGAAGGAGGGAGAAAGAGAGAGGGATAATTCCCTACTCTTCAAAAATGTTTTAATATTAGTACATTAATCTCCACTATTGGAGGAGGAGCTTCGTTGCTTATATAAACATATTTTTGACTAACCACTAGTGGCCAACACAAAGACTTAAGCATACCTGGTTCCTTTCACCCAAGAAGACTGGAGAACAGTGAAACCAGAGCCTTGCATGACGCTCCCAAATCCTATTTAATCATACATTAAGGGTTTTGCAAATGCCAGAATAACTTTCTAAAAGTTTCCATGCTTTATTGCTCAATAAAAGATGGTTTTGCTACTTATGTTTACAGGATGGGGAATCAGGTATGAACAATGAAGGTGACTAGTGGCTACTATTTTGAGAAAATGTAGCGAAATCAGTTCACTCACTCACACAAGTTCATTCCTGCACTTCCAGGGACTAAAAGAAGTGAAGTATTTATTTTGCTTATATAGCTTCTTTTTTTTTAATTATGAGACAAGGGAACAACAATCCCCATTCTGCTTCTTAAGCAGACTTGGCACCTATGGAACTCAACTAATGAACAGTATCTTTGAGGTTAATATATGTTTATCAGATCTATTGAGGCATCTCCAAAGGTATAAATGAAGGATTATTTTGGCTGCACTCCTGTTTCTACATATAGTAGAACCTCAGAGTTATGAACACCTCGGGAATGGAGGTTGCTCATAACTCTGAAATGTTCGTAACTCTGAACAAAACATTATGGTTGATCTTCCAAAAGAAAGCTTCCATATAATTTTATACAGTTTGTGCAAAAATTCTTGGTGAGGGCAAATGGATCTCCAAAGAGGGGTATAGTTTGTCCATAACATTATTTTTTTTATCCTAAGATCTCTAATGTGATTTTTCCTTGTCCTGTCGCTGGCTTCAGTGGAGGCCATTCTAGATGGAAATGTGGAAAAACTGATATGCATCAGCCCTCTCCTAGGTGGGACCATTATTTATTGTTGATTTGTGTATGTTTGTCAACCCACACATATCTACTAACGTAAAGATTCCTGATCTTATGTTAATTCACGAGAACACAATATGGATCTGGAACATCTTTTAACTATTTAGTTTAATAAAATATTTTTGTATCACAGTGCAAATATAATTCTGATGCCATACAGCATGCCTCATGCTGTTATAAAGGTTAAAATGCTCAAATGAGCAGTATGAGTTATTTTCCTCAAATCAGTATGATGGAATTTCAAAAGAAAAGCATGTACCTCCCAGTATGAATAAACTCAACTATATGGATAGTCCTTTTGCAATGCAGACTTCTGGAATGTCTTTTTACTGATTTTAAAATTACTCCAAAAATTGCCAACCTTCTGCCACAGTTCGAATGAACATGTGGCTAGCAAGTAAGCTGCTGATCAGATCTTGTATAACACAATTTAACTAAAAACAAGAAATGTCAGGCAAGAGGCCCAGCTAGTATGCAACAGCCAAAAAGCAAGCAGGAGAACACATGGATTGAGTTCCCCTGCTCTGCTTCCATGCAGAGATCTGCGAACTATCTGAAGATACCTGCAGATCTTCATAACAAACCTTGAGCTCTTTAATGGTTCTAAGGGTATTGGCAACAAGAAACAAGTTAATGAAAGATCATTAACAACAGAAGCAGACAAAACTATAACTTTACCTTAATATTCAACCTCAGAGGCGTGACCTGGTATGGTACTTGTCTGCTGTTGTTTATAGATATTCAGATAATATGTCTTGTTTGGCCATAAAAATGTGGAAAGCTAAAAGAAAACAAATATTTTTATTCTCATTGAGAGTTGTTTTTTTAGCTTTCTGATTCAAGGTAAATTGATTGCACGTATTGATTAATACTTGTTGAATGAATTCAGTACTATCATTTTTAATTGAACACTAGACTCTGCTTAATGGATGGAGATATATGTATATTTTAAAAATGTTTTATCTCTTAGTCCCATTATGGTAGAAGCAGTTGCAGAAAGTGACCCATTTGTTGCCATGTTTTCTTCCCTGGTAATTGAAGGTTATTAATGCCCCAAACTACAAAGTGATACTGATATATTAATTCCCTCTGCACAGGAAAGAGATCTATAATGTAATTTAAGAACCATGTACTTTAGCCCCATTTTCAATTGATTGATCCTGTTGTTTTTACCACATCCAAAGACAGGGATGGAAACGATAAAGAATTTGTGTAATTAGAGATAAATTAATCAGCATTCATTTTCTTCTAGTGAAATACAGGCAGTGCTAGAGAAAATGCCTTGTTTTGTTACAGTACTGGTATGTTATTCAACAGAGATGTAGGGCAAAAATATTGATTACAATTGATTTTAGAGCTTTAAATACTGAAGGTGCTATCTCAGGTTTCAGCACTGAAGTGGAAATGGAAACAATGAAGTTGCAGTGAACCCTGGCATACAGAACTTTTAGAAACACTGGGCCTGATTTTGCTGTCATTTCAATTATAGTAAATCAGAAGTAATTTCTTTGAAGTCATTACAGTTACATCAACATAAAAGTGGTTAAGTGAGATCAGTATTATGCCCACTGTCTATATTGTAGAAAAAGCACAGAATTTAAATGAAGCATTTATGCCGTTGCTGCCCCAGGGCAAATACAAGGTACATTAATAATTCAGTGTTTATTTGAAATATTTTATTATAACATATATTTATTACTAAAAAAATTTAAACAGCAGAAAAAGAAGCCAGTATTGCACATGTTCAGCATTCTCGACAAGGTATTTTTGAAATAAGATTCTTGGCAGAATGTATCATTTCTTTTAGTACTTCACCTGTGACACTATAAATAATACATATTTATTTAAGCAGTGATATTATACACTGCTATTCCTGTTGTACATAATTTATAGAAAGTGATCTCCTGACGTGTAGATAATGTTCTCTGTGAAAGGAAATACTGAGAATGAGAGAATTTTAAAGGGATGGAGTAGTTATGTAAAATGAATTTAACCAAGAGATGCATTTTTGAAGGTGAACATTGCTAAATATTTTGCAAGAAGATGAGGATTAACCTAACTTTTTCAGCAAGTGAAGTTTCTAGTGATTTTCTGAAATATATAACTTTGTTTAGAAAAAAAATTGCCAACTAAAATGAAACATCAAATTTCAAGAAATATGGAATGCTCACCCACATGTATAAACAGGGTTTATGTTTTAGAAATATGGCTTGTACTGCAGATTGCCTGCCAAAACATCTGTTTTGGAGTTTTTGAACAAAAGTATTTCTTTATGCATTTCAGTGTTGTTGGCTTTCAGGATTCTTTTGCAAGTGACATGAATGATTTTTGGCTGGGGCTTGTGCCAGACTAGCCAGAGCTCCTGCCCACTAGTGAATTTGAGCTCTCTGATTGGCTGCCTACCCCACTTGCCTGCCTCTTGGGTCAGAATAACCCATCAGAGCCACTGCAGGCAGAGCTCTCCCCTGCTCTTTCTTTCCTTCTCCCTATAGCAACCCAAAGTCATTATCACAGGAGGGGCAAGGGAATGAGGGAGCTAAAGAGCCCTGCAGCTCAGGTCAGCTCTTCCCCCTCCTCATCCTCCCTCCCCAGCGAGGTACAGGGAGAGGAATGTACCCTGCTTCTCCCTCACCTTCCCTCCCCTTCCCCCCCATCCTGCAGCATCCAGCCTTAGAGGGGAAAAGTGGGGTGAAGAGCTCCTGGAACTGCCTCCTACTCGCCCCAAGACCTGAGAGTTGTGGTGAAGAACTCCAGGAGAAGTAGAGATGAGGCTGAATTGTGGATGAGTGGGAGGAGAGGTTGAACTAATAGGGGGCAGAACTGCAGGGTTGGGGGCTGGGGAAGTGAACTGAGGGGGCTGAATTGATAGGTGGCTCGTATGTGGGGTTGGAGCTGAGCTGATGGAGGGGTAGAGTACGGTGGACTGCACTGATGGGGTGTGGGTTTGAGTGGGTGCATAACTAATGGCTGGACAAGGGGTGGATAATCAAGGTGGTGAGAGTGTCTTCAGCAGGGGCCAAAATCACCTTATCCAATACATGTGGGGGAGTGGGCAATGCTATTTCATACATGCCTTAGAGATGGGAGAGGATGTTCAAAAATCAGAAGATAGACCAAAAACCCCACAATATAATCTTTTAAAAAAATAAAATCTCATGACTTGTTGAGCCAGATTCTTTGGTTTTTTGGGGGGGGGGGGTCCTGACTCATAATTTCCTAAGGGGGCCCAGCTCTTGATATTTGATGTATTGAGGCTGGCAATACTGGGATTTTGTGCACCTTGTCTTCATTTCAATTGAAATTCCCCATTAAGCCATGTTCAGGGAATTATACAGGGGATCAAGGGAGTGGAATCCACTTACAAACTATGTTCATGTTGCAAGGACACCTTTGAAATCTTGACCCAAGTCATGTAGGAGGGCCAGAAAATAATGTTTCAGGGTCTGATTCACTTTTGCCCTGCATATTATATAGTCATTTATATCACTGAAAAGCGGGTGAAAAATGCTGCCAATCTTATCTGATATAAATGACTGCACAATTCTGGACTATGCAGAAACTGGAGCCATTGGGTCTGTGTTGCAGAGAATGCTATTCAAGAATGCTGAGAAATGTATTATAATTATTTTTATTAGTAAAATGGTTTTACTACCTAGACACCTGAAAACTGTACAATAAATAAGGCTTTGTTTTTTTAAAAAATCACATAAAAAAATCCAGTATTTTTTGCCAGTGTTTTGCCCTGTTGATGTGCAAAATGTATTTGCGTTATCTACAAGTATTTTTTAAAAATGGAAAGGCAGTTGCGCCAAGTGAAAAATTGTTGTTTCTCCTGGGAATCAACTCATGGTAAGAGTCCTAATGCCAGAGCCAAAGGTCGCAACAGAGTTGGGGCTTGGAATCTGAAGTCAGAGAAGGCAGGAGCAGGGCTGGTTCCAAGGCAGCAGCAAGGCCTGGGTGCAGGGCAGGGTTTAGGCTGAAGCAGGGCTTGGAGGAAAATGAGCACAGGGAGGCAGAGAATCCAAAGGCGAGTGCGTTGAGCAGCCACTGATCTTCTGCAGCTTCTAGGCTTAGGCGCAAGATATCTGATGGCCTTAGCCAATTATGTAGTTCTGCTGTGGCCCAGCTGCGCTCATTGACTGCCCAATGACTGGGTAGGCAGAGCTGCAGTCCCTCATTCCTGTCAGTCGGTCAACTTATCCAGGAAAGTAGAGATGCCACCCTTCTTGTATACTGTTCATGCAGTCTTGGATTTCCTGTGACACATTTCCTAGCGGGGCCAGAAACAAAGAAGCTGTGGACAAGGCAGTCACAGCCTGCAGCTACACAGAGGAGTAGAAAATTTAACTTATTCTGTACATAGTTCTGTTAATAATAAAAGGCTTATCTTGGCACCAATCTTTGCTCATCATAAAGGTACTGCAGTGACAACTATTTTATCTCATTTAACTTCCTCACTGTTTCTGATGGGCCACAACCTTTAACTTATAGCCAAGAAGGCAATGGACTTCTCCTGGGGCAGATGAAATGGCCTTATATTTTATTCAGATGAATGTGTGCACTTTTTTCTGTGTATCATTTTCTCTGAAGCATTTTTGAAAATAAGGGGGTGGGAGTGGACAAATACAAATGTGTTGCCATACAATTGTCTATTGTTTCAGCTCAGTAATATATTTAGCATTAGTTTTCTGTAATATGATTTCAAAGTTAGTAATAAGATTACATTTTCATATCACAGTAGCGGAAACAAATGCTAACGTGATATAGTGGAAGTAGTGCCACAAAACATATTTGTCACTTGAACCCTTACTTTCACATACCAGCATGATTCTTAATAGATTTTAAGTTCTTTTGTGAATGAATTGTCTTTTTTTTCCTGTGTTTACATAGCACAATGAGTCCTGGTTCATAACTAGGGCTCCTACTTTCTATGATACACACATTATTAATAATAATATTTTAATGAGGGGATAAAAATGTGTGCTGGGATTGTGGGCTGAGAATCATACCTAAATCCCCCTCTTTATCACTGCTCTTGTTTTCCAGTTTTGCTGCTGGAAATAGAGCTATAGTAGGTTTAAATTAGAACTGTGTGGTATACACTATTTACATCTGTCTTCTTTAACCTGGACAATGGAAATAGAAACTTTCTTTACAAAGTAAAGGTGGTACATCCATGCAGGGGATACATCCATCCAGAGTAAAAGTTTCAGGATTAGATTGTTTTTCTTTTCAGAAACGTTTTCTCCTTTTTGGCCTGCATTGTATCTTACTCTTTAAGGGCCTGATCCAAAGCTCATTGAAGTCAACAGATTCCGATTAACTTCAATGGACTTTGGATCATGGTCCAGGTGGTGTTGTTTGCTACTCTGTTTGAAGGATTAAACTATACTTTTGCATTTGTTAAGTGAAGACTGAATTTCAAATGGGTCATAATATATTAAAAATAAAACTGCCAAATTGTAATGAACTTTGATGCTGTTAAACAGGAGAAGTGGGAATACACAAGGGCCTTATTCTTTGTCACTACTTGCACATAACTCCCATTGATCATAATTGGCATATTGGAAGGAGAATGCCCCCATTGTAAGTTTCTGATAAACCTGACATTAAGGAGGCACATTTTGTGATAGTTACATATTTTTTTTTTAATTTCTGTGCTCATTTCAAACTTTTTTTAACCATGTTGTGTTTGAAAGGCTTTCTACCAACTACTGGAAAAAATGTAGATTTTAAGAAACAAAAATACCCCCAGAGCTGTGGTCTTGTCTTTGCTCGGTTGTATGGGAAGATGCCAGGAGATCATGTTTATTTTGACTAATGCGTGCAGCAGTAGAAACTAATTTGGTACAATAGTACAGAAACCTTGGCTGCCAGTGGAAGTTGCTAATTTGAAAATGAAGTGATTATGCTAATCAGGTTAAGGAAAAAAGGCCTATATATAGTGAATTTCACTTTCTTATTCTAAATACTATATGAATTAGAGACTGAAGAAAAGAGGTAATTGGAATGGAGTGTAAACAAAGCCACATATCAGCCATCTAAACTTTTATTTTATTGTAATTAACAGAAATGCCTTAATCTGGATATTTACCCAGGGTCTTCAGAGAAACTAATGAACCACTTCACTGTATGTTCCCAAAATATTTTAATTAGTTTTTGTATGGTAAAACTTCACTGGAATAACACAGGCTATTGCTTTTGGATATAGTTTGGTAGTGCAGATTACAAACTACATTATTACCCAGACACTGTATTTGCTATGCAAAATTGGGTAGTTATTTGGTGGTGGTTATTTATTGAGCACCAACAGTGTTCTCAGCCCTGTACAAAATGGAAATGGAGAAATCGGTCATTGCTCCCAGGAGTTTACAGCCTACATCAGACATAGACAGTGCAGTCCAACATAAAATAATCCATACATATTAATGGCATACAAAACATACCTGATACACTGGAACTTGCATGCTGCCATTGAGTGCTACTTCTTTCCTTAGGGCTTAGATATACTATTTTTGCTGCATACACAACTTTCAAATGGAAATAGTGGTTAGCTAGTGCAGTATCCTATGCTCTAGTATTTATTTATTTTATGTATTTTTCTTTATAGAAGATATTGTTTTAACTACAGGGTGATATTGCCTAGAATGTGCAATCTCGCCAGAAAATAACTGACACCCTAGTGACGGCACAAGTCCACAAATCAAGCACGTATTTTTCTTACCTGTTTCCAAAATCACTTAGGTGGAAAGTGCATGCACACACACCCATTCACAAACTTTCTGTCATATTAATTATGTAGGATACAAGTCAGTAAGATTAATAATAATTAAGAGCAAAACCACATGTGTAGATGCAACTATGCTGACAGAAAGGGGCTTATGTTGGCACAGCTAATGCGATTTGAGGAGATGGCGTGATTATGTGGGCAGAAAAATGCCTTCTATTGGCATATGCTGCATATACAAACTGGTATAGTTGTACTGGCAAAGCATCTCTAGTGTAGACGAGCCCTCAGTTTCACCTCATAATGCATTCTCACTGATTATTTGTACCGTGAGTCAACTATTGCCCTCAACTTTCTTTTATTTCCTACTTGTCTAATCTCACAGTTTTTGCTCAAACAAAACTCCCATGTAATACAGTAATAGTCTTCTACACATAAACACTCAGTCACAAACCATCCAACAGACCCCCTAGACTAGACTGTTTAAAAAATCAATTTTAAAATCCTCCACAGACATTGAGCTCAGTTCATATTTTCGAGAGAGAGACTGGCAATTATAGGTGTTGCAGAGAAGATAAATGAGATCTCACAGATTGTCTGGACACGTTCCATCCTGCAACCACTATAATAACCAGTCTGAAGAACCCTGTGTTCCTCTCAGAAAGTACCCTAAACAATCTTGGTCTCTTTCTCTCAGAAGTTCCTTAAAATCGAGATTTACCAAATCAAATGAACCAGTGATGGGGGTATCAGTTACTTGGGCTTCCAGACTGAGGGCAGAATATGAACCTAGATTTTATCAACTTTTTGTCACTACATTTCAGAATCCGGAAACTCTCCCAAAAGAGAGTTGTGTGCACAGTAAGATAACATCAGTTTGTGCAACCCTGTGGGCATCATAAATTATTAATTCCATTTTAGAGATGTGTCAAAAATACAGAGAGATTGAAAAGCATTAAGGAACTGCCAGTTTTCTAAGACAGCTCATGCCCGATATGGATCTCACACAGGTATAAATTAGGAATAACTCCATTGGTTTTTGGGGAATTACACTCATGTGAAATGGGTGTGAGATTAAAGTCTAGCCCATATCTTGATCAGAGTAGGAAAATAGGACTTGAACTACGATATAAAAATTTACTGCAGACCTGTAATGAATAAAAAAAAAATGACAGTATTCTGTAGTAATTTTTCAAAGATTTCTAGTTTCCAGTTTGAGAGGACACATAGGAAGAATGTAGAGGAGAAAACATGCTTGGTCTGCATTGTGTACTTCCACAGACCTTCCCCTAATGCAAGTTTGAGCTATGCCCTCTATCCCCAGTCACTGTCCTGCCAACTCATCCTGTCGGGGAGAAATTATGGAAGAATTTCAGGACTGCCTATGCCTCAGAATTTCTTGGGATAAGGTTTTCATTAAAGCCGCTTTTCTATGTATGAGAAAACCATCTGAGCCATAGTGTTCTATTAAATTGAAGCTCTTTTTGAGCAATAACCGCTGTTAATTTATTGTCGTCTCTTTCTTTGTTTTAAGAATAAAATTTTACATAATTTGTTTTTAACCAATGAATGATGAGATTTTATACATTAGTCTATGTCAACATGGTGTGAAGTTTGCACGGACAGTTGACTAAATTAGATCATACTTTCATGCCAAACTATCTAGTGTAATGTCAGAGAGGGTCTGGTATGGGTATGATATTAACTGGATGTGCTTTCTGAATTGTGTGTTGATGTATCCTATATTGTTTAAAAGATAGGATATGATTATTTTAAATAGCATTGTTTTTAAAAAAATATCGAGTGCTTTGGGTTTTTTGTTTCATTTGTTTTTTGTAGAGGTTAAGAGTATCACATAAAGCAACTATCCAAATCCCGTACACATTTCCCGGTCTACTAGCGAGTGTTTCTGAGATTAATTTTAACTTTTAAAGCATTGTTTTCAGGGGATTGCTACCATTTGTCTGACTTGTCCTGACATTTTAGTGACTGAGAGTCTTTTTGTTTGGGAGACAAAAGAGCAGGGTGACAAATAAAAATCAACCAAGTAAAATAAATATGCATTTTTTCTGAGTCACCGTGCCCTTTACTGTGCTAGGGCAAACAGTTTTACTGTTCATTGCAGCCTCAGTACAATAAACACGACTGTTACAGCCAGGCTTTGGAACGCCGCTGCTGCAGAATGGTAAAATGACTCAAATGCCAATAAGCATTATGCAGAAATGTTGCCAGCACAGATCCCAGTGACCAACATTGTTCTGCTAAGAAGTGTTCTCATGAAGCCTGTGAACTCGCCAGTACCACTCTGAATTTATTTTTACTGGAATAGTATATATACAAAGAGCACTGGAGGGGGTTTTTGAGGCTGGGGGTGGGGAGAAGGGTATTTTATTTTATTTCTGTTAATATATAATTGAAACAGAGATGTTTGGTCCTTTTTTAAAAAATACAAAAGATTGTAAAGATTCATACATGCCACATCATCATTTCATAATGTAATTTAATTGGCAATGTCTCGCGTATGACATCTTGCTCTCCTTAAAAGAAAAAAAAAGATGTATGTTGTCAGGATAATTATCCCTCATTTCCTGATGTAATTATTTGAAGTGAGTTGATTAACATATTATAAGCTTCTTTTAGGGAAAATAATAATGTGACCCCCTTGATAAAAAAGAAAACCTAATTCTAGGCTCTTATTGTTTAACTCAGAGTCCTGCGCTGTCAGAAGAAAAGTTCCATCATCTAGCTCAGTCATTCAATCCTGTCATTCTAATGGAACTGGTATCAAATTATACCATTTTTAAAGGTGAATGTAAAATGCAAATAATTTCCTGTGACTGTTTGAATTTCTAAATGAATTTGATTTTGTTCAGTTATTATTGAAAGACTAAGGGTAAAATTTTCAAAATCCTATGTCCCATTTTCAAAAGGGACTTAGGAGCTAAAGACTCATTGAAAGTCAATGGGGCTTGGGCTCCTAAGTGAAAAAGACACTTTTGAAAATAGAATTTAGACTCCTAAATCACGTAGGCACTTTTGAACATTTTACCCTAAAGCCCTAATCCTGCAAAGATTTATTCATGAGTTTAATTTTGCACAATAAGTAAGCCCATTGACTTCAGTGGGACTAAGTATTGCATAAAGCGCTCTTTCCATTGCAGTAAAATGACTTAGGGTATGTCTACACTACGAAATTAGGTCGAATTTATAGAAGTTGTTTTTTTAGAAATCGTTTTTATATAGTCGATTGTGTGTGTCCCCACACAAAATGCTCTAAGTGCATTAAGTGCATTAACTCGGTGGAGTGCTTCCACAGTACCGAGGCTAGCGTCGATTTCCAGAGCATTTCACTGTGGGTAGCTATCCCACAGTTCCCTCAGTCTCCGCCACCCATTGGAATTCTGCGTTGAGATCCCAATGCCTAATGGGGCAAAAACATTGTCGCGGGTGGTTCTGGGTACATGTTGTCAGGCCCTCCCTCCCTCCATGAAAGCAACGGCAGACAATAGTTTCGTGCCTTTTTTCCTGAGTTACCTGTGCAGACGCCATACCACGGCAAGCATGGAGCCCACTCAGCTCACTGTCACTGTACGTCTCCTGGGTGCTGGCAGACGCGGTACTGCATTGCTACACAGCAGCAACCTTGCCTTGTGACAGCAGACGGTGCAATAGGCCTGATAACCATCATCGTCATGTCCGAGGTGCTCCTGGCCACCTCGGTAAGGTCAGTCAGGAGCACCTGGGCAGACATGGGCGCAGGGACTAAAATAGGAGTGACTTGACCAGATCATTCTCTTTAGTCCTGCCGGCAGTCCAATTGTACTGTCTTACGGCGAGCAGGCAGGAGATGAGGATGGCGAGCAGTCCTACTGCACCGTCTGCTGCCAGCCAAAGATGTAAAAGATAGATGGAGTGGATCAAAACAAGAAATACACCAGATTTGTTTTGTTTTCATTTGCTCCCCCCTCCCTCCCTCTGTGAAATCAACGGCCGACAATCGTTTCGGTGAGGTCTGTCAGGAGCACCTTGAAACGTTTAATGGAGATTCAGTCCTGCCTGAAATAGCAGGGGGAGGGATAGCTCAGTGGGTTGAGCACTGGATTGAGCATTGGCCTGCTAAACCCAGGGTTTTGAGTTCAATCCTTGAGGGGGCCATTCTGTGTGTCAGTTGTTTTTGTTTCTCCTTGATGTAAAGCCACCCCCTTTGTTGATTTTAATTTCGCATGTGTAAGGGACTTTATTCCCAGACCAGAAAATAACCTTTGGGGATGTTGAAATGCCTATAGTTATCCTTGGGGACCCAGTCTACCCCTTAATGCCATGGCTCATAAAGCCATACACAGGCAGCCTGGACAGTAGTCAGGAGCTGTTCAACTACAGGCTGAGCAAGTGCAGAATGGTGGTAGAATGTGCATTTGGATGTTTAAAAGCGCGCTGGCGCAGTTTACTGACTCGGTTAGACCTCAGCGAAACCAATATTCCTACTGTTATTACTGCTTGTTGTGCGCTCCACAATATCTGTGAGAGTAAGGGGGAGATGTTTATGGCAGGGTGGGAGGTTGAGGCAAATCACCTGGCCGCTGGTTACGCGCAGCCAGACACCAGGGTGGTTAGAAGAGCACAGGAGGATGCTATGCCCATCAGAGAAGCTTTGAAAACCAGTTTCATGACTGGCCAGGCTATGGTGTGAAAGTTCTGTTTGTTTCCCCTTGATGAACACCCCCCCTTGGTTCACTCTACTTCCCTGTAAGCTACCACCCTCCCCTCCTCCTCCCTTTGATCACTGCTTGCAGAGGCAATAAAGTCATTGTTGCTTCACATTCATGCATTCTTTATTAATTCATCACACAAATAGGGGGATAACTGCCAACGTAGCCCGGGAGTGGTGGTGGAGGAGGGAAGAACAAGGCCACACAGCACTTTAAAAGTTTAAAACTTTAAAACTTATTGAATGGCAGCCTTCTGTTGCTTGGGCAGTCCTCTGGGGTGGAGTGGCTGGGTGGCTGGAGGTCCCCACACCGTGTTCTTGGGCGTCTGGGTGAGGAGGCTATGGAAGTTGGAGAGGAGGGTGGTTGGTTACACAGCGGCTGTAGCAGCGGTCTGTGCTCCTGCTGCCTTTCTTGCAGCTCAACCATATGCTGGAGTGGATTAGTTTGATCCTCCAGCAGCCTTAGCATCAAATCCTGCCTCCTCTCATCACGCTGCCGCCACTTTTCAGCTTCAGCCCTCTCTTCAGCCCGCCACATCTCGTCCTGGTCATTTTGTGCTTTCCTGCACTCTGACATTGTCTGCCTCCACACATTCATCTGTGCTCTGTCAGTGTGAGAGGACAGCATGAGCGCAGAGAACATTTCATTGCGAGTGCGTTTTTTTTTGCCTTCTGATCTTTGCTAGCCTCTGGGAAGGAAAAGATCTTGTGATCCTTGAAACACATGCAGCTGGTGGAGAAAAAAAAGGGATGGTATTTAAAAAGACACATTTTATAGAACAATGGGTATACTCTTTCACGGTAAACCTTGCTGTTAACATTACATACATAGCACATGTGCTTTTGTTACAAGGTCGCATTTTGCCTCCCCACACCGCGTGGCTAGCCCCTCACCCCTCCCCTTGGTTAACAGCGGGGAACATTTCTGTTCAGCCACAGACAAACAGCCCAGCAGGAACGGCCACCTCTGAATGTCCCCTTAAGAAAAGCACCCTATTTCAACCAGGTGACCATGAATGATATCACTCTCATGAGGCTAACACAGAGAGAAAAAGAATTGATGTTGTTTGAACGCCAGCAAACATACACTGCAATGCTTTGTTCTGCAATGATTCCCGACTACGTGCTACTAGCCTGGCGTGGTAAAGTGTCCTACCACGGTGGACGGAATAAGGCTGGCCTCCCCAGAAACCTTTTGCAAAGGCTTTGGGAGTACATCCAGGAGAGCTTTATGGAGATGTCCCTGGAGGATTCCCACTCCATCCCCAGACACGTTAATAGACTTTTCCAGTTGCTGTACTGGCCGCGAATGCCAGGGCAAATTAATCATTAAACACGCTTGCTTTTAAACCATGTATACTATTTAAAAAGGTACACTCACCAGAGGTCCCTTCTCTGCCTGGCGGGTCTGGGAGGCAGTCTTGGGTGGATTCGGGGGGTACTGGCTCCAGGTCCAGGGTGAGAAGCAGTTCCTGGCTGTCATGAAAACCAATTTCTCCG
Organism: Chelonia mydas; assembly: GCF_015237465.2. Classification (NCBI taxonomy): domain Eukaryota; kingdom Metazoa; phylum Chordata; order Testudines; family Cheloniidae; genus Chelonia; species Chelonia mydas. Next base: position 78,162,192 of record NC_057852.1, read on the forward strand.
CTTGCTTGCTGTGAGCTATCTACAACCTCATCATCATCATCATCTTCTTCGTCCCCAAAACCTGCTTCCATGTTGCCTCCATCTCCATTGAAGGAGTCAAACAACACGGTTGGGGTAGTGGTGGCTGAACCCCCTAAAATGGCATGCTGCTCATCATAGAAGCGACATGATTTGGGCTCTGACCCGGAGCGGCTGTTTGCCTCTCTGGTTTTCTGGTAGGCTTGCCTCAGCTCCTTCAGTTTCACGCGGCACTGCTTCGGGTCCCTGTTATGGCCTCTGTCCTTCATGCCCTGGGAGATTTTGACAATTGTTTAGATAATTCAAAAACTGGAACGTACTTCTGATAGCACGGATTCCTCTCTCCATACAGCGATCAGATCCCGTACCTCCCATTCGGTCCATGCTGGAGCTCTTTTGCAATTCTGGGACTCCATCATGGTCACCTCTGCTGATGATCTCTGCATGGTCACCTCTGCTGATGAGCTCTGCACTCACCTGCAGCTTGCCACGCTGGCCAAACAGAAAATGAAATTCAAAAGTTCGCGGGCCTTTTCCTGTCTACCTGGCCAGTGCATCTGAGTTGAGAGTGCTGTCCAGAGCGGTCCCAATGGAGCACTCTGGGATAGCTCCCGGAGGCCAATACTGTCTAACTGCATCCACAGTACCCTAAATTCGACCCGGCAAGGCCGATTTCAGCGCTAATCCCCTTGTCGGGGGTGGAGTAAGGAAATCGATTTTAAGAGCCCTTTAAGTCAAAAAAAGGGCTTCATCATGTGGATGGTGCAGGGTTAAATCGATTTAACGCTGCTAAATTCGACCTCAACTCCTAGTGTAGACCAGGGCTTAATCCCACATGCTAGTCACTATTTTGGGATGTATATGAAGATGATTTACATTTCAGCAAAATTATCTTTTTTTATCTGAAAGAAACACACAAACAAAATTATCAAAAAACTAGTAGATGAACACCTGTGCTGTCACATAGGTGACACTCCAACTGCCACAGAACTTTTGGACTCCAACATTCCATCTGGTTGATGATTGAACCTGATGATATTCTTTAAAAAGAGAGCTCCTAGCCATGTGTGTAGCTGTTTCCATCAGTCAACAGACATTGTAGGCTTCAGAGTGACAACAGACAGTGAGAATCCTGGAAGATTTGTGCTGATTTGCGCAGGTGGTGAATGAGGAGTGAATGCTGCTGCAAGGGGTTATGTGGATGGTTGTGTTGGTTTGTGTGTAAGTTGTGCTGAGAGATTTGTGTTGATTTGTATGAGTGGTGAATGACGGGGGTGTGCTGCAGGCAGGAGCTGTGTGTGTTTGGTGGTGGTGTGTGTCCAGGTTGTGTTTTTGAGGGGGTGGTTTTGAAGGACTGTGGCAGTTGGGCCAAGAAATCCACCATACAACTAGTGAAATTGTTGCATGCAAATTAGCTCTAGAGTAAGAATGGTGAAAGGTTGAGTGACTTCTGATATCACAGTGGTCTAGGTAGGATTCTTGGCATGGCATTGATGCATGCCTTACTGTATCTGTACACCCTACAGGTACCATATGTACAGTCAAAATATCTGAGAACTTAAAAATCAGAAGGTAACAGACCACAAGACCCAGAGATGGTTCATCTTTGTGATATTCTGAACAAAAATATCTATCCACCCTGTTTGTAGCTGTTTCCACTGTGCACACTGACAACAGACACTTCAAGCCTCAGCATGACACAGAGTGACATTCCAGGATGCACAGATTCCCATCCACATATCCCTCCTTTTCCCTTGAGAAAATTATCTTAAAATATTTCATATAAAAAATTTACAACTTTGCTTCTCTTCCAAGCTGACTGATGCCCTCCCTCACTCTCCACCCCCCTCCACCCCCCCCCCCCCCCAGATTCCAACTAAATGCATCAGTGAAGGACTAGACCAAGAACTTTCAGGCATGGTGTCATGAGCAGTGTCTCTCTCTCACACACAAGAATGAGATGATCAAATAAATCCATATGATGGAAAAGGGGTAAACAACCAGATGTGAATTTGACAAATGGCAGGGAGCTCATGAACTTGGATAAATTTGGTCACAAAGTGTCTGACTCTGTCTGAGCAGCTTGCCTTAATGCTGTGTATAACACAAGTAAAACTTGAAGACTCTTTTCAGTTGGATGGTAATCAAAACCCTTTATCATGCTTGCCATGTCTTCAACCCTCCCCCTGCCAAAAAAAAGTTACGATTTTTCTCTTGAGAGTAACCAATTGATGTGCAGTATTCTGTGGAAAAAATTGAGCTTGTTCAGAATAAACATTTAAAGATTTGCTTATAGGTGTCATTGTGCCTCACATGCCTGCTGTGGCAATCAGCTTGCATTTGCATGTGCATCTTGACCCATAAATGTCACCCTGGTCCACGGAGCATCTTGACTCCAATATTTCCTCTTGTAAAATGGACAGTGGATGCCTCCCTCCCCCCACTTTTTTTTAAAAAAAAGAGGGACCTGTGACAATGTATGTGTGTGTGCACTAAGGAGAAACTCTCAGGATTTTAAGAGCATGTCATTAGCCACTGAGTGGTAGATAACAGGAGAATGAAGTTGCTGGACAGTTTTTGAAAAACACAACCATTATAATTTCTATTTCCAAGCCACTTCTCCCTTTTATAGGGCTGAAACCGTCCTGGCTGTTCACCATCAATGGTTCAATGTTGTGCCTAAGTGTGGAGGTATGTCCAGCTTTGGGGCAGATCAGGCTGCCCTTGAACGATGGGAGATGAGGAACACTCCAATTCCTGTGCACACATTCACTGTGTGGCTAGTCATTGCTTAATTTCACAGAACTTCAGATACCAAACATGGAATCCAAAACATCTTAACTCTCTGCCAAGAATCTGAACTTTATCTGAGAGGAAAATAGAGAATGCTAAAATAAAAGCATAAAGACTCTAATCCTGCAAATGCTTCTGCATGTGCTTAAATTTAAGACCATTGGGGCTACTCACGTGTTTAAAGTTAAGAATATACATAGGTGTTTGCAAGATTGGGGCTTAAGGCAGTTTTTGGGAAAGAGTGTATCTGCAAAGGTCCGCTGGTGAGAGGGAACTAGGTTCACCAGGACACTCGGATTACTATAAAAATAATAGTGTAGGGTTGTCTTCTCTTGATGATTCCATATTTGATGGTAGCAGTTTAGAAGTACAAATGTTTTTTTTTCCTAACTTCTTGCCTTGTAAACACACTGTGGAATGTGAAAGGCAAGTTGTGTTCTCTCTGGTTCATGCATCATCACCAGTAATAAACACACTTCTCACCATGGGCCTGATCCAAAGCCCACTGAACTCAATTGGGAGTCTTTGCATTTAACTTCAGTTGGCTGTAGATTTAGGCCCTCAGGCCCAGAGGTTTAAAGGTATTCAGGCATTGCTGCCCTCATTGTTGCAACGCCTAGCTGATTTTATGAGACTGAATCTCAATTTCAGAAAGGATTTAGGCATTTAGGAGCCAACATTCCATTGACAGACAGTGGGATTTAGGTTCATGTGTGCCTAAATCACTTTTTAAAAATTATATTTAGGCTCCTAATTCAGTTAGGCATTGCAACGCTGAACTGAGCAATGCCTAAAAACCTTTAAAAATATAAGCCTTTATTTATGTTCTTTTCAGTCTAGGAGGCAGCTCAGTCAGTCATAGCTACGTTGGATCTAGGAGTTTTTAAAAAAGTAAAAGATCTGTAGAGTAAGGAAGTATCATTTTTAGCTAGGTACATCAGTGACCATGACTTCACTTTAAAAAAAACTGCATTGATGTCTCTGATTTGAACTGTGTGGTAAATATCTGCAAACATAAGAATGGCCACACTGGGTCAGACCAAAGGTCCATCCAGGTCAGTGTCCTTTCTGCTGACAGTGGCCAATGCCAAGTGCCCCAGAGGAAGTGAACCTAACAGGTAATGATCAAGTGATCTCTCTCCTGCCATCCATCTCCACCCTCTGACAAACAGAGGTTAGTGACACCATTCCTCACCCATCCTGGCTAATAGCCATTAATGGACTTAACCTCCATGAATTTATCCAGTTCTCTTTTAAACCTTGTTATAGTCCTAGCCTTCACAACCTCCTCAGGCAAGGAGTTACACAGGTTGACTGTGCGCTGAGTGAAGAACTACTTCCTTTTATTTGTTTTAAACCTGCTGCCCATTAATTTCATTTGTTGGCCTCTACGTCTTATATTATGGGAACAAGTAAATAACTTTTCATTATTCACTTTCTCCACACCACTCATGATTTTATATACCTCTATCATATCCCCCCTTAGTCTCCTCTTTTCCAAGATGAAAAGTTCTAGCCTCTTTAATCTCTCCTCATATGGGACCCATTCCAAACCCCTAATCATTTTAGTTGCCCTTTTCAGAACCTTTTCTTATGCCAGTGTATCTTTTTTGAGATGAGGGGACCACATCTGTACGCAGTATTCAAGATGTGGGCGTACCATGGATTTATATAAGGGCAATAAGATATTCTCCATCTTATTCTCTATCCCTTTTTTAATGATTCCTAACATCCCGTTTGCTTTTTTGACTGCCACTGCACACTGCGTGGACATCTTCAGAGAACTATCCACGATGACTCCAAGATCTTTCTCCTGATTAGTTGTAGCTAAATTAGCCTCCATCATATTGTATGTATAGTTGGGATTATTTTTTCCAATGTGCATTACTTTACATTTATCCACATTAAATTTCATTTGCCATTTTGTTGCCCAATCATTTAGTTTTGTGAGATCTTTTTGAAGTTCTTCACAGTCTGCTTTGGTCTTAACTATCTTGAGCAGTTTAGTATTGTCTGCAAACTTTGCCACCTCACTGTTTACCCCTTTCTCCAGATCATTTGTGAATAAGTTGAATAGGATTGGTCCTAGGACTGACCCTTGGGGAACACACTTGGGGGACCCCTCTCCATTCTGAAAATTTACCATTTATTCCTACCCTTTGTTCCCTATCTTTTAACCAGTTCTCAATCCAGGAAAGGATCTTCCCTCTTATCCCATGACAACTTAATTTACATAAGAGCCTTTGGTGAGGGACCTTGTCAAAGGCTTTCTGGAAACCTAAGTACACTATGTCCACTGGATCCCCATTGTCTACATGTTTGCTGACCCCCTCAAAGAACTCTAATAGATTAGTAAGACATGATCTCCATATACAGAAACCATGTTGACTTTTGCCCAACAATTTATGTTCTTCTATGTGTCTGACAATTTTATTCTTTACTATTGTTTCAACTGATTTGCCTGGTACTGATGTTAGACTTACCGGTCTGTAATTGCCAGGATCACCTGTAGAGCCCTTCTTAAATATTGGCGTTACATCAGCTATCTTCCAGTCATTGGGTACAGTAGCTGATTTAAAGGACAGGTTACAAACCATAGCTAATAGTTCTGCAATTTCACATTTGAGTTCTTTCAGAACTCTTGGGTGAATGCAAAGAAAGCAATATTGTCAATCCATCAATATAATCAACCTGTATTTTTACCTCCTCCTTGCCAAATCTCAACTCTTTCACCTACGGAATGAATGGAATATCAAGTCTTACAATATTGCTTACATTCTGGCAGTGAATCAGTTCAGAATTGTTTTAAAAATTTTTTTGGTCAACATGGGATCGATCCATAACTGATATAAATTGTAACAGGGCTTTTGATGTCTTTGGGGCTATGACAATATATACCCATTGAGTATCTGCGTAAAGATATATGAGCAGATTCTAAACTGGGGTATAAAAAATGTGTAAGGAGAACAGCAATACCCACAATGTTCAAGTACTTGTTCATACACTAAAAATTTATTTTAATAACTTTAAGATTTATCATTTTCCAGTAATCAATAACATTAACTAACAGAATGTATTAATGTAAGGAAAATTTTATTTTTAAAATCTCTGCAGCTACAAATTTTGATATATAGTCAAATGTGTGCAGTGAGACATCAAGAAGAGGATTTTGATGTAATATACAAATACCTGATACAAGCCCTGATGAAACTGTCATCTTTTGCCATAATCTACAATCCAAAGATTAACATTATCACATTGTGTTCTTCTGTTTTCATTGGAACTCCCAAATGCAGTGTTGGATTATTTGATGGATTTCATTAAAGCAGTTTGATGTATCTGCTGTCTACATTTAGAGAGTGAAAAATTCTGCTTTTGATACTGTTAGTTAAATTCGGATAGGACAGTCACATAGTGCCATGAAGAAGACTGAACGGGGAGAAATGGTACCATTTACCTTAAAAAGAAACTAGAAGTCAAGATGTATTGCAGTACTAAATCTCTGAAACTAGTGCAATTTGTTTTGTGAAAACATACTATTATTGTGGTAATGTTGCCAATCACCAGCATCGCCATGTCTAAACAGAGAAAAATATATTTTCAGAAAGGGAAAGCTGGAAGTACCTAACTGAGGTTGTATGCAAGGATTTAAACTAATAGTTGTATTTCTATGAACATTTTTAAATATGTGGAAAAATGTATATTCAACAAAATTGTGATGTTCGCTCATCTAAAAAGCTTTGCTCATTCAAATGAGAGTAATTAATCACAGAAAAGAGAGAAAAAAATCTCTGAAAGAGAAGGGAAATAATTCATCAGTAAATCATAGAGCAAGACTAACATGAATCATAAGAAAAGGTACCAACTGCTATGATTTAGGTGACGTATAAAAAATAGCCTTTCGTGGATTGACAGTTATAGGAACAAATGACAAAATTATTCAGCAGTGGTATGTTCTCTTCTTACCATTTGTCATTTTGCATCTGATTACTTCTAAGAATTTAATTAAAGGGGCAACAGAAATGTGTAGATCTTTTGTGACTCTAACAATCTGATACCTTTTTAAGCCTTTTTAAAGAAAATATATGACTTGTTCATATCTTTGTTTTGGCTAAATGCTGGTCACTGTTGAGTGCATGTGTTTTCTTTTTTACATTCAATTATGTTTTATAGCAAAGGTGGGCTTTAAAGGCAAGCATAGGTTCTGTAAAACGTCTGAAGACTAGATGCTAATTTAAACATACAATGAAAGATAAAATACAATATATACACTCAAACCAAGCTGCCTGATAGTTTGTTGGAGATTTATTTTCCAAATGAAAATAATATTTTTAAAATCAAATGTAAACACTAATTATAAATCTCTAGACTGTACTTTGTGTGTTCTATCAGTAACCTACTGTGCTGCTAGTGGCTTTAAAAATAAACCAGTTCTTAATGCAATAAATGAATCACAATTTTAAAAGAATGAATTCTAAACACTTATTGAGTCCTAACAAATAAAAGCTCTTCTTTGTGTGAATTTTGCTTTTCATATTCTTTTTTTAATAGCTATTGTACTGTATTCTTGAATGTTGAAATAGTACAGTGACTAGCTTTTACTAAATAAAATCCCTCTATTAGGTCTTTACCTTTTTTCAAAGAAAAATAGAAGCCTTGAGATCTACTGTAACTATAGCACAATGTACAGAGTAATGTACTTTTAAAAATACACCTGCATGTGCATTTTTATGTGCAATTAAGAACACTTAGTATTGCAAGCCCAGTCCATTCTCTTTAAAGTTTTACTTCAAAACAACTTCAGTGTTTTAAGTGACTAAATTAAAGCTTTTTAGTGTTTCCCTCTATCTCCCAGAGCAGAAATTAAATCAGTTTTAATTTATTTTATTTGCTAACACAGAGGATATAATTATTGCAGCAGAGTCTTTTTAATTGTTTTCAACTAGGTGCTTGTCTTTAAGTTGCAATAGACTTCTAATTCCACATTGTTGATATTCCCTTGTTAATTCTGACAAAGCATCATAAATCCAGGTATTTAGGTTTATTGAATTTTGAAATGAGGTGATTAGTTGAAGCATGGATGAATGAACTGATGCAAAGCAAAATGAATTTTATGATTTACTATGGTTTACAAGCTCCCTTGGAACCATTATGTGCAAATTGTAAAATATATTAAGAAGTAAGAGATCACATTTATAACCGACAATGTAAAATTTTCTCAAAAATATTCAAACAGTCTGCAAAAACAGAGTAATTGTTGAATAAGTGTTTAGCATACACAATTAATTTTTTATTATAGATCTTGGCTTTATACTCCATCGTTCGAGTATGTAAAAAGTGTCATAATAGTAGATGCTCAGGATCAGCTGCCAATGTTAAACGTTGCAAAACATTTTCCATTATAAGCCCTGATTTCAAATGTTCCCAATTTTTGTAGAAAAGATGTATTCTGGATTGAACCGCACATTCTCGGTCTCTGCATAAAATACATTTTATTATTATTTGCACCTAGGTGACCTAGCAGCCATTTTCAAAGGATGAAATAGAAAAGTCAATGTACTTAGGGCACCTAAATCATTTTTGAAAATGAAACTTGAGAACTTTTGAAAATGGTACCTTAAATTGTGCCTTGAAGCCCTGAACAAGCCTCATCCCAGGAGAAGCTCCAGGAGGCATTATGCCTCAGAGATACTCTCTGAAGCACAAATCCCTTCCTGGTGCTCCAGGGCATAGTAATTTGGTGCTGGCTTGTACTAAGCATATTATTAGAACGCCACATGCCAGCTCAGCTGTTCTGGCAAGTGCATTATTGGACAGGGGAACCCAGGCTTGACCCATTCCCCTGCTGCCCCCTCTCCTCCTACCTGCTCTGGGCTGGGGAATTGAGTGGGAATTGAATGCCCATTTGTTTATTTCAGTGCACCCTGACCCAATGTCATAAAGTTTGGATAACCCGTGAAGGGTTTTGAGTCATGTTTACTCCCCTTCAAATCAAGAACCATATAAACACGGTGGCTCTTGAGCTGCTGTAAATTGCCATAGTGCAATTAAATGGAGCTTTGGAACTTTACACCAGCTCAGGCTAATAGAATCTGCCCCTGTGAGCCTCTCTCTTAATTTTACATAACCAGTTGTTTCTGCCATTATCTTACTTTATAGGGATGCTGCTAGCTTGGAGGCTAGATCTGTGCTGTGCTAAGTCTGCTACAGGCACAGCACAGATCTCACAGCCCAGAAGGAGGGAATGTGTGACTAAGGGAGCTTGAAACCACTTTTGTGCTTTCCTAATTCTGGGATTTTGTGGGGTAGGGGGTGATCTGGCGTAATTTAGACAATCCTCAAAGACTGATAAGTGATGGTGTCCTGTACCTGACTGCCTATGGGACAATACACTGCCCAGAATCCCAGCCCTGACATTATTGTCTCAGGCCTGGCCTCAACTCATCCCGTACACCAGAGCTTGTACTGTGGGTAGATTGGAGCCTTGTTATAGGTTGCCATGCACAAGCGTGCACTGTGGGGAATTCTCCCCTGGATCTGAGTCTTTGAAAGGAGCATAAAAGGGCCATAGAAGAGGGGAGAATTCCTCCCCTGTAATCCAGTGAGTTTAATACATGAGGTAAAAGTAATTTCAAGTTCAAAACCTGCACAAGTCCTGTGCTATTTTTCAAACAGTTTTATAGTTACATCCTCCTACTTAAAACAAACACAAACAAACAAACCTTTTTCTCTCTGCTATGTAAAAGAGCCACATAACCAGGGGGAACTGATTCATTATATAGCAGTAATGTGGAAACTGTGCAAAGTATTGACTAATGTACAAAGTGACCTGAAACAAGAGAAGTTTATTCTCTATTCTTTGATTTTATAGTAATCTTAGATGATACTTGTAATAATAGATAACAAATTTCCAGGCAAAAGCATGGTTTTTAATTTGACAGTGTCCCTTTCAGTGTTTTAACAGCAACATTAACTTTGCAGTCTTGTGTACTATATCTAGTCCCATGTTTCTGTTTTCATGCCTTGCTTAATGTTCTACGTTAGTGGCCTAAAATGTCTACCATAGAACACCACACATGCCATGGCTGATGTCATGTTGCTGTGGGATCCTGAGCTTCTGTGATTCTTGACTTTTTGTGATTGTAATTGTGCAAATGCTGACAGGTTTTTTTGTCACAGAGTATAAATAGTGGAAGTGTCATGCACAAGGTTGTATGTTGCATTCTGATACCCAAAGTAAATACAAGTACGAAGATCTAAGAAGGGACCTCCTATCAATCACTTAGCTATGTAACTAAAATACATAATGTACTGTTAGGTCTGCTCTGTAGATTTTCCTCCACTGTTTCAAGCAGAGAGAGGGGAGCAGTTTCTGAAGTGGATTGTGGAACATGGAAGAGGGAATTCTACTGAATGCTCCTTCCTGCCCCTTGAGCTTGTGGAAATAACTCTTTCAAATCTGCAGTGTTGGAGCTTAATATTGCAGTGTTGGAGCTTAATATGTCTAGAGGGACACACACACACACACACACACACACACACACACACGGTGAGAAGGAGCCACAGTAGGGGGGAGCCTCACTCTGAGGCTGCAGGAATCTTGCAAATATACAAGTGGGAATTAATGCTACTGCAAGCATTATTAACTATGACTCTTTATCTGTCCACCCTTGGGGCCTGGGAATTTGTGTTGGCATTGAAGACAATGGTGGAATGGTTTCTTTTGGAACTATATTGCCTTTGAGAGGAAGAAAGCAGTCATGACGGGCTGGTACAACTAAGGGATGTGGTTTTCTACAGCTCCCTGGACCTTCCCAAACTGTTTCCAAGTGAAAAAAGCATTCCAGGGGAACTCATGAAGAGTTTCCTGGGCTGTGCCCCTTTTGGTTTTACTACAATACTTTAGGATTTGGGCCGCTGTATTAAAATCATAATACTGTGTATGTGTGCATAGACTCCATATGAGTAGAAACTAGACTTTGATGTAAGTATATAGACACACACAATTTACAAAAAGAAAAGGAGGACTTGTGGCACCTTAGAGACTAACAAATTTATTTGAGCATAAGCTTTTGTGCTCAAATAAATTTGTTAGTCTCTCAGGTGCCACAAGTCCTCCTTTTCTTGTTGCGGATACAGACTACCATGGCTGCTACTCTGACACAATTTACATTGTCTGGTTTTAAATTTTTACTCTTTCTTCTCCTTATTTTTCTTATTTTCAAAATGGAGTTTGACAGATAGGATTTACTTGTAATACAGATTTGTGGCAGGAAAATTGTCTCATCAGAGTTCAAGGAGGAAATAATAATGTCCCAAGGACAATGCTGAAGTGAGCAGAAAGCATTATTGGCTCTGGGATGCAAAAAAAAGTTCAACAGGAGCAAAAATAATAACAAACAAATCTAGCACAGGTTCTTTCACCTTGTCATGTATCTATTTATTTCAATCTTGTTAGTTTTTCAGAGATCTCAAGAATCTTTAACTTGAGTAAATGATTCAAAAACTGTTCACAATCTTCCTTTCTCAATTTGATTTGTTCTCATTTACCCGTTCTAATGGACAAGTGGAGGGAGAGTCTACAAAACCTTGAAAGATTATATATTTAATTCTACTAGTGGTATTTATTTTGCCCATGTACTCCCTGTGTTTTATGCCATATTTGCACTGCTCTGCTACAAGAAACCTGATACTACTTCTGCCACAATAAAGTTACTTTAAAAACTTCAGTGCCTGTAATAACATCAGCAGCCACTATTATAGCAACATGTTGAGCCATACTACCCGTCTGGAATGAAAATGAGGTGCGTTACAGCTGCAGAACAAGAATTCAGATGTGAACTGGAAACAAAGATCCTTCAAAACAGGCAAACGGAACAATTGGGTTTGGACAAATTCAGACGGTTGTTGAACCCTTAATTATCAGTGCATGGGGAAATCATGCTGTAGCAGAGTTCCAGTGTTCTGTTTTACACACCTCGACAGAAAACATGTCATCTTTTGTTTTTTATTCAACCTTTTGTTACAGAGGTGAAAACTGTATCATATTTAATTGGCTACCTGCAGTTCATTAGTGGCAGCATCATTAAGTAATACTGGAGCATTTGTAGTCGCTAATCTTCCAAGCACTTAGCATTTGCGTTGACCTCGTTAAAGGTAACAAAGGTCAGGCTTCAGTTCAGCAGAGTCACCCGTTCACCAAGGAGACTGGCATAGCAAAGTAATTTGTGTGTGTCACTTTTCATTAATCACGCTACTTTCCTCTTCATGAAATGCCAGCAGATAATTGTTACTAAATGTGATTTGCAACACCCTGTGCTGTGGTCGAAGGACCAAAAATAGGCAAACAGATAAAAACATTGTTTAGCTCGCAGGCAGCAAGTGTTTGCTATTCAAAGGTACATCATGCATAAACATTGATTTAGCCATGAGCTGACACTTATAAAGCTTTTGCTGTTTCCAGAAAGCCCTGTGGTCAGGCTAAGTAATAGCCAAGGGCAAGTGCTTTTACCTGCATGGCAAGGTTACATTCTATATGAATTGTCTGACCCTGAAATAAATCAGTTTTCATAATATTAAACTACTGCAACATTGCCATAGGTCAGAACAAAGTTCACTAAATGAAACACTTGCATTTGCAGTGCGAAACTTGTTCCATGTAGTTTGTGCTGATTTTGGATAAATATTTCATTAGGAACTTGATTTGCAAAGCATTTGCACGCTTTTTTGATCTAAGAAGCCATTTAAATCAATCTACTTTTCAAACAAAATTTATAGAACTAACTTAGCATGATTTCCACTTGCAGTTTACAAACTGCACTGAAATATGAACTCAATTTGAAAAGCATTTCTCTGTAGTTCCACAGTAATAGGTGTTTACACATTTGATGAGTTGTCCAATTACTACATTGCTCATTCAAATTCTGTTCTGTTACACATGTACAACACCCAGTTACTTCAGTAGCGATTGCACTGGGAATTGCACAGGTGTACCATAACTGAGGGCAGAATTTGATTCTATGGCTGAGTTCACCAGCATACCATTTGAGTGGAATTTCATAGCTATAGTTCTGCAAAATCTAAAGCTGATTTAGCTGCCTGTTTACAACATGGAATAAGGCAGCAAAATGAACTATGACCTTTTTGTCTATCTTTTAGCTCTACCATCCAAATTCCAGAACAGCTTGCAGTGAAGACCCTCTGCTTTCACACTGATTTTGAAATGGTGTTAGTCCATTGACTTCAATGGATTTGCACCAGGGAAGTGAAAGGCTAATTAGGATGCCATTTCTTGGTAGTTGGCCTTCTAGGGGTGGGCAGTGGCCAAAGCAAAATCAAAAGTTCTTAACTATAGGCCACCCAGAGCTGCAAACTCTGCAAATCTCTGCACACATGCAACTCTTACTCACATATTGATTTCATTCAAACTGTTTGTGTAAGGACTGCTCACATAAGCCCTGCTCCAGCAAAGTACTTAAGGACATACTTCATTATAAGCATGTTACTAGTACTGTGCTTCATGCATGAGTGGATCAGAGCAATAACAATTTGAAGGATCCGTGGTTATTCTCTGCTACAAAATTCCCAACCCAGTGATAATTACTGCTACTGTAAAGCATAAAAATATAAAGAAAAAAATCAATTCTTTATTTTACATGTCAAAAAGTTAATAATTGAACTGCACATGGCCACCTATATAATATAATTGCAATACAGGCCTTTTCCTAAAGGGTAAGCACCGTTACAGTAAGCAGTAGCATAGTGGTACTTAATTGTCCATTATAATCAGCTAATAATGTAACACCGACAGATGTTGGTCATTGGCAGGCAGGATTGAACCTGGGACCTTTAGAGCTATATGCATGACCTTCTACAGCATGAGCTAAAAGCCATATAGCCATATAGGCCTTAGCTAAGGCTGTCGAGCAGACTCATTAATCTCTATAAGTGGTCTTGGTGCCACTACATGGGACAGAACACCACACCCAGCAGGTGTGTGGGTTACAATAATATTTGTAAGTTTGCATTACAGAGACATTAGGCAGCTAGCTTAAATGAGAGGCAAAAATTACTTTTATAGTAAAAAGCACACATGTAGAAAAGTGCATTGGGTGAGAAACCATCTGATTGTTTTTCCTGCATGGTATAATTATACAAAGAAATAAAATAAAAAGGAGCCAAAGCCATATCTTTGTGTGATATTTTTTGAAAATTCAAGTAACCTTTAAATATAATATGTATCTTTAAAATAAATACTGTACAAAGCAAATATCCAGTGGTCCTGTATCTGGATACATTATTTATTTCCACTCTTTACAAACTCACTTGTGGCTCTGCTTCTTTCTACCACTCATGAGTTATATGGTCATCAATAACTTGTAGAAATAAATAATGTATCCACAGTCAGTTAATTGGATAGTCTTTATTTATCTGAGATCTCAGTTCAACTGTGGCACTTATATATGGTTATATTACTGTACCAAGTAAAATAATTACTCTAATTATACTGTAAATAAAATGAACTGAGCCTGTATATCCAATTTTGCTCTGAGTTATCTGAGGGTTGTGGTGATTTAGGGAGATTTCACTCTAGTTGCAAGGTATATTTTATTCATTCACAGCTTAGAAGAAAAGCAACTGCAAAATATGTAAAGCCAGATTGTATAAACATTAACATTATACCAAAAGTAGACCTTCATCAGCAGCTGAAATAATGTCATGTAAAACTTCTTTCCCCAAAACAAAAGCTGTTGCTTATAATGTTTCCTTCAGGTTTGTATTATTCATACATCCTTGTCCTAACTTTAGTGGATAAACAGACTCACAGAGTGTACCAGAGTGTTAGCCATTCCTGATACTGAGTCTTAGAGTTTTGATTTGATTCTGATCCCTCAACACACATCATGTGTTCAGGGGTGTGTAAATTTGAATTTGGAGGTTGCCTGCTGACTTCTAAGTAAATAGGAATTTATGCAGGCAACAGCATACTTATAATTATTTCATTGTTGGGCATCTTGCTAGATCACACATTTGGAGCATATGAATGATATAGGAGCTGGATCTATATGCAAAACTATTTGCAGTTATGCATAGCTGGGAGCTATCTTGGAATTCACCTGTGAAAACTATAGACTGTGAAGTGAATTTCTATGGTACGCAAGAAATGTAATTTATTTGAATGGTTTATAGTAGCAGTTTTTGCTATGGTCACCAATCAATGGATTTCTGAGCCCATCACCAGGGATTCTGCTTCCCAGAGTTGTGCACATATGCCCCAGGACAGCATATCTCCTTTAGGAGCCATGTTATTTTCTTCCATGCAGCTGTGCAGTATGCAGCGCTGGAAGAGAGTGTGCCCTGGAGTCTTCCTGCTCAATACCCCAGGCAAAGCAACTGGTCCATAGTCTCTGAGCGAGGACTGGGTCTCTAACCCCTTGTCAGTGTGAGGGTATGCCTACACTGCAGCTGGGAGCTGGTGGGTCTCCCAGCCTGGGTAGACTGACTTGTGCTAGCAGGAATCATGCTAAAAATATCTGCATGAACGTTGCGGAACTGGCAGAGGATTGGGCCAGCCACCTGAACTCAGATGCAGGGTAGAATGACTAGCATGAGCTGCCACTGCAATGTTTACACAGCTAATTTTAGTGTGCTAGCATGAGCCCTGCTAGCACAAGTTTGTCAACCCAAGTTGGGAGGCTCACTGCCAGCTGCGGTGTAGACATACCCTGAGGAGTTCACACTGAGCTTCCTGGGTTTTCAGGAGAAAAATGAAAAAAACCCAACACACCAAGGTAAAGAAAGGTCCCTCCACTTACAGAGAGTCCAGGCATCAGGGGATCATCATCAGATTTCCTAGCTAGCAGTCCCTGCACTGTGGTCTAACTCTGCTTCCCTTTGAGCACCACCCGTTATTGGGGATGGATTCTCTTTTTTAAGGAGATGCCTTTCTCCAGGTGCAACAGGCCTTACAAGTGACATCCGAATGGAGCTAATTGTTCCCAGAGAAGCTCATTGTCGCAGTATATCTTTGTCTAGAACATGACATTATGTATCTTCTTCGGCTAACCCAAACTACCATCTGAGGAATAAGTCTGTTTTATTATATGCAGATACAATGCTTTTGTGGAAAGTCAGAGACTCTTAATTTGAAATTGAATAAAATGAATTCACCATTTCCTTTCACTTTTATAATTTTCTTCCCTCTCTACTTGAAAATGAAATTATTCTCAGAGCACGCTTACAAGGTGCAAGATTTGCTCACTTTGTCCGAGGATCTTAGCAATGTCCTCTCTCATTGTGACAATTAGAATCTTTTACAAGGAGAAGAATTCTAATGCCTAACAGTTTATCACAAGAGATATCAACCAACTCATTCATATTAAGACGAGTAAATTATGTCTGTGCATTCCACATGAATAGTGCTGTCACGGGATATAAGTATAAAATAGAAATGAATGCTATATGCACTGATATCTTAGGCTCGAGCAAGTATTCCAATTGTGTGAGGGGGGGAAAAGAACTGCTGTAACAAGGGCCCTTGGTGCCTGCAAGCAAGTCTTTGATTCTGTACCTTTCCATCTTGTAACATTCTGCACCGAATACCCTTGTAGTCTTTTCAGCTTCACTTAAAAGGCCTTTAATAATTAAAAAAGAGGAGAGTGGTGCTACCTTATTTAGTGTTACAGGCAAGAATTGGTCTTTGTGAACGGCAACCTTTTGTCCCTTATTAAAAAAAAAAAAAAAAAGCTTAAAAGGTGCATTGGCAAAGGCTAGATACCGAGGTTGTTGATCTTGTGAAAAGGAGCCAACATTCAGAAGGGAATTTGTAATGCGTAAAAAGTGATATTATGCTGACAAATAAATCTGGCCTTTTAAAATTAAATGGATGGCTTAGTGAAAAACATAGTTTGTTTAAATCAAGCCCTGCATGTATGAATGTAAGCAACAGCATGTAAATAAAAATGTTAATAAAAGCCTTCTTATATCAACCCAGCAATACAAAAATTGGTGTGTAAAAGTTAGTTTTGAATGTAAATAACAGTGCTGTCAATGGGGGTTTGTTGTCCCTTGGACTGAGCAGCTGTGGAGGGGCACAGAGGAGAGTGAAAAACACCCTTATGTCCCTATGTGGAAAACCCTGATCAGACATGCCAAACCCGCAAAAAAAAAACACAAAAATTGGGTTTGTTTTTGGCTGTAATTGGCTTGTGAGTTGCTTGTTGGCTAGTTTTTCGCTTGTTGCTTGTTTGGCTTGTAGCTTGTTGCAGCTTGTTGTTTCTTTTTTTGGATCAGCAAGCAGGGGCAAGGGTGAGAGAGAGTCAGGGGTGCACAGCGGTCCCAGACTGCATGCCGGGGGGATCTAGTCAAATAGGCTGTTGGAATTCTTAGGGATTGGCTTGTTTTGGTCTAGTTTTGAAATGGGATTAGCTTGATTTTTTGCTTATTGTGAAAGTCGGTGTGCTTATTTACCATGTGAAAGTTGGCAACTGTGACCCTGAAGTTCATGTGTAAAGGTGAGAGGTCCCATGGGGCTGAGGTAAGTGGGGAATGGGCAGAGCTTGGCTCGCCTAGGTGAATATTCTAGCCAGTGCAGGGCAGGAAGTCTTGTAATTTGCTGCCACCTCTGAGGTTTCTTCCCTGCGCTGTTCTTTGAATGTTTCACTTACCCAGGTTTGTAGCAAAACTTCAAAGTAGCCATAAAACTACAGTGAGAGAGACAAGGTGTGTGAGGTAATATCTTTTATTGGACCAACAAGAACTACCAAAAGAAGTTGCTCCAATAAAAGATATTACTTCACCCACCTTGTCACTTTCATAACCTGGCTACAACAACATTGCAAACAACCAAAAGTACTATGTTCTTTCTAGAACTAAGATGCCAGCCTCACTGCTGTCAAGTAGCA
Source organism: Chelonia mydas (assembly GCF_015237465.2). Lineage (NCBI taxonomy): Eukaryota > Metazoa > Chordata > Testudines > Cheloniidae > Chelonia > Chelonia mydas. The sequence continues at coordinate 78,179,906 of NC_057852.1, forward strand.
CACTATTGTGTTAATAGTCCCATGGTCATCATTGGGACCAAACACAGAATACGTTTTTCATACTTTCTCAGGGTGTCCTTCCTGGGAGTCAACATGTTAACCCCCTGCCTCAGAGAGAGAAAGAGGTTTGCTGATGCTTAATCAGCTCTCTGACAGACCCAGTCTGTCAGCCAGTTATAATCCAGCAAATGTTTGAAATGCCCTTCATTGTTTGTTTTCCAGTGTGTTGACCCCCAGGTTGACTTGACACCCTCATGTTGACTTGGAATGCAAATGTAGCTCCAATTCTGTTTGGCTTACAATCCTAAATTTATATCGGAGAAAGGGATAGGTGAATAGGCATGCTTTGTTTGGCAGAAAACCTGTCAACTCTGCCTTGTTACATAGTTTTAAACATATTTTAGTGGGTACACATAATGCTTTAAATATAATCAGTACATACATTTCTCAATTATATTAAGTACACCAGCTTTCATTTGATACCTCACAAGATGCTATTTATGGATAAATACCATCAAAATGGTGTGTTGGGTATACTGCGTTTGTCAGGCCTGTTAGGAGTTGCTGATCCAGAGAAGTGAACCCTTTGCCAGCTGGCAACAATTGGCCTCTATGTCACAAAGCTGTACTACTTAACGTCAGTAAGGATGGCAGAATCTGGCCCTAAGTGTATGAGTCATGGTTCTGCCTCCTCTTACATGCCAACCAACAGAAGTGGCTGGTTGCACAATAGGTAGTATGATACTCACTTTAAATGGTATCTAGGGAGCACCAGGAGACATTGTGCATCTTTCTGTGGCATAATACCTCCCACTTTTACCTCTGCAATGTGCATCTCCATACTAGCCCTTCTGTGGGTTGCATACTAAAAGCATGACTGAGCTCCCAAACCAAGACAGTAGCTCTACCACGAGCAAACACCAGTCAATGCTGACATGTTTTTGTTCTTTTTCTGTTAAATTCTTTCCCCCTTTTTATGTATCCTACGTACACTCTCATTTTTCTGTATATTTGCCTTTTATTTTGTTAATAGGTTCAGGTTCTTATACCATATGGGCATTTTATTTTTCCTTAAATAGGATTATTAAATATTTACATGTTAATATTTATATACACTAGCATCATAAATGTCTGCGGCATTTTGCAAATAAGTAAAATACCAAAGTTCCTGCACCTGAACTGCTTACATTCCAAAGGGAGAAGTTGGGTGATGTAATGTCTTTTATTGGACCAACTTCTGTTGATGAGAGAGACAATCTTGCATACATTCTGCTAGGTACTGAGAGCCCTCAACTCCCACTGAAGGCACAAGCAGTACTTAGCACATTGCAGAATTGGGTACTAACATACGTAACGTACATTAGAGATGCTGTAAGGAGTAAACTATTTTGTACAAAAGCAGTTGCATCAAAACATATAATCCTTATATTGGATTCTCAAGAAAGAGAGAACTGACCAATATATTCAAAGAGCAGAAAGGTGGCATTTACATAATTCCCCAAAAAGACAAGCATGTTTGGACAAACAGCCCCTTTCATTGCCCCAAAAATTATTTATGTTCTGATAAAAAGCAATTTAAATGAGTTAGAGCAGTCATGAATATCATTACTTTTGTATCCAGTTACTAACTTTTCAGTATATATTATTTGCACTCCTCACCAATTCATTATAAATTGCAAAATACATGTTATTCATTTGATAATCCTGTCTTCTTTTGCAAGAAAAAGAGCAAACAGTGATGAAGCATAGCTTTTACAGCTTAGTTTTCTAAAGTAATGCTGAGTGTCTTCCAGTGCTCAAAAACATCAAGGAAATTCAGAGCCAGGGACCCCTGCTTCAGTCAGTGCACAGGATGGATAATGCTCACGGAATGAGTAGCAATCCAATGTTTTGTTTTATCATCATCGTTCAAGGTGTGGCCTCATACATTATTTACTGTACATGATTCAAACCCTGCACTGAATACAGAATTATTAATTTACTTGTGGAGTTTTCTGTGGTGTTTATCACTATCATATCTAAGTGCTTCACAACATTTATGAATTTATTTTCATAACCTCCCTCTGACATGAGGGCATGCTATTATCCTTTTTTTTAACAGAGGTACAGAGTGATTAAGGCCAAATGTTTTCTCTAATTTGGATGCCTACACTAGGTATGTTCAAAGCACTGCTCTCATTGACTTAAATCGTAGCTTTGAATGCTCAACAGTTCTGCAAATTACACCCCGGGGTCTCAAGTGAGGCACCCAGAAGATACAATGCAGTGACCAGGTGTGAAAAGTCTGTTTTAGAGTGCCTTGCCCAGGATCACAGAGAGACGCAGGGGCAGGGGCACAACACAGTTCTCCAAGGCAGCATTCAACTGCTTTAACCAGAAAACCATCCTTTCCCTTCTCGTAAGTCACCTGGCTTGTTCACTACACAACTCCAACAAAAGAGTCAGAGTTTCTATAGACAACAGCTTGATTCATCCCCAGAGCGGGTCAGTCCTGTGCATTGAATGAGGCAGGAGTGGTGTTGAAAAAATAGTATGTGATCATGTAATTAAAATTAAATACAATCATGAATCGTAATACACATGCACAAAGGAGTTTCATTAAGGTGGCTTCGGGAACTTTGATTCTGGCATTTCCTAACCTTTTGGTGTTTGACTTTGCTCTCTTTTAATATAGTTTTTATGATGTTTATATATTTATCTATTAGGGCTAATTTGTGCCTGGCTCCCATCCTAGTTCTTACAGTACTTGGTGAGTTGAAAAGATGCTGCTTCCAGTTGTTATTCTAGGAGAAAAGCTACCCCCAAAGGATACAGGAGGAAACAGGGTCATGACCTTGCTCCATTCCATACTGACCATCAGCCAGGGAGCACACTGGACTGCACCTAAGTGTTTGTGCCACATGTGTCCTTCCCTGGTGTGTTTATGAGTTTCGGGGTACATTGTGGCCTGCTGATGGCTATGTAAACAGTAACCAATCCAGCCTTGGATATTTTAGGCCAACTCCTTATCTTGAGCAGGAAAAACCTTGACAGGAATAGTTGAAGAGGGAAAATATGGGGAATTCCAACTAAAACAGTGGAATGATACTAGTACATGACACATTTCAATGTGCCAATTTCTGACTCTCTAGCTATAAAAGAATTTTTCTGGAGAAAAAAAATTATAAATATGGTATTTAGTCCTAATTAGCCAGAAGCTGGGTTGATAAGCAACAATTCAACTTTTGCTGACTTGATAGCTAACCATAAGGTTAACTTCAGAATCAATCAAGCATCCACTTGGATTTAATTTACTATGGTGACACATGATTTGATCATATAAAGCCTGATAACTACAAGCTGCCCTGGTAACGCTTACGCTGTTTACTCAGATAGTCACTAAATAAATATCAAAGATAACAAAAATGTGCACAAAGATATTTTAGTAGAAATCAATTCTGCCTGGCTGATCATTTGTGATGAATATTAGCAGCAAGAGAGAGTTTCCTGTGAGAGTAATTTTTATGTATTACTTTTATTAGCTATGTACAGTATGTAGAAACACAATGGCTTGCATGTGAGAAAAATACTATTAAACTATAATATTGGTGAGTCAGATGGCTTTCCATGAACTCTAAAATTAAAGGGACATTGTTCAGGTAGGGGGTTGTATTCCGTTTTGTTTTGTTTCGATTTCTGTTTTGCACATTGCTTTTAGTTAAAGATAAGCTTGATACAGATGAGAAAGAAATCCATAATGTTCTCATATATGTTCCTTTCTTTTGGCTTCACTCCTTCTGGGGTGTGGGGAGGGCTTCATTGGTGTTTTACTTTATTTTTCTTGTCAGACAGAAAACACCATTTAGGCTATTTAGTAGCTTGATTGTGTGAGAAACAGCTCACAATTTGATTCCAGGTAGGTGTTCTTCCAATTATTGTCTGGCTCAAAGGGTAGTTTTATGATAGCCATTCAGCAGATCATTTTTGTCCTACCTTAAATCTGAGCCAGATCTTTTACTACATTGCCCAAACCAAAAAAGAAAAAGAAAAAAAAACTGTATAAAGAGTAATAACCTTGTCTTTCCAGCTCATATTTTCTGACTAATTTGCAACAGAGATCATAGCCATATGATCTGTAGACATGACATATAGCTGCTGTAGCCTCTGACCCCAAAGTGAGGTGTTTAATTGAGAGAATTCAGATCCAGCTACAGAAATCATTGATATGTGTTCAGCTTCAAGAGCTTTGCAAGGTTAAGTGTATGATACATTTATCTCTTCTATTACTCTTCAATAAAAATCTTTCCTATTCAATGAGAATAGTGTGGGAACAGGAAAAGTTAATGACAGTCTCTGCTTTTGGTTGACTGGGACTGTGATGAGCTGCAAAAAAACAAAGCTATTAATTATATTACAAGCACAGTTCTGTTTTTTTGTTTTTTTATGTGTTTTTGAGGTCATAAAAAAACCAACCTAACTTCATTTATTATCATCTGCTTCAGAGCAGCCACTAAAATTCTACTGTTGACTTTTTTTCAAAAACTATATTTTAGGTGCAAAATATATTCATATCCGTATAGAAAGAACACTGCTGTTAAAGCATGGCTTTTGTCACACTACTGTTCACCAACAGAGGAAAAGGAATAATAGTCTTCCTCAATCCCCTTCATATTTCACTGCTGTTGAGAGAATGGGGAATATTTGTTGCGATTCACTCAAGAGTACTTTTGTTAGAAGCAACAAAATAGCATTTCACTGGAGGATACAGAAGTACCATAAATCCATATATTAAGTTGCTTGCAGTATCCAGGTTAAGTCACAGCAAACTATAATAAATAATGAGCAAAGGAGTACATCTATTTCTGTAAAGCATTTTAATACAGACATTTTTAAAAATCAGGGTGGACTAGTTGACTTTTGCTAGAGCTGTCATAAATATTGGCTGCAAAAGTGCCACTCACAATACCCCTCGGTATAAAAATCCAGCATTTTGCCTGAAATTTTGTGTGCCAGTGACAAATGTTTTTAAAAATTATCCCGGTCATTTTCCCACATTCCACTGCCTGAAGAAATTTCAAGGCTATTTTTCCCAGTGCATTTCCTTGTTTCGCATTGGTTTGATTGAAACTAGTCACATGTCTTCTGTCACACGGCATGGATTCTATTTCCCTGGTTGATTGAAACTGTCTTGTTTGCTTGGGAGTAATTGCAGAAGCTATTGTGAGAGCTTCTTTGAGTGCAGGTCTACACTTGGGGCAAGTCTACACTTAAAATGCTGCATCAGTGCAGTTGCACCACAGTAACACTTTAGTAAAGATGGGAGAGCTTCACACGCTGGCATAGTTAATCCACTTCTGCGAGAGCCAGTAGCTATAATGACTATGTATCTGTTATTTTCCTCTCATCTCCCACTCTCAATCTGAATTACAAATTATGGGAAAGATCCTGCAACATCCTTACAACTGTTTTAGTAGAATAGCAGGGAACTTTTTTCTTTAGGTGTTTAAAAATCCATAGGAATCCATTTCCTGCTCTTTTTAATCCTCCCAATTGATACTGCCAAGAAATAGTCGCATTTTCCTCAACTGAAAATGATTTTCTGGCTCCAAACCTGGACTGTGTCTGAGTTTCACTTGTTAGAGAGCAAAGGTGGCTTTAATGCTATTTTTACACTCCTTCCCCTGATCTGGGGCTGGCTAGCTAGCCAGCCATATTAGGGCAGCCTTGCTCTAATATGCACATCTGATTGCCTATCACTCCCAAGGGTCATCATGGCAACTGGAAGTCACCTAGTGTAGATGGGTCAGACATGCCCCCACATTCTGAGAACTGCTATGATGGCTCTGTGCCACCTAGGGATTCCTCCTAGTTTGGGGAATCCTTCCCCCAGACAGTTAAACTGGCTTTATGGCTGGTTTGTGCCACCAGAGTGGTACAGGGCAGCAGTAAAGGGGACACGGATTTGGACCAAAGTTTCTTCACCATGATAAAGTATATCATGTTGTCAGTACAATTCCACTCAGAATCTGCTCAACTTGCCTGTATCATCTTTACAAACCTATTTTCTGTTTTACAGAGCTGAGAAATGACTAATAAATAAGATTTGCATAGAGTAAAGCCACCGCCTTGTTTAATCCTCTCCTTAACCACAGAGCCAGGAAATGAATGGAATTTAACTTGTTTAAGGCCTAATTTCGTAGAACCATAGAATATCAGGGTTGGAAGGGACCTCAGGAGATCATCTAGTCCAACCCCCTGCTCAAAGCAGGACCAATCCCCAATTTTTGCCCCAGATCCCTAAATGCCCCCCTCAAGGATTGAACTCACAACCCTGGGTTTAACAGGCCAATGCTCAAACCACTGAGCTATTCCTCCCCCTCAGATCACTTCCCTATTAAAATCCTTCCCTCAACTCTGAAGTAAAGTAATTGGTTTGATTTTGATCTATTAAACATCAACACAGATTACAGATCTATAAGTATGGGGCACACCACTTGGAGAGAGATCACGAATCAGAGGCTTTTTTCTGCTTAATTGAGGCATCAGAGTGATTTCACACACTGTGGGATCAGCAGCAATCGTCTATGCAGAAAAGAGAGCCTCTGAAAGGGCCATCTCTTATAATGGAAACTGGACAAGATGGCCAGGTCTAGAAGCTGTAACATGATTTCCCATTATTGGGCATCTTATCTTGAAAACCCCAGAGAGATACGTTATAAAAATAAAGGTCCAGTTTGGTAAATTTAACTGGGAAGAACAGGCAGTTAGAGACAGAGCACCACATTTTGGAGCCAGAAATTGGGAAGCAGTTTCTTTTCTGATATAGATGAGGATGCTGCAACAGAGGCCATTAGCAGTGAAGTAGGAAGAGTGATATCTGGAAAGTGAACAGCAGGCTGATCTCTCTTCCCCATAGTAATGATGTAAGAGAAGTTTGCAGTAATGTCATGTCATAATTCATGCTTCTCCAAATTGAAGACTAGTAGCAGAGAGGTCATAAGGTGTATTAAGGGTAGTGGTCATAATTCCAGTGTGGTTCTGCTCCACCACACAGCAGCAGCACAAAATATGACTGCATTCACTTGTCTGAAACCCAGAATGAGAACAGTGGGTAGGGGCTTCCCCCCATTATATCATTTATATAATATGCCACTTGATCACTTTGTTGGCTGAGGGTTGACTGGGATATCAGTACAAAATGAGTGGGTACCTTGGCATATGGAAGATGACTACATTTTGCTTTTGCTTTTCATAATTACTATAAACAGTGCGAAAATATCCTGGTGGCAATGATGGGTTGGGGATTGCACTGGGAAGCCTGAATAGCACTGCAGGACCTTGTAAATTTTTTCTTTCACAGTGATTTGCTCCTCTCTAGTACCATAACTTCCATGTAAGTAATGCACACTTGACATCGTTAATGCTTTGGTACCCACAATATTACTTACACCACCCAGCCGTATTGTCTTTAATTATAGGATCACAGATTATTTAAAAAAAAATCAATAGACTATATTGACCATTTCTGTAATCTTAAATAAATATGTGTAGCATCTAGATAGTACAGAATAATGTTCTGCTCCAGTTGGCTTGATCATGACAGATTACCTTATTTACTGTTGTGATGGCTCGGGGACAAGCTGCATCTGTGATCTCTCCACCAGTTTCTTCCATGGGTACTCTTCCAACTGACAGCCCTCTCTCTACTGGCATTCCTACCAGAGTGGAAGTCTGTGGTTCTCCCCACTTCAGACTGGAGTACCAGCCTACAACACCCCCTAATCCCTTCATACTGTTCGAGTGAGTAGTTGCTTTCACCCCTTGCACTCCCTCATGACTGCATCCCTCAGGTGACAAGTTTCACTACCTTCACCTCTGCCAGGGTGGACCCTTGCAGTTCTACCACTCCTTGCTAAAATCCCAGGGTAGCAATCCCCTGGTTTCAATCATATTAACACAAGAAGGCCCAACTGGAATTGATACCTGTAAGTCACTTGTCTCTGGGAACCTGTGATCAGCAGTTGATTAAAGTTATTCAGAACAGATCCTTCCGTATTGTTCATTCATCCCAAAGGTACATACAACAAGCAGAGAACAATCTAAGAGTCCAAAAGGTTTAGCTGCTTGCGTCTTGCTTAAAGCTCATCATCTCTCTCAAAGCTTAGCAAAGCTCAGCTACCTCAGACACGTCCTGCACATCTCTGCCACAGCCCCACAGACCTGCTATATTCTCTGCTCTCAGCATCAGTCCTGTCTCTCCACACCCGCAACCACCAAACCTGCTGTTGCCCACTCACACCTTCCTCTCTAGGCAGGGGTTCTTATGTCCTTTGATCTTAGATAGAAAAACAAACCTATTAACCTGGCTGAAGTCAGGCATTTTCCAATTCATAGCTTTCCCACTGTTCTCTTCAGAGCCTTTAGTATTCATAGAATATCAGGGTTGGAAGGGACCTCAGAAGGTCATCTAGTCCAACCACTTGCTCAAAGCAGGACCAATCCCCAATTTTTGCCTCAGATCCCTAAATGGCCCACTCAAGGATTGAGCTCACAACCCTGGGTTTAGTAGGCCAATGCTCCAATCACTGAGCTATCCCTCCCACTGTTCCATTTTCCTTGATGATCTTATATCTAGTCATTGTTTAGTTTCCTGCGTTGCTCATCCCAACAGCACTTAACTCCATGCAGTCAGACAGAATAATATCAAGCAGGTCAAATTTGTAAAAAAGTACAGATCCTGTGGTAATAGTATTGTATTCTTGTTCGCTTTTCAATTGAGTGTATAGTTAAGAACCAAGAAAGAAATTCCCCAGTCACATGGGTAAATCAGTGTTCTTAACTTTCTCATTTCAAAAATATGGATTTGAAATGTTTTCATAAAGTTGAGTATAGATACTGAGATTAGGGTAAGTGAGGAGGATGTGACAAATGGAAGGGATAACTGGGGAGACTTAGGTTGCAAAATGCTGAAGTCAAAGTTATCACATACAGGTGCATCCCAATTTAAAATGAAATTCTCTCTTATCCATAGAGTCAGCAATGGTCACTGTCTTGACAGCAGAACACATTAAGGTTTGGCTACCTGATTAATGACTTCCATCCACATTTTGGGTGTTGCTGACTGCAATGGAATCATTTTCAAAGTGACTCCAGTGCTGTATGATAAACCGATAGACGAAGGATCTGACTCTCCTTCACAAGAGATCTTTGGCCACAGAGAAATCTCCACCTACTGGGTTTCTCTGTGCTTTAATGTACTAGAAATCAGAAAAGTCAAGCTGAACAATTCTTACTGTGTGGGGATAGGACTGAGCTGGGATGGACTCCAGCAAAACTTAAGATTTAATATATAAAAACACTTCTGAACTGCTAATGTAGATATTTAAAGTAATGCTGCATAAAAGTATACAAGTGCTTTTCAGATGTAATATCATTTTCAGGGTGTATCAGGTACTGTAAATATTTGGCAAATATTTCCTACCCCCACTCTTACGTACGTGTGTGTTTGTGTGTGTGTGTGTGGCAGGGGGAAGGTTAGCAGCTGCTATAAGGTGGGAAATAAATTTCCATTTTAACTCCATTTGACCCTGATAACATTCCAAAAACTTTATCTTTTGTTCCTTAAAACCACCCACCCACCACCACCACTACAAAAACCTCATCTGTGCACTGGCTGCTGCTCTGCCTTGTGCCACCTCTTTATGGGGCTTCTCTGCGCAGCCGGGCGGGGGAGGGGGTAAAGCCCCTGCAGGTGCTGGGAGAAGGTGACATCACTCCCTCCACTTCCAGCACCGCCTGCAAGCCCCAGCCCCACCTCCACCTGAGCTTGGGGCTGCAAATGTTTTGCTTGGGGCGGCAAAAAACCTAGAGCCAGCCCTGTATGTCAGCAGTTCCTAAACTGTGGCCTAGGGATCACTTCCTAAAAGTCCACAGGGGCTGGTAACAGAGGAAGCTAGACGGAGTTAAATCAGATCCAAACTAAATTACAAAGAGAGATAAAATGAAGTGAGCTGTAGCTCACGAAAGCTTATGCTCAAATACGTTTGTTAGTCTCTAAGGTGCCACAAGTACTCCTTTTCTTTTTAAAAGTAGACAGTGTGATTAATGTTTTTTTCAAAAAAAGATAGAATACTTACCTCAGTAAAGATAGTTAAAGTTATGTAAATAGTTTCAAAATGTTTTTTATCCTACAAGCATTTGTTATTTTTGATTTAGGAAGTTTTGCATTTGGAAATGGGAAAGATGGTGACCTAGACCACTATGAATGGAAGGAAAGATACCCACAAGACAGTTTGTGAACATTTATGAAAGTTTCAGAATACCTCTCCATATGTTACGCAACATTTATCGATAAGCTTAGATACACATGTATACTATTGTTATGGCAGGAGTCACCAGGTGGTGGCACTACACGTAGTCTTACAAATTGTGTTTCTTAGGCTATGTCTACACTATGAGCTAGGAGAATGATTCCAAGCTCCAATACACATACTTGCTCTCACTCTTATCTGAACTAGCATGATAAAAATAGAAGTGTAGCCGAGGTAGCATGGGCTAGCTTCCCCACGTACATACTCATGGGGTTCAGGTGGGGTTGTACTTTGGGTGGCTAGGCTGTGCTCAGATCTAGCACACCCCTAGGTAGATTATCCACCTTTGATAATTATTGTATGATAGCACATGATATCCAGTGGTTCTCAGCATGTTTCATTTACTATATTTAGTACAACTGTGTTGACATTCTGTGAGGCGCTTGTGATAGCTGCATGTCAGAAGTTTTTGTGACTGAATTTGATTCACCTGAAGGAAGGTCACAAATCTCAGTCACGGTTCAGTAGATCATCCAGATTTTATTGTTCAAGTTAGCCTTGTTTAATGCTGACTTCCAAAGCAGCATACCACCAGTGTGGGTTCAGATGAGAACAAACTCAGGAAATATGAAGGAAGGGAGTGAGGAGGCAGAGGGAATGAGCAGGCACCATGCTGCTAACGTTCAATTTGTACTTACATAAAAGTCCTGTGGTTCAGTTCTTGACATTGTCCCTTGTGAATGACAGCAAATTAAACAGTCATAAAATTCATCTTTGTTTAGAAGAACAAAGAATTACTGTTTATTCCAAAGTTTAGTGTGTTAGTTATCTCTGCCATCACCTTAATCAAGGGACACACCTGACAAGGAATGTGCTAAATATGACTAGTAGGAGGCCGCAGATAACAAGACTCAATACTTTGCTTCAATTAAGAGAGTAAAAATAACAAACCATAGGCATATCTCTTTTGCCTTTCCATATAAAAATATATGCCCCAAGTGTTAGTGAATATTAAACATGTCCCTGTCCAAAGGCTATCATACTCTAAAACAGAGGGATAAATTTGAAAACGGTGTGGAAAATGAACAAGATTTCAGATTTCAAAAAATGCATATACTTAGAGTGGTATGACATATAACCAGTCATTTGTACTATGTGACTTTGATAATACCTGTACTTTTAATTCATAGAATGAAGATTGACTTCCTAACAATATAGCAAGTTTCTAATACTTATATTCTCAAGGGGTATTGCAGTATATTCGTATTGTATGTAAGGGCATGATTTTTTTTAGCCCATCTACTTATCGGGCTCTTAAATCTAATGAGTCATACTGCTATCCTATACCTGGGGAGTGCTTCTTATTCCTATTGTATAATAAACACTACATAAATGGCTGGGAGTATACGTGAGAGAGAACTGGGAGAGGAATATAAAATATTTTTATGAACAACATTAACATAAATTATTAGCTAATTTTTTTCCTATTTTATTTCACAGAACAACTGCTCTTATACAGTAGTAATAGTTTCATCATACATTATTGTATAGAGGAAAACAGTTTACACACAGTACCTGTAATATCTACAGTTTGTTTTGTCAGCTTTGCTACTGTTATTCAGTACCCGTCAGGTACACTAGTTAGGTGGTAAATTTATAGCATATACAATGGCTGTGTTTCCCAAACATATTCCTTTTGTAAAAGCCTGTGAAATATAACAGCAACAAAGAACACCAGAACTCACATTCGTTTTTTATAGGACAGCTAGTAAATCTTTTCCCACATTCTGACGCATCTTTCTATTGTGCTATTTCTCTATGCAAGATCCTCCTTTATAATTATTATTAATTATGTCATGTAATGCATACATAGTTTATTTTAGCTTCTGTTCGCAGCTGCCTGTAACCTTTCAGAACACTGAAATCCTTTTTTTCTGGGTTTTTCTGCTGTTCTAAATTTCATTTTGGAGTTTGGCATTTTATTTGTTCTTTCCAAACCTTCCTGCAGCAGCCTTTCTTTTTGTTTTCTTTGTTTGTGTTTTTTTGTTACTCTTTCATTATATTCGTTATTTCAGTCTTTGACAAACTAGTTTGTTCTTGTTCTCTCAAGTGTAAACTTATTTTTCTCTTAATTTTCCCCCCTTTTTTATGCACAAGCTATTAGCTGACATGTTTATTTTCCAGACCAGCTTTTTAAATTTGTTTTCCCTCCCTTCATTTATAAATGATGTAATATATTATTTATATACTATTTCCCAAGTGAGTCCTAAGCAGCATATTTGATAGTCCTCACACAAGCCATTCCATGAGAGAGGCATCTCTCAAGCAGCTGACACCAGTGAGCCCAGTGAGTTTTTTAACCTCTCCAAATTTTAAGGGCCAGCCAACAACTGCATACGTACTCCATCACTCAGGCTATGAAAGTGATGCAGTGTGCAAGTCCATTCGCTCACTTTTGCTGAGCTTGCATTGTTTTGCCCATTGCATATTCAGTCAGAAGGTAGCCTGGAACAAAAAGCTGGCCATCAGAAAGAAATATGGTCTAACTTCAGTACTGTAGATGCACTTGATCAACATCAGCTCAGCATCAGTAATTAGACAGGGATCAAATAATAATAATGTTGGCATCCAAACAACCTAGTCAAAATTCAGTTGTCTCCACATACTGTTACAAGAGTTGGACGCAGTCTTTTAGGCAGGATTCAATATGTACATTGAAAATAATTCCGTATCTATGAAGTTAAATGTGAACAAGGGATTGGTGCCCTTTATATTGTTGTTAATAATGTCCTCTTTCTGTTCTTTTTTACATACTAGCTAAAGAACTACATTTACTTTGTATATGACATGCTGTCTTTTAGAATCTAATTAAAACTTACTTTTTGGTCCTTAGGTAGAAAGATTACTCTGCTGAGATGAGCTCTTAATTAATGCACAGAGAGCCTGAAAGTCCCACCTCTCAACGGTGATGATTGGCATTCAAGGATACATAAATTACACTAATTGAGCTTTGCATCTATACAGTTTTTCCACAGCCAACTCATCAGAGAAGGTAGGTGACCAGAACAGCATAAAATGTTATTTCACTATGTTGTATGTTTTCCCAAGAGAGAAAAACTTTTCAAATTACTGAACATTTATTATCATGGGAGGCAGTTCGTCCCTTCAGTTTTAAGATATAGCTTTTGCTTTTTATGATAAAAATCAGCATTTTTAACAAAGCTATTTAAATGTTAATAACCACAAACTTCACAATTTACAAGCAGCAAAATCTTACAAGTCAATTATTATATGCAAAAATAATTTGGCAACATTTATTGATCCCAAATTGCGTTGCCTAGCAACAGACAAACATTCCCTAAACAGGAGTTGTTTGGAATCAAAGCCAGATTTTGTCATTCAGATATTTAGCTAATTATTAGTGCTCTAAGTCTTTGGCTCAAAAGATCCTGCAGAAATCCTGATGTACAATATATATTAATTGCATTTTCAAACAAATCTAAATATATTTTAAGGCTCAGCTTTTTATGGTGCGTATATTATTTATTACTTTTACTCAGTAGCTGCAACTTTTTGTCAATGGAACAAGACTTAGACATATTCTCAATACTGTGGAATTTGCATTACTGTCTGAAGTGTTTGCATATTCTACAATAATATTAAAGTAATGTACAGTTTGTAAGAATGAACTGCCTGTTCTGTCTGTAGAAGGTCCTCTTTTAATTTTTCACCAACAGTCTGATGTAGTGATTTTATGATATTTAGGTGTACGCTCACTCATTTATTTGTAGGAACTGAAATTTTAAGGAATTTTTGGTTATGTTTCTGAATTATACTTGTGTGACAGGGCTGGGCTCATCAGCAGTACCCCCTAATGGTTAGTCCCTAGGTCACAACTGTTCCCGATCTCTAGCATCTCCTAGTGCTGGTCACTATCGTGTGTTGGCAATCTCTTTTTTAGTAGATAGAAACTCGGTCCTCCAGCCAGGTCACCACTAAAATCCATCCCTTTCTGGGGTAACAGAGTCCAACAAAGCATAGAAGTACAATGTCCCCCAAAAAGGACTTGCATGCCCAATTCCAGGCCCTTGAGGACCTCACAACTTTACTTCAGGACTTACATTGTCTATATCCCCTTGGGCTCTCCCTCTACTGGTTTCTGACCCAGGGCCCTCGGAGTGGCTATCATATTAAGCACCCAGGAATGCTTTGAGACTGCCACCTTGGGCTGCTTTCTACCACTTATGTTCCTAGTCCAGGGCATTGTTACAGTCTCACAAACAATCCAAGAAAAGATAGAACGAAGGGTTCTTTAATCCTTAAGGACTAGCTAGTTGCTGCTGTGGGGCCTAGGGTAGCTGCCAAGTGTAGACCTCTTTCCTGCAGCAAGGATTTCCACAGTTCCCATACTTAGGAGCTCTTGGGAGGTCCATCCCCCTATCCTATCTGCTATTCCTTCTTTGTGCGCTGTCTATCTCTCTTTTAAACTCCTCCTCCAGCTGGAACAGGCTCTGCAGGTGCAATGGGGCAGGGCCACCTGGGCCCAGAACTTCTCCTTAACCCCTTCTATCCCAGTGTTGGATTTATATTCTCCATCACAGATTGCCATTTAATTTAAGGCTATATTATAGTGCAAGCCAGTTAAGATGAAGTCACTGAACAAAATCCAATATGCTCATCTTTAGCTGATGTTCATTTAAAGAAAGAGGTACCAGTGAGAGCAGGGTGGATACAGAAAGACCAGGGAGAACTGGGATATATCACAGAGATATTTGGCAGAGGAGAGAAATTGCAAATGGAGTGTGGAAGGTGCTGGAAGCAATCAAGGAGGAAAACTAGAACTGAATCCCCCCCCAAAAAGCCTACATAAAACTCTAGGTATGGCTTAAGCAACAACTCACTTTTTTAATCTGTTTGGTCTGGGAAACTGGCTTTTGTCTATTTATTTAAATTGTCTGGATAACTTCAGCCCATTTTAAGATGAGCTATTGTTTTTTCCTTGTTTTTAATTTTCCTTTCATAGATAAAATCTGTTCCTTAGTGATTTCAGTGAAAATCGTGAGTCCTTGTACTAAGATCAAATGTACATAAGTAAGAAATTGTCCAGTAATTTTTTACTTTTACCTGGGGTCCTTTGGTTTCTAGTTATGGGTATGTGTCCATACAGGGCTTGTAAAATGTTTAGACATGCCTCAAAGGTATTATTTTTACGATTTTTAAAGAAGCCAAAAGAATATTTAATGATTATGTGTGCAGTGCTTCAAACATAGAACAGTAACACTTCCTCAAACACTTTCCAAATTGAAAAAGATTAACTGGAAACCTGTGATTGTCAATTGCCTAAGATTGTGCTATATCTGGATCAGGAAGAGATACAACTGTTTGTGTTTAAATGAAAAACGAATGCATCTGTGAAAGAAAAACTGAAGACTACCTGTGTATTGACAAGGCGATTACTTAACTGCAGCTGCAAATGGAGACTCTTGACACGGGCTTCAACTACCAAGCAAGTTATAAATAGAAGGGTCTCTGAGTATATAAGAACAGGAGTACTCATGGCACCTTAGAGACTAACACGTTTATTTGAGCATAAGCTTTCGTGGGCTACGGCCCACTTCTGTAGCCCATGAAAGCTTATGCTCAAATAAATTTGTTAGTCTCTAAGGTGCCACAAGTACTCCTGTTCTTTTTGCGGATACAGACTAACACAGCTCCTACTCTGAAATCTGGGTATATATACACTTGATAGTTCTAAGATGTTGAACACAAGAACCCATGGGCTGGATCTGGTCTGCCTGTTGTATTTACAAGACCCTCATGGCAGGTTAAGATACTTTGGAATTTAAAATATATTTAGAAAAACAATGTAACCCCTGTGGATATTATGAAGATAACCTTCTAAATGGTGAATAAAGGCAATGCTATCTTACTGAATCTATACAGAGAGAGGCTGAAATTTCTAGAACAGTGTGAAGCATAATATTCATCTCAATTTGATGAAGCCTAAATGACATTAACTCCTTCACTAATGATCATTTTAATAGAAACGCCCATTTACAAAGCTTTTCCATTTTATTGTTGTTGTAGTTGTGTTGGTCCCAGGATATTAGAGAGACAAGATGAGTGAGGTAACATCTTTTATTGGACCAAATTCTGTAAGTGAAAGAGGCAAGCGTTCAAGCTTACATAGAGCTCTTTTTCATGTCTGGGAAAGGTACTCCTAGTGTCACAGCTAAATTCAAGGTGGAAAAGATAAGAAATTAACACATGCTGCAAGAGACCGTTCAAGGTGAAGTAGACGGTTAACACCTCTACTGTCATAGGACAAATAAGGGTCACAGATTGTTGTAAATCCAGTGTCTCTATTCAGTCCATGATTTTTGGTGTCTCGGAGAGTGAGGAATTTAAGTTCCCAGGTTCAACTTTTGAAGGTGTTGTGCAGGTTTCCTTTGATGCTGAGGATTGAGAGGTCAGATATGGAGCAATTGTTTTATGTTATGGTGTTTTTGTCTTTTTTTCATTTTTACTGTGTAAGAGGATATGAGGGCATTGTGTTTGTCTTGTTTCACCCACAGTTGCTATTGGGACAGTTAGTGCTCTGGATGAGATACACCACATGTTGGATAGGCATGTGTAGGACCGCTGGATGATGAAAGATGTGTTGTGGGAGGTATTGATCATTGTAGCAGTGGAGATATGTCTGCAGGATCTGCATCTTTTGTTATGGCAGGAGCTGGGGCTGCTCTGTGTGCTATGTCCTGGGTTTTGAGGAACTTATTCCTGATGATGAGCTTGATGAGGTCATCTGAAGGCCAGAGAAGGGTGTTCAAGAAAAAAATTATTTTAGGATGTGATCCTCATCAAGTACAGGATGTAGTTTTTAATGGGTTCCAGTGGGTTTATATGGGTTCCAGTGTGGGGTGATGGGTAACAAGTAGGGGTATGTGGTCATAGAGGTTTTTTTCCCTCTATTGAAGCAGGTTCTTTTGGGGTATTTGGATGACCCATTCTGTGATGTGATCTACTTCCCTGGTGGTTTAAGTGTGTTAAGGTCCGTATCCTGAGCATATTCTGTCATATCTGAGTGCCACTGTAGATAATTAATTTCTTGTGTGTTTGGGGTCGTTACTGGATCTGTAAAGGTTAGTGTGGGTTTCTTATATGTTTTTGTAGAGTTCCATTTTTGAACTTGATCATGATGTTGGTGTGGGAGAATTCTACAGAGAGTGTGATGAATGGGTGGTGGTTGTTAAACTCCCTCAAGAAGTTGTGGTGGAAATCTAGGTCATCTATACAAAGGGTAAAAGTATCATTGATGTATAGCAGGTATATCATTAGTTTCATGGTGCATTTGTCCAGAAATTCTTCATGGAGATGGCCCATGAAGCAGCTGGCCTACTGGGGAGCCATCATAGGATCCATGACTATTCCCATGTTTGTCCAGGGGATTATTGAGAGGTTCGGTATAGGAAGAGTAGGGCAGGTGCTGGTGGGGGGCATCGACTTCTGCAACCTCCCCTTTTCCTCTAGACAGGGGGAGGGCATGGAGAGGCCTAAGATTCCTGTGCAAGATTGTTTGGTTGGGGAGAAAATGAACCACAGCATGGAGAAATCGTAAATTGCTGAGAGGAGTATATTAGAATTCAAGTTCTCCACCCTCTCCCCAAGAAAAATTCTAGTCAGCTCTGCAGCTTGAGGAGTTCAAAGATGGAACCAAAATTCAAAGTGAAGAGAAGAACACACAGACAAAGAAAGATGGAGAGTAGAAAAGAAATGGGTAAAGGAGGATGAAAGGAAAGAGGAATAAAGGGCAGAATTGGTGGAGGTCCTAAAAGTGTTCTGCATCATTACTGTACTGCAAGATCCTGAATGTAACAGTTAACTATGCTAAGTTAAGACTTATTCATATCTGAGGATCACTTTCATCTTCAATATTATTGCAAAGCTACCTTGGAAATCAGTGAGAATTTCAGAGGGGAATTGTAGTTAGTATGCGTCCCTCACTGTGTACCTCCAGGACCACACATCTTAATTAAAAATGCAGTTCTGCATGGAATGAGTTTAATGTAATTTGGTCTGCTCTGTGGCATGAGTCCTTGGACAAAGTTAAACACCTTGCAATATTGTTTGTCAAAGTTATAATTACTAGTGTAGCTAGGCTTTCCATAGTATTCATATGGACATGTTAGTTTCATATTTTTACCAGTGTTACTTTATCATTTTCTTTTTCTTTTTGTACAAATGCCAATAAAATATGCTCATTTGAAGCTTGAAGTGGGCATCTGAACAAATGTTGGGAGCAGGTACTAACTTGGATACTCAGAGGGAGCAAAGTATTGTGGCCTGCCAAGGGAGACAAATGATGAAGTAACTGTCTGGTTTCAGGATTACAGGAATGGAGTTGGGCACCATAGGATGCTGAGATAGTTATTGGGAGTCCTGAGGGTGCTGAACACTGTGAAGGGTACCAGGCATGGTTACAGTCATATATAAGGTTTCAGAGTAGCAGCCGTGTTAGTCTGTATCCGCAAAAAGAAAAGGAGTACTTGTGGCACCTTGGAGACTAACAAATTTATTTGAGCATAAGCCCTTGGGTGGCCCTTGTTTCATGTTCTCTGTGTATATAAAATCTCCCCACTGTATTTTCCATTGCATACATCTGATGAAGTGAGCTGTAGCTCACAAAAGCTTATGCTCAAATAAATTTGTTAGTCTCTAAGGTGCCACAAGTACTCCTTTTCTTTTTACAGATACAGACTAACACGGCTGCTACTCTGAAACCTGTCATTATGCAAGGCACTGAATTTAGCTGTATGGAGTGGAAATCTATTAACTTCATGAAAAAAACTCATACAGATACAGACAGACATCATCTTCCTTTCCAAATGCAAACAGATGGACATCATACCAAAAGGACTGAAGTCATATATAAATAGAAGGAGGTGAGGGATGTGGAACCTAAATATTTATTGAAATGTACTGATGATTTCTTGGGTGAGACAACAAAAGTGAAGCATTACTCTGAAATCAGAAGAATCTTAAATCTGACAAGCAAACCCTGAATTGAGAAGTATGCAGATTATCTGAAGATCTTACATCAACACTTCACTGTGATTGGAAAAGAAGCTAAAAGTTTATGCCTCGACTGGATCCAATCAAATATAAAACACCTCTCCTCCCTAAGATTGCCAGGTATCCAGTTTTCTACCAAAACACCTGGTCAAAAAGGGATCCTGTCTGGGATGCTAAAAGTCCGGTTGGCCACAGCAGGGCAGGCAGGTTCCATGCCCAGCTCTGTGCGGCTCCCGGAAAGCAGCCGGCATGTCCCTCTGGCTCCTAGGGGGAAGGGCGGCCGAGGGACTCCACATGCTGCACTGACTCCGCAGCTGCTATTGGCCGGGAACCACGACCAATGGGAGCCGAGGGGGCAGTACCTGTGGGTGGGGGTAGCACCTGGAGCTCCCTGGCCACCCCTCTGCCTAGGAGCCAAAGAGACATGCTGGCCGCTTCCCAGGAGATGGACAGAGCCCCCTCCCACACTCTGAACCCCTCTGCCCCACCCCTCCAGCCCAGAGTCCCTTTCTGGACCCCAAACCCCTCATCCCCGGCCCCACCCTAGAGCCCGCAGCTCCAGCTGGAGCCTTCACCCCCTCCTACATCACAACCCCCTGTCCCAGCACAGTGAAAATGAGCGAGTGAGTGAGGGTGGGGCAGAGGGAGGGGGGATGGAGTGAGCAGGAGCGGGGGCTTCAGAGAAGGGGTGGGGAAGGGGGGCAAAGATGTTCAGTTTGCTGCAATTAGAAAGTTGGCATCCCTATCCCTCCCTCCACAGCAAGCCTAAGGGCTCCCCATAACAAGTCAAAGGACTCATGGCAATCCAAGCTCCCTGCCTTGCCAATGTTACCTTCTGCATCCAGATCTCTCTTAACATTCCTTTTGGTGGGCACTGATCATTGAATAAAAACTTTGTGTTTCTGTGGGCCCACGCCTAGAGCTTGGATCCATTGATCATTCATTAATCTCCCCCTAGCTAGATGTAGTACAGGTTTCAGGCTGGGGGCTGCATAAGGTTCCTAATAATTAAGTGGGGGTTGTAAGGAGCATGATGTTTTATGAATACAAAGACAGAATGGATGGAAATAAATTTGCATTTTTAAAACTATTTGATGTAATTAACAGGAAATGTGCACCTCAGATGACCATAGAGGGCATTTGGTTACTCTTTGTACCAAATTATTTAAGATATTAGTATATTAAGAGGACTCCTGGGACATTACAATATAAAACCACCTTATCATGTGAAATGATCTAACTGTGCTCACATTTCTTGAGTGTTTGTGTATTTATAATCATCAAATGGCAATAGCTCACTATGTGCTTCATTAGACTCGATATCTGTGGAAATATTTATTAGTGGGGAAATTAAGCATATGTTCATAATCTTGGCAGCTAACCCTGCTTCAAACTCAGATGTTCTTCTCTAGTTAAAATGTGTTTTATATTAATCCAACAGCAGTATTTTGGCTGTAACATCAACTTTCAAAAAATATTGAGTATCATCCCAGTTAAGGACAATTTTACTTCCCTTGCTTATGATAAGCAATTAAAGCATTAATATCAGATATTTCATTCTGAACAGTTACAATAATAAAGTACAATCAGCATAACATTATGAGCCTAGACTGGAACCATTAACATAACAGAATACCATTCAAGCTAATAAAATCTGCCCTTATTGCATCTCTGCATCTGTACGTACACTGCCAACACATGATCAAAGACTGCAGCTGTTTCAGTTATATCATAGTCACATCAGAGTCATTTTACAGGTACAGCAGTTACAATTGCAGGGACATCCTAGTCACCTTGCAGGCATATATAGTACAGTTGAACCTCATTAAATTGCACCTTGATGTTTCCTGAACCTGAAGGTTTACCATGGTACATCTATCAAGAACTATGAATGCAGTTTCTGTATTAATAAATATTTTTGTCTAGTAATGCCTTTAACAGGTATCTTTTTGAGACATTCAGTTGTTGGGGAAATTTAGTATTTCAGAGTCTCATAGTCACTTATGTAAATGTCTGGACTGTGATCGCCTAAAGGCAAGGCCCATTTCTTCCTATATGTTTGTCTAGCAGTTTTTAGGCATTGGGGAAATAATAATAATTCATTAATTAGTTAGATTATGCTATAACTTAACTTAAGGCCTGTCCATCTCCTTTAAGTGAACTTTTTTTTATTATACCAGGTGGGTGAAATCCTGGCTCCACTGAAGTCAAAAAGAATTTTGTCATTGACTTCAATGGGGCTAGGATTTCAGCCAGTGTATTTTTACTAATAATCTAAATGGTTTGGCCAGTAATAATCAATCAGCTTCTTTAGTATTACCAGGATCAATATGAAAAATCAGAGACAGAGAAAGAATGAATTGCCTTCTTATTAAGCATTAAAAATTCTTCATGCAAAATATGTTTTAATAATTAGTTTGTGTTTTGCATAGAATATCTACCTTCCTTATTCCAATAAAATTAAATCCTTACTCAGAATTCTTAGACATCTAATTGATAGTATTTGTGCTTCTAGTTAAATGTGAATATAAAACTGCACCAGCGACACTGAAATTTTCATAAAGGCCCCCTTAAATTTTTAGTCCTAAGTCGTATACTGCATTTGCAGGTGGGCAGAGATCTAAATGTGAGCATTTGTGTCTATAATTATTTGCAGATGCAAATAGTGCAAAATGAAGACCATTTTTTAAAAGGATGTCTTATTAATATATCATAAAAATCATAGAAATGTAGGGCTGAAACGGATCTTGAGAGATCATCTAGTCCGGGCCCCTGGACTGATCATCCCTGTTAGATGTTTTTCCAACTTGTTCTTAAAAGTGACACAACCTCCCTTTGAAGCGTATTCCAGTGCTTACCTATTTTTATATTTAGAAAGTTGTTCGTAATATCTAACCTAAATGTCCCTTGCTACAGATTACTTTCTTGTCCTACTGTCATTGGACATGGAGAAAGATTGATCACTATCCTCTTTATAACAGCTCTTAACTTATTTGAAGACTATCAGGTCCCCCGCAGTCTTCTATGTTTCAAGATGAAACATGCCTGTTTCTTTTAACCTTTCTTCATGGATGAAGTTTTCTACCCCTTTTATCATTTTTGCTGCTCCTCTCTGGACTCTCTCCAATTTGTCCACATCTTTTGTAAAGTGTGGTGCCCACAACTGGACACAGTACTCCAGCAGAGGCCTCATCAGTGCCAACTGGAATGGGATAATTACTTCCCATGTCTTACATATGACACTCCTGTTAATACAAGCTAGAATAATAGCCTTTTTTGGAGCTGCATCACATTGCTGGCTCATATTAAATTTGTGATCCATTGTAGCTCCCAGATCCTTTTCAGCAGCCTTACTGTCTAGCCAGTTATTCCCTATTTTGTAGTTGTGCATTTGATTTTTCTTTCCTACGTGTAATACTTTGCACTTGTCTTTACAGAATTTCATCTTGCTTATTTCAGACAAATTCTCCAATTTGTCAAGGTTGTTTTGAATTCTAATCCTGTCTTCCAAAGTGATTGCAACACCACAACCACCTGCCCCCCGGCGGCTTGGTGTCATCCACAGATTTTATAAGCATACTCTCCACTCTGTTAGCCAAGTCATTAATTAAAATATCGAATAGAGTAACAGACATAGAACAGACTCCTATTGGACTCTATTAGATACGTCCTCCCATTTGATGATAAACCATTGATAACTATCCTTTCAGTGTGGTCTTTCAACCAGATATGCTCCTACCCTATAGTAGTTTCATGTAGACTACATTTGCTTATGAGAATAACGTGTGGGATTCTTGTCAAAAGCCTTACTAAAATCAAGATCTACATCTACTGCTTCCTCCCCAGCCATTAGGCCAATACCTCTGTCAAAGAAGGAAATCAGGTTGATTTGAAATGATTTGTTCTTGACAAATCCATGCTGGCTATTCCTCATAACCATGTTATTCTCTGGATGCTTAGAAACTGATTGTTTAATAGTTTGTTCCGGTATCTTTCCAGGTATTGATGTTAGGCTGATTGGTCTATAATTCCCCAGGTCTTCTTTGTTCCTCTTGTCAAAGATACTATGTTTTCCCTTCTCCAGACCTCTGGAATCTCACTGATCCTCTGTAAATTCTCAAAGATAATCACTAACAATTCTGAGATTGCTTCAGCTAATTCCTTGAGTATTCTAGGATAATTTCATCAGACCTTGCTGACTTGAATAGATCTAATTTATTTAAATACTCTTTAAGCTGTTCTTTCCTTATTCTGGTTTGTGTTTCTTCCCTTTTTTGTTAATATTGTGTTGAGTATCTGGTCTCCATTAACTTTTTTTTAGAGAAGAGTGAAGCAAAATACACATTGAACATCTCAGCTTTTTTGAAATTATTCATTATTAGCTCTCCTTCCCCACCAAGCAGTAAATCTCCATGTTTCTTTCATGTCTCTCTTGCTCCTAATGTATTTATTGCCTGTTATGTCCCTTGCTAGGTGTAACTCATTTTGCGCCTTAGCTTTTCTGATTTTGTCCCTACATGTTTGTGCTATTCTTTTGTACTTGCCCTTAGCAAACTGACCAGGTTTCCACTTTTTGTAGGATCCATTTTTGATTTTCAGGTCATCAAAGAACTCCTTTTGGAGTCATATTGGCCTTTTACTATTCTTCCTATCTCTCCTTTGCATCTGGATAGTTTGCTGTTGTGCCTTTAATATTGTTGCTTTGAGAAACTGCCAGCTCTCCTGAATTCCTTTTTCCCTTCCATTTCCTTCCCATGGGACCTTACCTACAGTTATCTGAGTTTATTCTGCTGCTCTTGCTCCTTCCTTTGCTTAGAATCATAAAATCTATCATTTCAGGAGGATTTTCAACCAAATTGCTGTCAGCCTTCAGATTTGCTCCCAATCCTCCCTGTTAAGTCTAAAATGGTTGCCCCACTTGTTACTACTTCCACCTTCTGAAACAAGAAATTGTCACCAACACGTTCCAAGAACTCATTGGACATTTTGTGTTTTGCTTTATTACTTTTCCAACAGATGTCTGGGTAGTCAGTCTCGCATTACTACCAGGTCTTGTGTTTTGCATACTTCTATTATTATTTGTTCTAGAAATGCCTCATCTATCTCCTCCTCTTGATATGATGGTCTATTGTAGATGCCTACCATAAAGTTGCCCCTGGATTTTTCCCCCTTTTGTCTTCATCCAGAGACTTTCAGCTGATCTGCGTCCAACCTACTTCTGGACCTCAGAACAACTGCATACATTCTTAATGTATAATGCAAACCCTCCTCCCTTTTTTTCCTGGCTGTCCTTCCTGAACAAGCTGTGCCCTGCTATATTCCAATCATGAGATTTATCTTAACAAGTCTCAGTGATCTCAATTAAGTTGAAATTTAATTTGTGTGCTAATACTTCCAGTTCTTCCTGTTTATTCTCCATACTACCCAGTTGCATTTGTGAATACACAACTAAGATATTGAGCAGATTCCCCCATTGTTCTCACTCTTGTTGCTTCTAATATAATTTTCTGTTTGCCCCCCAACTTCTATCACTCTCTTTAGGTCACCATTTTTAATACATATCTGTGGGTATCTGTCATCCCTTTGAATCTAGTTTCAAGCTCTTCTCACTAGGTTGGCAAGGAGATGCTCTTCCCCTGCTTGGTCAGGTGGATCCCATCTCTTCCCAGCAGTCCTCCTTCCTTAAACAGCATCCCATGGTCGAGGAAGTCAAAGCTCTTCCATCCACACCAACTCTACAACCACAAACTCATCTCCAAGATTCATGTATCCATACCTGGGCCCTCACCCCCAACTGGGAGGATCCATGTTCCTATTTACTTTTCTGCTATGCACACTTCACACTTTACAGACAAAAGAAGTAAGCAGCAGCTCTGGCTTTGTTCAGACAGTATGTAATGTGTGTATAAAAAGGAAGAATAGGTTGTAAAGGTAAAATATGTTAGGTTGGTTTATAATCTATTATGGTAATAGTCCAATTGCTTGTCATGTTGAGGAGCTTTGTGCTTTAATTAAGCAATAAAACATGACAGGATGTGAAATACAATGTAATAATTCTTTTCTAGTGTATTGTTAGGCAGAGGCCAAAGGCCGAGTGCTGTTGAGTGCAGTAGGCATGAATTACTACGGTGTAATTTAGGCACTGCAATACTTTATTGCAATTATAAAATGTTATTTTCCTTTTTTAAAAAAAATACTAAAAATATTTCAAAATTATCATTATTACTATAAGTACATTTCTCTCTCTACAAAATACTTTTTCTTGAAAGAGTAGTTCCATAAGAAGAGAAGAACTTTTAAGATATTTTCTTTATACTTAGATGATGATTAGATTCTAGTGTGGTGGTACTGCTTTAAGGAACATTCCGTTAGGTTGCAATTTTGTTACTACTTTTCCTAAGAGAAGCTAAAGACAGATAGCGCTGAGAAATTTAGAATCAAGCTTCAGTTAAGTCTTGTCTTTAAGTGGTCAGAACTAACTAATGATAAGCAGGTAAGTAATCCTATCAAGAGGAGAAGTCTGCCAGAAGCCTAGGATTTAGTGGAGGAAGGTTTTTTATTACTATTATTATTTTTTTAAATGTATTTACCTTTTAAAATGGTGATGCATCCTGTTCCCATTACTCCCTATTGGCTTCCTTTTTGAAGGCCTCTCCTTTGTAAAGTTCTTAACATTCATCTCAGATCACAAAAAAAGTTAGTTATTTTTAAAAACTGCATTTTTTTTCACAGTCTCTTTTCTGGCAGCATTGATGTCGATGAGAAGAGAACTAAACTTTAGGAAAAGCTCCTACTGGCTCTATCTGGTACAGAGTCTTAAAGGCTGTACAATGGGAATCATTTTGAAAAAGTTTTGAGCTAGTATATTTTCTGTCCTTTCATTCAGGTAATAATATGGTGAAACCTGATATGGGTAACAAATACCAAGCAGGTAGTTTTGTTATATACATTGTATATCACCATTTTGAAATCATGTTTCAGGTGATTCTTCATTTTCCAAAGTTGTTTCATAGTTTATCTTGCTGGGTGGAATGGTTTATGGGATAGGATGCCTTACTTTGGATTTGTACATATGATTTCTTTCTTTGGAGGGAGGAGGAACATCTTATAATGAAGATGTGTTGATCTGTCTAAAAATATGTCTTCATAATTGATAAGGGAGAACCAGTTGCATGATTGTAAATAACTGTACTTTTTCTAATATGATGTGCAGTAATACTGGATTGATAGGTAAGGTTGCCAATTTTCTAATCACACAAAACCAAACACCCTTACCCCGCTCCCAACTCACTCCATCTGTTGCTCACTCTCCCCCACCTTCACTCACTTGCTCATTTTCACCAGTCTGGGGTAGGGGGTTGTGCAGGAGGGGGTGAGGGCTCTGGTTGGGGGTGCAGGCTCTGGGATGGGGCCACAAATGAGGGGTTCAAGGTGCGGGAGGGGGCTCCAGGTGCTTCCAACCTGGGGCAAGGGTTGGGATGCAGGAGGGGTATGGGCTCTGGGGTGGGGCAGGGATGAGGGTTTTGGGGTGCAGCAGGGGGATCCAGGCCAGGGCCAAGGGGTTTGGAGTGTGGGAGGGGGTTCTGAGCTGGGGCAGAGGGTTGGGTTGCGGGAATGGTGTGGGGTGCAGGCTCCAGAAAGGAGTTGGGGTGCGAGGTGCGGACTCCGGGCAGTGCTTACCTTGGGTAACTCCCTGGAAGCAGAGACATGTCCCTCAGCTCCGAGGTGGAGGCACGGCCAGGTGGCTCTGCATGGTATGCATTGACTCCAGCGGCAGGCACCACCCTCACAGCTCCCATTGGCTATGGTTCCCGGCTAATGGGAGCTGCAGAACCAGCACTCAGGGCGGGGGCAGCGCATGGAGCCCCCCTGGCCACCTCTGTGCCTAGGAGTCAAGAGACATGTCGCTGCTTCCGGGGAGCCATGCAGAGCCAGGTAGGGAGTCTGCCTTTGTCCCACTCTGCCGCCGACCAGACTTTTAACAGCACTGTCAGCAGTGCTGACCGGAGCCACCAAGGTCCCTTTTTGACCGGGTGGTCCAGTCAAAAACCAGACACCTAGCAACCCTACTGATGGATGAATTTTCATTTTTAGCTTTACCTATGTGACTACCTTAATGGTAACATTCCTGATAGATGAGGAAGGCCAAATGTGGACTACGGAATCTTTTGTCTTTAATATGAGGGTGTGACCCTTGAGGCTATGGGTCCCCCCCATACAATACCACTAAAATCAAGCTGTAACATTTCTTGTTGTGGCCTGCAGTTTTTGTGAATTCTACCTCAGTGTTAAAGCTGAGGATGGCTACAGTCTACTCCATTTTTATGCAAATTAGGTGTGACCCTCAGGCTACTGACAAGTTGCCAATGCAGCCCTTGATAGAGTAAAGTTTGGGTGCCATTGAGTAAGGTTAATTATGACTGCTATCCCCTGCTGACTTACTTAAATATCAGCTCATTCATTTCCTTTCAATGTACTATTTACTACTACAGTTAACATTGTGTTACATTTTCTTCCATATTGATATATAGCTACAGTTGTCATAATTGAAGAGCTCATTTAATGAGAAATCTCACAGTAGAGAAACAAATTTCAGATCTCTAAACTTACCTCTAAACTTTTAATGTCTAAAGCTCCCTGCATACCTATCTACTGTTTGTCTCTTTGTCCTCTTACATGCTTCTGGAACTCTGAAACACATGAAACATAGTAAGAAATTATGCAAATAGTCCCTAACTTTGCTGAACAAATAAAACAGTTTAGTAGAGAGAATATTTCAGGGTAAAGGGTAATAAAGTGCCAGTCATTCCTGCTTTGTTTCCAAAATAGAAATATTTTTGAGATTTGATTAACAATGACATGTCAGATAACAGAAGAAGAAAGAATAAAAAAGATTTGGAAATAGAAACTAAAAATAGTAATGTGGTAATTTAATAACCTGACAGATTTTATTCCATCAGCTAGGAAGGGTTGGAAAGCCATTTCCTGCTGCCACTCACACCACAGAAACTTCGGAGTTCAGAGATGAAATCAAATACCTGATGTGAAAATCTCCTACTATGATTCATATCTAAAGATTCATATTCAGATCCTTGTCTAGTAGATTCTTAGGGGTTGTTTAAATTAGAACTAGCAGAATCCAAAAGTTTGGGAGTATTAACTATATTATTTTGTTGATAATACAAGACATAGAAAAAGACCAGAAATATTTCTTGCTTGGCTATCTGCAAATGTCATCACAATTCCCACAGGTAACTGAACAGCCTAAGCTAGAAAGTATCCCAGATATGTGGGCCAGGTGTTCAGCTTGCAAAGAAATTATTCCAAAATGACTACCTGGTGTTGGACTAAGTTCTGCTTCATTGGCATCCAGAACCATTGCCAAAGACTGAAGAAGCAAGGAAAAATATCCGGTTAAATTATGAGGCAAAGAGATAAAAGGAGAGCAGTGAGAATATGTGTTGTGTCATCTTTAACTAATGGATCCCCCTCTCAGCCCACAATAATTCAAGAATTGGCATGTAGTGTGTTCTACAGATGGATCAGCTGCAGCAGCCAAGATATAGCTGTATATAGCTCGCTAGTTAGCTAGCTAGTAATCAGATATTTTCAGATGATGTCACAAATGTTTCATAGAAACTAAATGTGAGTTATCCTCTATCGGCTTAGTAATTGAGCCAGAGGCAGTACTCTCTCTCTATTTGTCTCCTCCCACCCCTCAACTCAGTGACAATATCAGATTCTGTGCCCTTTTCTTCAACTGTGTGGTAGAGTTGTGGGCTAAAATTAGACATGAACAAGTGATAGCATCTGCCATAGGTACTGTAACTCTTTTTAGCTAAGTTAAAAGGCATTTTAAGTTTGTTCAACTCAGAGGAGAATGTAGAGGGAACATTCAGTCCTTGTGTTTAGCATGATCACTGTGTTTAGCATGATCACTGTATGTTTTAAGTTGGCAACAAAAGTGTATTGAAGTGGAAACACTGCTTGTATGTATATTGTTGTCTGAGCATGTAAAGCTAAACTGGGTTTCTGTTAGCTAGACCCTTAATGAAAAAACACCAAACCCAAACTTACCCACGAACACTTGCCACCACACTTTTTTGCAAGTAATGAAGTAATTTTATCCACAGTACAGACAGAGCCAGCCATAGGCAAGCTTCCTCATGCCTCCCAGTGAAGATGTTTCATCCCCATTTTGGAGGTACCATTTCAGGTAGTGAGAACATAGTTATGGTTCCATGACCATTTGATTCTCGGCTCTGCTGGTGCGATTAGCAATTATGATGCTAATTAATGCCACATCTGGTGGTGGTTTAGTGATTTGGACACCTACTAGGAACTTCAAAAAGGCCACCAATTTCTCTCATACAGACAGCCAAATAGTAATCATTACAGGTCTGGGCCAGATTAGTGACCTAAAGGTAAAAGTCCTTATATTCCATTATTAATCCTCTGAGGCATCTACTCCATCATGATATATTTATGTTTTCTACTTGATTCATCAAAACAGACATGATATTACACAATTTTAGATCAAATGAAATAGCACACAAACTGGTGTTCATGACTCTAAGATAAGAAGAAATCTTTCATTGAGCATAAAGATGAAGTTTCATCCTAAGAACCTGCCGGATTGGTTCACACTAGTTTTCTGGGGAAAGTAAATGGTGATAAAAGTAGAACTTTGTGAACAAAATTCAGTTCACAGTGGACTAGCAATTTTTTTATGTTGCAATCCACTGGTCGAGGTTTGTTGGCCTTGGTTTTCAAAAGAAATACATCTTCAAAAAATCCATTTGCTTATGGGCAAGATGTTGGTTTATCTAGGTTGGTTGGTATGTTAGAACAGGAAGTAGGACTACCGGCTGTAAAAAAAAATACTGTGTGACTTGCCCCAAGTCACCCATCCCAATGATTCAAACTTGAAATAGAACATGATCAGCAACCTCAAAAAGTATATTATTTGCAAGCTCAAATGAGTCTGATTTCCCAGATAAAATAAGAAACTTTCATACAAAGCCTCTGTTGGATTATTATTGAGTATAATTAAATCTTATTGAATTAAGTTCAAGTATTTTAGGAATTCATTATATTAAAAATGCAGATGTCCATGTACCATTGAGGGACTATGTGTGGTTCCATGGGGGAAGGGGACTACAGCCCTCCTGGAACTAGGAACAGTGGGAGGTGATTAGGCAAATGCACTCATGCTGTAACACCTCCAGAGAGCTACTGTAATCTATGCCTGCTTGTTGTGGCACTCTGTCCCCCTCTAGTGGCACCTATACCATCTAGAGAGTGATAAATATACTACAGCCTTGGCTAAGAGGCATATGTCTTTCAGTTCATGCAGCAGAGGCTCATAGACTAAGCTTTAGAGGTCCCAGGTTCAATTCCACCCACCAAAGACTGAAGTATGTCGGCATTACACTACCACTACCCATCAGAGGCAATAGCTGGGGAGCCAGAAGCCTAGAGTAGGTGCCGTTGCTGGAACATAAAGGGGGGCCTCAGGTGCAGTTACCTTGACTGTGACATATATGGTAGCAGCATATGTGGGAACTGTAACAGTGTGGATTGCATAAGCGCCAATAGCTGTGAAAGCAAATATGATAGAAAGAAAAAGCACAGAGAAGAGTTTCTATAGTCTTTTCAGGAAAGGAATCGCAAAAAAGAGAGACAGAAGAAGATGAATTATGAAAATCTGAAGAAAAAATGGCTGATGGAGCTATGCAGAGAAAGGCAGCTCAATACTGAGGTTCGGACAAAAACACAGGTAGTATATTTGCTGTTATGACCAGAAGAGGACTAATGGTCCTGGTACTCAGGGCACTTCCAGCCCACTGACAGAGGCTCCAGTGGGCGAGGAAAATCTTGGAACCAACCCTTGGAGAAAAACAGGGAAGAGGCCATGTTCCATCCAGACCATGTACAACACTGCAACAGGAGATGTGGACAGCTCAACAGCTTGAACAGGAGAAGCTGCAGCTGGAGAGGGATCAAGTGCATCTGGAAATCCAGCAGCTTGCAAACTGGAAGCAGCAGTGTCAGTACAAGAAAGAGGAGAAGGAACGCTAGCACAAGGAGAAGGAGAAAGGCAAGGAGTGGCATAATCAGCTCTAGATGGAGAGACTGCAAGACTGCAGATGTGGTCCAGTAAATTGAGCCAGTCTCCGGGTGGGTGGCAGAGACTCCAAAATATTTCCTCACATTAGGGAAGGGAATGACATGGATAAGTTTCTAAATTCTTTTAAAATGGGGTGTGAATTGAATTGGTTTGGGCAGAAGGACATGGAACAGTATTTAGCTGCACTACTATTTGGGACAAAGACTTTGGACATTTTCACCCTTATGAACAGGGAGATTGTAACAATATAAAGATTGTGAACGATATAAACAAGCTTTGTCGCAAAAGCTTAAACTGACCCTGAAGCATATAGAAGAAGGTTTGGGGGAGTTTAAAAAAATGGGACATGACTAACACTGAGCTTTCAACTCAGATTAGTGCTTATGTAAATTAGTGATTGATGAGGCCTACAAATTAATAGAACAGTTCTATAAACTTTGCCATCTCATCCTGAAATCATGGCTAACAGACAAAAGTCCTAGAGATTGTATATAGCTGGGAATTTGGCAGACCAGTATGTGGATCGTTGTCTTGAGTTTGATAGAAAATATAATAGGGATGAAATGGGATCAGAGGACAGGAATGGGGACTAAGACAAGAACCAAACCCAGGGGGGAGAGAAACCACCTCTGAGGAGCCCTTGGACAGGTGGAGGAAAGTAGCCATTGGTGTCGCTTTATCCAGGATTGTCCATGTCACGCACGCAAAAACCAGCTGCTTCCCAATCTCCCAGAGTTAACTATATGACTGAATCTCTATAGGGAGGGAGTCACCCAGCCAGTCTGCCGACTGCATATGATGTTCATGCTGAACCATTCACACCCCAGTCCATCGCCTACATGTCATGCTATGTCTGCCTGGTTGCAGATCCATCAGATCACCAGCGGGAGAGGAAGGTGGTAATTAATGGGGAGACATTCACTGGATGGAGGGATACTAGGACTGCTAAGACTATAGTTAAGCCCCATGTAGTGAAACCCCACTAAATGCTCCATGGATGTGAGATTAGATAGATAGATAGATTCTGTCTTATCTATCCATCTATCATAATGCCACAATATAAATCCATGGTACCCCCACCTTGAATACTGCATGCAGTGCTGGTCACCTCATTTCAAAAGAATACGTATTAGAGTTGGAAAAAGTACAGAAAAGAGCAACAAAAATGATTAGGGGTATGGAGCAGCTTCCATATGAAGAGAGATTAAAAAGACTGGGACTATTAAACTTGGAAAAGAGACAACTGGGGATAAATGATAGAGGTCTATAAAATCATGCATGGTGTGGAGAAAGAGAATAAGGAAGTGTTATTTATCCTTCGCATAACACATGAACTGTGGTTACCCAATGAAATTAATAGGCAGCAGGTTTAAAACAAGCATAAGGAAACTACTTCTTCACACAACACACAGTCAACCTGTGGAACTCATTGCCAGGGGATGTTGTGA
The DNA here is from genome assembly GCF_015237465.2 of Chelonia mydas. Lineage (NCBI taxonomy): Eukaryota > Metazoa > Chordata > Testudines > Cheloniidae > Chelonia > Chelonia mydas. Next base: position 78,212,845 of record NC_057852.1, read on the forward strand.
AGGCCAAAAGAATAACTAAATTTTAAAAAGAATTAGATAATTTCATGCAGCAAAGCTTCATCAGTGACTATTAGCCATGATGGTCAGGCATGCAACCCCATGTAGTCGGTGTTTAAGCCTCTGACTGCTAGAAGCTGGGACTGGACAACTTGAACAGATCACTCAATAAACTGCCTTGTTCTTGTTCACTTCCTCTGAAGCATCTTGCATTGGCTACTGTTGATAGACAGGATATTGGGCTAGATGGACCATTGATCTGACCCGGTATGGCTGTTCTTCTATTCTTATGAAGGTACAGGGGTACTGGTTGTAGGTGTATTGTCACATATTTCATATTCTTTGCATTTGGGAAATGATATTATGGCTTTGAAAGTAGAACGGGTGAATCAGGCCTCCTCGGTTACTTCCAGACGGTCAAGAGACTGTTTTAGCCAAAATGCAAATGAGACAAGGAGGGGAGGGGTAGATCTCCCCATCAGTGTCCAGGAGCAATTGAGTTACATCCCCAGTCTATGCAGACAAATACCTGCGGAGAGAAGGGGTGACACCACCTCCCTCTTCAGGAGAGGGTCAAGACCTACTGACTTGAAGGGAAATTCTCTCCACCTTGCAGGTCCTAGACCCTGGGTTCCAGCCTGAGCCCAAGCATCTACACCATAATTAAACAGCCCTTTAGCCCAAGCCTCGTGAGCCCGAGTCAGCTAGCATGGGCCAGCCATGATTTTTAATTGCAGTGTAGACATACCCTGATGGCTTAATGATCTGTGAAAATGTAGAAGACCCTGAATCTAGTGGGAGAAGGAAGTCTTCTCAGCTTGACTCAATGTGTGGGGAACAAAAGGCCACCCCAGTGGGGTGGGGGATTAATATTCCTCCACCTCCCCCAATAGAAGCTGAGGTATTAGGCCTTCAGGGTCTCCCCTACCTGATCTCAGGGAAGTGGGGCAGAGAAAGGAGTTTGGCTATGGCAAACACCTCTGCTGTTAAAAGCTGTGCATGGCTGAGAGCTTCTTCACAGGGAAGCAGCCCTAAAATATTTCTACCGTTGGTCCAAAGAACGGCTGCTTGTAATATTTCCAGAGGGTGAGGAACTTCAATCCATCATTGAGGGAGGAGACCCCTTGGGAAACAAAGGGACATCACACACACTTACTTCAGTCCATGTGGGAATGAAAGGACCAGATATGAAGCTTACACCCAAAGGTTTTGCGGTAACAAGGGACATGTAAGAGCTCATCCCCAGAGCTTCTAAAGAGAGGAATTATACAGAATGGTTGAAAATGACTCTCTATGGATTTTTGAAGGATGTATACTGGCTTGCTAATAGAATGTTTATTATGTGCTTAGTTGAAATATGAATTTATGAAAGGTAGTGGCACAAATGCCATCCAGGGAATAAACCTGTACAGGAAGTAAGACAGTTTAAATATTTTAGGAATTTATGTATTAAAATGAAAATGTTTATGTACTATTGACGGACTGTATGTAGTTTTATGGAGGAGGGGGTCCACAGCCCTCGTGGAATGAAGAACAGTGGCGAGAGGCTAGGCAAATTAACTCAGGTTGCCATCACCTGGAGAGAGGCTCATACATACTGAATACCTGGAGAATCCAGTTTGAACAACAAAGAAAGAATGGATTTTTGGTTAAATAGTCTGAGTTAAAACTGACTCAGGGCCTTCTTTCTGATCCATAAATGGACAGGACCTCTGATCCAGGGCCCCCAATACTTAGGGAAGGGTTGGAAGGACTTTGTCCTCTTGAGGCGCCATAAGAATGAGGATTGGTTCTGAGTGAAAGCTATTATGAACTGGTGACCACAGGAAAAAATCCTGAGTGCAATCTGAGGGATGAATAACCAACCAGAACCCTTGTTGGCTTTACAGGGTGATCTCTGCTAACTTTATTAGCATATTTGTCGGTTATTTTATTGTTTTTAATATGTTTTCTCTGTAATGCTTTTATCTTAAGAATAAAAGTGCTTGTTAGAAAGAACTATGTAGTAACTTAAAACAGTTGGCAATTACACTGCCATCTCTGATGACAGAAGAAAAGCAGGCCTACTTAGGCAGTCTGTCTTTTGCTGGGGGATATCACAGTATAATCAGGGGACTGTGCAACCTGGAAATACCCCAGTCAGAAGAAGTGTGTCTCTGTCCAAAGAGAGGTGATGGCTGAGGAGCCTGGAACCTCGAGTGTGTGCCCTTGCCGGACCATGAAGGGGGAAATACAGGTGCGGTTGCCTGGAACTGTGACAGCTTCACTTAACAGTTCAGAGACACACACAAAGTTCTAACAAATCAATGCTCTTTGTGGATGAAGGTCAAACAAACTATAATCAATTCTGAGTCCTTTTTTTAGTTCAAGGTAAACAGTTTTCACACTCTAGTCTCCAAAACAAAGTCTTACTTTGTATTTATTTTTTGTGTTAAAAATTTCACTACTTTATTGTAAATGTCTCTAGAGCACATCAGTCGACATATTTTAAAATAGAAATAAATAAAATAACACTTCATGGAAGTGGTTGCTAGATATTCCTTTATTAAAAATCTGATTATACTAATGAAAGCCAGAATCTCTAGCCAGAGCTGTAAATCCCAGCAAAAAAGAAACCCCCAAGAAAAGGAGATACTTTAACATATCTTATAGCCCAGAAGAGATGCAAATTTTGGCCACAGTGTATCAACGATTTGTGGTTTAAAATTTGTTTAATTTAGTAATTTTTATTTCAGCTATAACTGCTTCAGAATCCTGGTCAGATCAACCCTGCTTTCTACTTTATAACCAGAACATTTCTGGTGTATAGAACAAGAATTCTTTGTGGGTTAAAACTATACACTAAAACTATATGCTGTGTCCTTCAAGGTGGCCTAAACAGCCAACAGGAGTAATAGGAGTGATTAAACCCTGTCACATGGGGTTAGATTTAGTGCTTTCTTCCCACATGACAGGCTGTGACAGTCAAGCAGCACTGGAGCAGAACAAACGACAGTGGCAGTTTGCTGTGAGCAGTTCTACTGTCAGAACTGTTGTTACGAAGCTAAATGTTAGATATATCAACCAGTGAAGTTTAACTAGACCATGCAAATTTTTGATGCCGGAAATTCTCTCTCAGATAAATAGTGACATGCACTAACTTCAGCGTGATCATGTTATACTGTGGTTGATTTAGCATCCACTCTTGTGCTGGCCATGAAAATAACTTGAGACACATACTAGTGCTCTGTGTATGTACTACATTTACATGTTCCTGTTAAACCTGCCTTCTTTTGAAGAGAAGCTGTCTGAAGCTAATGCCATTCTAATATAATTTGGGTGCAGCCTATCATTGCTATGTAATTATTGTATGTGCTTGTCACTTTGGACAATTACATGCGATCTGTCAGGAAGTAACTATGTCCCCTTCTGAAATCAAGTTATAATCATATTGCTATAAAATTGGAGCATACACTTTCTTTCAAGAATGGGAAGCTGTGGCTATGTGAAGCACTTCAAAATGGTGAACTATGAATTTTCAGCAGTTTTCTGGAAAGGCAAAAAACAAAGCGAACAACAAAAAGCCTGAGTAGATGTCCAGGTTTTTACTATAATTGAGGAGAGAACATTTCCACTTTAATAAATAAATAAATAAATAAAAATTCAACATTAATAGTCATTATGAGAGACTGAAATGTTAAGTGGGTCATTCTGTCATGTCTTCCTAGTTTTAAATGGTAGTTTCTGCATTCCAAATACAAAAGAGAAGCAATGCTGCGAAAGTCCATGTAGTACAATTTAGAACTGTAGCAGCAAGACAGACTGGGAGGGGGTTCCTAAGCAGAAGCTCCAAAGTGAAGCAGAGTGAGATATAGCTAAAGCTATCTTCCTTATTTTAATCAACTTCCTTGTTCAGGGCTAGAAGAGTGATTCTTTCTATGGTTTGTTACTATTATCACATGGCCAAAGTAATTCTGAGGAAATTTAGGCTTGGGATCTTCAGGTCACTACTGTCAAGGATCACTGATGTCACAACTAGCAAGGAGACAAGATGGAACTGTCTTTTTTATGTATTGATCGTTAAAGAAGTGTTGGTAGCAACAGAATGACAAGGTTGTATTGAATATTTCCCTTAAAGCAGGATTAAAACTTTCTCTTTCATATTCATTGTTTGAATTTAGTCTACAACATTAACACAACTACTTTTCAGAGGATATTTTAATTTTCTATTACCTTTCTTAGAAATAATATTTACTAGCTTTCTCAGAGAAAGGAATAAGCAATCAGACAGTTTTGAAATGTTACCCCTAAAAGTCACACTTCATTCATTCATTTCATTCATTCATTCGTAGTTCCCTGTAGCTGCACCATCACAGTTAACACAAATGTGAAACTTCGTCCATACACTCCGCGTCATCATGATCTCCCAAACATAGGCCATTATTTTTATTTTAAAATCAAAGTTAAAAAAGTCCCTTCTTTATCAATAATAGTTTATCTATGCCAAGAAACACCAATAGTTGTCTCATAATCTGCTGTGAATATCCTTTCTCTGATGTTGCCTTCTGGCCCTTCTATGCTTCCTTGTGACTCCCCAGTTCAGTTTCTCAATACAGTCTTCTGATGTTGAGGAGGCAGCTTGACCAGAAAGGAGCCCTGCTCTCCAACCCATATGTACCTTGGCTTCCCAGCCATGCACCCTAACCCTTCACAGCTCTGCTACAGTTATTAGGCTGTCTTCTCTCTCTGATTGTATACAGAGAGCAGCCAAACCCTCACTCTAGATTCCTAAATTCCTATCTCTTCTTCCCCCCCTTCCAAGAGATTACCCAGCCTCCCACAGACCTGATAAAATTTGCATGAAAAAGCATTGATTTGGGATACTGCTGTCCATCCAGGTACGGCTTCTTTCTGGTGAATCATCTGAGATTTGCCAGACAGGGAGGCTAGCTCCATAGCTGAACTATAGGTGGTTCTTCAGGCAAGTCTCTCCTCATTGTCCTTTTCATACCTTTGTTGCTGTTGGGAATTGGGACATGTTGGGAGGGGAAGATTTGCAGGCTGTCTCAGATCTGGTTGGGCACCCTCTGCTGGCCACCCACTGGACTGCTGTATCAGCCTCTGGGTCCCTGTATCCCAGGATGTTTTAAGTCTCCAGGGCCTGAATGTAGTCCAGCCACTGCCCCAATCTAGGGGTCCCTAGGCACACTTTCAGAGTGCAGATCTGCAATATAATACTCCCTTCAGAGAGATGGAACCCACTTTCCAGCAGCCTTATCCTTCTGAGTACAGGACTGACCCTTCAGACTCTCCTATACTCAGACACACCCTGTCCCAAGGTAAATTTACAGTTTAACTTTCTCCAGATGCACAGAGTAGTTGTGAAGCATTTAGCAGAGATACACTTTGCACAGAAACCTGGCACACTCACTCTTTTATTTATTCGTAAAAAGTAGATGAGAATATGGATCATACAAATAATAAACCCTACATGTCTTTCCTTGCCTCAGTTTCCTCACCTCTCCAGGCTATTCTTTGGGGTAGGATCAGAGTCCATAGAATTGTTCCATTCCATTGCATGGCTTTTATGCTAGAACATGGAACCTTCTTCACCTTAGTTCAACTTGCTTTCTTTGCTCTTGACTAGTCTGACCTGTTCTCTTCTTCCACTCTTCAGTTTATATACCTCCCTTCCAATACCTTGCTTCCTTTGTTCCACTCCCTTCACCTTCTCCCTGCTGGGCAAACCCACTTAAAGTGACTGTTGTCCATTCAAGGCACATCATTACCATCAAGTCTTTCCCATTGTGTCTGGTCTGGAGAAGACATGTTTTCAGGATATTAGGACATGGTGGATACCAGCCATGATACAATTTCATAACACAAACCAGAATTTGTAAATTTTACAGGCCAATCCCCAAGTCATCACACAGGCAAAGTTGCTTAAGAAGCTTTACAGGAGCCATCTTCTCCATCTGGTGCCCATTTACCAGAGAAAGTTATGTCAGACTGGAACACCCACTGGTTAACTTTATCAATTCTGCAGAAGGCTTGGGGAAGTGGGTCATGAAATAAGAGGAAGACATGGTGTGAGCCAGGGAGTATGGGGGTGAGAGGCTCCCACCTGGCCCCTCATTCAAGGTTTGTATTTCTTCTCCAATTACATATCCTGCCAGCCTGTCACAGCTGAAAGGAGTGGCCAATGGGAGTCAGACTCTGATGATAGTGCCTATATCTCTATGGAGGGGTCCACAGGAGGTTTTGCCAGATGGAAAAGTTGTCTCAAAAATCACACTTAGCCATACAACCTTAACTCTAGCCTCAGTGAGATTAATCTATCTATCTATACATATACATATACACACATACATACATACAATACAAGTCTATAATGTGTAATTTCTTCCTACAAAATTCTGAGATCAGAGTTAAAGTTTGATATTTGAGTGTGATTGTGAGAAATTAGTTGTGAGCATTATGGGTGATCGTATAAAGGAATTGAAAAGGAGTTGTAATTGGCTTTCTGAAGTTTGAGAGGTTTCAGAATATCAGCTGTGTTTGTCTGTATCCACAGACAAAGAAAAGGAGGGCTTGTGGCACCTTAGAGACTAACAAATTTATTTGAGCATAAGCTTTCGTGAGCTACAGCTCACTTAATCAGATGCATTCAGTAGAAAATACAGTGGGGAGATTTATATACACAGAGAACATGAAACAATGGGTGTTACCATACACACTGTAACAGGAGTGATCAGGTAAGGTGAGCTATTACCAGAAGGAGAGAAAAAAAATCTTTTGTAGTGATAATCATGGTGGGCCATTTCCAGCAGTTGACAAGAACGTGTGAGGAACAGTGGGTGGGGGCGGGAAATAAACATGGGGAAATACTTTGTGTAATGACACATCCACTCCCAGTCTTTATTGAAGCCTAATGTAATGGTGTCCAGTTTGCAAATTAATTCCAATTCAGCAGTCTCTCGTTGGAGTCTGTTTTTGAAGTTTTTATGTTGAAGAATTGCCACTTTTAGGTCTGTAATCAAGTGACCAGAGAAATTGAAGTATTTTTTTTCTCTCCTGCTGGTAATAGCTCACCTTAGCTGATCACTCTCGTTACAGTGTATATGGTAACACACCCATTGTTTCATGTTCTCTGTGTATATAAAATCTCCCCACTGTATTTTCCACTGCATGCCTGAGATGAAGTGAGCTGTAGCTCACGAAAGCTTATGCTCAAATAAATTGGTTAGTCTCTAAGGTGGCACAAGTACTCCTTTTCTTTTTGAAGTTTGAGAGTGTGCTTGAGTATATTAATGTACACCTAAGGCATGTGAATTGTGGGTGATCTGGATACTAATGTTCTCTGAACTGGTAATTCCCTTGATTTTTCAGTGATTGCATTGATAGGAAATGTTCTTGAGCAGTGTTACCTGTCAATTGCTGAATTATTTTGTATAGGATAAAAGAATCATCTTGTATGTGAAGGCCAACTTGAAGTATTTTCATGTGGTAGTATTATCTCCTTTAACAAGGAGCCACAGCAGAATGGCTGAAACAAATGACATGCATATCAACATTAAATGGTTTCTAATTAGTAAAATTAAGTTAATAAAGGTGACAACAGTTGAGTACAAAGAGTAATCACAAAGAGAGCTGCTGAGCAATTTGTGTAAAATAAGTCATTAAATGTGTGACTTAGAAGTTCCATCTTCCTTATCTGCAGCACAGAAGGCAAACACAAAATATTCCATTTTACTGTTATGAAGGAAAATATATCTCTAAAAAGGGCAGTAAATTAGATTGTGCTGGAAGCATCCATTTTCTTGCTTCCATCACTGCCATCTCCCACTGTTTTCTTTGATATATGTTTTGCAGGGTACTATTATTATTTATGTGTTCTGCAATTACTATGAATGACACCTCCCCTTTCCCAGCCCTAAGCCACAAATCTGAAATGAATAAATGCTGTTTTTTGTGACAGTTCTGCCTTTTGTCTGTGGAACAGTGACAAACTGACAGCCAGTTGCCATTTCAACTACTGCTCCCCAGCTCAGTTTCTGAGTATTTTACAGAATGTGACAATAGACGGATTTGAATAAAAGGAAAAGTGAGAATCTGTTACATTTGTTTAGGATGCCGTGACACCATGGTCAGATGTGTATTGAGTAAACAAGCAGAATGCATTACATCAACATGATCACTTTTAGACTTATACACTTTATTTGGATGGGTGCAGCAGCAGTATTAAAACAAATAAAAACCATGAGCTGCTTAGCATGAATCATTTTGTGATGCTCATTTGTGAAATCAAACAGTGAAAATGAAGTTAGGTGGGAGTGATAAGGGGAGCAATTTGAATTATTTGTGAATTCTAGGAAGATTTCTGTTCACCCAGCCTCAGAACCCTTTAGCTGAACTAAGGCAGTGCAGAATGACTTGAACTGTATGAGTTTTTATGGAAATACTTAAAGCGTCCAAAGGGCCTGCAGCTAATTAGCTTTTTAAACTATATTAGGATGATATGTTCTCTGGATGATTGTAGCTTGCAGAATACAATTGATTGATAAATAAACCAGTCATTATAATTCGTCTATGCCCTGATTTCCGGCTAAGTGCAAGCTTGTATATATTTGACTGCCGACCCATCCATCTGATATCATTTGTTACTGAGAATGATAAGAAACTCTTGACTAAATCTGGCCTCAAAGAGGAATAATATAGAAATCCTTTGCAGTCAAAACATGCAGTTTGTGCAGTCTGCATCTTTGTGTGTGTGTGTAAACATATAACACATTCACTAATTACAATACTTTAGTGCTCTTTTATATACATGTATATGTTTATGGATATGAAAGAATATTACAGTATTCTACATTAAAAACTCAAACACAACATGATGATAAATAGATAGGTAGACATACAGACAGATATATTGTAGTGTTTGGGCTATTGATGTAGAATAGTATCGTCCTTTAATCAGGGATGAGTATTGTCTAGTGTTTTAACTGCATCTGTATTACTTGCAAAAGACTATACATCTTTAACATGTGATTCAAATAATTTGTTTATATTATATACAATAGATATTTTAATTTATTTAAAGTATTTTTAAATAATTGACAAGAGCTTTAGTATCCATATTTTTGTTTGAGAAGCAATGCAGGCAGGCAAAAATATGAGCTAGCTGCAGATCTAAATGAGAGCTGCCAACTAAGTCCATTTCTAAGTGAAAAAAAAAATTTAGGCTGATGATTTGCAACCTTTTCACCTCCTATCATCCCATATGTTGCAAATTAGGAATAAATTACGTATGCGTATGTCAAAAGAGAAATTTGCTTTCTAGTCTTCCAGTCTTTTCACTCTCCTCACTTATTTCCATTTTTCTCCTTTCCACTTCCTTTTGTTTTCTTGTTTGTAACCATTTTGTTTCTTGCAATATCCTCCCCGGTTTGTCTGGGATATTGCCACAGCTACAAAGACACAAGAACCAAAACTCTCCCTTCTGTTTCATGCCTATTTACAAAGTGTTTTTTTTGTTTTGCTTTGGTTTTTTATATAATTAAAAGCTTAAAATAGGAAGCAGGGTAGTCTCTAAATGATTGGAGCCCAGTCCTTGCAGCAGAGCCATGTCACTGTTCTTCCAGGATTGCCAGCTTTATAATGAATTCAAAACAAAAATACTATATTGAAGTTGCAAAATGAAGCACTCTGAAGTCAGGAAATGCATATTCCTGTATATTTCAGTGCATCCATTAATAACTGGTATGAAATGAGACCGGCATCCTCCAGTGTTCCAGCAAGGCTCAATATTGTTGTACGCCTGAAGAAACTGTTACTATGGCACTTCCTTGGAGTATAGAATATATTTTATACCTTACTTTTGTAGAAATATGATAAAATACTCTAGAACGTAGTGCTGCAGGGGAAGCAGAAAGACAGTGGCTTAAGTGACAGGTGGGGGATTTGGCGGGGGTCACCCAGGGGTAGGAGACTGAGGTTGGGAAAATGGTTTGTTGCAAGTTCCCATTAACTTCCAGCTGGTGAAAGATCAGGTCCTAACTCACCAGCAACCGTATTGCTAGAGTTAAAATTCCTCCTAAAACCAGAAACTGTTGACTGGATATTTCAGGTGATCCCTGGACTATGGAAGTGTTTGGCCAGAATGTGCTATTCCCCATCAGTAGAGCAATATCAATGTTAATAAAACCATTCAGAACATCATGATCAGTTGATCTTTCAAGTCAATTGTTCACAGCTGCATATTGGCTTATTTAAAAACTCATTATTATTCTTCCAGTATATTATTATGTCATAATTCTTGATGGCTAAAACAAACAAACAAACAAAAATGTAGTTTGCATAGTGGCAATGGATTGTCTCTCAAACCCTTCATAGAAGCATGTAGCAAGTTTTGGTTGAGACATTTAAGAATGAGATTTACCATAAACAAATGTTCAACATTTAATAGTCTATATTTACTGTCATTGAGATGTGTGCACAGTGATTGATAAGCTCTAATAATAGTGTCGGCGCTGCATATGCAACCAATCACATGCTGATTTAACACAGAGATGGGGCCTCTTGTTCGTTGGGAACTTCTGTCATCAATAACAAGGTCTCCAGCAATGAAGTAGTTGAGCCCGCAATATAAAATGGCTGAAGTTAAGCAGCTTTTATCCAGAAACATAACTGTGAATTACAGTTATCAAATTTTAGATCCCTAACATGGTTTTATGATATAACCTATGTAGACTTGATAGTTTTACATGGTTGTAAAAATTTACAGTTTTTAGTGTTCTGATTACCTTTGATATTTCTTAAACAACGATGGCTTTAAACTTTCAGGCTTCTATTCAGTAGAAACCTTTCTCACATTTGCAAAATGATCTGTTCATGGAAATTTAGTCACCCAGCAGAATAAACACTTCAGTGGGATCCATGTTTCAAGATGAGAAAGAGGGTTGAGGCTTCTTTGTAATACGGGGATTGTGCCTTGTCTCGCTTGACCCCATTAAACTACTTCTCAGTCTGATTCAGCACAGACCCAAACTATGATCGGCACCAAACTTATTTTAATTTTTCCCCAGATTAATCTATTGCAAAGCTGGATAGCACAGGTGTAATGAATGAATCTTCTGTAGAGTATCTATGCTATATTTCTACAACAGGCATATACATTAAGTAGGGAGAGCTGTTTTGACATTCTAGACTGGGTATTCTGGTCTAAGAGACAACCTTTAATTCTTTCACATGGTCTCTTGGCTGCCTAATGCATGTCCATTGGTAAGTAGTATTGTGCCCATACATCAAATGCTGCTTCAATATGAATACGTAAAAATAGGTTCCAATTAGAAATCAGTTTCTCCTTCTTAAACTCGTGTGGAACTGGAAGAGACTAGCAATTTGAACTATCTAGCAGTGGTATGTAGAAAGCATGTGGATTTTACAAAGCTTGACCTATATTTATGAGTGCTGCCACGTTTGGAGGTCAGTGAAGTATTCCACTTGGTTTCACTACCTAAAATTAGTAAATAATGGTAAATTATATTGGTATTGATAAATAATGATGAGGAAATGGCCATTATACAGAGTGATCTGGATTGCTTGTTAAACGGGGCCCATTCAAACAAAATGTGTTTTAATACAGCCAAATGTAAATTCATACAGCTAGGAACAAGGAATGCAGGATATACCTGCAGAATTGGGGACTGTATCCTGGAAAATAGTAACAGTGAAAAGGATCTAGGGGTCATAGTCGACATGGTGATGAGCTCCCAATGTAATAGTGTGGCAAAAAAGGCTAAATTTGTGATCTTTGGGTATATAAATAGGGAACTAATGAGGTGAAGCAGGGAGGTAGTTTTACCTCTCTAGGTGTCACTGGTAAGAATAATACTGGAGTACTGCATGTAGTTCTGGGGCCCACATTTTGAAAAATTAGAGAGGGTACAGAAAAGAGCCAAAATTGATTTGAGGACTAGAAAAGAGCTCAATCTGTTTAGCTTATGAAGAAGACGATTGAGAGGTGATTTGATTATAGTGATTTAGTTACATGATTTCTTCATGAGGAGAAAATACTGGTTACTAAAGTGTTCTTTAATTCTAGTGGAGAAAGATATTACAAGAATCAATAACTGGAAGCTAAAGTCAGATAAATTCAAATAGGAAATAGGATACACATTTTTAACAGTGAGAGTGATTAACCATAGGAACAAACTACCACGGGAAGTGGTGGATTCTCAGTCTCTGTACGTCTTAAGCTCAAGACTGCATGTCTTACTGGAAGATATGCTTTAGTCAAACAGATATGCTTTAATCAAACACAAGTTACTAGGCTCAATAGAAGGCTAAACATTTGAAATGTAAGGGTCTGTGATAGAAAGGAGGTCAGACTAGATCAGCAGTTCTCAAACTGTGAGTTGGGACCCCAAAGTGGGTCGTGACCCCATTTTAATGGGGTCACCAGGGCTGGCTTAGACTTGCTAGGGCCCGGGGCCAAAGCCTTAGCCCCACTGCCCGGGACCAAAGCCGAAGCCTGACGGCTTCAGCCCTGGCCGGCGGGGCTCAGGTTACAGGCCCACTGCTTGGGGCTGAAGCCCTTGGGCTTCAGCTTTAGCCGCCCCACCCCCACCCCCAGGGCGGTGGGGATCAGGCTTCGGTCCCCATTCCCGGGGTCATGTAGTAATTTTTGTTGTCAGAAGGGGGTCACGGTGCAATGAAGCTTGAGAACTCCTGTGTTAGATGATCTAATGCTACCTTCTGGCATTAAACTCTATGAATTCATGAACCTCTGGTTTTGTTGGGCAGCCGGTGGAACACTGGAAGTAACAAATTCATTGATTTTTCTTTGATTTTTCAGTGCTATGTCAGTGCCAGTTGGCTCTTTACACTTATTTTGGGACCTTTGCTTCTAAACCAATCACAAGCAGTAGCAGAAAGGTAAATAGACAATTTGTCATACATTTGGCTGCCAAAGAGACAGGTTTTGTCTCAGCGGTTGCTTAGGTAACATGTTCAGACCTCCTATTATGTCAAAATATATGTTACATGAGACTACAGTCAACAGCCACTCTGTTTAGAGAGACAGTCCCGTGACAAAGGTCAGTCACTAAGTAGTCAAGATGACAGAGCTTAACACATAAATTGTGCTCTTGCCCGAAGGAATAGACAACATCCAAAGGTGCAGGACACTAGCTGTTCAGGACCAGCTTCCACCTGCCCTTTCACATTGGGTGGAGGAAGGAAAGAAACCTTACATGTGTTTTTTACCTGAAAAAATCCCTTGTTTTCTAGACTGTAGTCCAGGTAGAGTGAGAGACAATAATCACGCACCTGGCTCTCTGTCAGGTAGGAGTACCATTTAGGGGTAGGTGATGGAGTCGTTGCTTGGGAAGCCTCATTTAAAGGGGCACTGCTTACAGAATCTTGACCTGGGTCCCACTCCTTTAAAGTGTTTCCAGCAGCTTGCTAAAGGATCCAGGCTGCATGCAGTAGAGCATGCAGCTGAACTGCCCTTTCATGGGTTAAAGAGAAATAGGTAGAGGACTAGATAAATTTCTGATTGACATTCAGGCCAACACTATAGCGGCCATAGTGGAAATTAATTTGAACAGTTGATTATGATGATCATAGCACAGAGCCTAGAAATGTCATTTAACAGGTGGGTGGGAAGAAACAAGAGATATTTGTAGCCTAATGCAGAGAAAGGCAGTTTTGAAAATTTCACCCCCAGTTCTAAGTCCCATTTTCAAACAGAACTCTGACTTTCAGTGAGACTTAGGCTCCTAAGTGCCTAATCACTTTTGAAATTTTACTCTTGATGCCTTAAATCTCATATAAACTCCAATGCAAAACAAACAAACAAAAACAAACAACATGCACCACAGCACACTGCAGTCTTCAATATTCCTCTTGAAATGAACCTTTCAAACAGTCCTTACACTGGAAATTTTGAATTTCTGGGTTGGTAAATAAGTATGATTTCACAAAATTATTAAAAACTGAAAGCAATTTTTATTTTGATATTATACCATGTCAGGGACTTGGATGGTTCGTGGGATTGGTCCTGAATTTTGTATGTTATATGGAATCTCTCAACACTCAGCCACTGGTTCAAATAGAACCTTAAGGGAGGATGGTGTGGTAGCCAAATGTTGGTGAAGCACACCTCTCAAAGATGTTGAAGTTACTAGTCCACTGTGCACTTCCTCAGAGTCTGAAAGGAATTCTGCCCACCTCCTCCAGGGTTTCAGCACCATGAACACATTAAGCCCATTTTTCTATATCGCTGCTGGCTTTTAGCTCATTTCCAATGCCAGTTTAAGGCCTGGTCCTTACTTCAAAGAAGTTAATGGCTCAAGTTCCAGCTACATTAAAGACCATATTTTGATCTATGAACCACTGCATTTCTCTGGGACAATGCAGATCACAAAGACCAGGAGGAAGCACTTGAGAGTTGGGGACAAAGCATTCTGGGTTAAGGAGATCTGGCTATGGAATGAACTTCCACAGAGGGATTAGGCAAATCCAAAGTCCAACAGTCTTCAAAAAATGCTGCAAAACCTTCCTGTCACAGGATGGGCTGACCTTTGTAGGGAGTTGGGCTTAGTCCCACTTGTGTTTAGGTATCTGGCCCCAGGTAAGTAATTTGAGCTTCAGCCAGCAGGTGGATTAGGTTACCAGGATTACCTGACATCAGCCCAGGAGTGAGATTTACTGTAAGAGAGGGAGCCTTCTTCATCAGTGAGAAGAAAGAGAACCTGCAAGGAGGTTCATACAAAGGATCCCAAGGGGCCAGCCAGGATTAGAGAGTACCAAGGAATGGACAGTCCATACCAGTCAGGGAGAAGGGCTGTGTGGGAACTACTTGCAGTGAGGGGCAGAAATCTTAAAAGAAGAGGCTTCAGGAGATACTAGTCAGCAAGACTTGGGTTTTTGGGAAACAAGCATTGTGTCCAGCAAGTGTCCGAAGAAGCTAAGGAGAGGATGAAGATTTGTTTTGGTTTAAGTTGATATTTGAACAATAATATTTATTTCCTTTTCGGGGACTAGTTTATTATTTACTCACATGAGAGAGTTATTGGGAAGCCTAAGAAAGGGAAACTGAGGCAACAACAGGTTTTGATGCTAGATCAGCTAAGACCTTGCTCCTTTTTTTCTTTAACAAAGCCTTTATACCATAGCCAGAATGACTTTCAGAACATCAAGTCTCCCCAGCCGAGATATAAAATAAACAAAATAAGACATACAATTTTTAAAAACTAAGGAAATAAAATAAGACTTGAAACTACCCAATAAACAAGATCTAAAGAGTTTTTACATCCTAAAACATGAGGAAAGTGAGGGACTCCATGGAATCCATTACAGATTGTGCTATTGCTACTCAGTTTTACATTGAAGTCACTCAGGTACTCCAGTGATGCTTGAGCTTTACCTACCCTCTGGATATATGGAGGACTTTAAGGCATGATTTTGAGACCGTATCAAGCATACATTGCTCACGTTGACTTCAGCTAGGGCGCAGGTGCTCAGCACCTCTGAAAATTAGTCCCTTAAGCATCCCAGTTGTCAGTGCTGTGCTTTCCCTGTTCCTAACTTTACTAGTGAAGGGGGATGGATTAGATACTAGACCTATTTCAGACAATAGCTTTTTGTCAAAAATGCTGATTTGTTGAAAATAAAATGTCTCAGGGAAACGTTTCAGTTTTGACAAACTTCTGCAGAAACACTGTCAGAGGTCGTGAAAGCAGGGTTTTGTCTGAAGCCTGCCTTGTTTCCTGCCAGCTCGACTGGCAGGTGCTGGAAAGCCTGTGCATCCAGAGTATGCAACTTAGGAGCAGCCCTGTCATGCTGACTGCCTCAGACCTGGGGAATCCCAGGACTTCCAGGCTTCTTGCTGCAGAGCCTCTAGCAGGGCATCTTAGGGCCTGGACTCCCTATTCCACATCAGGACCGTGGCAGCTCTGGAAGCCCAGCTCAAGCTGGGTTCTTAGGGCTTCTGGGCTTTCTGCTCCACAGTACAGGACTCTGCAGTCTGACCCCAACTTGGGGACAGCCCAGGGATTCTCCCAGAGTCAGGGGCAGCCTGGAGAGTCCTCAGGAGTCAGGGCTGTGGGCTGCTCCACTTTGCTTCAGAAAAATTGAACCAAGATGTTTCCGTTTTTCTGAAATAAAAACTTCTCAGAATGTCTGTTCCACTGGAAATTCCAAAATTTCTAGGTTTCCTTATGTATCAGAATTAAAACTTTTTCAAAATGTTGGAATTTCCTGCAGAACAGAAATTCTGAGTTTTGACCAGCTCCTCGAGATCCCAGAGGAGCTTTTTCGCACCAAGTGTATCAACGATAGTCCTGTGATCTATTCTCTAAGAAACAGGTGGTGGAAAGGGGACAGGGGTGGGTAAGGAGACACGAACCTCTTCAAATGGATTCTATCTCAAATATTAAGACCTAATAGGTGAATAGATCTAAAAATGTAATACATAAAAATGTATAATCATAATGCATACTATTATAAAACATCTTCAAATATAATGCACACAAAGGGCTTGTCTACACTGGCAATTTACAGCACTGCAACTTTCTCGCTCAGGGGTGTGAAAAAACACACCCCTGAGTGCAGCGAGTTACAGCGCTGTAAAGCGCCAGTGTAGACCGGGCACCAACGCTGGGAGCCACACCTCTCATTGAGGTGGGTTTTTTTAGAGCGCTGAGAGAGCTCTCTCCCAGCGCTGCACCACGACCACACAAGGCACGTTAAAATGCTGCTGTGGCAGCCCTTTAGTGTCGCCAGTGTAGGCTAACCCAAACTTACACAATTTCAACATCATTTTAAAAATACCTTGAGCAGCTATAGTACTCACCATACAAACCCAATAAACAGGCACAGAAATATAAGATATCATAAAGAAAGTGACATTTGCTTGGAGTCAAAGTCAGCAGGCAGATGGAGCAGTCCGAAGGCCATTGCATATTGGCTTATGTATTATCAGGCTGATTTTTATTGGAATTTTGGTTCTGCAATATTTTTTGAAATCCTGTAGGGAATTAAATGTCACATCATGAAATTACACTGTGTGATATATGTTTGCTTTTATTAATTGGCCTTATAACACACAGTAAAGATGATTGACAATGTTACTTTGTAATCCCCAAACTATGAGCTATTATTTTATAGCCAGACCTTTTCTGGTCTGAATAGCATTCCCTTTTATTTTACTTTAAGATAGTGGCTGCAGGCATTATCCTTATAATTAATGTTTCGTCACAGTTTATTTCGTGATATATAAAGAACCTGGGTTTTTTTCCAGAATTTGTAGCTTGTAACTTGATGTTTACATTCCCAGACTATATCTGAGTGTCTTGTTGCATTTCTTTTAAAATCAGTTTTGCAATTTTTTGTTTAGGGAGTAGTTTTATTTTTTTGTTTTTTGTTTTTTTTTACTGATTGGGAAGCAAATGGAAGCTACAGTAAGTGTAGTTTATAAAATGATGGGTTTAAGTTAGTGCCTTATAGTCTCTGAGGTAGTGAGGTTTGATGTGTATGTGTAAGGAGATGGATGAAGAGGGGGTTGAAGATTACATGGAGAATAGAGGAGTGTGTAGGGCTGAAGAGTGCATCTGCATAGGATGGAAGGAGTGGGGGTAGCAGTGTGTGTGTGTGTGAGAGAGAGAGAGAGAGGGAGAGAGACAGAGAGGCTCTTACCTCATTTACTGTGCATCTTGTAGGGAGCCAAAAGAGCCATTGCCTTGTCCACATTGCCACTTCAAACTGAAAATGTTAAGCATTGAGCATGTAATTTTTCCCATGTGAAGCAATGGGATCCTGATGCCACTGAAAAGTGTATGTGCAGGATGAGAAGTACTTCATACAAACCTTTGTGATCTTACATGATGTGCAGGGACCGTATGCAAACTAAGGTGACCAACCTAAGATTTTCAGAAGTACAAACACCAGCACACCTAATGTGGTATATCGGATATTGAGCATTGTCGTGGTGTCTAGCCAGATATTTCCCATTATGAAAATAATGTATGATGTGTTTAAGAAATATTATGTAATGAAGTAACTAAAGACTATGTCTGAACTGAGTTCAGTGGGGCTAGGATTTCACTATGTCATGTATTGAAACTGATGCTCTTAAGCAAAGTGACAGCAACACTGTCAAAGTAGAGCTTAGCCTTGTTTTTTTTGTTTGGGGAGCTTAGCCTTGTTTTTTTTGTTTGTTTTTGCATGGGGAGGAAAGGGTCCTACTCAAAGGAATGGCAAACTCATCTATCAATTGTCTTTCTATGAATGGTTATACTTCAACTTAATGAGGAGAAAATGTCAAAAATTCACGTTATCTTGTTTCTTTTCATTATTCATTTCATTGAAATCCAGTAGTCTGCTCCCATGCAAAGGGACACTGTCCCTGCCCTGAAGTGTTCACAATCTGAGAAGGGAAGCAACATTTAAAGGGGAGAGATGGGCGAAAGAGAGCTAAAAGCAAATTATGTGCAAGATTTTATGAATATTCTATGTATTTTATATATATTATCATCAAGAATGTAAACATGAATGGTCAACAAAATGATAAATGTAGCTTTCACTAATTATAGGGGATGTGAAAGATCTACACAGCTTAATTGAACAAATACATGAAGAAAAACATCCAGATTGTCTGTCTTTATCTGGTGTAAGTTTAGTGGAAAAGAGAGGAGCAAACAGGATTTTTTTCCTTCACTTTTAACAGTGAAAGGAAGCTAACAGTAAATTACCTTAGGGATCAGTACTAGAACTGGTATTGTTCAATACATTTAATGACCTAGAAGAGGGAGTGACTAGTGAGAAACATTTGCTGCTAATATAAATTTATTTAGATTACTCGAGACTAAGGAGAATTGTGAGGAACTCCATAAGGACCTAACAAAACCAGGAAAATGAGCAGAACAGTGAAATCAGCCTAGATGAGCATAAGTAGTGCACCATGGAAGGTACAATTTCAAGTACACTTTACACACTGATGGGTTTTGAATTAGATGTAAGCTCTCAGGAAAAAGATTTAGGCATCATTGTAGACAGCTCTATGAAGACATCAGCTTAATGTGTAGCAGAGGTCAAAAAAAGAATAATATGTTAGGCTGTATAAGGAATAATAAGGACAATATTGTAATGTTGTTACATAAATGGATGGTACAGGCTCATCTTGACTGTTAAATTCAGTTTTGGTTAACTCCTCTTAAATGCCATATAGTAGAAAAGAAAAGGTGCAGAAAAGGGCATAAAACTTCATATTTCGTTTTTCAAGGAAGAAAAGTAAGAGGATGCTGAATAGTATGCAGGAGACCAGTTGGATGTCTCCTTTATTCTTTTCCAGAGATCAAAAAATATGTTTAAATATTTATTTTTATGTAGTATATCATTAACCTGTGAAAATTACTGCCCCAAATTATTTTTGAGGTTGATAATGTATTAAGATTTTTTTAAGTTACAGGTTTTTGTGAATAATTGTACCTGTAGTTACAGTAGGCAGAAAAATGTTACAAAGCTCACAAACCTCATGCTTTAGAACATATGATCATTGGCAGGTATTCAAAGGAAATTAGGTGTTTTTTGGCTGGAGAGGGGAGCTGCAATTTTTTAAAAGTATCTACTAATGGCCATTGTCAGAGCCAGGTTAACAGACTAAATAAACCATTGTGTTGTCCTGCTATGACATTTCCTTTATTCCTAACTTTAGGATATCATGCAGATGTCAAACATAGGCTTTTTAACTTTTATGCAGTATTTTAACAAGAAAATATCAATATTACTTTGTTATATTTAGCAAAAGCTTTTATCCTAAGATCTCCATGACTAGGTGCTGGAAGCAGGACACTATAGCTATTAAGCCTACACCTCTGGAATCACTTTCTGTGTGTCTGTAACAGGCTAGTGTTGTTTGCCTAAAACACCTAACCTTATTAGCAGGTGTTAATTCTGCTGGGCATTGTTGCACTGTTTCTCCTGACTCATTGAGATACATTGTGGCTCATTAAGTTGGGCAGATGTAAGCAGGAATGCCTTTACAGAAGGAAAGGATCCAGGTTGCGGGTTGGGCAGTCCCTGAAGTAGAAACCTCAGAAGCAGCAAACCAAGGGTGAAAACTTGAATTGAATTTGATGTTGTATTGTTGTTGATTTCTATAAACCAAACACAGGGAAGGGCTGAATTTTTAATCTGCACTGTGACTGTATCTGAGAGCAGATTGGGAACAGGCTAGCACCTGTTTGCACTACTAAAACACCATTAAGTACTTCCCTGGCTACTTTTAGAAAGACCTGCAAAATGTTCCACTTTCTTCAGGCTTTCCCAACTGATTAAACTCCTAGTTGACAGGTCAAATTAAAAGCTGTAGGCAGCAGAGGAGCTGCGTTTTATCTCTCTTGTTAATATCAGTAATGTCTCAGTGTAAACCTTGAAAAGGCGCCCAGATATCACAGTAATTGGTACATTATATATGCTTTGTTATAATAAAAATAATTTTAAAAATTCTATATTCTGTATTCATTGCATACAGATGAAGCCATGTCAAGTACATTCAATTCATAATTAATATCTGAGAATAGAATGTGAGAAGTGTCTAATGTAGCTTTGTATTTTTGAGAGCACTATCTGCTCTCTTTCTGGGGAAATCTTCTTATTCTCACTCTAGACAAAGATAAAGTTAAAGTACAGTGTATGAGATATTGTCATTCCAGGCTTAGATAAGGGGTTGGTCTGTAGGAATAATTTCCACCATGCCCGTGCAAAGCCTGGGGGTTCTGATTTGGTAAGAAGAGAAGACCATTACTCAAGAGGATGATTGTCACAAGTACATTTCTCAAAAAGAAAAGGAGTTCTTGTGGCACCTTAGAGACTAACCAATTTATTTGAGCATAAGCTTTCGTGAGCTACAGCTCACTTCATCGGATGTAGCTCACGAAAGCTTATGCTCAAATAAATTGGTTAGTCTCTAAGGTGCCACAAGTACTCCTTTTCTTTTTGCGAATACAGACTAACACGGCTGTTACTCTGAAAGTACATTTCTGTGTATCCTATCATTGTAAAGTACAATGCCGCGATTGACTAAATGAGTTGAACTACACAGGACTATATTCGTGCATTTTGCTAGCATGCAATGAAGACTTAAGGTTAGCCACAAATATACTTTAGTTACCAGAATGGCTACATTTGAATACAAGACACAAACATTATCGAATGATTTATTATGATGTGATAGAAGGAGATAAAATATTTATGGACTGAGATGTAGTCACAATCATCTGGGCAATTAAAATATGAGAACATTAAAAGTTTGAAGGAGAGGAGAAGGCACTAAACCCATTCTGTCTTTTTCCTTTGGTTTTCCTCATTTCTGTTTTTCCATTTCCTTGCTCCATGTCTTTTTTGTTTCTTGGCTTAGAAACATTATTGTGTTATGAGCATGGAAGTGTCTTGATTTAGCAACCTTCATCATAGGCTGTTTTCATGATACTGTTTTTGCATTGTATGAGCTTAGCTTAGCTCTTTTATGCATGAAGCTCATAATTGTTCAGTTGGATTCTCTTGTTTTCCTGTTCTTTGTCAGCGAAGGGCTTAGTTGGGTCATTTTTAATCCTCATCTTCACAACTGGAAAAAAAAAACTCCTGCAGTTCAGTCACCAATGAAATCTTTTAAAAGAACAGGAGTCTGAAGAGTGGTATCATTTACATTTCATTATTATATTTTTAAAGAGAATGCTGACAGGTATATAACATAAAATGGTAAAAGGAGGAGGATGGCTGTGACCCTAGGAACTCCTATATTCACACCTTACACACAACTGCAATAATATTTGTACAAAATATGCCTCTCTAAGTGTCATATGAAAGCTAATAACTTGCAGGTTATTAATATAATTGTAAAATGCATATGTTAATGTTATATGTTAAGTTATGAATTCTCTCTGTATGTTACCAGAAAAATAGTTTTTAGAGTAGCAGCCATGTTAGTCTGTATCCGCAAAAAGAAGAGGAGTACTTGTGGCACCTTAGAGACTAACAAATTTATTTGAGCATAAGCTTTCGTGAGCTACAGCTCACTTCATCGGATGCATACAGTGGAAAATACATGGGAAGATTTATATACACAGAGAACATGAAACAATGGATGTTACCATACACACTGTAATGAGAGTGATCAGGTAAGGTGAGCTGTTACCAGCAGGAGAGCGGGGGGAGGGGGGGGAACCTTTTGTAGTGATAATCAAGGTGGGCCATTTCCAGCAGTTGACAAGAACATCTGAGGAACAGCGGGGGAGGGGAGGGGAATAAACATGGGGAAATAGTTTTACTTTGTGTAATGACCCATCCACTCCCAGTCTCTATTCAAGCCTAAATTAATTGTATCCAGTTTGCAAATTAATTCCAATTCAGCAGTCTCTCGTTGGAGTCTGTTTTTGAAGTTTTTTTGTTGAAGAATTGCTAATAAGCGATGCTTATTAAAACGGTGCTAATAAGAGGTGGTCACATAAGCACCACCCAATACTGGAAACCTACTGACCGCTATTCCTACCTACATGCCTCCAGCTTTCATCCAGACCACACAACATGATCCATTGTCTACAGCCAAGCTCTACGATACAACCGCATTTTCTCCAACCCCTCAGACAGAGACAAACACCTACAAGATCTCTATCAAGCATTCTTACAACTACAATACCCACCTGCTGAAGTGAAGAAACAGATTGACAGAGCCAGAAGAGTACCCAGAAATTACCTACTACAGGACAGGCCCAACAAAGAAAATAACAGAACGCCACTAGCCATCACCTTCAGCCCCCAACTAAAACCTCTCCAACATATCATCAAGGATCTACAAGCTATCCTGAAGGACGACCCATCACTCTCACAGATCATGGGAGACAGGCCAGTCCTTGCTTACAGACAGCCTCCCAACCTGAAGCAAATACTCACCAGCAACCACACAACAAAACCACTAACCTAGGAACCTATCCTTGCAACAAAGCCCGTTGCCAACTGTGTCCACATATCTATTCAGGGGACACCATCATAGGGCCTAATCACATCAGCCACACTATCAGAGGCTCGTTCACCTGCACATCTACCAATGTGATATATGCCATCATGTGCCAGCAATGCCCCTCTGCCATGTACATTGGCCAGACTGCACAGTCTCTACGTAAAAGAATAAATGGACACAAATCAGATGTCAAGAATTATAACATTCAAAAACCAGTCGGAGAAAACTTCAATCTATTTGGTCACTCGATTGCAGACCTAAAAGTAAAGGAGTACTTGTGGCATCTTAGAGACTAACCAATTTATTTGATCATAAGCTTTTTGCATCCGATGAAGTGAGCTGTAGCTCACAAAAGCTTATGCTCAAATAAATTTGTTAGTCTCTAAGGTGCCACAACTCCTCCTTTTCTTTTTGCAGAAAAATAGTGTAACCTAGGAAAAGGAGATAAACAGGTCTGTCCTGGACAAAGGAACTTAGGTTTACTCAATTTACATATTAGAAGTAAACAAAGCCATTGAGATAAACTGACTGGGGTTATCCTGAACTCAAAAGACAGAATTAACATGGCTTCTGCACCGTAGAAAGAGAGAGAGGAGACTGAATCCCTAGGAGGTCTTTATGAATAGTAAGACAAAGATATCTCCACGACATCCAAGGGAGAGACTCCATCTTTATCCTTCGTCTTAGGAGACAAAGAAACCAAGCAACTTGATCTCTGTGATGGGTCCTTCCCAGGCTGGCCAGTAAAAAGCTGGAAAGGAGATTGTGGGTGAAAGAAACTATCTTGAACAAAGACTGCCGTCTTGCTATATTATGCTTTAAACTTTTAGATGAGTGTTTTCACTTTTATTTTCTTGCAGCCATCTCTACCTTTATCTCTTTTACTTGGTATCACTTAATCCATGCTCTTTTGTTAATAAATGTGTTCTGCTTTCATTATCAATCATCAGTGCTGTGTAAATTCAATAAAGTCTGTGCTTCTAGAAAACCAACAGGTTGAGTGTTGTATTGTCTCTGTAAAGGCAGTGTATCTAACACTTTCTCTGTGAGGGATCAGTAAGAGGGACTTGTCCCTGCAGTAGAAGAATTTTGGGGTGAATTCAGAGCTGGAAAGGTACTAAGGTCAGCCTGCAAGGAGTTACCAGGTTGGGCAAAGCCAGAGTGAGACTTGTGGACTGCTGGCAGGCTGTTGGGATCAGAGCTCTGGACCAAAGCTGCACAGCCACAGGACACCCAGGATTACAAGGTATATATGGTGACCAAACCCCTTACTGGCCTTGGTGAACCCCAAAACATCACAACAGGCAAGCTGTTCACATATAATAAGACCAGAAAGCCCTGAAGCCTTCATCCAGTTTTAAAATATGAACCAAAGAGATCTTGCATGAGAATTTTTTTCTTTAAAATTTCACTATGACATCTAGTCTCTTAAATAACCTTATGAATATTTTTGAATCACTCTCACCCTGTCCTACATTGATATCAGTTGATAAATGTGGACACCAGGGCAAGTGGATGTGCAAACAAGACAAAAAGCATCCCACAGAAATCCTTAATACAAGCCTATAAATTTTGGCAAAAATATTTAGCAACATTCCTCTGAATTTGTCAAAATTCCCTGCAAATTTGCATTTCCCAGTTTAAGTATGAAGACCCCAATTTATCTGACGTCAAATGGTGATATAGTTACTTCCATTAAACCAAGATGGTTTTGTTTTAGAAAAGGATGGAAGCCAAGAAGTGGCTGAGGTGATACTTTGAATGACACTCCTGATGGTAGCCATATGAGGAAATTGTTATTTTATATATTTACTTGTACAGTATCCAGAAATATATTAAGTGCTTTACAGAACAAATAAAAACATCTGGCAAGGTCCCTGCCTAAAAGAGTTTATTATTTAATGCAAAAATCCAGGATAGTTAGAATACAACACGTGAATTTTGTAAGTGGCTATATGGCTTTATAATGATGCAGTGCAGGGCTTTACAGCTTTATGTTATATAGTGGAGGACATCATCCTTGAATAGATACCATGACTTTTTAATAAGATGATTTTACACTTAGACCATAGAAATGGTCATACTGGGTTAGACTAAAGGTCCATCTAGCCTAGTATCCTGTCTTCCAACAGTGGCCAATGCCAGGTGCCCCAGAAGGAATGAACAGAGCAGTTCATCAAGTGACCCATCCCCTGTCGCCCTTTCCTAGCTTCTGGCAAACAGAGGCTAGGGACACCATCCCTGCCCATCCTGTCTAATAGCCATTGATGGACCTATCCTCCATGAATGTATCTAGTTCTTTTTTTGAACCCTGTTCTAGTCTTGGCCTTCATAATATCCTCTGGCAAAGAGTTCCACAGGTTGACTGTGCGTTTTGTGAAGAAATACTTCCTTTTGTTTGTTTTAAACCTGCTGTCTATTAATTTCATTTGGTAACCCCTAGTTCTTGTGTTATGAGAAAGAGTAAATAACACTTCCTTATGTACTTTCTCCACACCAATCATGATTTTATAGACCTCAATCATATCTCCCCTTAGTCGGCTCTTTTCCAAGATGAAAAGTCCCAATCTTATTCATCTCTCCTCATACGGAAGCTGTTCCATACCTCTAATAATTTTTGTTGCCCTTTTCTGAACCTTTTCCAATTCCAATATATCTTTTTTTGAGATGGGGTGACCACATCTGCACACAGTATTAAAGATGTGGGCGTACCATGGATTTATGTAGAGGCAATATGATATTTTCTGTCTTACCTATCCCTTTCTTAATGATTCCCAACATTCTGTTCGCTTTTTTGACTGCCGCAGGACATTGAGTGGATGTTTTCAAAGAACTATCCACAATGATGCCACGATCACTCTCTTGAGTGTTAACAACTAATTTAGATCCCATCATTTTAATGTATAGTTGGAGCTGTGTTTTCTAATGTGCATTACTTTGCATTCATCAACATTGAATTTCAACTGCCATTTTGTTGCCCGGTCAAACCGTTTTGTGAGATCCCTTTGTAGTTCTTCACAGTCTGCTTTGGACTTAACCGTTATTGTTTTAGGAAGAATTTCACTTAGTGCAGGCAAGCAGAGAAATGTCTTCAAAGTAACCAAGTTTTTTCTCAGAGGAACAGATTGAAGTTTATTGAAGATCAAAAAAAATCAAATATATTAAAAGTCACTGTGTGTGATAGAAATCTACTAAAGAATTACATGAAAGTGGTAGGAGAAATTGCTGAAACATATGCAGTATCAGCTTCCAACTGTTGTACAATTCAGTGATGTCACAATGCCTGTCACATGCTGTGCCTGCTCCTGCACATGGAACTGGAAGACTGATACAACAAATCCTTTTTCCCCTTTTGATTTCTCTATGTACCATCAAAAACAAAATGCACACACAACTGTGCATAATACAAGGCAGTAATTTTAACTCAGGGCTCCAGTGACATGTACAAACCCTTCGTTTGTTGTTAATATAGTAGCAAGAGAAATTCTCCTGAGTATTGTACAACCTTATAATGAGAGCCTAGTGTTTTGTGCAGTTCTTCTGCCTCAGAAACAGCCACAGAATCCACCTCCTACTGTGGAATTTGGTTGCTTCCTGACGCCCTGTGGAAATCACGTTTCCTGCTCTGCCTGACCACATCTGAGCCTCCCTGCTAAGAAGAGCAAGGAAATTTGCTGTTCTGCATTCATCTCTTTTTCTCTCTGCCTTAGGAACCAATGTGGCAATATTTCCTCCTTTATTTTGTCCTCCGGTGGGAAAGGGGACATATTCCTGAGGTTCTGCTCAGCTAAAAAGTCATAGAAGAACCTGATCTCAAGAGATGCCACAATTGATCTGGGGAGAAGAAAGGGAAGGAGTCATATGCCCTTACGCCTCTCTCACTGTGATTTGCTGCCAAAACATGTGAGGGAGTAATAGAGGCACATGGCTTTTTCTGTCTTATAGGTCTCTCTAATCTAATCTATTTGATATTTATCAGGTTGGTATCTAACCAAGACACAAAATGAAGATGACATAAGTGTCTTTAACACAGTTGTTCTCCTTTCCCTGATGTAAGAGAATCAAGGGTTTTTTGTTTGGTTGGGTTTTTTGTTGCTTGACCAGAATGCTTTTGGCGTAGAGGGAGAGTAAAGTCCCCCAACCTATCCTAGTGTCCAGGAAATGGAGGGGCAGTGTCCTCAATTTCCTCCCAGGGGCCAGGAGGAGTGAGTAAAGAGGCATAGAAATGTGTATTGTGCAGCAGACTGAGCCTGTACTCTGGTTTCTGCAATATACCTGCACTGTATGTTTTGGCCAACTTGAAATTTTATGTCACCGTGAAATGCAGAGAAAAAAAGAGGATTTTTAAATAGTTAATTAGTATTGATACTCTTTGTTTTGATGATTGCTTCAGCAAAAGAAAACTGTATTTGAACGGTGACAGGTTTCAGAGCGGTAGCCGTGTTAGTCTGTATCAGCAAAAACAACAAGGAGTCCCGTGGCACTTTAGAGACTAACAAATTTGTTAGTCTCTATGGTGCCACAAGGACTCCTTGTTGTTTCTGCTGTATTTGAATGCTTTTCTATGCATTTTATGCTGTCAGAGCATTCTGACTTGCAATGGAATCCTGCACATATACCATAGGAATCTGGTAGCTGCTGCAGAAATTAGCTCTGAGGCCCTGATGATAACATGCAGTTGCCTAAGAGTTCATTTTCCAAATAGACAGTCAAATGTAGTAAGCCAAATTATCAAAAATAGATTGCTAACTTGGACAAAAAATGCATCCGCAGATGCAAACAAGTTATTGTGCGCACAAACTGCAGAAAACAGTATTTCACTATTTCTGTTGCAAAACTGATATGTCCAGCTGGGAAAAAAACAAGTAAGAGAAAACACGCTCGCTGTTCCAAGAGACTTAACATTTAAGGGCTTGATCCCGAACAAGGTTCAAAGCCTGAAATAGGCATATAATAACAAACCATGAGGTGTGGAATTGAAACAGCCAAATCTTAGAGATGTTATGGAGGAACACTGTATGTCAAGAGGCTTAAGGTAGGGGTGCAGGAAAGCAAGTCCAAGAGTTGTCTTTGGAGAGGAAAGAAAAAGGTAGTGGTGAGAGTTGGGGAGGAAAGAGCAGAATTTCAGTTTTACATGTGTCCATTTTCTGCATATCTGACACACACAGATATCTTCAAGTGCCTCTGTGTGCATATTGTACAGCTGCAACATAGACACATTTTATTGTATTGGTTTTGAAGCATAATAGCAAAATGAAATGCACAGAGGAAATCACATGTACACTATACAGTAGAGGAGAGCACATATACACACGGTGAAATATTACAAAAATTAGCATATTGTCCAATGCTAATAAAGGGCTACATTATGCCTGTAAGGCATAGCCTTGCACTGGGGCTGTGGAAGAAATGCATTAGAGCAGGGGCGGCCAACCTAAGCCTCAGAAGGTGCCAGAATTTACCAATCTTCATTGCCAAAGAGCCACAGTAATACATCAGCAGCCCCCATCAGCTCCCCGCTCCCAGCACCTCCCGCCCACCGGCAGCCCAGCTGATCAGCTCCACCCCCTCCCTCCTCACAGCACCCTTTCAGCTATTTTGTGGCGTGCAGGAGGCTCTGGGGAGGAGGGGGAGGAGCAAGGGCACGGCAGGCTCAGGGGAGGGCGTGGGAAGGGGTGGAGTGGGGGCAGGGCCTGTGGCAGAGCCGGGGGTTGAGCAGTGAGCACCCCCCGGCACATTGGAAAGTTGGCACCTGTAGCTCCAGCCCCAGAGTCGGTGCCTATACAAGGAGCCGCATGTTAACTTCCGAAGAGCCGCATGTGGCTCTGGAGCCACAGGTTGGCCACCCCTGCATTAGAGTGTGAGCCCTGCAGAATCTGATAGCGTGCATTTCGCAGCTGCAGCTCTGCCACTCTTTAAACAGGTGTAGTGTGCTCTGCTAACTAGTAGATGCTCTGATCTTATGCTGTATCTTGTGCTGGCTCTTTCACAGCGGACCAAGGAAAGGGAAGACTCCTCATACCCTCTTTGTGCTCCTCTGGCACAAGCCAGTCCAGGCACAATCTGACTCATTAGTGCATAGCCAAGTGTGACATAGCGGCATCCCACTTCTCGCTCCTGTCTTCTGCTCTGTCTACACAGATTTGGAGACCCTCAGTTGTTAAGTACCCCAGCACATTTTATTTACATTTGCTCTTTTCACCACCATACTGATCCATACACCACAATTATTTACAGTTTGAGTCTCTCCTCAGTTGTCTGCTCAGGAGAGAACAAGGAAGAGAGCTCTATATCCAGCGATCCATCCTGGCTCTGTGACTACTAACCTGCATTCTGTGCCTGCACTTCCGTTCTGTGCCTTCTTATGCCTCCTGTGTTAATGGTCCCATTTGCTCATTAGTCCTCCCTCAGCCCATTCTAATCCACCACTAATTAAGCCCTGTCTGGTCTACCCTGGGGGGAATTAAATGTTGTTTAAGTGACCAAAATGCTGGCTCAGCTGTTGGTTCCCAGCACTCTGTCACTTGTATATTCAATACACAATCTTTATCTCTCTTTATATTTAACAAAAGTTTGTGTAACATTAACTATTTTAAAATTATCCTAATATGGTCCATATGAGGCCACAGTATTTTATCATGAGTTTGTTTTGTTTTGTTTCTGGTGTGTAGCAGGAATGATTTTCACAATGGCACTTTTAAATATAACATTTGCTTTTCTTTCTCCTCGTCCTCCTCCTGCAGCCAGTCATGGTAACCTCATTTTTTTAAAAAAAATCAAATGACAAAATAGTGAAGTGGTGATTTAAATTCAGAAGTTTATGGGCAAAAAGACTTTTGTGTTTGGTTGGGGGCAGGAAGAGAAGTATTCAAAAATAAGGAATTGAGTGTAATTACAGAACATAATTTTGTTTGAGAAGCTTGTGTACAATGTTACTGAATAGGACCGTAAACAACTGGTACAGACATAGTGTATGTAGAGCTTGATGTGGAGAAGCTTATTATAACTAATACAGAGAAGTTAATTGCTTCTAAATGGAGCTTGAATGATAAAGAAAAAACATCTATGCTGACTAGCACTAATATGAAAGTAGACAATAGGCACTTTTGTATATTGCTGGAATCTAGTAAATCTGAAGCAGATTCATACACTTAATAGACAAGATTCAAACATTCCCCCACCACCCCCCCACACACACACCTCGAGAGGACTAAATTTAGGGCTGTATCTCACGAAGTGAAGTGAGCTGTATCTCACGAAAGCTTATGCTCAAATACATTTGTTAGTCTCTAAGGTGCCACAAGTATTCCTTTTCTTTTTGCGGATACAGACTAACACAGCTGCTACTCTGAAACCTGTTAAAAGAAAACCAGAGTCCCTCTCTTCTCTAATTCCTTTCATGTAAGACTTTATTAAGGATACCTGCTTCTCTACCAGTTAGCTTAGTTGATTTTTCATGGCACCTATTCTCAGCTTGGCTGAAATATCTGGGTTGTTTCTTCATTTCTATAGTTTTTTTAAGTTTTACCTTGAATAATTGACATAATCAAATGGTGTCATAAATCTTAGTTTCCAAATATAGTCTTGTTTTCCATATAGTTATTAGATGTTCATAACTACAATGGCTTTTTATTTGGTTGTTTTATGTCTAAGACACATAACATTTATTGTAGTTATTCCCTTTGGAATCGTTGTTGTCCCAGGTAGATGCTTGTAGGGGAGGTCTCATTCAGTTACATGACATGAGAAGTGAAGCATGCCATATCATTAACATTTGGACTCATATTTCAAAGAGAGAAATAAAGAACAAGTACTCTAGGCAACTTTATAAGCTGATGTTACGTTATTTATTTGTGACTTTGTTCACTAGAAATCAAAAACTGGAGTTGGAAAAAGCCATTGAAAACACACACAAAAGTTGGATGCAGGATTATTGTAGGGTCTGTCAAAATAAATGGGAGAATATTTTTCAGTATGTAATTATATGTCAAGATTTGTTAGCTAATGGAATTTCTGTAGTTGCATCAAGGTCAGATGAGCAATTACTGTTTCTGGATTATCTGAAAACTTATGCAGCCTCTTCCAGCTAGTCTTATACCATCTGTTTATATTAGACATCTTTGCCATTTCAGATGTTTTTCCCCCACAGTTTTCTGCTAACAGCAATGTAGTGCATTTTTTCAATTTTGTAGTTGTTTGCAAAACCTTCCTTTATTTCACTGGAGAGCTTGCAATTAGCCCACTTCTCCCTATTGAGAAGCTTCTTTGTAATAACAGCTTTCCTGGCAGAGCTTTTGTTAGGCAGATTTCAAAATCAAGAGCCTACAAAGGTTGAAAAAAAATATCCAGTCATAAAAAAGTTCAGTGAATCCCTTTCAAGGTCATATCAGTTAAGATTACGTAGATGTTCTACTTCAATAAACATTATAGTTCAGCCATTTCTAGGTGCTAATTTAGAGTGATGGAATTAATAGACTAGATCAACTTCCAGAAAGAGTTGTTTGCTCAGTGTGAGGAAAAGCCTACAATCTTATTTTTCTGTGTTTAATGGGGTTACCTTTTTCCCCCTGCAGCCTGCTGTATCACTTTCTTTGAAGCAGTTCACAGTGTTTGCTTTGAATGCCACTGGTTGTGGGAAGTATAAGTCTGTAGCAAGCATCCCCATAGCATAATCCGGCCAGCCACTGTTGGTCACTGATACAGCTGCATGCATCAGCTTAATAGTCAAAGGGCATGGTAATTCCCTCCTTCTGTCGTTTCTTTCTTCCAAGGCAAAATCTTCACCTGGTGCTTTTGAGTCATGCTTTCTAATTATGATGGCTGCCATCATCAGCCCTGTGGGTGTCACTAGAAATTTTCTGAGCCAACAGCTAATACCACAGCTTGTTAAGCGACCATGTCAGCCTGATTTTAGGGCCCATTTTGCAGTTCACCACAGGCCTATCTAAAAGCATCAGGAGCCTCCGTCTAGCAGGACAGACTCATTGTCTTTCTAAATGTCTCCTCCTGATAAGCAGATCCAAATATGGTTCATTCACTGTGGATTTGAAGACACAGTAGGGAACTTGGCTCACATAGTGGATACAACAAAATGCTTAATATTTTCACTTGGTACAGAGCTAAAGAACACAATTTCCAATTCCAAGATAAAAACATCTACTCCCTGGCTATGATCAAGAATTTGAAATTTAAATCAGAAATCTTGGAAAGCTATTCTAACTCTCAAAAGAAGAGGCTTTCCCAGACATATAAAAAAGAATATGCTGGGTTTGCACCAATGTTTGAGTCAAACAGAATTCACACGATAACAAGATGATTGTTCATTGTTGCCTTTTTAAAATGATTGTTTTGGTAGAATGTTTTTCCACCTCATATTTTGAGCTGAGTTATGAGACTATGGTGTATGCGACTTTCCTGAAAAGATTATGAAGAGCATGATTAGGGCTGACCCTGCAAACGTTGTCCATTTTTAGGCAAGAGCCATAAAGATTTATCACTGCACACTTCCCTTCTCTTTTTTAATATTTTGGCTCAGCCAAGCTCTGGCAACACATGGTTCTGAGTGGCCTTCATTTGCAATAAACCCAGAGAATTGTACAGGCAAAAGCACACAATATGCTTATTCTGATCTCAGTCTTTAGTAATATGATCTGCGTACTCCTCTTTGTCTAAGGAGGAAACACAGCTGAGAGTCTAGTGTTCTTCCTGCTGCAGGCACATATTCTCATTAGAATCAGTGGTCGTTATAGACATGAACTGAAAGTAAAATATACTATTATTTTTGTGCTCACCCTTGCTGTACAGGAAGAACAATTATGAAGTAAATGTATGTCTTGTTCTAAGTGCTTGCAACATTCATGTCAGCTAAATCTAAACCACCAAACATTGTCGGAGCAGCAGCAAAGCCAGATGTAAAAACAAACTGGTTCTCTTCCCCAAAATACTGTACCTCTAGGTATGCTGTTGTTATCTTAACCTATAGCAGATTTTGTTGATAAGCAGCAGAGCCAATTATCTACCCATCAGAAATGTCTGATTATCTATCTTGCAGAATTAACTTGAATCAATATTATTTATAAGGGTTGAACTAACCAATTTGTTTGAGAACTGTTTAAGAACTTGTTGACTCTGCACTAATGTTCTGAGTTGAAACTAAAACTTTCTGAGGTTTTTGGAGTGTTTGATTAAGTGCCCTCTTTATCTCTCAAGAGTCATAATGGCTCTCAAGCCACCACCACCCCATTTTCTACGTGCAGTGTTGTTTTTTGGTTGCCTACTGCACAATTTCAATGACCTTGAGCGGATCACTGCAGACTACATGGCTCTGGCAAGGAGGATAAAGGAGCATGAGGCGCAAGTGGTGTTCTCGTCCATCCTCTCCATGGAAGGAAAAGGCCGGGGTAGGGATCGTCAAATCGTGGAAGTCAATGAATGGATACGCAGGTGGTGTCGGAGAGAAGGCTTTGGATTCTTCGACCATGGGATGGTGTTCCAAGAAAGAGGAGTGCTCGGCAGAGACAGGCTCCACTTAACGAAGAGAGGGAAGAGCATCTTCGCGAGCAGGCTGGCTAACCTAGTGAGGAGGGCTTTAAACTAGGTTCACCGGGGGAAGGAGACCAAAGCCCTGAGTTAAGTGGGGAAGCGGGATAAAATTAGACGGAACATTGGACCATGGCTAAGATGTTTAGGTAACATTGTGTTCCTTTGAGACATAAGGCATCGTTCTACTTACTGATATTTTTAGCAATATCAGCCTGAGGTGTATTTCTATTGAACTACTCTTCACTTCAATAATGTGATTATTTTGTCTAAGAAATTTGCTTTTAATTAAGACACCTTGCATTGCCTTGTGGTGTGAAGTTTATCATTCTGGTGCACTATAGAGAGGAAGTAAACTGAACAATGATCACAAACGAGGTTGAACAGGAATTGTGCTGTTTGAACACTGCAGGAGAACTGAGGGACCCTTCCCCAAAAGATGTCACCAGCATGCTGGCTGTGATTAGGATCAGAACAGGGAGAACTTAAAGACCTTGAGGGTATGAGGTGCTTGTGTCTGTTTCATAAACTGATTTTAAAAATTAGTAAGAACCTCAATCCGTGTAAATTGGAGTCTCTTCTTTGACTTCAGTGGACTTAATGTAATTTATACCAGCTGAGGATGGGGGTCAATATATGAAAGAATTCTAGAAATGTAATCTGTTTATTTGATTTAAAATATAAAAAGAAGACATTTAATTGTATATAGAATTTGTATATAAAATCTCACATATTATCACCCAGAAGCATGACATCATAGTTCATAGGGGGGAAAGACAATAACAGAAAATGTGGAAATGGCAGAGGTGCTTAATGACTTCTTTGTTTTGGTTTTCATCAAGAAGGTTGGTGGCGATTGGACATCTAACATAGTGAATGCCAGTGAAAATGAGGTAGGATCAGAGTCTAAAATAGGGAAAGAACAAGTCAAAAATTACTTAGACAAGTTAGATGTCTTCAAATGACCAGGGCCTGATGAAATGCATCCTAGAATACTCAAGGAGCTGACTGAGGAGATATCTGAGCCATTAGCAATTATCTTTGAAAAGTCATGGAAGACGAGAGACATTCCAGAAGACTGGAAAAGGGCAAATATAGTGCCCAGCTATAAAAACGGAAATAAGGACAACCAGGGGAATTACAGACCAGTCAGCTTAACTTCTTTACCCAGAAAGATAATGGAGCAAATAATTAAGCAATCCATTTGCAAACACTTAGAAGATAATAAGGTGATAAATCACAGTCAGCATAGATTTCTCAAGAACAAATTGTGTCAGACCAACCTGATAGCTTTCTTTGACAGGGTTACAAGCCTTGTGGATAGAGGGGAAGCAGTAGAAGTGGTATATCTTGACTTTAGTAAGGCATTTGATACTGTCTCGCATGACCTTCTCATAAACAAACTAGGGAAATACAACCTAGATGGAGTTACTATAAGGTGGGTGCATAACTTGTTGGAAAATCATTCCTAGTAGTTATTAGTGGTTCGCAGTCACGCTGGAAAGGCATAATGAGTGGGGTCCTGCAGGGATCAGTTCTGGGTCTGGTTCTGTTCAATATCTTCATCAATGATTTAGATAATGGCATAGAGAGTACACTTATAAAGTTTGCAGACAATACCAAGGTGGGAGGGGTTGCAACTGCTTTGGCGGATAGGATTAAAATTCAAAATGATCTGAACTGGAAAAATGGTCTGAAGTAAACAGGATGAAATTCAATAAGGACAAATGCAAAGTACTCCACTTAGGAAGGAACAATCAGTTGCACACATAAAAAATGGGAAATGATTGCCTAGGAAGGAGTATTGCGCAAAGGGATCTGGGGGTCATAGTGGATCACAAGCTAAATATGAGTCAACAGTGTAAAGCTATTGCAAAAAAAGGAAACATCATTCTGGGATGTTTTAGCAGGAATATTGTAAGCAAGACACGAGAATTATTTCTTCCGTTCTACTCCGTGCTGATTAGGCCTCAACTGGAGTATTGTGTCCACTTCTGGGTGCCGCATTTCAGGAAAGATGTGGACAAATTGGAGAAAGTGCAAAGAAGAGCAACAAAAATGATGACCTATGAGGGAAGATTGAAAAAAGTGGGTTTGTTTAGTCTGGAGAAGAGAAGACTGAGAGGGGACATGATAACAGTTTCCAAGTACATAAAAGGTTGTTACAAGGAGGAGGAGGGCGAAAAATTGTTCTTAACCTCTGAGGATAGGACAAGAAGCAATGGGCTAAAATTGCAGCAAGGGCAGTTTAGGTTGGACATTAGGAAAAACTTCTGTCAGAAATACTAACTGTCGGGGTGGTTAAGCACTGAAATACATTGCCTCGGGAGGTTGTGGAATCTCCATCATTGGGGCTTTTTAAGAGCAGGTTGGACAAACACCTGTCAGGGATGATCTAGATAATACTTAGTCCTGCCTTGAGTGCACAGGACTGGACTAGATGAGTTCTCAAGGTCCCTTCCAATTCTATGATTCTACAGGTTTCAGAGTAACAGCCGTGTTAGTCTGTATTCACAAAAAGAAAAGGAGTACTTGTGGCACCTTAGAGACTAACCAATTTATTTGAGCGTGAGCTTTCGTGAGCTACAGCTCACTTCATCGGATGCATACTGTGGAAGCTGCAGAAGACATTATATACACACAGAGACCATGAAACAATACCTCCTCCCACCCCACTCTCCTGCTGCTAATAGCTTATCTAAAGTGATCATCAAGTTGGGCCATTTCCAGCACAAATCCAGGTTTTCTCACCCTCTGCCCCCCCACACACACACAAACTCACTCTCCTGCTGGTAATAGCCCATCCAAAGTGACCACTCTCTTCACAATGTGTATGATAATCAAGGTGGGCCATTTCCTGCAGGAGAGGAATTGTGAAGAGAGTGGTCACTTTAGATGAGCTATTACCAGCAGGAGAGTGAGTTTGTGGGGGGGGGGGGGGGGCGGAGGGTGAGAAAACCTGGATTTGTGCTGGAAATGGCCCAACTTGATGATCACTTTAGATAAGCTATTACCAACAGGAGAGTGGGGTGGGAGGAGGTATTGTTTCATGGTCTCTGTGTGTATATAATGTCTTCTGCAGCTTCCACAGTATGCATCCAATGAAGTGAGCTGTAGCTCACGAAAGCTCACGCTCAAATAAATTGGTTAGTCTCTAAGGTGCCACAAGTACTCCTTTTCTTTTTATGATTCTATAGTTCACCTTAGGGCTGGTCTACACCTACAGCGCTGCAGCTGCACTGATGCAGCTGTGCCACTGCAGAGCATCTGGTGAAGACGATCTCTGTTGATGGGAGAGAGCTCTCTTGTCGGCATAATGAAGCCACCTTCTCGAGAGGCCGTAGCTATGTCAGCAGGAGAAGTTCTCCCACCACACCGGCATTGCCCGCCCTGTCCACACCAGCATTTATGTCAGTGTAATTTATGTCACTCAGAGGGGTGGTTCACACCCCTATGCAACATAAATTATGCTGACATAAGCTGTAGTGTGGACATAGCCTTAGGTTTCAATGTCCTGTGGCTTGTCTAAATTTGCATTTCTTGGCATGTTAGTTAACTCAAGTTAATTGGCAATCAATTAATTCTGGTCTAGACAGGGCCTAACAGAGTATAAACCTCAGCCTAAGCTTTTTCCCCAAGGTTGGCTGCTCCTAGAATGTATTTATCAGCTCCCCTAATTCTTTCCACTTTCGAGGGAGGCTTGAACCCCTTTAATGCTCTTATATTGTATCTCATTCAGCACACCTGATATAAGCTCAAAGGTAATTGAGCAAAAAATACCATATCTATATTCAGGTTTCAAGCAATGGACTTCAGGAGAACTCAAGAAGATCCTTCATTCAACAGTCATCTACTCCCCTGTTAAAAATAACAAATCACACTAATTCCTATTATATATCCCACTTTTCTTAACATATCAACAAATTAAAAGCAGGGTAAGATGTATCTAAAAGTACTTGTTACAATTTCAGTAATTGTCAATCAAATGTCCTGTTTGGACCTTGTTATCATCCTTCTTTATTTTCAGAATGCTGCGAGCTGTGTTCAGGGTCCCAAATGATATATGTCATTCCTTTAAAAATAACTGAGAGCTTAGCAGTGAATAGTACTGCTCCCTCAGTTCCATCCACTGTAAAGTCCCTGTCTAATGCTGCCTTTACTCTTCATTTGCTTTGTAATGCTGAGACCTGGGAAAATTGAAACCTTCAGTCCTCCATTTCCAAGCCTATTTTGGATCCTTGCTGCTTGCAGCACTCTCTCATGGTCTCTGTTATAAGTGAATATAATAATGATGGTTCCTCTCAGGTCTCTTTTACCATGTTTATAATAGGGAAAGGGGAATGGGAAATTATGTTTCTTCACATTTAACTTCAGGATTTTTGGTTTGCTGAAAGTTTCTTTGTTTGCTTTTTTAATATCCTCCAGGACTTGCCTATGTCTTTGTGTTCATTCTGCCCTTCTGCCTAGACTAATGACTAAAAAATATATTGGCCAGTTTTCTTTCCAGTGAAGGTCCTGGCAAGGATACATTTAATTGTTTATCTATATTGTATTGAACTGTATATACAATCTTTTTTAAAAAAAATCATAGACTGCTGCATGTGCATCTGAGGTTTCAGAACAAAGTGAGTATTCTGTTGTATTATCAGCTTTGAACCTTGTGATAAGGAGGCATATGCTAGAGAAGAACTGTGTTGACTCATTTAAATACCCAGGTTAGGATCCCCTCTAGGTCAGGAGGAGAAAACAATGCATCAGGTCAGTGCAGTGCTTTCTGTTCCCTGGTAAAATAGGTAGCTAGCACTTAGTAGTCAGATTTGTCAGGAAAGCAGGTACAGGACTTCTATCATTTGCATGAGCTCAGTCTCAGTCTGACTTTGTTTAGGATTCTGGAAACATCTAGTTCACAGTGGGCATGCTTGGTGGCTTACCACAGAAATTAGCATAGTGAATCCCATATTGCATCATTTCATTGACATAGTTATGCCTATTCTGGTAATTTGATAACTGTCTTTATTTCTGCAAGCTGCAGAGTCAGATGTCGGGTGGTAGGGCATTAGCAGATTGAGCAGCATCCGGATGGAATTGGGGAAGGTATTAAGGAGGGAGGTGGGCTCTATTTGGCCAGCTGAAAGAGGAAAAAGTGAATCCCAACTCCTCTTCCCATTTCAGTCTCCTATATTAGGCAATCAGTACATTTCCGTGGGAGAAAGGGGAATGTTTCAAGTGTCAACACCAAGTTGTGGATAATTTAGCAACTTTGTCACTTCCTGACTTTTTGCATTTAATTCATATGCCTAATATTTCACTAACTTTTTTGCATTTAGTATGTATTTCAGTAATAACTTTTCAGAAAGATTTAGAATGCTACAGTTTCTACCTACTTTATATACAGTAGCAAAATGCCAGAGAGCCTCTTCTTTCCAGTGACAAATGGAGATGAAGTCCAAATGAACAATAACTCCTCAAGGGAGCTAGTGTAACTGCATTACTGATTCCTCATTTTTTGAGCAGCAGCAATTAGATAAACTTGAAACTGGTGCTTACAATCCTCAAGGTTGGATGCAATTAATAAAGCAAGTGATAGCCTGCTGATTCTAAAATAAAAAACTAAATAAATACATGTTGCCATTTTCAGCAATAAAGTAATAAGCAGTTTGCGGTAAATGTGATTGGCATAAAACAATGTATGAAATAATGTCAAATACACTGAGGAAACAGCTATTGCTGTCAAATTTGCAAAATAGGGTGGCTTTTCAACAAATGTATCCACAATTTAAATCTATTGAGATAGGATGACAGATATGCTAACAAATTATTCATGCCATTTTTAAATTATGTGCTAACTAATGCTGCAATAGCATATTTATTTAATCAAAGCTTGATCATTATTTGACAATTACTTTTACGTTCTTCCACAAAATCTGATAGATAATATTTGTACAATTGTATTAGCTAAACTATGCAAGCAATTGGAAAGCTTGTGCAGCTATCCAAGTGAGTAAAGAATCTAGGAAAGTCAGGCATATCAAAACACTCACTGTGATACATTACCTAACTAACTAAAGTACCTTACCATTCACTGGAGCAGCTAAAGTGTGAAAGAAAGCACTGGTGAATGGCTGATCATTGCTATTTAACATATCTCTGATTTTAAGAGGAAATGTGTTAGTTTAAGCCCTGCTGAAGAATTTAAGGACTGTAGCAACATACGGGGCCAAATTGTACAATTAAGGCACAGCTCTGAGTCAGTGCAGAGCTATGCCACCCGTGAGAAGCTAGCAGTGCTATTACTGTATGCCCTGTAGGAGGGTGCATCATGTGCTCCTCTCCATACATAGCCAGGTCCACTGGTTAGTGAACCTCCGTACCACATTGCAGAGCTATGGAATACTAGACCTCAGCAACGCTTGCTTTTGGAGGAGAACAGAGTGACAATCTGGCCCATATTATTTGCTATATTGCCTCAGCCCACTGATTCATCGACTTCAGTGTTGTGTCCTCAGTGGTGCTGTTATATGGAAAATGGGGGAAAAAACACTTTGCCAAATGTAGAAGCAGTGTTGTACATGGAGATGGGGAGCAGAATTTCCTCATCTTTTTAACCATCAGATTGTGCCCTGACACATGAGACTTCTCCAAAGAAGTGTTGCTGGGAGTGGAGGGAAGGTGAAATTTTGTATTTTCACAAGAATTAGATTCGTTAGTTAAAGCTGGGTGATTTTTTCCCCATCTGTCAGGCAAAAGGTTTCTGTAACTGCTTTACACTTCTAACACTGGGAAAGCATACTTTTTGCAGTTTTCAGGATTAAGAGGTGCATTATATCACAGTGGTAAGCAGGTGAGAGTACATATTGCAATGTCATCTCCCCATAATTTACAACAACAGTAACATTTAATGAAAATGAATTTTTATCTGCATTTCTTTAACATATTTGCAGCATATATCAAAGACTGTAAAATTGTGGAATGGTCCTATAGAAATTTTCCCAAGTGTTTTGACCTTGATTAAAAGGTTTGAAGTTTGTTCTTTTACTTCAGTTGTTATTGTCGCAGATGACACAAAAAGTATCCAGAGTTGGCAGTGCAGCTTGTTGTCTTACAATGAGAGCATTTCAGTTTTCCAGGTGAGAGATTTTAGTTTTGATAGTGTGTACATGCTGCCTTGACACCAGGATGGCCATTCCTTGCTTGGTTGTTAAATTATGACACAAACACTTCTCATTGATTGTAATTTTATAGCCACTTCAAGGCTCAACTTTGGCCCCATGGTTTCACTGTGTCTGTACAATTGAGGAGAATAGCTTCTGTGATGGGTACTATTATGGCCATTGTGTTCCTGTGAGGTGGACTCAAAGTGTCTGCTGAAGCTGGACAAGATGTATTAAATGTCCGTAGTCTTTGGCCATTGCTAAAGGAATTATATAACCTCCCAGGATGTAAAGATTGTGCTGCAGCTCAACACTCACTAGATTGCATGCAGTCTGTGGAACCCTGTTGTGTCTGTAGAGGACTACTTATAACTGTTTCTATCTTACCATACGTTTAGCACTTAGATTCAAGAGGCAGGCTGTGTAAAGAGAGGTTTTGCATCAGAGTTCCTGAAGCTTTATCATTAAAGAATCATCCTCAAATTGACCAAGATAAACAGCTAAGTAGCTTTTCCACTGTTTCAATTTCTTCAGATTATTTCTTCACACACCTGTTTTCTGTCCACTACATTAGATGTTTTCTCAATATAGTAAAAAGAAAAGGAGTACTTGTGGCATCTTAGAGACTAACAAATTTATTTGAGCATAAGCTTTCCTGAGCTACAGATCACTTCCCAGTGTTAATTAATAAAGCAAGTGATAGCCTGCTGATTCTAAAATAAAAAACTAAATAAATACATGTTGCCATTTTCAGCAAATGGGACGAAGTGAGCTGTAGCTCATGAAAGCTTATGCTGAAATAAATGTGTTAGTCTCTAAGGTGCCACAAGTACTCCATTTCTTTTTGCGGATACAGACTCACACAGCTGCTACTCTGAAACCTCTCAATATAGTGTTTGTATTGTCAGTTGTATGGTTTATCACATTACATGTTAAATTAGCTATTTATCCACAGAGATTTGTGAATGACTGCAAGTTTCAGACATCTGTTTTACAGTAGGACTACTTCTACCATCACTGCTTTAGAGGATGCTAAATATCATTTTTAAAAAATGTTATGATTTTAGCTTTATGCTCTGAGGGCATTTTCTTCTCTCTGATCTCAGAAAAGCTGCTCTGATCACTCTTAACAGTCCATTTATCTTGAAATTTTACCCCTCTTTTTTTGGTTTGGATTATTTTTATTGTGGCCTGGAATGGGCAATAATATACTTTCAATGATATGAAGTGAGTTGTCATTAGAGTCTGTTCTCTCTCCATGTAATATTATGCCTTTAATATTTGTGACCTTTAGATCTCAAATTTTAAAAGAGTATAATAAACTCATATTTACTAATATCTCATTCATCATTCTTTTCCAGCAATTACAATTATTGTGTACAATTATACCTCTTGGGTTTTGACCTTCATATAGTAGAACTGCTAACTGATTGCATTTATTCCAATAGGCCAGGATGAACAGGCTAGGGAGAGAATTCAGACATGATGTAGGTACATGTTTCTTTCAGTTTAAAAATATAAATAAAACTCTTTAAAGTGCACACAGTTAGCATTATAGTATGCAGTGCTGGAATTATGCAGGTAGAGTCCTAGTGATTTTTCATTATGAGACTAAAAGAAAATGTTCCCATGTTCTAGCAGATGAATTCGAACACCAACAGTCTGAATTGTTAGTCCAGTCCCAATCCTAAAGTTTTTCTTCAGGTGCTGTCTACATGGATCCCGCTGCAGGTAGTCATGCAAGTTTGGAACTTTCAGGAAAGTAGTGTCTGTTGGTGAAACATGAGGAAATAGTTTTACTTTGTGTAATGACACATCCACTCCCAGGCTCTATTCAAGACTAATGTAATGGTGTCCAGTTTGCAAATTAATTCCAATTCAGCAGTCTCTCTTTGGAGTCTGTTTTTGAAGTTTTTGAAGACTGGGAGTGGATGTGTCATTACACAAAGTAAAACTGTTTCCCCATGTTTATTTCCCGCCCCCTACTGTTCCTCACACATTCTTGTCAACTGCTGGAAATGGCCCACCTTGATTATCACCACAAAAGAGGTTTGTTTGTTTTTCTCTCCTGCTGGTAATAGCTCACCTTACCTGATCACTCTTGTTACAGTGTGTATGGTAACACCCATTGTTTCATGTTCTCTGTGTATATAAGATCTCCCCACTGTATTTTCCTCTGCATGCATCCAATGAAGTGAGCTGTAGGAAGCTTATGCTCAAATAAATTCGTTAGTCTCTAAGGTGCTACAAGTACTCCTTTTCTTTTTGCGGATACAGACTAACACGGCTGCTACTCTGAAACCTGTCGTATATGGGCTATTGTCACCATCCTCTACAAATACAGCTTTCCTAATGACAGTCATAACCACCTACAGAGTCAATGAGATATGGGAACTAATGTTTAGACTCCCATATGCACCGTTCATATGTGCTGTCTCTACCCCTAATTTCTATAAAAGTTGTCTCTGATTTCCAAGTAAATAAATCAATCAACTTCCAATATCTCCCTGCTCCATTCATTCCTAGGGGAAGCTACTTTATACTCTATAGATCAGTGGTTCTCAAACTTCATTGTTTTGGCTGGAAGATCATCCATACTTTCCTACAATTACAGCTGGTTAAAATTTTTCCATTACTGTTGGTTTTTAGTGGAAAATTATGTTTTTGACTAAATAAAATCTTTCACAATAAGTGTGGAGAAAAACTGAGTACCCAAAATGCAGAATATTTTTGGTTTCCAGCTACAAAGCAAAAAAATTCCACCAAAATCTGAAAAATTTGATTCAGAAATGCTGTTCCAGTCTGTCATGGGAGCTGTAGTTTGGGTACCTCATGCCTGCATTACCTGCTATGGGCCAGATTCCCCAGCCAGACTATATCTGCCATGATGCTCTCTGGTCAGGGATTGCAATGATGCACTCTGATGGCTGAGCAACAAGGGAGACTATGATAGATT
Source organism: Chelonia mydas (assembly GCF_015237465.2). NCBI lineage: Eukaryota > Metazoa > Chordata > Testudines > Cheloniidae > Chelonia > Chelonia mydas. The sequence continues at coordinate 78,256,487 of NC_057852.1, forward strand.
ATGGGAGATGTAGTTTACCCAGGGATCCTAGCCCATAGAAGAGGTCCACCTTCCACCAATTCACTTGCTTTCATATTTGCTCTCAATTTCCCTTCTCAATTTCCCTACCTGTCCCCTATTGCTTTATACTCTCCTTATTTTCCCTTCTGTCTCTATCCTGGGTTTTTCCTCATTAAGGCCAAGAGATCTTATACTTTACACTTCAGTTATTTTTACTTTAACATTTTATTTCTGATGTTTACATGACAATGATATAGAAACTTGATTTAAAAAAATCCTAAAAGTTATATATTTAAACATTACATCTAATACAACAGCATCCAGAGCCCAGTGTTGGATTCATCCTACAGCTCCCTGCAGTCTAGAACACTGCCTTTTAAAAATAGAGGGTGACCTTTGCCCCCTGAAGCCAAACCTACATCCTTACATAACAATAGTCGTTGTTCCACATACCTTCTGCTCCCAACAATCAATTATTCTTCTGTCGTCATTCATACTATCCTGCAGCCAATGATGAGCTGCCAAAATCTTAACAACGGGTTGCCTCCTCACCCCATGAGGTGGTTGTTGCCCGCCCCCGTCCCCCAGGACTCCTGCCCCATCCAACCCCCGTCCCCTGTCCCCTGACTGCCCCCAGAACCAGGCAGAAGGGTCTCGTAGGCCACAGTAGTGGGTGCCAGCCCAACCCCGCCACTAAGAGCCAGAGGCACCTGCCGGGGGGGCGAGGTGGGGAGTCCCGGCGGTGCTTACCTGGGGCAGCTCCCAGGAAGCATCCAGCAGGTCCCTCTAGCTCCTAGGGGCGGGGGAGCATAGCTGGGGGAGAGCAGGGGGAGTAGCCACTCCCCCACTGATCACATCAAAAGTGGCAACTTAGGCGCCAGCTCCCTGGGTGCTCTGGGGCTGGAGCACCCACGGGGAAAATTTAGTGGGTGCAGAGCACCCACCAGCAGCTCCCCACCCTGCGCCCAGCCCCAGATCACCGCACCTCCGCCTCCTCCGCTGAACACGCTGCCCCGCTCTCCTTCTCCGCGCCCCCCGGCTCCCCGCGAATCAGCTGTTCGGCGGGAAGCCTGGGAGGGCTGAGAAGGTGAGCTGGCTGAGGTGAGCCGGGGCGGGGAGCAGTTCCCCTGTGCGCCCCCCACCCGGGTTACCTGCTGCGGCGCAGGCAGCCCTCCTCGTGCCCCCCTCCGCCCCAGCTCACCTCCGCCTCCCTGGGCCTGAGCGGGAAGCCGCGGCCTGCTTCTCAGCCTGCCCCAGCTTCCAACGCGAACAGCTGATTCGCGGGAAGCCTGGAGGGTTGAGAAGCAGAGTGGGGCGGCGCGTTCAGGGGAGGAGGTAGAGGTGGAACGGAGGTGAGCTGGGGCCGGGGGTGAGGTGGGGAGCTGCTGGTGGGTGCTCTGCACCCACCAAATTTTCCCCTTGGGTGCTCCAGGGCATGGAGTCCCATGGAGTCGGCGCCTAAGGCACCACTTTTGGCTGGTTAAATTTAGAAGCCCTTTTAGAACTGGTTGTCCCTCGCGGAACAACCGGTTCTAAAAGGGCTTCTAAATTTAACAACCGGTTCTAGGCTCACCACTGCCTGGAGCCCTTTCAGTTAGCTTCATGTTACCCCCACATCATTCCCTGGCTACACCATCAGTCAGTCTCATGCCCTTCCTGCCACTCCACCCCATATTCCTCTGTCTCCTCTGGTATCACCAACCCCAAGAATTAAAATATCATCAGCCAGGCTTTAAAAAAATCAGAATTGGCTTTAAAAATTATGAGATTTAAAATAATAAATGTTAGGTCCATTTTAGTTGTCTTCTTTTTCCTGTGGCTGTAGGTTCACTTCGGATATGCTTTCAAACATTTCTCTAAAAACATGAGGGTTATCATCTTTTTTAAATGAAATCTGAAATTCTCATGTAATCGCTTTAATTTAGGAACTGGGGATTTAAGAAAAATACCAAATATTGTGAGATTGGTGACAAATTTGCAAAGATAGACAACACCACTCTTCACAGTTCCCTTTCCAGTTTCCTAACTGTAAGTAGCCATCATTATTAGGAGCAGCCTCATTTTCACATGTAAAGATTAAGGGGAAATGGCAGCCATCTTGACTTAAGGCAGCCTCTGGCTTCAGTGTCATTGGAAGCAATGAGAAATAGTGACCATTTTGTCTAAGGGCAAAATTCACAAGTTTGATGGTAGAAATGAGATTGTGAGAAATTAAAACAAAACAAAACTCCAGCTAATATCACAAGCCTAGTGATAAAATTGTGAACGTTGTACATAAGAACATAAGAATGACCATACTGGGTCAGAACATAGGTCCATCCAGCTCTGTATCCTGTCTGCCAACAGTGGCCAATGCCAGGTGCCCCAGAGGGTGTGAACCTAACAGGTAATGATCAAGTGATCTCTCTCCTGCCATCCATCTCCACCCTCTGACAAACAGAGGCTAGGGACACCATTCCTTACCCATCCTGGCTAATAGCCATTAATGGACTTAATCTCCATGAATTTATCCGGCTCTCTTTTAAACCCTCTTATAGTCCTAGCCTTCACAACCTCCTCAGGCAAGGAGTTCCACAGGTTGACTGTGCGCTGTGTGAAGAAGAACTTCCTTTTATTTGTTTTAAACCTGCTGCCCATTAATTTCATTTGGTGGCCTCTACGTCTTATATTATGGGAACAAGTAAATAACTTTTCCTTATTCACTTTCTCCACACCACTCATGATTTTATATACCTCTATCATATCCCCCCTTAGTCTTCTCTTTTCCAAGCTGAAAAGTCCTAGCCTCTTTAATGTCTCCTCATATGGGACCCGTTCCAAACCCCTAATCATTTTAGTTGCCCTTTTCAGAACCTTTTCTTATGCCAGTATATCTTTTTTGAGATGAGGGAACCACATCTGTATGCAGTATTCAAGATGTGGGCATACCATGGATTTATATATGGGCAATAAGATATTCTCCATCTTATTCTCTATCCCTTTTTTAATGATTCCTAACATCCCGTTTGCTTTTTTGACTGCCGCTGCACACTGCGTGGACGTCTTCAGAGAACTATCTACGATGACTCCAAGATCTCTTTCCTGATTAGTTGTAGCTAAATTAGCCCCCATCATACTGCATGTATAGTTGGGGTTATTTTTTCCAATGTGCATTACTTTACATTTATCCACATTAATTTCATTTGCCATTTTGTTGCCCAATCACTTAGTTTTGTGAGATATTTTTGAAGTTCTTCACAGTCTGCTTTGGTCTTAACTATCTTGACCAGTTTAGTATCGTCTGCAAACTTTGCCACCTCACTGTTTACCCCTTTCTCCAGATCATTTATGAATAAGCTGAATCGGACTAGTCCTAGGACTGACCCTTGGGGAACACCACTAGTTACCCCTCTCCATTCTGAAAATTTGCCATTTATTCCTATCCTTTGTTCCCTGTCTTTTAACCAGTGCTTAATCCATGAAAGGATCTTCCCTCTTATCCCATGACAACTTAATTTATGTAAGAGCCTTTGGTGAGGGACCTTATCAAAGTCTTTCTGGAAACCTAAGTACACTATGTCCACTGGATCCCCCTTGTCCACATGTTTGTTGACCCCTTCAAAGAACTCTAATAGATTAGTAAAACATGATTTCCCTTTACAGAAACCATGTTGACTTTTGCCCGACAATTTATGTTCTTCTGTGTGTCTGACTATTCTATTCTTTACTATTGTTTCAACTAATTTGTCCGGTACTGACGTTAGACTTACCGGTCTGTAATTGCCAGGATCACCTCTACTGCCCTTTTTAAATATTGGCGTTACATTAGCTATCTTCCAATCATTGGGTACAAAAGCTGATTTAAAGAACAGGTTACAAACCAAAGTTAATCGTTCCTCAATTTCACATTTGAGTTCTTTCAGAACTCTTGGGTGAATGCCATCTGGTCCCTGTGACTTGTATTGTTAAGGTTATCAATTAATTCCAGAATCTCCCCTAATGACACTTCAATCTGTGACAATTCATCAGATTTGTCACCTACAAAGAATAGCTCAGGTTTGGAAATCTCCCTAACATTCTCAGCCGTGAAGACTGAAGCAAAGAATTCATTTAGTTTCTCCGCAATGACTTTATCGTCTTTAAGTGCTCCTTTTTTAAGTCGATTGTCCAGGGGCCCCACTGGTTGTTTAGCAGGCTTCCTGCTTCTTATGTACTTTAAAAACATTTTGTTATTATCTTTTCAGTTTTTGGTTAGCTGTTCTTCAAACTCCTTTTTGGCTTTTCTTATTACATTTTTACACTTAATTTGGCAGTGTTTATGGGGTTTCAATTATCCCCATATTGACTGTGTACATGTCACCCCACAATATTATTGAGTTCTTTATTTTGATAGCCTCTCTAATCTCCCTTTGCATGTCATAGTCACTGTCATTGTCCTGATCAGGTGGTCGATAATAGATCCCCACTGTTATATTCTTATTAGAGCCTGGAATTACTATCCATAGAGATTCTATGGAACACGTGGATTCATTGAAGATTTTTACTTCATTGTGACTCTTGACCCGCCTACTCCATTACAAGTGCTATAGCGATTCTCTGTGTAGCCAGTACTTATTTATAGTAACTATGGCTATGCATGAATCCACACTACCTGATTTCTCCACTATTTTGGAGTCTTACAACTGGTTATTGATATAGTTGAAGTAACTACATGGCAGCTGGAGCTGTGCCCCTTTTATATATCAACAAGCATGGGCAGGAGGACATAAGCAAGATGTGTGTGTAGCCCCAACAGACATTGCTTTCCAAAATGCCCCAAGATCTTAAACTGGGGGTATTCAGAGGGTGGAAGGGGTGGTCCAGGCAGTTGACAGAACAGTTGGTCAAGAATGGGTTTGTGAGACAGGGTGCCTTGGGGAGCAGGGTACAGTGATTGCAAGCAGTTAGGTTAATAGAGCTGGTGCATGAAGAGCTTAATTTAATTGGACACTCAGGCAAGCAGAGGCGGAGAAGCCTGATGACAGGAACCACTGTATCAAAGCAAAAGAACATTGTGAAGGGCGCTCCCAAAGAGATGTACCAGAGATCTGAACTCAGGCCAGGCTACCTTCTAGATACCTAAGTACCTCAAGTGACAAATCAACTAAGAGGAGGCATGTCCTGGTTTCTAGGTCTTATAAGCCCTAACCTTCTTTTGAACTTCCTCTATGGGCCAAGCAAGGGACTACTCCATTATTGTTTAATTGTCACTGTTTAAGCTTGTGAATCTAAGCTATATGCAATCTTTTCTGCCAGTCCTAATAAATCAATCAATCTATCTATCCATCCATCCATCTATCTATGAACAGCTTTAATTATTGAGGCTTGTTTATGAGAGCCACATAACTATATTTTATACTACTAGAAGGTGGATGCATAACCGGTTGGGAAACCGTTTCCAGGGAGTAGTTATCAGCGGTTCACAGTTATGCTGGAAGGGCATAATGAACGGGGTCTTGCACGGATCAGTTCTGGATACGGTTCTGTTCAATATCTTCATCAATGATTTAGATAATGGAGTAAAGAGTATACTTATAAAGTTTGTAGACAATACCAAACTGGGAGGGGTTGCAAGTACTTTGGAGGGTAGAATTATAATTCAAAATGATCTGGACAAACAAGAGAAATGGTCTGAAGTAAACTGGATGAAATTCAACAAGGACAAATGCAAAGAATTCCTCTTAGGAAGGAACAATCAGTTGCACACATACAAAATGGGAAATGAGTGTCTAGGAAGGAGTACTGTGGAAAGGGATCTGGGGGTCATAGTGGACCACAAGCTAAATATGAGTCAACAGTGTAACACTGCTGCAAAAGAAGTGAACATCATTCTGGGATGTATTAGCAGGAGTGTTGTAAGCAAGACACAAGAAGTAGTTCTTCTGTACTGCTCTGCATTAGACCTCAACTGGAGTATTATGTCCAGTTCTGGGCGCCACATTTCAGGAAAGATGTGGACAAATTAGAGAAAGTGCAGAGAAGAGCAACAAAAATGATTAAAGGTCTAGAAAAATGACCTTAAGAGGGAAGATTGAAAAAATTGGGTTTGTTTAGTCTGGAGAGGAGAAGACTGAGAGGGGACATGATAACAGTTTTCAAGTATATAAAAGGTTGTTACAAGGAGGAGGAGGGACAAAAATTGTTCTTCTTAACCTCTGAGGATAGGACAAGAAGCAATGGGCTTAAATTGCAGCAAGGGAGGTTTAGGTTGGACATTAGGAAAAACTTCCTCTAACGGTCAGGATTGTTAAGCACTGGAATAAATTGCCTAGGAAGGTTGTGGAACCTCTGTTACTGGAGATTTTTAAGAGCAGGTTAGACAAACACCTGTCAGGGATGGTCTAGATAATACTTAGTCCTGCCATGAGTGCTGGGGACTGGACCTTTAGAAGTCCCTTCCTGTCCTGTGATTATATAGGTAGATGGATGGATAGATTTGTTTGTGTGTGTGTGTGTGTATATATATATAGTTCTCTGGCTCTCATAAACAAGCTTCAATAATTAAACTGTGTATGTGTATATACAGCGATAGATATAGATATATGTACACACACACACACACACACAAAGAATGTATATATAATATAGTTCTGCAGCTCTCATAAACAAAGCTCAGAAATTCAAGCTGTTTCCATACATTGAGTTTTCTGGGTCATTGAAGCCTCATTAGATATTTCAAAATCATGTCTTCAGATTATGAATACTTGTAAGCCTGAAGAAAGTATTCTACATGAACACTGGGAAACAAGCTTTAAGCTTCATTTCAAATGGCATGTTTGTTGTCATTTTCATTGCACATCAGTTTATCCGTAAATCTGGAAAAAAAAAAAAAAAGATGTCTGGCCAGAATGTTTATTGCTTTACTACAAAAATAAAATCCTCAGATTAAGACATCTTTAAAAGTATTTGCACAGGAGTGATGCAATTCAAAATGAGAACACCCATATATTGTACATAAAAATGTTTCTTTGAGTGGTTGTGTCAATTTACAGTACCCAACTGTAAGATTTGTATAGTAATTTGCATTATACCACTGCATATATATTTAGAACCCAGGTGGGTTCATACACATTAAAGTTTAAATGTAAAATATACACACATTGGGGTTCAGGTCAATTTTATCGTGCGCTGTTCACCCAGAATGTGCTATTATAAATTTCTCCCAGTTTATAGTGTTGTTTTTTGTCTTCCTAGCTGAACCGTTTGAGTGTCATATTGGGAATATAGTTTAAGCTACTTGTTTGGTATTTTCCCTCTAGAATAGAAACTACATCAGGTAAAAATGTTTGCTGCATTTAGACTTTAATCAAGGATGAAAAAGGATGAAACAACCAGTCCCTGTAGCCATTCAATAGAACTATGTATTGTACATTCAAGAACTGCTGCAGAGTGACATCCAATAACCCCTATGGGGAAGTGACAATATAAGACTGGAATATGTTTGTGGCTAACAGGATACAAAGATCAGACTTTCACTTCCTAATGTAAACAGGTTCAACCTAGGTATACTATAGTATTTCCCTTGGGAGCCACCTAAATATTTTAACAAGGGAACTGCAGAATGAGGACAGAAAATCCACCACTGACTTCCAGTGTCTAAGCACAGATAAAAAATTGATTACAAATCTGTTGGTTTCAGAGGTTTCCAAATAACAATTTATATTTCTAAACTGTACCATGATATTGAAAACGTAAGCTAGTGTAATACCCACCTACATTTTAGAGGTGGTCCATAGCAAAATCAATATGCCATATCTCTTCTTATCACTGACTTTCATAGACTTGCATATATAGCAGGTGAAATTTATTTATTCAATTATATTCTCCTATCACTAAATAGTGGATCCTAAATATGATTTCACTGCCAAATAGGCTAACGTTATATGTCCATTTAGATATGTAATTATTTTTCTGCTTGTATAATGCAGGATATTTTGGATAGCATACAATCTTCATCCACAGCAAGATTTAAATTATAGTATAGACACTCCTCAACTGGAGCCGTGTTAAATAGAGTGTGAGCTAATCTAAACCAAAAGTTTAACTATAGCAATATAATTTAATTCTGAATATGGACAGGGGAACTTCCTGTTTGTTAGGAAATATTTTACAAAAGATCATGCATTTGCAGATAAATTTGACAGTTGAAAGCATATAATTCTCCAGGGTCAATGCACAGCAGAATGTCCTTATGTGGTGCTTGATATTCAGAACAAAGTGTGAATTAGAGATGGGTTTAACCACAACCCTGAATCTGCGTGTCCTTGAACTTTGGAGAAGTTCATATCGACTCATATTGAACTCTGGGTCTGTGGCTTCCCTCTCATATGAATATGGAAATAAGACATGCTGTGGAGAAGGAGCAAATCTTTTGTTAACACAAATGGAAATCTCTGTGAATATCATCTTGGATACACACAAGGGGGGATGTGTTCTCCTCTCAAGGCTAATGGGATGTGCATCGAGAGGAGAATAATATGCACCATTGCCTTTCCTCTAACAGGTGAAGGGTACTCTGGATGAAATTGGTGAACTAATGGGCAAGGCAGTTCACATTAGTTTACAGGGTAATTCCATGTTTTGCAGCAAAACTAAGGCAAAGTCTTGGCATAAACCAGGGAAAGATTCAGCCTAAGACCTGCTGTTAATGTGAATGATAAAAACAACTTGACATTTAAGTTGGCAGCTTATCACGAGTACCTCCCGTGTTCAGTTTCTTTGCAGAAGCTAATAGAGAGAGAACCTGAAGGATCCCACTCTCTGTCAAGTAGGGTGCAAAGGCAATGTTGAAATACATGCATTTGAATATGCGATGAGAAGTTGTAGTTGTTTCCTTGTTGCCAGCCAAATGAATGTAGAAGGACACCTCTCTGCAGCAGAAGGAGGTTTAGTCATGTGAATTTTGCCAGTAGAAAACCTAATCGGGAGGGCTTTTATTTGTCTGTACACATGGAATAAATGTGTCTAGGTTGGACTTTTAAAGTTAGATCAACTCAAGCCTTTAAAACCACGACAGAATCCAATATCCAGACACATCTCCTATTCTGATAATATTTCATGTTGTCAAATTAAATGGAAGGCGCATATTAGATCATTTGTCTATCCTGTGTCTTGCAGTATACTTCATGCTTTAGCAGAACGTGAACTAACTAATGTTGTGTGAGGAGGCTGGATTAGAGGATGGGAATTAGTTATTAATAACCACTGGCAATTGTTTCACACTCCGGAGGTTACTCTTATAACATTCTCCTGGGTTTTATATCTGCAAATGTTAATAACAATGGCCAGTTTTTAAGTCCAGCGATACTATTTATGTCAATGACTTCCTGCAGTCATGAGGTCCAAGGATTGACAATAAGCTGCTTAAAAAATTCTTTGTTTTGTTCATTTTAAATTTACTTATTAATTAAAACATGTTTTCCCTTGCTCTCATGTTATGGAGCAGTTGCATAGGTATTAGGGGACAAACTGTGTCGTTAAAATTGAAGATAAAAATGTAACTTATAATATATCAAAATGTCAAATACAGTACAAACACAGAAATTGAAATTTGTTTCCCAAATTGCAAAATAAATTAGGATTTTTAATATGGTGAAGGAACATTTGATATCTGCCATCATCAGGAGAACTATATCATTTGATTTTGTGTTCTTGTATAACTATGAAAAGCATTTTTTCATGATTTAACTACCTTTATAATCAGAATATTTACAATTCAAAGGACACGTGTAGCTGAAGTAAGAAAATATTGTATACCACTTAGAATAAAGTATCAGACAGTCACGGGAGAGGCAACATAGTCCACCTGTTAGTGCACAGCTTTCAGAGAAGAAATTTAATTATGTCTTTCACATTGATTTACTGTGTAACCTTGGGCATTACACTTAACCTTTCTGTGCATCAGTTTTCCTATCTCTGCACTAGAAATAATACAGCAACATTTGCCTTTATCACAGGAGTTTTATTAGACTTAATTGATATTTATGAAGTATTTGGAAATCCTCTGGAGGGAGGAAATATGCAAACTTTTAGTGTTTGTTGAATTCATTTATTGTATATGAAGTGCTTATCATGACTTCAGATCTTTTCTCAAGATGGGCAGAGAGTATGAATGGACATTGGCAGAAAAACATAAGATTGACATAGACAAAAAAAGCATACTATTGATGTTCTAACTGTATATTACTCTTCTACAGTGTTATTTATTCTACAGAAATAGATTTTAGTTAAGTGTTTGTTACTTAGGGATGAATATGTATTCAGTGATCTATGTACTGATTAAAAATGCATGTCAATGTACTAATTTTGTTATATCTCAAATTGTAAGGTATGTGCATGCAGAGCCATTGAAAGAAGATAATGCCAGCTGACATAGTTTTTTGTCATAAAGATAGAACAGTATATGTAATTTAGGGAATATGATGATTCATTTACCTACAACCTAATCTCTTCTATAGATGTACTGTACCTCTGCTTACAGTGAAAAAATTAAGACACAATAAATTCCTTTATGTAGTGATTTTTTTCAAAAAGTCCTTATTTAAACTGGATTTTACTTTAAGTAGCTTTCACTAGATTAATATGAAAAATACTTTTTGATGAGAGATGAATAGTATTAAAAAAAATTAGAAGCCAGTTCCCAATCCTATTTTAAATAAACATGGGCTTTAATTAATTTTCTACAAAAGCAACAAATCTGACATTATAAAAAACACTGTAGTTTAACTGTAGCAGACACCTTTTTTAAATAAAGGTGACGGCTGCTAAAAAATATCACTTTTTATCTTAGATTGCATTTGTAACTTCTTCTTTCATCATTTCTCCAGTAACAAATTTCCTAGCTGAAAATTATATGGGCTGTACACAATATTGTATTGTTCATCTTATTGTATTTAGGTTTGCTTTAGTTATTTTAGTTTATTTTTCTGCTAAAGAAAATGATATGTAGTTCAATATATGGAAAAGTGTAGTATTAAATTAAGACTCATAGGAATGCCCATAATCTATATTCTTGTTAGGAGACAGACTATTAATTGTTAGGAGAGAGAGAAACATGTTGTGGAATATGGGCTAAAAAATGCCTTTCAGGCATAGACTTCAGTGGGTTATGTGTGCAGTGACTCACTATTCTAAGGCAGATATGTTGTCTCCTGGAGTACTGTGGAAGTGCCCATTGCTACACCCTTTGAAAGGATGTGTAATATGCATTCCTTATACACAGGACCATGGACTCTTGCTCCCACACTGCCTTCTTCATGAAAGCTAGTTTCTATGAGCTCTTGCCTGAAGCACTCCTTGTAATCCCAGATTGTCACGAGGCCCTACAGAAGGGTTGTGTAGAGAAGGCTTCTTGTGTAGGAAGACCATTTAGACCTATTTGTTTTAAAAGCCTTTTTTTATTGAAATGCTTTACTAATGGCAATGACTTCTTGTTAATTGTATGCCACTAGGTCAATTGCCGCTGTACTAAAGGGAAATTCACCCTAAGGAAAGCAGGTGCTGTTTCCAGCACCATGCTCCTTTGCAGGTTATGTCTGGGGAGGATTATTTTTAGTTTCTCTTGGATTTCTGTAGATCCCATGGACCTACAAGGCCAGGATCACCTATTTTACAGGTTATGCTGGCCCTTTTGTGTACCCCCTATGTCCAAGTGTATAGAAAGTTGCCAGTACCAGCTTCCTTCTTTCAGACTTCCCATCACTGTGGGCTCTGCGCACTCATTTGGGGTTTGGGTAAACAAAAGGTGAAATCTATGTTGTTAAGTTACCCTACTATCAGTGCTAGATTAAGAATAAATGGGGCCCAGATCCAGTTCCAACAAAGGTCAGCCAATATAAACCACTGGTCCCTGTGATGGGGTATACAAGCCCCACACCGGGCAAGAAGGAGTTTAAGAACAGCTTTGGGCTCTGTCAGTCTTGTAGGAGGAGCCAGAACAGACCTCTCATTCTTAGCTCCCAGAGATGGGCTCAACAGAGAGCCGGGCTACCTTAGATTGCCTGTAAGCACAGAGCTGTAGAACAGATGGCTGTAAGGTTCTGGTAGGACAGAGAAACTGGTGTCACTCTTTATTTCCATTAATTTAGTTAGCTTTCCTTTGTTATGTTGAGAACTGGGACTAGGGGCTTGACTCTGGAGCAAACTCCTGCTGAGAATGAGAGCCCCCTGAGGAGAAGATGGGCCAATGTAGGAAGTAGCCCAGGGAAGAAGCAAGAGGTCTGACCAGAGAGACCATAATCACTTGCTGGAATCCAGGTTAACAGGAGCAACTGGGTTCCCCTGCAACTTCACTGAGCAGACTAGTGGGAAGACACCAGGCACCAGGAGGACTACTGCGCCTGGATCTGGGCTGTTGACCTGGTGTGAGGCCCTGGGACTACTGAATGAAAATCCTGGTTTATTCCAAAAGGGGGGAGATAAAAGGTGCTTAGCCAGTGGGCCAAATCACAAGGAAAAAGGGGACCCAGCAGACCGGGTTGGCAGGACTACAAAGAAAAAACCCTGCAATGCCACACCTAGCCACAAGGGAGTGCACCCACTGGTGAGTCACTTTGCCAGAGTTCCCTACACAGATGTGCTTGCAACTCATGCATTTTTTTCTCTGAATCTGAAATACCTGAGTAGCTAAAGGTACACACATGAATGTTTGCAGGATCAGGGCCTAAGTTTGTGAGTGCAAGAGTGTTCATTTTAGATTTGTCTTACTGTAGTTTTTCAGAGAAATAAAGACTATATTTTATAAATGCTGACTTAGAACATATTTTGTCAGGAGTCTGGAAAAGGGTTAAACAATACAAACAAGTAACTTAAAGTACACATGCTAAATAAGGTTATACAGCTAACTATCTTATTTACATTTCTTTCTGCATTTTATTTCAACACAGTCATTAACCAAATCATTCAAATTTGGCATCTTTCTGATGTAGTTGGGACCTTAAGAGTTAAATGAGGAAAAGCTATATAGATACTTGATTTTTAAATAAGTAGCACATCTGATGGTGCTATTAGTGGCATTTGGGAAGCCAGGAATGATATTAGTGCATTGCATCCACTGAAAATATTGATCTGTGTGCTCCTAATTGTGCCTTCAATCCCTTCTTCAGGAGGATTGCAAAGGTGTACTGAAAGCACAGCTAGGTGTTTAAGGATCTTCTCTCTGTCTCCCTCTCTTTTTAATCCTTTTCTTTTCATGTATGATCATGTCCTTTTCTATGGAGGACTTGAATGGCAGATTGCAAGGAGCTCCGCTCAAGATGAAACAGCATACATGCAGTGTAGACTTGTACTTATAATTTACCTGAAACTTCTTTAAAAAAAGAATCACATATATTTGATTCCTGAAACCCAGTGATTTAGCTCTAGAGAGAAAGCCGGAAGTGCACATACTAATGATGTTCGGGTGGGTAAAAAGAATACTATAGTCTGAAAGGCAAAGCTACAACTTGTGAACGGTGTTTTCAGTGCTACTATTAGGAACCACAGTTTAGGAAAAAACATGTCTGTATAGTGGAATTTGGTATTACTGATCAGCACTTCTAATGATTTAAATATTATTTTATTATCAACATGGGTGTTGTCCAAATAGATTTTCACCAAAATTGCACTATTTATGCCAATGTTCTCAGAACAAACCCTCCTCACTGTGGAAAAAACAGTGCTAATGTGCAAAATCATGTCAAGTACAACTTTACTGTTCCATATATTTCTTAATGTGCACAAAAATGACAAGTAAGCAAACTCAGACAAACTCAGATTACACAACGGCTGGGTTGGTTGTTTCTTGATGTACATCCTTCCACCTCAAGTCACCTGAGTCATGACAAAGAGATGAATCATAAGTGTGATTCGTGGATTGGAGACAGGGCACCAAGCATGAGATTTAGCCTCTTCTGGCATGCTGGCCACAAGAAGTAAATTAGGATATGACTACATGTCATCCTCAGTGCAGCGACAGCTGGGCTGGGTCAGCTGACTCAGGCTTGCGGGCCCAGGCTCCAGAGCTAAAAATTGCAGTGTATGTGTTCAGGCTCGGACTGGAGCCCGGTCTCTGAAAAATTGCAGTGTATGTGTTCAGGCTCGGACTGGAGCCCGGTCTCTGTGGGGGGCTGGGTCTGAGAGCCCAGGCTCCAGTCTGAGCCTGAATGTCTACTCTGCAATTTTTAGCCCTGCAGCCCAAGCCCTGCAGGCCTGAGTCAATTGACCTGAGCTGCAAGAGTCGGTGCCACATGTTTTTTATTGCAGTATAGATGTACCCTTAGGGGCTTTGCTGAGCTAAGAATGAAGGAAGAAGGGACTATAACTACTGTCTTTTCTGTCTGTGTGTGAGAGCCCTCAGCATTCAGCCCTTTACAGGACAGCTGCTGTTGTCTGGCTGAGAAGAAGCTTAGCCAATATTTATCATGGAAAGAAGCTAGGAAGTGGAGGTTGAGCCAAAAGCCACTGCGTGATTGTACTTCTGGCCTCCTGCTTTACAACTGCTTCCAAGTTCCTGTACTAGACCCCAACGCTGTCTGAAGTTCATGGGACTCAGCACAGACACAGGGGTCCATGTTAGTGGAAACTGAGGCAAGCTCAGGTCCCTTTATGATAGATGAGCCCCCTCCTACCACGGAAACCAGATGTGTGGATCCTGTCTTATTCTGCCATCTCACTTTCCAAAGGCTGTTTTCATTCATAGAACGTCTTAATTCTCAAAAGCAGAAGCTAATTTTTTCAAGGGAAATATGAGAGTCCAAGGGAGAAAGTATTATTGCTGTAAATATTTTATGTACTAATAGGGACGTGAGAATGTTGTTCAACACAATCATCCTTTTTTTAATTCTTGTGTTATAGAACAAGATGTGTTTTTAGTTTTGCTTTGCTTATTTTCCAGTACCAGTGTCAACAAATGTGGCTCAGGGATCAGTTTTCTTTCCAACATCACTTAAAATCATTGGTTCTCCAGATTCATTTTCAGTATTTGCAGTAGGTAATATATTAATCCTTGAAGTCAGTGGAGTTGTACCAGAAACAAGTCAGACTGTAGGCTTTTAGGATATATTTTTCAAGAAGCACATAATCTGGTTAAATAAAGGTAGCCAACAAACTTGGAAATAGATAGGATATGTTCACTGTAGTAAAAGTATGACTTTATTAAGTCAATTTAATTTAGAATAACTATTAAACTTTAAAAGAAGTATTTAGGGTAATATTTGCAGAATTAAACATATATAGGTTCTGATCCTGCAATGAAATTTGTGCAGGCAGATTTCATTGGGCATGCCAGCATAAGGATATCCTGTACACATCTGATTGCAGGATCAGAGCCATAATTTGCACATGCACAATCACAATAATTGCATATGTAATAATAATCATTGTTGTTATCATTACCCTCTTTAAAATCCTTTTCCATTTTCCACTAAAAACAATGGGACAGATTCTTAGCTGTGTGCGGGAGTTAGTTATGGCTCTGTGATTCTGGGGCCATTTTTCTAGCCCCAGGATAGATTAGAATAGCCGGGAGTGAGCCTGCTCTAATCTATGCCTTCTGGTCATGGCTCTAAAGAGTCTTTTCACCAGCTGGGAACTGCCAAAGTCCAGTATGCTATGGCCATATCCTATGGAACCACTTCAAATAATCTAACAACATCAAACTATGAGTATGGCAGCCTCTGAATGGCAACAACCTCCTCCCGCACTATTACTTGCCCAGTTTGCCATAGGAGGAAAATTCCTTCATGATTCCAGTTAGTGCAATTGGTGCTACACTGCGTAATTCCATTGTTAACCATGACTGACATATCTCAAATAAATTTCAGATGGACAGATCTCACCGGAAGCAATTCAGAATGTACCTGCAAACCTGTCAACTGTACCCCTTTTTGAAGGATGTCGCCAATTTTACTCCCTTACCCGCTTTCCCTGCAATATGGCATTTCTTTGTTTTTATTTTTGAAAATTAATTCCATCAGAAATAAAGATTCATGAAACTGAGGTTATAGTAATAGAGAGACAAGGTGAAAGAGCTCTTGATCTGTGGAGCTCAAAAGCTTGTCTCTTTCACCAAGAGCATGTATGTATACTGAATTGGCTAGAAAATCCTTCACAGATGTTGCCAGCAGCACTTATGCTTTCAGACCACCCATTGCTACTTGTGCACCTGATTCTCCACTGCTTTTTGTCTTGTGTGGTAATATACACCTGTGTAAAGTAAATGGAAGATGGGTGTAAAGCACTGTAGGAGTATTTGACACACACAGTAATTTGGTAGTGTTTAGCACCCATTTTACATTCACTTTGCACAGGTTTGAATTAGTACACAAAGTGGAAGACAGCATTATATCTTTACCTACATTCCTGGCAAATAGTTATTTCCCAGCAGGTGTATTGAAGCCCACTAATCTGACCCTGTCATAAATATAAAGGGAAGGGTAAACCCCTTTAAAATCCCTCCTAGCCAGAGGAAAAATCCTTTCACCTGTAAAGGGTTAAGAAGCTAAAGGTAACCTCGCTGGCACCTGACCAAAATGACCAATGAGGAGACAAGATACTTTCAAAACCTGGGAGAAGGGAGAAAAACAAAGGGTCTGTGTCTGTCTGTATGCTGCTTTTGCCAGGGACAGAACAGGAATGGAGTCTTAGAACTTTTAGTAAGTAATCTAGCTAGGTATGTGTTAGATTATGATTTCTTTAAATGGCTGAGAAAAGCGTTGTGCTGAATAGAATGACTGTTCCTGTCTGTGTGTCTTTTTTGTAACTTAAGGTTTTGCCTAGAGGGATTCTCTATGTTTTGAATCTAATTACCCTGTAAGGTATCTACCATCCTGATTTTACAGAGGGGATTCCTTTACTTCTATTAAAAGTCTTCTTGTAAGAAAACTGAATGCTTTTTCATTGTTCTAAGATCCAAGGGTTTGGGTCCATGGTCACCTATGCAAATTGGTGAGGATTTTTACCAAACCTTCCCCAGGAAGTGGGGTGCAAGGGTTGGGAGGATTTTGGGGAGAAAGATGTGTCCAAACTACGTTTCCCAGTAAACCCAGATAAAGTTTGGTGGTGGCAGTGGAAATCCAAGGGCAAAGGGTAAAATTAATTTGTACCTTGGGGAAGTTTTAACCTAAGCTGGTAAAAGTAAGCTTAGGAGGTTTTCGTGCAGGTCCTCACATCTGTACCCTAGAGTTCAGTGTGGGGAAGGAACCTCGACAGACCTCCCACAGAGGGAGGATTAGCAAGGTGGAGAGGGTTTCCTGCCAACCTTTGATGCACTCAGGCAGGGCACACATCCTGCATAGCTGGAAGCCAGCATTTCTGTGGTTGCTGCTTTTAAAAAAGTATCTATCTGAAAGTTTCTCAGGGGGTTGGATGTCAGTAATCCCAGAAAAGATGGATTAGGGGAAAAAAATGTGTAATGAAGCAATAACAGGTGCCTGATGTTCACACTTTATCACATGATTTTAGAATTTATCACATACATATAGCCATTACAGTGTGTGTGTATGTGTACACATACATACGGTATGGAGAGAGATAGACACGCACATATAAAGTGAGCATCATGTCTCATTTAGCCATTCTAGTCTGCTAAACTTTGTTGTTATACATTTGCACTTTAGGACTAAGACAACAGAGGAACTTCTTTGGTAGTTTTACAGAAAAACATTTGAGACCATAAAGATGTCCTTTTAGATATTTTAGCCTTTTGAAATCTTAGATTATTTTTTTTTCCCTTCAGCTCTGGCAGTTCTCCAGAAAAATACTTGTCAGTTGAAATTTGCTTTCACAGTGAAATAAAAACTCTAAACAGATAAAGGAAAGATAAATTTGCCAAACTAAATGCAATAACACTGCAGTTTCTTAACTGTTCTTTTTTCTTATTTGTATTCTAAGATCCTAGAACTTTGGTAGTAGAAGCTGAATAATTGATTAAATCTTTCTTGCTCAATATTTAAAGTTTGAGTCATAAAAATATACTTAAATGGGAGACGATTGTTCACAGATCTTTTTCACAGGAGTTGAGGAATGGAGTCTGTAAGTGTGATTCAGTGGCACAAATCAAATGGCAGTAAACCAAATTATTTTTTAAAAGGACAACCTTTTGGGTTTTTGTCTATTTGTGTTATATGTATATTGTTTTACTGTTCAACACAGTAAAGGTACACATTTAAAATTTTTCTTGCAACTGATGTAAAATGTTTTAAAGATACTTACAAAACACAGAGTAGAGAGGATACTTTATGAAAAGAATGTACTTATAACATATACCAAAATGAAAACTATTATCTGCAATGATATTGCTAAAGTTATTTGTTACATTATGATGAGGACTCAAAGTAGGAGCCTAATCTTAGCAAGAATCCCATTGACTTCAATGAGCTTTGTATCAAGGCCCAACAAACAAACAAAACAAAAACCAACAAAATAAGCCTGGTTTACTGTTCTAACGCAAGGAGTTCAAACTGTTATGATATCCACTAGAGAAAAATTTGCAGGCAAGACCTCTGATATTTATCATCCTGGGTTACTTTAATTTCTTTCCTTTTTAAATTCTGTTTAATACAGTTTAAAGTTAACCATTACATAAAAAGTACATCATGAGTGTAATGACATAAAATGAGAGCAAAAATTCCTGTCATCGATGTAACTGTTTGCCAAATATTAAAAAAGAAGCCCAGATATTTTTAATGAGCCACATTATATGAATGTGTTTTAATTTAATTAAATTTTTGGTAATCAGATGCAGTATATCCATACAAAATTCACTCCTGGGAGACTAGAAAATTATGTATAGTAGGTTTGCTGAGCAGAAACTATGACCAAAATAACAGAGGGGATGGGATAAGAAAGGAAAAAATATGAGAGAGTGTATTTTAAAAAAGTGAAATAATATTATGCAAATGCCACTCAGCAAAATGACCACCAGAAATGACAAAGTGAGGGAGAGAATAAAGAAAATTATGTGATGCTACCAAGGAAGCTTACGAATGAAGGAGACAGCAATCAGAAAAGAATTAGAAGTACAAAACAGAAACATCCTAAGATTCAGAGGTCAATCTGCAGAATATTTTTTTAAAAAGGAGGACTTGTGGCACCTTAGAGACATCTAAGGTGCCACAAGTCCTCCTTTTCTTTTTGTGGATACAGACTAACACAGCTGCTACTCTGAAACCTGTCAGAATATTTTAAGTGAGCTCCTCATCACAATCCTCATCTTAAACAAAAATAATTCACTCATGGGTCCACTTTGTAATGTTGGATAGTTGAGTTACAGGCTTCACTTGTATTTATAAATCCTAGTGAAATGCACCACCCAGGAAATACTTTAAGACACAAGGCCAGCAACAGCAACAAAGTCAGAATAAGAAAAACAAGCTGTAAAAAACCAAAACTTTATTGTAATGAGTATGTGGCAAACAGGTTCAGGTAAATGCAAGTAGTTCAGGTATCAGAACATTTGTACGATTGTGTTACTGGAATTACTTGACCATATGTATGACTTCCTACCCCACTGGAACCACCTTTTTTTCATTATTCTAAATAACACTGCCCATAAAAATTCAACTTCTGAAGAAGTTGTTGTATTATCAGAAATGTATATGGTAAACTGGGATCATGGTATGATTCTCCAAAGCTATCATCTTCCTGAAATAGTGAGCGTGCCACCTTTTGTGAATGATGTCAAAGAATGATAGCCTTTAGTCAATACTACTCACTACAACCTGCAGTCACGTCAGACCTTGCTGTTCAAGGTGTTCCTGCATTCTCACACAGTCCCACACCGCAGCACCATAAACATTACATCTGAACTGACTGCCCTTCTCTCTGTAGGGCCCCAATTCAGCAAGCATGTGGTTAAATTTAAGCATATGCTTAAGTCCCATTGCAGCCAGTAAAAGTTCAGTTCTTAAGTGCTTTGCTGAATCAGGGCCTGCTGCCTGTAATTCTCTTCCATAAAGTGTGCTGGTGGCAGTCCTGGTGCTGCTGCTCCTGAGGTAGAATTTTTATCTGACCTCTCCACTAAGCTGTTCTCCTGGCATAACATCCAGCTTGTCGGGAGCATCAACAAGATGAAGCAGAATCAGCCACAGCTGGCTGGAATAGTTATGTCAGAATAGGTCCTAGACCAGTCATACTGGACTTCGCAGTTCTTCTCCCCTGTTCTTGTTCCTACAGTTATCAGAGACTGTTTTCTAATTTTCAATAACCAATTGCTGCCCTGCTTTTTTGAGTGTCCATACACAGCCTGAGGGGGCAGGTGGATAGTGGAATAATAAAGTGTGTTTTGAAGGTGAAGGGGGGGACCTCCACACATTTAACTTTGCATAGAGCGCTGTTAAACTAAGCAGTGCAGTGGTCTGGCCTACTTGCATGTGTTTTAGAAATACTCAAGGCTACCAGAAGGCAGTGGGTGTTTCAGTTGCAGATTATGCTAAATAATATCCCTGATAAAATGGGACTTGGGGAAAACCTCACCCATTCTCTTAGCCCTGGTCTACACTAGGACTTTAGGTCGAATTTAGCAGCTTTAAATTGATGTAAACCTGCACCCGTCCACACGACGAAGCCCTTTTTTTCGACTTAAAGGGCTCTTAAAACCGATTTCCTTACTCCACCCCTGACAAGTGGATTAGCGCTGAAATCGGCCTTGCCGGGTCGAATTTGGGGTACTGTGGACACAATTCGACGGTATTGGCCTCCGGGAGCTATCCCAGAGTGCTCCATTGTGACCTCTCTGGACAGCACTCTCAACTCAGATGCACTGGCCAGGTAGACAGGAAAAGAACCGCGAACTTTTGAATCTCATTTCCGGAGACTGCAGGATCTGTGGGATAGCTACCCACAGTGCAACACTCCGGAAGTCAACGCTAGCCTCGGTACTGTGGAAGCACTCCACCGAGTTAATGCACTTAGAGCATTTTCTGTGGGGACACACACACTCGAATATATAAAACCGATTTCTAAAAAACCGACTTCTATAAATTCGACCTAATTTCATAGTGTAGACATACCCTTACTCTGACTTCATTCTGGCTTCTTATGGATGCTAAGTCTTATTCTGCCCTCTCTTTAAATAGCATATTTCTAACACCCAGTGCTTTGCAGAGAAGAGAAACCTTTCCCTCTTTCCCCTGCTCCTTGCTTGCAGTGCACCCTTTTCAGTACTATTATGAAATGCCAGCAGCAATTCTGATACATAAAATGGATATGAGAAAAATCTTCATTGAGCTTCAAAAATTCCACCTGCTTGAGGGAGACTCATAAATAATGGAAAACTTTAGGGCAGAACAATTAAAAGTAGAGTTTGTCTTTAACTTCCTTGACCTTGTGCGTGTCTCTGCTCTGCACCCCTGATTATGTGTGTGTCTAGCCTTTACAATCACCTAATTTTTCTCATTTTACATCCTCCATCACAATGTGTGTGTGTTGTCCCCCACTTTCATGGTCCAGAACAGTCACTACTGAAGGACACAAGCCCTTCAGACTCAAGAAAAAAATAAAAGTTTATTTTTTAGGAGTAGGTTTGATTTCAGGCTCCTCAACCATGACTGTGTCCTTTTAATGGGAATTATATGCACATATCACAGAAAATAGATGCTTAAATCTCTGTTTTGATTGGCTGAACCTCTTTAAATATTTTATATATGAAAGTAATCATGATATTTCTTCTCTGATGAGCTTCTGCGCTTGATTCAATGATGCGGGAAAAAGCCAATACACTAAGTTGTTGATAGTAGCTCCCGGGGAACATATTCTATAGTAAAATATTCCTACTATAAGTATTGGAAATCTTAAAATGTTACAAAAATTGAAATTATGAAACCACTGAAGGAAACTATTGCATATAATCACCAGACTCTTTTTCTCACAGCTTGACTCTATGACAGTTTGATAGGTTTATTGCTGTTGGCATGGATTGCTTTGGCTAAACTAAATGGCAGCTATCTCACATGCCCTTGATTGTGCTCATATTCATCAAAGGCTTTTGAAGTGATGATTTTTGTGTAGCGAGTGAAGCAACATCTATTTTGTAGACTACTGCATTTTGAACAGATACAGATATTTCAAGACATTTTAAAATAAGGGTCCTGCAACAAGACCTGCATGCAGCTGCAATGAAATCCAATTAGGGGCTGTCTGGATTTTCTTTTTCCTTTAGTAATAAAAAGTAAAGATAAGCTTCATTCTTTGCTATTACAATACAGTTGTGTTTTTTTTACTCTTTTTAATCAAGTGCCTAAGTTCCTAAAAATTCAATTACCGTTGAATTTACCTTTGGAGATCACTAGTACAGAAATGCTGACATGAATAATCTTTACTGAGAATGGAGCTCTACTTCCTGTTTTAAAAATGAAAACTAGAAACACTTGAAACTCAAAGCTTTCAATGTTCAGTGGAGTAGTAAATGAAATGAGAAAAGGATGTAATAATGGCTATAACTTGCTGTAACGTGACAGCTGTATAGAGATGGGAACTTTATGGAACAACTCATAAGAGACATGAGAGCTATCCAAATCATAACACAAATTCCCTCTTTTAAACTTATTTAGTAAAATTTTATTTAATCAATCTTACATCCATATTTTTCTTAGATTTACTAGTTAGTATTTAAATGAAATGTTCTTATTTTTAGTAATATCTTTAAATACTATGTTACAAAATTATTTTTATTTTTGTGACCTGAGCTTAGTATAGGAAGACACTAGCTGATTCAGATACCTAGCCTTCTGGACATATAGTTCAGTTCTGGCTTTGTGAATGTGCCTTTTAGAAAGTATTCACAGTATTTCCACCAATGAATGTTGCCTTTTGCAGGAAAACTTAGCAAACTTTTATTCTTTGGCAACACTGAGATTTTATCGGTGGTGGAAATTTGTCATCACTTGTCACAAAATGAGATTGCAATCCCAGTTTGAAAAATAATCTGACTTGCCTCCTGTTCTTCATCTGAGCTGTGCTCGGTGCTGCTCAGGAGGAAACAGGATAAAGGTGGCTTTAAAACCCCATGAACCCTTTATAAACTAGGAGCCAGTACAGCAGTAGGCTACTCCCAGACATAAAGTAGAGTATTCCCACGGCAGCTGTAGTTTGCCCTGTCTGCTGACATCCTTTAAAGGCCATTCCAACAGCTGAGATGTAGTGATGGAATAGGATCCAGCCTTCTGTTTTGGGTTTTATTTTCTTTTTCATATTTTTAAATTAATGAGTGATCACCAAGAGTTTTCATGTTTATGGCCCCCCAAGGACACTCTCCAGAGGACAGAGATCAGGAGATGTAGCAGCACAAGCTTCCCTCATTACCCCACCAACATGCCTCATCTCTGATCAGGACAGGCCATTCTGATGGAGAGAAGAAAGCTCAGCATCTGTGCCCTTTCAATCCGTGCTCTCTCGTTTGACACAAGCAAGAAGGGTGCTGATTGAGTGGATGTTTGAATTGAACTGAGACCATTCGTTCATTTTGCCAAGGCAAACAAGCACCAATGATTTCTGCCAATTATAACTACCAGCCTGGTCTGGGTTTTGAGCAGGTGACTAGGAAAAAAACATTATCTTCCAGAATCAATACATGAGCCATCCAGACTTTTATTCCACTTTTCGAAATGTGTTTTGCTCTCTCAAGACGCTGCAAAAACATGTGGACTTCACCATTTTTTGCCTGTGGTGAGAAGGTCTTTTCACAGTTATATGATATAAGTGAACATGTGTATGAGAGAATAGATGACCATGTCTTCTGGGCTACATTACTAGCTCTCCTTTCTCACTTCCAGTGAGTGTCATTAATTGTCCCTCACCTCACAAAGGCAGTATGATCAACAGTTATTTCGGTACACATTAGTGCCACTGTACAATTATACCAGCTTTGACTGGGAATACTTTAAGTGTGATACAGTTAGCTCTTGCTGAAACCATTATACTACCCGTTGAAAAGCATGATGTCAGACCTGTTTTACTGGTCATTTTATTGTTTTCCCTCGGACATTACAGGAATTGTTTCCATAATAAGCTTGTAAGTACATTGTCCAATCTAGTTTAAAATATCTCAAGTAATATGCCTTTAGCCATTTCCCTGGAGAAATCATTACACAGTTGATGAGGCTTTAAGAAACTTGTGATTTTTTTTTTGGTTCAAAAGTTGTGGCCAAAACTGAGTGAGTGTCCATTGCAACCTGGTGCATGTGTTGCAATCCTATTCATGTTTGCAGCAACTAATACAAAGTTGTCATGTGTATTAAAAGTTGCAATTTCCACAACAAAATTGCCATCTGTGATTTTTCAGCCCTAACAATTGAATATAGCTCACTGGGACAGACACAACCTTTATTACATGTTACCTTACTCTGCAAGTAGCACCACTGAAGTCAGTAGGTTGTACGGTGAGAAGCTGCTCATGTGAGGAACGGTGACAGAACCTGGACCATTGTTAAGAGGGTTTTTTCACCCTAATGTTTGGTCCTACATTTTATTCTGGGTGAGTTTCCTCCCATTGTTCCTTGTTGTATGTCCTCTAAAATATCTTATCACTTAAACAAGCCCTACCTTCTTGGTTTTTACTGCCTTCATAGGCTTGTTATCAGTTATCACCTACCTCCTAGCTCAGCCATGAGCAGGAGGTGGCATACAGCTGAGCCCCCTCAGGAGGAGCCCCAATTCTTTCCCTACACTTCCCTTGCTCCTGTGGGAAGTAATGTACTGTAGCCTTTACACGCTGCAGGTTACTTCCCCATCACCACCCAAGACTCCCACCCTCTTGAGTCAGCTCAATTTCACAAGCTTGTGCATTGAGAGGTAGGAGAAGCCAAAGCTCTGCCCCACTTTCTGTCCCTCCTTGCCCAGTCCTGATCCATCTGTTTGGCAGTATCAAGTGTGCAGCCTCGTTTCCTTTCTTCTCTGCCTGGGACCTAGAATGTGGGAGGTTCGGTTGCAGGTGTGCTGAGCAATGGGATGGAGGTCTGTCTCTCCGGAGCGACTGCATGAGTGACAATTAGGCTAAGATATACATAAATCTTTTAATATTCACTTTTATTGCAATCCCTCCACTCCCTTAATCATCTTCCCTCTTCTCTCTATTCCCTCCAATTTGTAAAGAATGTGACCTACAACTGACCTCAATTCCCTAGTCCTTTCGCTAAAACAGTTTGAAATCTCCAAAGAGCGGTTAAAATACAATGTCCATTCCAGCACTGTTGAGCAGACCACCAGCACTACTGTGCCCACATTTTCCCTGCTACTGAACACAAACTGGTAAAATGCCCTCTAACCACAAGTCAGGTCACAGTGAATTTTGCTAATTACTGCGCAACATCAGAACACTGTGGAACTGTCAGTGGTAAAAATAACACTCTATAAGTAGGCTCAGGAGGGCCTAAAACAGGGCAGAATACATGGTGAGCAATTCTCAACAGTAATTGGTTCTTTGCTCTGAAATTCTAAGAAACAAGAAATATCCCAATTAACAAAACATTCAAGAAATCCTAAAAGATTTTTCAAAGGACCCAAGAATAGGAATAATTTGTTCCTTTCTCTTCCTTGGGAGAGGTAGTGTGTTCCCTTTTCACTAGCTAGCTGGAAGAGTGGATTCAGGCAATCTAGGGACCGAGACACATCCCCATTTGAGGCCCTTTGGAGTCCCGCCCTGTACCACGGCCTTATCCTGCTTGAAGCATCAGTAGCAGAGACATTCCTCATGAACTGTCTCCTGATCTAGTGCAGAGCCTGTCACCACTCCTCTTTAACCTCCCTCCTAAGACCATCACTCCTCTGTCTTTGAGTGGGCTGGGTCCCTCCTGGAGGAGGAAGGATTCAGCCCTGATCTCCCGACCAGAGAACTCTGAATAGGGACCTCTAGCATCTCAGCAGAGTTGTGATGGTGTAACATGACGGCCACCTATAAATGGAGTCATCTGCTGAGATAGTGTCAGCAGAAGTGCCCCTTCTCCTCCACCAGAGGAGCAGATTTTAACCCATTAAGATAAGTGGGATAGCTTATACCTGACTTATTTTTTTAGGCTGTCAGCAGACATGGGCAGCCATCACTTTATTAGTTATGCGTGGTTCTTTTTTCTACTCAACCATGAGGTCTAGAAACATTTTTAAAAAAGGAAAAAGAAATTGAGATTCTGGTATCATATGATTCCAAGCCCAGGCCCTAGACCAAGGACCTACTTAATCCAGCTCTGGCTACCCAGGTGATGGAGCAGTTTTCATGTCTAGGTACACATATTTTGGGATCTCTGTCCCTCATCAAAGAAATAGTACAGGAAAATGGAGAAATACAGACATAAATAGTATTTAGAAAAAGAAGTAGAATGTGTGATACTTGGCCCTGGTCTACACTACGAGTTTAGGTCGAATTTAGCAGCGTTAGATCGATTTAACCCTGCAGCCGTCCACATGACGAAGCCATTTTTGTCGACTTAAAGGGCTCTTAAAATTGATTTCTGTACTCCTCCCCGACGAGGGGATTAGCACTGAAATCAACATCGAATTTGGGGTAGTGTGGACACAATTTGACAGTATTGGCCTCCAGGAGCTATCCCAGAGTGCTCCATTGTGACTGCTCTAGATAGCATTTTCAACTCAGATGCACTAGCCAGGTACACAGGAAAAGAACCAGGAACTTTTGAATTTCATTTCCTGTTTGGCCAGCGTGGCGAGCTCATCAGCAGAGGTGACCATGCAGTCCCAGAATTGCAAAAAAGCTCCAGCATGGACCGAACGGGAGGTACTGGATCTGATCACTGTGTGGGGAGAGAAATCCATGCTATCAGAACTCCGTTCCAAAAGACAAAATGCCAATATATTTGAAAAAATCTCCAAGGGCATGATGGACAGAGGCTACAACAAGGACCTGCAGCAGTGCCGCGTGAAAATTAAGGAGCTCAGGCAACCAAAAACTAAAGAGGCAAACGGCCACTCCGGGTCAGAGCCCCAGACATGCTGCTTCTATGATGAGCTGCATGCAATTCTAAGGGGTGCCCCTACCAGTACCCCACCCCTGTCCGTGGACACCTGCAAGGAGGAAGTCTCACGCAACAGGGATGAGAATTTTGGGGACGAGGAAGATGAGGAGGAGGAGGATAGCACACAATACGCAAGCGGAGGAACCGTTCTCCCTGACAGCCACATACTCTTTATCACCCTGGAGCCAATACCCTCCCAACCCTCCCAAGGCGGGCTCCCCGACCATGAAGCCAGAGGAGGCACCTCTGGTGAGTGTACCTTTGTAAATCTAATACATGGTTTAAAAGCAAGCGTGTTTAATGATTAATTTTCCCTGAAGACTTGGGATGCATTCGCGGCCAGTACAGGTTCTGGAAAAGTCTGTTAACGTGTCTGGGGGTGGAGCGGAAATCCTCCAGGGACATTATTAAGGGGACATTCAGAGGTGACCGTTCCTGCTGGGCTGTTTGCCTGTGACTGAAAAGAAATCATCCCTGATTTTAGCCACGCGGTGGCAGGGGCTGCCCGTTCACGCTGAGCTGTTAGCGTTTGGCTGGCAGGGATCTTCCCTGATACTAGTCATGTGGTGGGAGGAAGGGTGAAGCGATCATCCCAGAGAATTGGAGCGGGGGGGTGGGGGGAGTTGGGTTTGTGTTGCACGTTAACCCGAAAACCACAGCCCCTCCTTTTAAATGGCCAACCCAACGGGTGCTTGGTATGGGAAAGGAGGGTGCTGCTGTTTGAAACCATTCCCAAGTTATGAAGATTGAAGAAGCCGAAAGACTATGGCTTACCATGGCTGCCTGCAAGCCACATTCTGTTGCCCGGCCCTGCGTGTGTGATCTCTCACACCAAACCAGCAGGCCCTCAATATAGGAGTCAAAATGCAACCTTGTACCGAAAGCACATATGCTATGTAATGTTAACAGCTTGGTTCACCGTGAAAGAGTCTACCCATTGTTCTCTAAAATGTGTCTCTTTAAATACTACTCGCTCTTTTTTTCCTCCCGCAGCTGCAAATATTTCAACGCTCCCCCTATCATCTCCATCCCAGAGGCTAGCACAGATAAGGAGGCAAAAAAAAACTCACTCACGATTAAATGTTCTCTGAGCTCATGCTGTCCTCCCGCACTGAAAGAGCTCAGCAGAATGCATGGAGGCAAACGATGACAGAGTCCAGGAAAGCAGAAAATGAACGCAAGGACAGGAGGGACGAGCAAGATGAGAGGTTGCAGGAGCAAGAGGACAGGTGGCGGCAGCGTGATGAGAGGAGGCAGGATGCAATGCTGAGGTTACTGGAGGATCAAATTGATATAGTCCAGCGTCTGGTGGAGCTGCAGGAAAGGCAGCAGGAGCACAGACCGCTGCTGCAGCCCCTGTGTAACCACCTGCCCTCCTCCCTAAGTTCCATAGCCTCCTCACCCAGATGCCCAAGAATGCAGGGCAGGGGGCCTCTGAGCACCCAACCACGCCACCCCAGAGTACTGCCCAAGCAACAGAAGGCTGGCATTCAATAAGTTTTGAAGTGCAGTGTGGCCTTGTCCTTCCTTCCTCCCCCACCCCTCCAGGGCTACCTTGGCAGTTATCCCCCTGTTTGTGTGATGAATTAATAAAGAATGCATGATTTTGAAACAACAATGACTTTATTGCCTCTGCAAGCGGTGATCTAAGGGGGGAGGGCGGTTGGCTTACAGGGAAGTAGAGTGAACCGGGGAGAGGGGTTCATCAAAGAGAAACAAACAGAACTGTCACACCATAGCCTGGCCAGTCATGAAACTGGTTTTCAAAGCTTCTCTGATGCGCACCACGCCCTTCTGTGCTCTTCTAACTGCCCTGGTGTCTGGCTGTGCGTAACCAGCGGCCAGGCGATTTGCCTCAACCTCCCACCCCACCATAAACGTCTCCCCCTTACTCTCACAGATATTGTGGAGCATACAGCAAGCAGCAATAACAGTGGGAATATTGGTTTCACTGAGGTCTAACCGAGTCAGTAAACTGTGGCAGCACGCTTTTAAACATCCACCATTCTGCACTTGCTCAGCCTATAGTTGAACAGCTCCTGACTACTGTCCAGGCTGCCTGTGTATGGCTTCATGAGCCATGGCATTAAGGGGTAGGCTGGGTCCCCAAGGATAACTATTGGGCATTTCAACATCCCCAACAGTTATTTTCTGGTCTGGGAAGTAAGTCCCTTCCTGCAGCTGTTCAAACAGACCAGAATTCCTGAAGATGCGAGTGTCATGTACCTCTCCCGGCCATCCCACATTGATGTCAGTGAAACATCCCTTGTGATCCACCAGTGCTTGCAGCACCACTAAAAAGTACCCCTTATGGTTTATGTACTGGCTGCCAAGGTGGTCCGGTCCCAAGATAGGAATATGCATTCCATCTATAGCCCCACCACAGTTAGGGAATCCCATTGCAGCAAAGCCATCCACTATGACCTGCACATTTCCCAGAGTCACTACCCTTGATATGAGCAGCTCAGTGATTGCATTGGCTACTTGCATCACAGCAGCCCCCACAGTATATTAGCCCACTCCAAATTGATTGCCGACTGATCGTTAGCTGTCTGGTGTTGCAAGCTTCCAGAGGGCTATCACCACTCACTTGTGAACTGTGAGGGCTGCTCTCATCTTGGTATTCTTGTGCTTCAGGGCACAGGAAAGCAAGTCACAAAGTTCCATGGAAGTGCCCTTATGCATGCGAAAGTTTCGCAGCCACTGGGAATCATCCCAGACCTGCAACACTATGTGGTCCCACCAGTCTGTGTTTATTTCCTGGGCGTTCCACGTGGAATCGGTGTTCCACAGCATGAGCCTGCCCCATTGCCACCAGGAGGTCCAAATTGCCAGGGCCCGTATTTTGAGAGAAGTCTGTGTCCATGTCCTCATCATTCTTGTCACCACACTGCCATTGCCTCTGCACCTGCTTTTGCAAGTTCTGGTTCTGCACATACTGCAGGATAATGCGGGAGGTGTTTAAAAT
Source organism: Chelonia mydas (assembly GCF_015237465.2). Classification (NCBI taxonomy): domain Eukaryota; kingdom Metazoa; phylum Chordata; order Testudines; family Cheloniidae; genus Chelonia; species Chelonia mydas. The sequence continues at coordinate 78,286,412 of NC_057852.1, forward strand.
GCTCATAACTGCCACGGTGATCTGAGCGGGCTCCATGCTTGCCGTGGTATCGCGTCTGCAGGAGAACAGAGTTGCAGCAGAAGCAGCGGCTGACAACAGTTACCACAAGAATAGATATTTATAAAGAATGACTAGAGGACCTGCGAGGTGGATTCATGAGATCAGGAGAGCAGAGTTGCAATGGAAGCAGTGGATGATGACGGTTAGCACCGCACACGTTTCCCGAGGAAGAACATACGTACCCAGGAGCCCATGACAGACAACATGGAGAAATTCACTAGTGAGACAATAGCAGCAGAGGAGAGTTGCAGCGGAAGCGGTGGATGATGATGGTTAGCAGCCCTACTGCACTGTCTGCTGAAAGCAGTATGGCATTTGCACGGAAAAAAGGTGTGAAACGATTGTCTGCCATTGCTTTCACAGAGAGATGGGCGACCGACGACATGTACCCAAAACCACCCATGACAATGTTTTTGCCCCATCAGGCATTTGGAGCTTAACCCAGAATTCCAGTGGGCTGCGGAGACTGCAGGAACTGTGGGATAACTATCCACAGTGCACCGCTCCGTAAGTTGATGCTAGCCACAGTAGTGAGGACGCACTCAGCCAACTTAATGCGTTTAGTGTGGACATACGCAATCAACTGTATAAAATCAATTTCTAAAAATCAATTTCTATAATATCGACCTAATTTCATAGTGTAGACATACCCTTGGTGTAATCCCTCTGATGTAAGAGGAAGAGAATGAAAGTAAATGTGTGATTTAGATAAGGCAGGATGAACGGAGGCTGGAAAAAATGGTTATTTGATGATCAGAGAATAATAATTATATCCTCTCTCTTCTTCCCATTGAATCCTAAATGTTAGAGATGGAAAATACCCATTAAGTCATTGAGTCCATCCCTGTTCCAATGCAGTATTATTTTCCACTGTACATTTTGAGTCTACACTGATTTTAAATGTCCCAAAATAAGAGTTTACAACATTGCCTTTAGCAGACTACTCCATAGTTTATTACACAGGCCCCACTATGGGGAAATTTTTCAACCTATATTTACTCTTTCCTAGTTCATTTGAATTGTTAGTTCTTCTCCATCTTTCTTTCTTTTTTCTCTATCTTTGCTGTTGAACTTTGGTTTTCACTTTAGTCATCTGTGGCTTCCAAAACAGAATTCTTTTCTCTGACTTTTCCACACTGCTTAATTTGTGAGCTCTTTGCAGCAGGGACCAGAGGGGACCGATCCACTGTTACTGGGTACCTTGTGCAGCCATTCACAACAGTGCAAAATGAGTGTAAAATACTCTTAAATCAGAAAGATAGAGTTTCTACACTTATTTTTCACAGATATATATGATTTCACAAGAAGGCAGTGGTAAATTGGGCCCTGAGTCTTTGTCTATAAACTCTATCAGATATTTTGTAGCATATTTTGGATGGTTTATAAATATTAAAAAAAATCAATCACACCTCTCCCCACTCCAGTCAGTCCAAATTGTTGCTGCTAAGACAATCAGCTTCTCCTGATGCTCCAGTCCTATTGCCTTTCTCCTCAAGTTGCCTTATTGCCTTCTTTTCTTCTTCTGCATCAGCGTTTAGCCTTCTTATCTTTGCCTTTAAAGCACTACACAATTCTAACCTTTTTGCTCCTCTCACTTCTTCCTTTTCTCCTCCTCCCAGCTGTTCCCTTCACATAGTTCCCCATTCTCCTTTGCATCTACCTCCATGTTGCCCCTCACACAAATAGTTACTCTTACACTTTTCTGTGCAGAATTCTCTCTATCTCCTCCTCCAGATCCGTCCTATAAACCTGAGGCTTTTTCAAACTTTTCCTGTCCTGGTCTCCTCACCAATAATGCCACTGCATTTTCTTCTATTTGAAGTATTGCAATGTATTGTCTTGTATATTTGCCTAAATAAGATTGTAAGACTTAAAGTCAGGGTCCTTGTGTTATATACATTTGTAAAGCTTTGTGCACACTTGTAGCATTTTATGATTAATTAAAAATAATCCATATCTGTTACCTTGTTTTGGTACAAGTACAGATGGTTGTAGTGGTTAAGGCATAGGGATCAACTCAAACGTTCTCCTGAATTTTGAAACTGGTTTTTGAGGTTCCAGCACACTTGGATATCTTTTTTCTCCATTATACTTCATATTTGCATGCCTCTGTAAAAAAAGTGCATCCACGGCAAATCTGCATCTGTACATCAGCTGAAGATCTGGCCCTCTGCTTTCATGGTATGTTTGGCCTGCCTGAAGCTGGAAATCTTGCTCTGCTCAACTCTGCAGAACCAAGAGGCTGGATAAAGTTCAGATATGCTGCCAAACATTTTGGCACAGGTCAAACTGAACTGAATTTTCCAACTGCCTTAGTTTTATTCATCACTTGTTTAAAATAAAAGAGTCAGCTAAATAAAAAGAGGCCTTATTTGTTTTTTTCTGCAGTATAACAAGATCAGGCCTGGGGGACATTTGATTGAAAAAAAGTATGACAAAATTGTCAATATTAATTCTTCACAAATCTGGAAAAGTAGTCAGTGAATCATACCATCAAACTTCACATCTTCTGTTGAGAACAGAATTCCCACTGGCTTTCTTTGCATGTGTGTGCACTCGTGTGCACAGTGTAGTGACCTTTCATTGACTTTATTACTAAATACATTTACACTTGTTAGTGACTTAATTTCACACATTTAGACTCCAACAGAGTCATTAATGTCATAATAACTACAGTAATTATATGAATAATGTAGCTCCAGTGTACCATTCAAAGGCTACTGTAAATGATGGGCAAAGTCAACTACTCCTAGTGACCAGTTCCATGTTGCTTGTTATGAGTTTAAAGATGTTTTCCTGAAATGGGTAGTATGTATTTTATAACGAACTAACAGTCCTTAATGAAGAAAAGTGATCTGTCTTGCATGTTGTCATTATCATATACTGCATGCGTTCCTCTTTTGGAGCAATCAGGAACAAAACTGGTAAGATAGAATGTTAAAAGGAGTAATGAGCTCTGAATATAGGCTATTGTAGCATTGTTAATGTTAAGCACTAGCAACATGGTCAAGTGAACAAATTAGAAGGACTTGATGGCACTGATTAGTTACAGGACAATGAGCCTTGCATCTCTGAGTTTTGAAAATAGCCCAACCTGGCAGTAACTGAAAGTTATTATTTGATTATTGTAGAGCACTCTAATGTGTTGCACTCTAATTACGCCATGTAGACTCTGGTGGCTAAAAAATGTTCATTAGGTCACACCTTCAGACAGCAGTTAAAGCATAACATGTTGCAGCACTCTACAGCTCAGACCGCTCTAGTTTGCACTGTGGAGCCATGTAGATGAGCCCGAAGTTATTGTCTCACCATTACAGCTAGGAGTGCAAAGTCAGAGTTGAAACTTGCAGTTTTTTTGTTTTGTTCTTTTTTATACTGAAGTCACAGCAGAACTTCTAAAATGCTAAAATGTGATGCCCGATTTGGGATTGCTCTTCTTTATGGAGCAGAAAATTATATCATTGTATCAATTAGGCTGATATATTCCTATTACGCAGAGAATACAAAAGAGAAGCCAGTCTACACAAACCAGACTTTCATATGTTAGCAAATCTTTTCGTTGTTTGAGCCTAACAATTCTGAATCAAAGAGAGAGAGGAAGAGCGACCCCTTTTCACATCTAAAATAGCCTCAGGATTTCTGTCCCCTCTAAACAACAAACTGAGTTCTATATTTAGATCTTTTCCATAAGCCTGTTTACTTTTTTTATAACCAGATTTTTACCATTTTCAGATGCCCAAAAGCATATCCTGAGCTAGTAACAACTGATAACTTGTGACTTTGGGGAAGCCATACATTTAGGAAAATAGAATATATGAAGTAGAGATGGATAGGTGGTAAAAATACTCATTTCACCCATTGAGGGTATTATCATAGGGACATGAAATTGTGCTAATACTTGGGTAAGTGGTTAGGATGAGGTAGTGACTGCCTGACCCTACTTCTCTTTTTGGTATTCATTTGTTTTCTTAGGGATAATGAGAGTCTAAATTAGGATCTTTCCATATTCTGTTCCCCCTGCTGTTGTGGGTGTTATGGCCTGCAACATAAGCCCCAGTCACTATGTTCTGCCTCTGAATTATCGCATATGATTAAATCACTGGCTTTTGCAGATGAACAAGGAAGCTAATGGGGAGAGACTTATTTTTACTCAGCTATCAGAAATTAGTGTCTGTTGATATATAGACGATAAAGGGGGGTTATTCATCACAGATCATTGATGAGCTAGAGGGATTCACATAAGCCTCTTATTAACAGAACAGTCATTGGACCTTGTGAAGAAGAATCTTAGCTTTCAATTAAAATTTTTTCTAACATATTTTCTTGTGAAGACAGCCTTGATGATGTACACTGATATATAGTAGTTGTGAGGGTTGAAAGAAACAAGTTACTGAGTGGAGCAAAGACATGGAGAAACTAAAAGATCTCTCTATCTCAGCCTCTCTCTCTCATACATGCTGTCAAGCTGGTATATTTTATGAAAGCCATAATCAGATATGTTCGGAGTGTACCCCAAAGAATCATCCTCCCCAAAACCTGCAGGCCAGCCCTGTGCAAAGAAGATGATGAATTGTCATACTAGATCAGATCTGTGGTCTGCCTTGTCCAATCTTGCCTTATTTATGACAGTTTCTACAGCAGAAGGTGCAAGAAACTGCAAAAAGGACAATTATGTAATAAATAGCCCTTAAGAAAGTTTCTTCCTAATGCCAGTTAGTGATTATTTTATCTTTTGAGGAATGAGGGTTTATATTACTTATATTTTTCAATCCTTTTTATATATAATTGGATGTTCTTATTAGCCATATGAATGGCTGATCACTCTTTGAATCCTACTAAGTCCTTGACCTCAGTAATATCATCTGGAAGTGAGTTCCATAGGTTAATCATACCTGTTGTGTCCCAGCCCAGAGTTTGAAGAGCTACTATTGCCATTGACACTGGGGCTTTACTTCTGGAATTCCACCACCCCACCACTGCCAAGGAGAAACTGTTACAGCTCAACTTCCCTCTTCACCTGCTCTTCCCTCACAGTCAGAAGTATCTAATTCCTCCACCTCATTCATCCTCTCCACTGTCTCACCCCCACAATCATTCAGGGTAGACTTGGAAGGAAAAGAAGAGAACTGCTGAACTAGGGAGTAGAGTGGAAAGGAATATAGAACTGATTGCTGGTTTAGGTGAGTGGAGAATATAGAATTGATGGAAATTGGTACAGGAATATGGAATTCATAATTGGAGGGAAGAAAGACATTTTTTGTGTGTGTGGAGGAGGGTGGTGGAAGGATTAATAATTTATCCAAGGATAAACTGTCTCTTTAAATGTTCTCATACTCAAGTGGATAATTTTGAGATAGCTTTACAGGGTTCAGGGTGCAATGCAGACTAGTGAGGGGTTGTGTCACCACTTGCCCTGCAACCTTGGGTGCCTTACAATGCTTCGCTGTTATAGTCCCAATCTGGGATGCTCACAACCAGTCTACAAGCATGCAGGTCACACCCTGAAGTGTATGTGTGTGCTAGACAGCCCTGGTTCAGCAACTCTGACCCCAGCAGCCTGTCTATAGCACCAGAGCCTGACTCTGGCTTCCACCAACCTTCATTACAATCAGCAAGGAATTCCAACACACTCTCAGTCCTGAATTTTTCTAAAAATGTGTGCTCTGTAATGTCCAACCCGATCCTGGATAGTTCATAAAATAATAAGTTTGTTTGTTCCTCTAAAGACACAAAAACTTTAACTTAACTGAGGTAAGTACACTCTTCCATTTAAATGTAGCACTGAGTTGGTAAATAGCAACATACAGGGCCGGATCTAGGCACCAGCAAAACAAGCAGGTGCTTGGGGCGGCACATTTGTAGGGGCAGCATTCCAGCGCCGGCCATGCCGCCCCTAGAAATGTGCCCCCGCCGCCCCAGCTTGCCTCCTCTCTGCCTCTGCCCACTCCCCTGAGCGCGCCACCGCCACTCCGCTTCTCCCCCGTCCCAGGCTTGCCGCGCACGAAACAGCTGTTTCACACAGCAAGCCTGGGAGGGAGGGAGGAGAGGACGAGCTGCGGCGTGCTTGGGGGAGGCGGCGGTGGTGGAGTGGAGGCGAGCTGGGGCGGGGAGCGGTTCCTCTACCCCCCCCCCCGTTTCTTCCTGCGCTCCCCCCCGCACCCTCGGTCACCTCCGCTCCACCTGCTCCCCTGAACACGCTGCCTCTCCCTCACCTGAGAGGGAGGGGGGAGAAGCAGAGAAGCAGCGTGTTCAGGGGAGTGAGAGGAGGGGAGCTAGGGTGGGAGGTTGCGGGGGGGGGCAGGAAGCAATGGGGGGGGAAATGCGGCACACCCGGGAGAGGAGGCGGGGCAGGGGATTTGGGGAAGGGGTGGAGTTGGGATGGAGCTGAGGGTGGGGGGCATGAAAAAAAAGCGGGGGCGGCCAAAAATGTTTTTGCTTGGGGCGGCAAAAATCCTAGAGCCGGCCCTGGTAACATAAAACAAATTTATTAACAACAGGATATAGGTTAAGTGATGCCAAGTAAAACAAATAAAATTAGAAAGGGTTACAATCAAAATTAAAAACACATATAAAAGTCTAAAACTTAATCTAGCAAGGTACAAGCTTTGTTCAAGATGTTTCTCTCAGCTGTATTCAGTTCCCAGAAACTTCCACCCTCCCTCCCTTGGTTAAAGAACCTATCTCTCTTAGCTTGCAAAAGCTCTGTTCCCTTGTGTCTGTCTAGTGATGAATGCCAAAGATGGCTTTTGTCTTTGCTTATGTCTTCCAAAATTAAATGATTTTGTTTCAAGAGGCATCATGACCTCATGCTGCTTTCCCCTTACTGTAGGCTTCCCTTCCCCAGTGGGGCTTCCATTGTTTTGATTCCACCATGCCTAATTTACATAAGAGACCAGTAAATAGCTGCCTTTTCTCCTGTGTGGGCGGGAACCTGTTTTTCCCTTTTTGGCCACATACTTTAAAGCATATATCATTAAGTATCTATACTTCTTCATATACTGTTATATATATATATATATATATATTTCACAGTTATATTAATCACGAGTGTGCCATTAGCTTTCTGAAAATACCTCACTCTATCACTTTATAATACAGCAATATTATATACAATCAGTTGATTCAATTACTTATAACTTGAGGTTCCACCCCCAAACACCATCATTATAGACCAGTATAATTTTGAAATTGATTCTTCTGAGGGTTACCCCTGAAATAAAGTTTATTCAAGCTATTAGGAAGGTGGTGTGGGATATACCATAGTCTTTCTTCCCTCCACTTGTTAACATTGTTTACCCAAGAGGTAATAATGGACCTTCATTCCTTTGTCTAAGGCAGACCTGTTTACCAATTTCCCTGACATGCCTGGTTTAGATACCCTTAATTCTAGCATATATCCATAATTCTTAATACCTACCATGTACATACATCATGCAAGAATGTTAATGATCAGTGAGTTATTAGTTTTCAAATGATACCTCACAAGGCATACTTTGTACAAATATCATTGCAGGGTGTGAATACACATTTGCTTAGTGACACAATAGCTCTTTGTGAATAGCTCTTTGTGAAAATTTCAGCATCACTCTTACAGATGTGATAGTGAAAGATATAATTCATAGAGACCTACTGAAAATATTACCGCACCAACATGGCATACAGTATTTAATGAGACCACAAACAATCTTTACCATTTCTGGGAATGTTAAGAAGAAAGGAAATGGTGTGACTGTGCTCTGTTAACCTCTATTAACCAGGAAGAAAAGACAGGACCTAAAAAACAGATTGGGCTCTAAGGGTCACTGGATCAGCAAAAACTAAGAATCCATTAGCTTTAAAAAAAAAAGATTTCCAGTTGCTGCTGAGTAGACTAGTACTTACCTTGACTACTCTCTTCAATTACTACATTACACAACTTGAGGTTTTGTCAGAAAAGCCAATCTCTACTGTAAATGCAAAATCAGTTTATTCTGGCTGCTGAAGGAGTCACAGATGAATATAGCAATCATAAAATTTGTGTAATTAGCATATTGAAGTTATTTCCCCGCACATAGTAATGCCACACCTTTTTGCAATTCGTTGTTTGGATATTTCATTTATATGTTCATTGCCTGGTAGTGTAATGTACTGCAACGTCTGAGTCTAAATTTAGGTGTCTTACATCTCAGTTTGGCAGAGATTAGGAACAATGGGGAGGAGCAGCCCCGTCAGCATAATCATCTCAAGAGATATATCCTGTTTCCTGGCCAACAAAGCTGTAGAAATGCAGTCTTTGATACATGAGAAAGGGCTATTATTACTTATAAGGCCCCAATCCTTGCTTTCATGCAGGTGGACCTATATGTCTGCATGGAGCATCACGGAGGTCAAAGAGGTTCTTGCAGGATTGGGACCTAAAATGGAAATGAAGCCCCAAATAAAGGGGTGAATTAGAGTCCTTTGTTTCTACTTAATATCCCAACTCTTCATAGAGGTATGATGGTAGCAGGATAGAGATAACGTATGTATTTGGAAGTTTGGAATGAAGGAATGAAATAGAGTATACTTATACAAAATATTTTAATAACATAGGTAAAGCTGTATTTGTCACTCAATGACTGTTAGAGCTATGAAAATGTTCAGTGTTTAAAATATCAAAAGGAAACAGAAATAAAGTGGATATTATAGGAATATTTATCTTTTAACAAAATAATAAATTGATTTCTTATATGCTGTCCTCTCCTACTTTGAGGATTTTATGTTTTTCTTTCCCTTTTACTTTTCTTATGGTAGATCTGATATATTTAAACTAAACTATGTTACTGAAAGGTTTTACCAAGAGAGAAGTTAATCCCATGGAATTGTATCCAATAAAGGCAGGAAATATAACATTTTAGTGAAAAATTCCTTTTGCAAAAGAATTGATGGGATGATATGAATTGTAAATTTGCCTATGAAATTTTCTTCTGTATATTTATAAATGTAGGAGCATTTATGTATGTGTACACTTTTCTTTCAGTACTTTCAGGAATTTTACTAATTCATTTAAGCATGCGTTGTTTTTCATAATGGTATAAGTGAGATAGTGAAAATGGAATATTATGGATCTTATTCTGATTTCTGAAGCTATTCATACTTTGTATTTGTTACTTTTCCATGCCAGTTTGTATCTCCCATGTTCTTCAAAAGGTGTAAATTCTGGAGTGTGGTCTCCTCTTCAGTAAAGCACATGAGAGGGACATGGCTAAACTCCCCTATTTCAGATACATTGTGGTACACCTACCCTTTTTTTTTAACCACTTCTAGTTAAAGTCCATAAAGCGTAGCCTCATGTGTAATTTAAATGAGTCATTACTAGGTATCTTATAAATATGTATCTAATACATGGGGTAAACCAGAATACTCTCCCAAGATGCTCTTCGGGTTAAGTGGACTCTCCTCAGGAGCCGCTTCAAAGATCAATTCCCCTGTCCATAAAAAATAAGTTTACATTGTCTGCTATGAGCCAGCTGTTTGCAGTTGTACTGTTACATTATGTATGATTTTTTGGCTGCTCATTGCTTCAACGTATTGCACAGTGTTCCATTAGTGATTTTCAATTTCATGCTAAGCTTTGCAATTTATTAGTGTTATTTAGGGAAATGTACTATTATTTTGCATATTTTATATCATATTTCATTTGTTATTCATATGATCTAACATTTAAGTATTGGGGATCAATAAGCCCTCTGCAATGTTTATGTTCATAGTCTTTAAAAAAAAAAAAAAAAAAAAGCAAATCATACAACTAGCCTTCTATGTTTGGGGGTGCAGGGGCGGTTGGTGTTTTCAAGACATTTTCACAACTTTTCCTCCATTTTGTGTGAAGATATGAGTAACTGATATTTGCTGATTGTGAAATAATAATTTAATGGGTGCACACGCTGTAGATTCCTGAAAATAACTCACTTATATATTGATCCCCTAATTGCTCCCACCTGGATCACAGCAGGTTGATTTTGATGCTTCACCTATGTGCCGTAGCTGTGCATGTAAAAAGCCCTAATTTTAGAGCTGAAGCTAAATACTGAATCTCAACTCCCAAAGGAAGAGGATCAAAACCTAAATTCTATTTTTTCATACCTGCACCCTTTTTCAAATGGGCAATACAAAGAAGGTACCAGTACTAATTTGGACAAATTTAATCCTGCTCCTTTAGAGCTGGAAACTAGAGCTGGAAGAAAAATGCAAACAAAATTTGTGAATATTTGTTTGGATTTTTAAATGAATTTATTTCATGAACGTGTCTGCTTTTTGTGTCTGCTTTCCACTAAAAATAGGCATTTGAGTTTTCCTGAGAGAAATCTTAATGGAAAGAGAATGTCAAAGTTACATGATTTAGTGTTCGCAGAAAAAAATATTACATGAACATGTTGCAAGAATTTGTGCTGGAGCTGCTAACATATTCAAACAAGGAACAAAAACAATATCATGTGATTTATCTATGCATCACAGTTAAGAAAAACACGTGAAATTCTGCACATCCAGTCAAAACACTCAAAAATACATTGGTCTAATACATTTTTAAAAAGAATACATTTGTGAAAATCTGTCTGTTTGCAGATATTCTGTGAGGAGAAAGAGAGTCTAAAGTAGTCCAATAAATGTTAAAGTTTGAATTGTTCTCTTTAGTCTTATGAAAATACCTCCTGAGATATGAAAGAGCAAGTATTGATTGTTGGTATTTAATAGTGGGTCCTGGGACTACTGGTTCCATAGTTAAGACTATGGTAGAATTTACATTTTAATCCTGATTTGAAACTTTTCATACTCATAATAGATTTTTGAGCAGTCTTTTTGTGAAAACACTTGAAATCTGACATGTATTTTTTCACCATGGGAAAAATGTTTAAGCCATGTTTAGGTTAATTGGACAGGGCATTTTTGAGATACACAGCTTAGGAGAGAGTCACTTTTCAGTTGCTGAAAAGTCGTCTTAGGTTTTTATTTATATCCACTCATAACTCAAAACAGCTTAGTCTAAAATCTTTGCATATGTTCTATATGTTAGTCATCAGCAAGCCATAGTGCATAGGCCTATTTTTATTAATGTTTACTGACAATTGTTTATATTAATGTAGCTCAGATTTTGAACCCGGGGGGGTTACGAAGGTGTGTGTATATATTCTGATTTGTATAAAATTTCTGGATAAACTCAGGAATAATACAGAAAATGTCTGGAAAGCTCCTAGGTTCACACAATGTATTAGCTGGGCAGCTACTGGATCTTATAAGCAGATGTGCCAATGCTACATCCTTTCACCATTTACATGTCTAAGGGGAAAACCTGTCAGTCCACAGGGAAATTTCAGATTGGCTGTTTTCCCTACTCCCCTGCCTCGTGGAGGAAGGCCACCCATCCAAGGTATTGGATGTGTTGAGGGGACTTGTTCCTTCTTCAGCATGTGGAGAAGGCAGAGCTCCTTCCTTCCTTCCTCCTCCCTTAAAGTGCCAGGTGAGCCCACAAAGCACAGAGCCCTTCTGTTACCCAGCTGGCTCTGTTGCTCCTCCTCACTGACTCCCAGCACTGACCTTTCCCTGGGTGGGGTGAGGAAACTCCTTTCTGTACTAGCGCCCATGTCTGCCCCATCCTCAGCCTCTCCCAGCACAAGGAAGGGAATGAAGGGGCAGAGCAGCCAGAAAAAAAGCAGAGCAAAGGGGCAGGGAATAGCGGCAGCAGAATCTGAAGAGGTGCATTAGGAGGGTGAAACTGGTGTTGGACAGATTAATCCATGGAGGGAAAGGTGAGTAATTAATGGGGGTGAAGTAAATGAATTCATCTGGAGTATCTCAGAGACAGGAGATTAATTTGGGGTATGGGGGGGGAGCCTTTGCATTTTTTCTCTAGATTGGTGATAGATTGACAAAGCTGCACCAATGCAACCATAATGTAGACAAGCAAAGCTACTTTTTACGCTGGTGGAGTTTAGCGCTACCTGAAACCCTGGGCTAAGCCCCAGTGGTGACAGTCATGGCTTTGCCTGTCTACATGGAGGGTTGCTCTGATACAGCAACACCCATAGCTATAATGGGGGCAAACACCCAGTCTAGATGATATCTTGTTAAATTTAGATAAATATATGCAAATTTGCACATATTTCTACAAACGTATGCACGGCCAAAACTACAAAAAAAATTTTTTGCTTGGACATATGCCTATATGTGTCATTTCAGTGAGGCAAATTATTAAGAATGTAAAGGTAATTCAGTAGTCTGTGCTGTGAGATAAATAGTAGCGGTTCACAGTGCTTACAATCTCTGCAGATGCAGCTGGTGGAGCTCGTAAACCCCACGATGGAAATATCGACCTATCCATATTCTGATGTTTTAAAGCACTGCGGGCACAGATGACAGAACTTGTACATTCTGTGGAAACAAAGCCATGGCTCACAACATTTTCAAACTCTTTTGGCAGAGTCAGTGTAGCTTGTAAGACTTGAGGAGAAATAGATATGGTTAATGGCACTTACAAACTGCTGGCTCAGGTGGCAGACTCTGTAGATGCTGTGAGAAAAATAGCTGTGGTTCACAGTGCATTGAAAGTCTTTTTGCTATAAGCAATGGCACTTACAGCTCTGATGATACAGCCAACAGAGCAGAATTGTGGACATTAGTTTTTCAGGTGTCATTTGAAAAAAAAAAATCCATGCAATAAATTGCATGAAAACTCAGTGTGACTACCTCAGGTGGTAGATAGAAGCCTGAATCAGCCCTCCCAGGATTTGAGCCTATGGTCTCAGAGAGTCTTAGTATTTCATCTCATATCCTTAAACTGCACAGTCAACACAAAAACATGCAAAATGCCTTTCTTATCAAATTGTGCAAAATAGTGAGTTACACAGGAAGTAAATGAAAGAGTATTGCTCTGTAATTGAATGTACTAAGGTACTTTGTTCATAGACAAACATATGAATATTTGTGTATCTGTATACCATATTATAAGATGGTGTACAGATAGATAGTGTTAGAAAAATTGCTCATGTTAGGGCCCGTTCAAACCCTTACTGACATCAGTCAGAAGACTCCCATTTGCTTTTTTGTTGTTCCTACACAGCAATACCATCCTTGAGAATAATAATGAATTTCCTGCTATACTTGGTTAGTTCTTTTTAATAGTTGATGTATGGTGAATTGGTTTTTAATATTGATGTGACTGAGATCAGAGATTGAGTGAAGTGTTGGTATGCTGCATGAGTTTAGAAGACTCTCTTGGAGGTAGAAATGAATAAAAAACAGTGGAAAGAGAGAGAAATGCCTCTGAGACATGCAGTATGTTGCTCTGCCAACCATTCTTTACTACTTGAGTGTTACCCAAGAGCAGATGCCTACCAGTTGGAAGTGCTGAGGCAGGAACTGTAGTGTGTGTGATATGGGAGGAGTAAGTGGCTTTGATAATTTGAGTTCTTGAGTTTTTAGAGAGATGTGAAAATTAAGTAGCTGTGACTTCACAAGAGTGAGATTGTTTCTCCTCCCAAGATAAACATTATATATATTGCTTAGAAAGTTTCCTCTGTGTGTGTGTGTGTGTGTGTGTGTGTATGTATGTGTTTGGCCTACAAAGCCTGGCCTTTGCAAATGATTCCCTCGGATTGTAGAGGGTTTCCAGACAGTAAAATAAGTTTTTCCTTCATTTTAAAAAAGTAAATATGCAAAATGTATGTTTTTTTTAAATCTAGCAAAAATATTATTTTTCTCCAATTTTCCAACAGCTAATATTTTTTTCAAATGGCATTGTGGAAATTATTTAATTAATTTAATTAATGTTGTTAAGAATATAAGAACGTCCATACTGGGTCAGACCAAAGGTCCATCTAGCCCAGTATCCTGTCTTCTGACAGTGGCCAGTGCCAGGTGCCCCAGAGGGAATGAACAGTAATCATCAAGTGATCCATCCCCTATCGCCCATTCCCAGCTTCCCATCCCTGCCCATTCTGGCTAATAGCCATTGATGGATCTATCCTCCATGAACTTATCTAGTTCTTTTTTGAACCCTGTTATAGTCTTGGCCTTCACAACATCCTCTGGCAAGGAGTTCCACCGGTTGATTGTGCATAGTGTGGAAAAAATACTTCGTTTTGTTTGTTTCAAAACTGCTGCCTATTAATTTCATATGGTGGCCCCTAGTCCTTGTCTTATGAGAAGGAGTAAATAACATTTCCTTATTTACTTTCTCCACACCAGTCATGATTTCATAGACCTCTATCATATCCCACCTTAGTCATCTCTTTTCCAAGCTGAAAAGTCACAGGCTCTCCTCATACGGCAGCCGTTCCATACCACTAATCATTTTTGTTGCCCTTTTCTGAACCTTTTCAAATTCCAATATATCTTTTTTGAGATGGGGCGACCTCATCTGCATGCAGTATTCAAGATGTGGGCGTACCATGCATTTATATAGAGGCAATATGATATTTTCTGTCTTATTATCTATCCCTTTCTTAATGATTCCCAACATTCTGTTTGCTTTTTTGACTGTTGCTGCGCATTGAGTGGATGTTTTCAGAGCAGTATCCACAATGTCTCCAAGATCTCTTTCTTGAGTGGTAACAGCTAATTTAGACCCCATCATTGTATATGTATAGTTGGGATTATGTTTTCCAATGTGCCTTACTTTGCATTTATCAACATTGAATTTCATCTGCCATTTTGTTGCCCAGTCACCCAGTTTTGAAAGATCTTTTTGTAGCTCTTCACAGTCTGCCTGGGACTTTACTATCTTGAGTAATTTTGTATCATCTGCAAATTTTGCCACCTCACTGTTTACCCCTTTTTCCAGATCATTTATGAATATGTTAAATAGGACTGGGCCAAGTACAGAGCCCTTGGGACATCACTATTTACCTCTCTCCATTCTGAAAACTGACCTTTTATTCCTACCCTTTGTTTCCTATCTTTTAACCAGTTACCAATCCATGAGAGAACCTTCCCTCTTATCCCATGACTGCTCACTTTGCTTAAGAGCCTTTGGTGAGGGACCTTTTCAAAGGGTTTCTGAAAATCTAAATGCACTATATCCACTGGATCCCCCTTGTCCACATGCTTGTTGACCACATCAAAGAATTTTAGTAGATTTGGCAAAGCATGATTTCCCTTTACAAAAAACATGTTGACTATTCCCCAACAAGTTATGTTAATCTATGTGTCTGACAATTTTATTCTTTACTATAGTTTCAATCCTTTTGCCTGGTACTGAAGTCAGGTTTACTGGCCTGTAATTTCCGGGGTCACCTCTGGAGCCCTTTTTAAAAATTGGAGTCATATTAGCTATAGTCCAGTCATTTGGTACAGAAGCTGATTTAAATGATAGGTTACAGACTACAGGTAGTAGTCCTGCAATTTCACATTTGAGTTCCTTCAGAACTCTTGGGTGAATACTATCTGGTCCTGGTGACTTATTTCTGTTTAGTTTATCAGTTTCTTCCAAAACCTCCTCTAATGACCCTCAATCTGGGACAGTTCCTCAGATCTGTCACCTAAAAAGAAATAATAAAAATAAACTGGTTAGTCTCTAAGGTGCCACAAGTACTCCTTTTCTTTTTACTAAAAAGAATGGCTCAGGTTTGGGAATATCCCTTACATCCTCAACCGTGAAGACTGATTTTTTGTTATATTCTGTAGATTTTGAATTTTGTACAAAATATCCATGTTCTATATGTGACACTTCATACATTTTAATAAATCTCCACATGTATAAGTATGATAATATATGAAAGCAATGTATTAGAATACAAAAGCAAAATCAAGGAAAAATATTTTATATGCTGGTATGTTTCCTAGTCTTACACACTGGTTTTCATGAAAATTTCAGTAACTTTCTTAACCTGTTCATCATTACCACTAGAACACCTTTGGCATGGTGTTCAAATAGCAACCAATGCATCCATACAAAAATCATGTGAGTTTAGTTAGTAAATATACTTATCCCTATTTTTTACAGATGCAGAAATTAAGGCAAAGCAAGGTAAAAGACTTGTGCAGTGCAACACATTTAAGTCAAATCATTGCAACACATTTCCAAACATTCCACTGAGATCTCAAATGAAATATTTGTAAATGGTGATGACTCTGGTAACAGAGTCCTCCTCCTCCTCCTCCTCCTATTATAGTCACCATACTTGACTTTAAAAGATCTCCAGGGGGAAGATTCATTAGATTCCAATTATACTACAGAAAATTTTATTTTACATACTTACATTCTGGAAAGCATTATGGTGTTTCTTGAATGTGTTTAAAAATTCAAAAATGTTTTTTTTAAAAGCCACTTAAAAAGTCAAAATGAAGGCAAGCTAATGGATTACGGTGTCATCCCTTCAAACTGATGTATGTTATGTTCTGCCAGGCCTTGCTGTATGACATTACACAGACATTGTTGGAATTTTTGTGAATGAGCATTTAAAATTTTCAAATAGACTATCAAGATCTGTTGACAGACAAAGAAGGATAATCTCTGCAGCTTTGTCATGGCATTAACATAAAAAACAAAACAAACCTACACACATTAACAGTGAGGTAGGCTTGTCAGGCACAGCTATTTTTCGGTCTGTCTTCATGTATTTTGTTTTTAAAAGTGCTTGTCTATTTCTCTTAACATTTCCTTAGTGCCTTGTGTATTCTCAAAAATGTTTGGTCTTTCAGGGTCTTATTTATTTTGCAAGGGTAGAAGGAACTGAAACTCAAGGAATTTAAATTCTAGAAATTTTAAATACACAGTGTGTGACCTAATACATTATATTTACAGCTGTATAAAGAAATAAGTCGGATAAACAAAGTTTTAGATTTTTAGTGTGGGTTTCACTTCATTGTCAACATGTATTATCAGCAAATAATAAAATATGGTGTTTTGACATTAGCTTTTTAAAGAAAGTATTTTCTCTAATGGCTACTATTAAGCAAAACCACCTGGGAACCAGAAAACTGTCAAAAAGGAATTTAGAAGACACTTTCATAAAACAACTTTTCTCCTCAGAGATTTAAGCTTCATTTCTTTAAGTGTGTATCATATTTATCAATTGAAGAAAGCAACTAACATTTACAAGAGTGAATTAGAATCTAGATTTTTAAACTGATATTTTCAAAACCTTCCTGTCAGTCTCAGAATGAAGAAAAGGAGTACTAGTGGCACCTTAGAGACTAACCAATTATGAATCTACTGTGAATATAGTAAATATTTTTTTCCCTCTGAGATTCATCCCAATACACTACCTATTTTTTGCCACTCAGTCTCTTATTTATTTGTGTTTGTTGGGGCTGTGGCTTGAAAGCTTTTCTCCTTAATAGCTCTTTGTCTGTATTTTTCACCTCATTTTGTTTCAACCGCTTCTATTAATCTGATCTGCTTTGACATTATTGGGATTTTAAATTGCATGCAACTGACTGGTGAAGTTCAAAACCTTTCACTCTCTTGCAGAGGTCAACACACTAGTATGTAAAACCAATGCATGGATACTGAGTGTTTTTGATTTGTTCTAAGTCTCTTAGACTAGCTTGTAATCTCTACAGATAATGAGGATGCATTTGTCACAGAAATTTGTTTCCAGCTTAGATCACAGGATGTTAGACAAGAATTTTTGTTCAGTTATAAAGGAGAGAAACAGGTTTATTATGCCTTTATTAAATCATAAGCCTGTTTACTTTGATAGTGGTGAATGTCTGGTTCATTTCCAGGTTGTCCAACACTGCAGAAGATTTACTCACCAGTGGGAACAATGCATTCTTTGGGGAGGAAAAAAACAAACAAACCAGTGTTGAAATTGTGTCATTATTAGCCTGATCCTCAGGGGGTTGAGCACTGATAACTTGCATTGAAATAAATTAACCAAAGAGTGCAGAGAGTATTCATAAAAACACATACTGGTGCTTCTGGGAGAGTGTGACCAGAGTTTCTCAGTGCCAAAGTAAAACCCTGATGAGGTTGCAGATGGTGGATCCCAAGGCCAGTACAGAGCCCTGCTGACTTAAATGGAGCTTCACGCAGGCAAAGGGGCCTGCCTGCACAGAGCTCATTGTAGCATGGAGAGTAAAACAGTCACTTCTGAGATGGGAGTTATTATCTTTTAAGGACATCCCAGTTGTGTTAATGACAAAGTACAGCTGTACAAAACACTCTTTTATGTAAATGAAACCCATACATTAGAACTCATGGTTTGAATGTACCCAAGTCACTGAGTGTGCTCTGTAGAAATTTTTCACCTGTGGCAAGACTGAAAACTGAGTTACATACAATTTGATGAAAATGTAAAGATTTTATTATTTGCTGCTTTTTCCAGAAAATGTTTGAAAATTTCCAGTGAGTTGCAGCTAGAGCAAGCTTTTGAGTAGGCCAGGGAAACATTTTTTTCAGCCACCCCCTCCCTCAGAAAATGTAACTGACTCCTCTCCACCTTGATCACCCCATTGGGCACTGTACATCACTGCCAATGTGTCTCAAAGGACACTTGCCCAACTAAACTGGAGACTTGGGGGCTGGTAGGCTTTCTCTGCCACTGGAAGCTTTTGTGTATATCCTGTTGAATTTTAGCACATATGGGCCAGATTGTGGCCTGTCCAGTATACCAACATAGGAGGTTAAGGAGGCATAAAACACCTTTTTATTCCATTGCATTTGCTTATCTGCATCGCTCAGGGCAAACAGTCTCCAGGGAGTCACTGCATTCCATCCTACATGTAAGGGAGAGGAGTGAGGCTCTGATCTGCCTCAACATGCTGGCCAGTGCAACTAGGGAAGCCATATCTCTAAGGTATGACCTTTCCTACCCATATAGCCAGTTAAAACTCCTATCTAGGCTCTCATCCTCTTGTCTCTTGATTACTGCAACATCTTTCTCTCCGGCCTTGACAAATGGAATCTTGCCCCGCTCATATCCATTCTGAATGCAGCTGCAAAGACCATTTCCCTAGACTGTCATTTTGACCATGTCACCCCTCTTTTTGCATCCCTCCACGGGCTGTCTCTTCTCTAGCATATCAAACATAAACTACTTGCCTTCATGCTTTTTAACTGCTCCTTAAAACTCTTCTTTGCTGTGAAGCCTCAAAAAACTTGACAATAATTAGCCTGCTGGTATGCTGAGACCATTGCCTATCAAGCTGACCGCTATTCTCACATTGTTTCCTGGTTCTACCTCCTTGCACTCCCCATGTCTCTGTATCCATCTGTTGTCTCTTGTCTTATACTGAGTCTGTAAACTCCTTGGAGGAGGACCTGTTTTTTTGTTCCTTGTATAGTGCCTAGCACAGTGGTCCATGACTGGGGCTCTTCGGCCCTATGATAATACAAATAATAATAATGATCTGTGCAGATAAGGCTGACAGATTACTTCTTCCCAAAGGAAGGGAGGGACCCAGAATCAGAATGCGGCTTTCTGAGTCAGATTGGTTTCTGGTCTGCCTGTCGGGTAATGCAAGTATGTGATATCCCTTGCTCAGGCAAAGCCACAAATCTGGCAAAGCCACAAATCTAGTCCTATATTAGTAGCCCTTTTTTTGGCAAAAAATAAATTCTAATGATGAATATCAGTTATTTTAGTCTAAGTAACTACTGTACTACTTTATCCATGGAGAATTTTCTTCAAGACAAAGTTTTGTAGCTGACCTTTAAGGAACCATATGGGGGGCTGTTCAGTATTATTTAACACCAGATCTGTCACCATAAATCCTATAAGGTTCTCTTAATTTCACTGAAGTAGGATTAGTAATTGGGACTTTAAGATTTAGATTGCCTGCCTTTTTTGGACTATGTTCTTTACCTTTTACTGGTACTCTGTAACCTTCTGTAGATAGGTTTAGCTTTTAGAATAATAATTGACATTGACATTAGAAGAAATACATTAGCTATGTGTAAATTCTCAATGTAAATCAGTTGTTATTATTAAGCCAGCTTTACATTATAACCTCTCAGTATAAATGATGATGACCAACCAAAGAAAGCTTGTCCCTTCTATCTCTTACACAATGTATTCAATTTATTCATTCTAACAAACTACTAGTTCACCACTAGCTTGACTGCTTCTGGTGTTTCTCCCTGGCAACTGCTCTGCCCACAAACCTAGATCCTCTCCCTGCCAGTTCTACTTTCCTTGTATCCTGGTGGTTTAATGCACCTGTACCTGGGAGGCAGCAAAACCAACTTAATACTTTCCCAGCAGGATCAACACCTGCAAATAGGATGCTATGCGCAAACACTACTAGTTTGTTACACAAAGTTATATGGCATTTATTGTGCATTATTGCATCGTGTTTTAAAAAGCATAGGACGGGGATACATTTAAATAAGTAAATAAAAATAAGGAAGCTTGAGTCATAAGAAATGTGTTGCTCCTTTCTTGGCCAGGAAAATTTCCTTGGTAGCTCTTATACATTTTACCTGTTGTTTCAAGGACTGGAATAAGTCATTGATATGTACAACTTATATTTACCACCAAAGTGATCGGAGCCTGAGGAATGTCTTGGAGTTGTGCCAACAGAACACTATACATTATGTGTGGAAGTTGGACAGCTTGGAGGCCATAGATCAAAAAGGAATATGTTCCTCCTGATCTGGAATATCAAAAACCACCAGCTACTTGACAATTAAAGCTGAAAAGGAAGAAAGGAGAGAAAAAATATTGATCAGCATAGGTGGACCAAGTTTTTGAATCCTTTACAATTTTTTCTATACTTTGTCCAGGTCAATGGAAATATCGCCTTATCTCAAAAGACTTTATATTGTCATTAATCTAATGTGCAATATACATAGGAAAAGACATTTTGTTATAGGCCTTTTTCAAATATTGGATTCTGTAAATGCTTATTTTGACAGTATAGTAAACACTTCAGAAAACACTGATCCCTAGTTGTTGGATAATAGTGTAACCAAAAGGAAATAAACATACACAACATTTTCAAGTGGTTCTAGTAGGATTGAGAGGAGGTTCTTTGACAGGTTGCTTTACCCAGAATGTTGTAATATCCCCTTTCTAAGCATACTGGTAAACTATGCTGAACATCCTAATAAGGAAGATTTCATTAAAATGCTGCAAGGGTAAGATCTTTGCCTTCCACTAGAGAAGATTTTGTCAAAAATATTTTATTACAATCCTAGCTGGATTTTAAAATTGTTTTATTCACTTTTAGCCATCTCACTTATTACTTTACTGTTGGAAATATTTTTAAAATATCAGTTCTTAATAAGGGAATTTAAAAATCACAGCATGTGTCTCAGTCCCTCAGTTACATGACAAATGTGGCATCAGGGATACAAATATCATTATGTTGATAAATTACTGATGGCATAATGATTATGGAAATTGTCATCGACTGATCATCAGTCACAATTTATTTCAAATCAATGTCTACAATTTGTACCCTGTTTGGAAGTTTTATCAAACCCCCTCTGGTATAGTACGGCTCTTCATAGATAACTTCCTCCTAAGAGCATTATAGCTTTGTCATGCATCATCTGCTGTTCATGAATGGAACCGTTCAATGAGCCCATGGCCTCCGGCAATCCAAATTAGTTAGATGAACACTGAGCTACCGCACACTCTTAGGCAAACTCTATTGGCAAAACACTTTAATTTAAGAACCAGCACATGTGCCAAATTGCAAAATTCCTCCCTAGATACACAGAATTTCACTATTTTTTCTTTCCAATTGGCAATAAATGATAATGTTTGAATCTAATACACTGTTAAATTGCAAATAAATTGTTGTGGAATCATGACATAATAGGCTTTTACATCTTTAAAACAATCTCTGTACCAGGAAACATAATATGTACTTTTTTGCCTTGGACAATTTCATTATTTCTTTCCAACACATTTAACAACTCTAGTAATTTTATATAAGTATAGCACAAGCAAGTAACTCCCTATAGTATTATTAGTTAATATTTTTCTAATTTTTAGTTCTTTGCCATTTGTAAGAGATTATCTACATAAGAAGCTGTGACTATGAACACTAGTTAATGATGAATAAAGATCTTTCTCAGAAAGCATCTGTTTCCTCTCCTTTGTGCCAAGGTTGGGACTTGAGTTCAACCATTCCAGCCTCTGTCCAGCTGCTGTCCCAGCTGATCTGAAGTATTAGGCTCAGGGCTTGTTTTCATGGAGGATAGGTCCATCAATGTCTATTAACCAAGATGGTCACGGATGGAATCCCATGCTCTGGGTGTCCCTAAGCCACAGACTGCCAAATGCTGGGACTGGACAATAGGGGATGGATCACACAATAATTGGCTTTTTCTGTTTATTCCCTCTGAAGCATCTGGGATTGGCCACTGTCATAAATATAAAGGGAAGGGTAAACACCTTTAAATCCCTCCTGGCCAGAGGAAAAACCCTTTCACCGGTAAAGGGTTAAGAAGCTAAGATAACCTCGCTGGCACCTGACCAAAATGACCAATGGGGAGACAAGATACTTTCAAAGCTGGGGTGGGGGGAAACAAAGGGTTCTCTCTGTCTGTGTGTTGCTTTTGCTGGGACCAGAGCAGGAATGCAAGTCAGAACTCCTGTAAAGAGTTAATAAGCAATCTAGTTAGATATGCGTTCGATTCTGTTTTGTTTAAATGGCTGATAAAATAAGTTGTGCTGAATGGAATGTATATTCCTCTTTTTGTGTCTTTTTGTAACTTAAGGTTTAGCCTAGAAGGATTCTCTATGTTTTGAATCTGATTACCCTGTAAGGTATTTACCATCCTGATTTTACAGAGGTGATTCTTTTACTTTTTCTTCAATTAAAATTCTTCTTTTAAGAATCTGATTGCTTTTTCATTGTTCTTAAGATCCAAGGGTTTGCGTCTGTGTTCACCTATGCAAATTGGTGAGGATTTTTATCAAGCCTTCCCCAGGAAAGGGGGTGTAGGGCTTGGGGGGATACTGGGGGGAAAGACGTTTCCAAGTGGGCTCTTTCCCTGTTATATTTGTTAGATGCTTGGTGGTGGCAGCAATAAGGTCCAGGGACAAAAGGTAAAATAGTTTGTAGCTTGGGGAAGTTTTAACCTAAGCTGGTAAAAAAAAGCTTAGGGGGTTTTTCATGCAGGTCCCCCCATCTGTACCCTAGAGTTCAGAGTGGGGAAGGAATCTTGACAGCCACAGTCGAAAAACAAGATACTGAGAAAAGCTAGTTTTTACTTTGAGAAGAAGTTTTTACTTTGAGAAACTTTTTAGTTTTTACTTTGAGAAAGAAGCTAATAACTCACTGCAAGTGGAGTCAGAGTTCCTCTTGAATTAACAACGACGGTTTATTATTTATGTATTTATTTATTTATTGAGAGGCATTAGCTGGAGTTGTTGTGACTAATATTATATATCTGTGGTAGGTAGTACCTAGAAGATCCAACTGAGATCAGGGCACCCTTGTGCTGGGCACTGTATAAAGTACATTGTAAGAGATAATCTCTACCCCAAAAGCTTATAATCTAAATAGATAAGGCAGAAATGAATGGGACAAAGAAAGGATTGTTATCCCCATTTAACAGAACTAAGACCCAGAGATATATTAAGAAGCTTTGGCAGAGCCAGGAATAGATCCCAGCCTTCCTGAGTTCCAGGCATAATCACAGACCATCCTTCCTTATCAGTGTAGTTATCCTGTAGCTCATTTGCAAATATGTCCTCTGCCTTGGTATGTGATGAGGTAGAAGAAGATGGAATAGAGGAGATCAGCTGAATCCTAAATCTGATCCTGTTTAGAAAATGCTGCAAAACTTTCTTCTTTGAAAATACATTTGTACCATAAGAGTGACACTCATATGACAAAAAGAAAAGGAGGACTTGTGGCACCTTAGAGACTAATATATTTATTTGAGCATAAGCTTTCGTGAGCTACCGCTCACTTCATCGGATGCATCCGATGAAGTGAGCGGTAGCTCACGAAAGCTTATGCTCAAATAAATGTGTTCGTCTCTAAGGTGCCACAAGTCCTCCTTTTCTTTTTGCGAATACGGACTAACACAGCTGCTACTCTGAAACCACTCATATGACACTGACATATAATATGTCAATAAACAATCCAATAAACCAATCCAATCCAATAAACCAGTATTTTAAAAAAAAGGAAGGAAAGAAAGAAAGAAAGACAAAAAAGGGCAGTGAAGGGGGAAATGCTAGAGATCCATCGTCACTGTGGTGTCTGGGAACAATTTATAGATCTTAAATTGGGTCACTAACATTTCAAATAAGTGCAAAAAACCACCATATCCCACTACAGAGAGAGAGAGAGCTGAGAAAAATCTGACAATAAGCAAAGTGTCTGTGACTTCAAAGTTTGTTGTTGGTGTAAGGCCGGAGTAAAGAGATTCATCTAGCAACTTTTTGTAAATTCAGCTTAGGATCCAATATACTTTTGGTGAAAGAAAATTCCACAGGCATACAGGCATACATGCACCACCAAGACACCTTGTCTTCAGCTCCTATGATATTCATCCACTGGAAGTTAGTTCCAGTACCTGGACGTGTCTAAGATACGTAGTAGGTAAAAGATGGAGTCTCTTAGATAATTGAAATATAACTACTTCATAAAGCTTGCTGAAGTCCTTCCACGAACTTCCATGGGATTTGAATCAGGCCCTAAGCCCTTGACTTTTACTTGGAAGTAATAGTGGGAACAGCCTATCTCAATCAGAATGTAAGAAGCTGCTTTCTGTACTTAATGGTGCTTTCATTTTGATTTTGTGGTTAGACCCAGGTCGAGTATATTACTGTAGTTGACTCTAGAGGTAACAATAGATAAGATGTTTAGGGCAAAGTTTGCACCAAGAGAGATGGGCATAATGTCCTCATTATTCTCAGGGTTTGTCTACTTGATGCTGCAGTGCAAACAACTTAGGGCAGTTAGGCTGCAACACGTAAGAGCGCTCTACAGTTCACACCCCTCTAGTTAGCATCATGGTGCCATGTAGACAAGCCCTGAGATGCAAAAAGCACTTGTAGTCACCGAGGTAATCTCAGAGAATACAGAAGCAGTGAAAAGTCTACTAAGACCCTGAGATTGTGGACTACTTTGACAGTGGTTTCTGCCCTACTGTGAATCATGGGTCTATTCCGCAAGGGAATCAGCTCTGCAGTCTAATATCTGATTAACTATTAAAATGTTAGTGGAAACATTCCATACACTTTCATTGACTTTGGAGCCATTTAAAGTCACTTGTATTGTGGAAGTTGAAGAGACTGAAACAATATATGAGATGAAATATTATGGGAGCACTGGGCATGCACTCAAAACTGAAAACCTTAGCTACAGTATTTTAATATATATTTTAAGTTATGAATAGAAAATACTATCAGAAAAAAATATGTATTTTTAAAATAAAGCCCATTTTGTCAGGGTTTTTTCAGGTAGCTTCTTCAATATACAAAACAGTGACAAAAATGTAGCTAGGGATACAGAGGGCCTGGGAACATGATTTACCATATAAATTGTTCTGGATATTAGCAGAATTCCACTTAGCAGAAGGAAAAAGCACTCATGAAAAAATGCAGGTGCAGCTATTGCAAGCAGCATAAAATAATTATTGAATCTTGGCTAGGTTCCAAGCACAAATATTTGTGCATAAGAAGTTGGATCCATAGCTTCAAAGAGCATGCTGCAGGAAGCATCATTCCACAAAAGCTATCTGTCACATATCTTTTTTCAGGCACTTGAATGATTTGTAAAGCTGATACTACTATGTGCTGCTGGCAGTGTAACAAGCAAGTGTTATTTGCTACTCACACTTTGGTTTATTGGTGTTAAGGCCAGAGATTCTACCTCACATAACTAGATGTGTTCAATGGAATTGCCGGTTTACATGTTCTTTGTGAGTTGTGCTAGTAGTGAATTAGTGAGGGTGAGAATGGGTTTTGGCATCAGGATGATTTGTATATCACATGCTGCACTCATCTGTTTGTAAATATTATTATATAGTATGCTGCTGCCCTTGCTTGACCTCCTTGGTATATCCATAGACTTGAACTGGTCTCCTTACAGGCTACATATTGCCTTACTTGCACAAATCTTGTATTCCATCTTGATGACATCAGTGCACCAATTGCCTTCTTGCTGCCACCAATAGCATACTTAATTTACTACCAATGCCTTCCATAAGGTAGCATCTGCCTGGGCAATACATACTGTACCCACACTATTCACCATCATAGATTGAAGAACATGTGAATGAAGTGTGCGAATTGATCCACAATTTCTAAAACCTAGGCTGTGCTAGTCTAGGCTGAAGACACTGGTGTCTACATGTGCAGTGGTTGCTTTTTCAATTTTTCCAGTTTGACTTAGACAATTTGATAAATTTATCTTTGGTGTTTGTAGTTGTAACAAAGTCAGGCTGGGCAGCTGCAAGGGAGTGGTGGAAGACAAGTATGTTAGCCCTAGAATGTTAAAGCCCTTTTTCCCTATAAGCTGAGAAGGGGTTACCTCAGATCAATTAAGAAGACCTGAATACAGTTAAGGGCTGCTTGAGACCTTTACAAACCCCTCCTCTGGAGAAAGAGAGACACACACATTCCTGCATTGGTAGTGGTGAAGAGGAGATAGGTTTCTCCAGGGTGAGAGGCTGCTTTCCTCCCTACATGGGAAACAAAGTAAACTGAGTGCCTCTTCAGGGGAAGTAATGACACCTTGGGGCCAACAACAGAACAGTACCCCCCACACACACAGCAAGAGAGCATGGAAAGGTATCCCCCCCCTTTGTTTTATGTTGGCAAATCTGCTTCTTTGTTTGGTGGAGGAGCACTCTTTGGGCCTGCCTTGAAAATACTGAAAAGTAAACAAAGGGGAGGAAAAGCACTGATCAGTATGGGACTACTTTACCCCAGGCCCTGCCACCACCACAGAGGAAAGCGCAAGTACAGTGAGGCAGAGGTGCCTTGCCACAGTGGTATTCTGTATGCTTATAATAGACAATACCCATGAAATATGGCAAATACTGAGATAACATTATTTGTCAGTTGACAAGTTTTAAGCATGATAGTGTGTATTGCCTACATCCATATCCATGTTGGACTTCTCAAGCAAAGGAGAATTATGCTTTCCATAGTCTTAAAGATGTGCTAACTTAGATGAACACTCCTTTCTTGGTGCAAAGTTGTTTTTCCATCCATTGCATTCATGTTTGCTTAGTGTTTTTAAGCCTGTGGAAATGAATGATAGATCAGGTCCTTAAAATTTACAATTAATCTTCCCAAACTGGAAACATTCTGTATTTGAGTACCAGTTAATAGTTCCATTTATTTTCTGTGATACAAGTTTTAGAAATTATGTTTCTTGATAATCAATTTCCCATTAGATTAGTATTTTTAAATTAAATATTGTTTTGTAACACATTTTACCATGTGTTAATTACAGGCTGGAAGTAACATCTTATTTTGAAATATTGAGATAATTTCATCTGTGGTATGTGCATCTGTGATTCTCTTTTCTGAGTTCTTTATTTTTAAATGTAAAGAGACTTCCTACATGTTTTCTTGGTAGCGAGATGGTGAGATGATTCAAGGTGGTGCTTTGTCTGTATGTCTTTAAGGCCAAGTTTTGAAACCTGAGTGTCTAAACTTAAGCTGCTAACTCCATATTTAATCATGTAAATATGAGACCTGATTCTTAAAGGTTCTGCTCATCTGCCAGTCCCGTAGAACAGGAGTTCTCAACCAGGAGTATGTAGAGGTCTTCAGGGGGTACTCAACTCATCTAGATATTTGCCTAATTTTACAATAGGTTACATAAAAAGTCCTAGTGAAGTCAGTACAAAATTAAATTTCATACAGACAATGACTTGTTTATACTGCTCTATATACTATACACTGAAATGTAAGTGTAATATTTATATTCCAGTTGATTTATAATTATATGGTAAAATTGAGAATAAGCAATTTTTCAGTAATAGTGTGGCTGTGACACTTTCGTATTTTTATCTCTGATTTTGTAAGCAAGTAGTTTTTAAGTGAAGTGAGACTTGGGGGGTACACAAGACAAATCAGATTCCTGAAAGGGGTACAGTAGTCTGGAAAGGTTGCGAGTCACTGCTGTAGACCTTGGTCGAAAACCTTTTGACTTTATGGGGCTTTCCATTGGTGCCATATACTCCAGTGAGATATGTGATTACTCAGTACTTCTGAAAATGAGAGCAATTATACTGAGGTACTGACACATGGATTTAGGATCCTAATTTTAGGCAACCAGTTTTGAAAATGCGGGCCTAAAATGTATACTTGTTCTTTCCTTGTTTTCCTTAATCTAAAATAAAAGTAATCTGAACTGAAATTACATATTTTGTGCTCTCTGTGTAGAAATCATGATTTATCTAGTTATATTGCCAGCCAGTTTTGAAGACTAATCAGTTTACCAACATGTTTGGACAATCAATTGTTTCAACATAGTTGGCTAAATTTTATTATAACGCTTATAGAAAATATTTTCAGCATATTGAATTAAATAATAATGAAATCATATATTATCTGCTCAAATATGAATCTTGAATCACATAAGAACTATTTGGTTGGCATTTAAACAACCAAAAACTGAATTATGGTATTTTTGGGGAAGGAAATTACTTCCTTACTGATCACTTATAAGAACCAGTATATGCCAAATTCAGCCTGACACAATTTACATTGCTAAGAATATTATCCACCAGGGCAAAACTATTATGCCATAGCAAATCTGACTGCACATTAAGTTATACAGTGGAATAAATCTAGACCAAGATGAAGCAATGCATGACAGCACTGCATGCTGTAGTCTAGTTTCTGTTTGGTGCAACTCTATCTTAAGGGTGAAGACTGCTGCAATTTTTCCATGATTGTTACTAATAGAAGCAGTCATGCCTACTTATCAATGTGTCCCTGTCAAAATGGCAAGGTTTGGATCGCCACATGTGAAAATGTCCGTTAGCCTAAGTGCCAAGTATCAGAAGGGTAGCCGTGTTAGTCTGTATCCACAAAAACAATGAGGAGTCCGGTGGCACCTTAAAGACTAACAGATTTATTTGGGCATAAACTTTTGTGGGTAAAAAACCCCACCTCAAATAAATCTGTTAGTCTTTAAGGTGCCACCAGACTCCTCGTTGTTTTTGTTAGCCAAAGTGAATTTGCGTAATAAGAATTCTTCATGTGACTATTAGACCACAGCCTGCTAGATTCAATTCAGTAGTTAAAAGCTGATGTCTGTGATTGATTTGGGGATGATGCAATCACTTATTTTATTTTGGTTGATTTTTTTCCACCCTTTTCTTCATTGGCCTCCCCAGCAAAAGAAAGTTATAGAGTCACTACAACTTTGGAAGGGAAAGAAATTGAATTCTGAATTCCCAGTTTTTGAGAATTCAGCAAGTGTTATATAACTGTATCGAATTTCTTTAGTCTTTGATCATGAGAAATAGACAGTTCAACATCTAATATAAATGAAGATTTGCAATAATAGGAATTTTTTGAAGTATACATGGTAGTAAATGGTCATTGAGATTATGTGCTTTGGTGTAAATGTATCATGTTTTTTTAATCATGGAGTAGGCACCACGGTTGATTATCAGGCTTATGGGGTCAAAGGTCCTACCTGGTGATTATACATTTTATGTGTGTAAAATTCCTACATACAGTCTAATGTAGCAAAGTTATTTTTATGGAGTAACAAGAGTTCCTAGAACTTTCACCAAAGAACTGATCATCAGCTCAGTGAAGTACTCATGAAGAATCCTGATTTATTTCACAGCATATGGAGACATTTGCAGGCTGCAGATTACTTACCTATCTATCTATCTATCTGACTTTGGAAAGATTTAAGTACTATTTGGAGACACATGAGTCCTTGACATGAATCTTTAACTTGCTTCAAAAAACATATACTTAGATATAAAACTATAGAATTTGTTATGGATAAGTTTTAAAAAATGAGATTAGTATTCATCTATACTTGCATTTAAAATTTACAAATAAATACACTTCTCATACAAATTAAATAATGAAATAAAGTACTGACTAAATATGTCAGATATTACTTTGCCGATGATTATCAGACATCAGTTTGCCTGTTCAATAATAGTTGAAAAAACACCATCTTTTCTTATTCAGTGTAATTGTAAACAAAACCCACCTTGTACTCTCATGATCATGCACGTCAAACAAGACCTTTTTCATCTTCCAAGAATTATCATTTAATAATCTTTGGAGCTGTATAATTTTGTTTAGAGCTATTAGTGGCACCTTGTGTCAGATAGCCATCAAATTTGTTTCTATGAAAGAAAGAAGAATAAATATTTCATGACTACAGCTTTTGAAGAACATTCTGTCTTTCATTCTTGGGCCAGTCTTTCAACATATATGCCAATCAGACGTCTTTAACAGATATAAAATGCATTTTGTCTCCTTGTCATTGAAGAATGTAAGGATCGCAAGATGCATATGAAATATTCAGCACGTAGACAAAAATCTGAACACTGTACAAATTGCTGAGCCCTACAATCACTACTTATCTGTTCAGTTTGTACGTACTTCCTCATCTTTGGCCTTAATGCCTTTTAAGACTGTGAAGAGCCATAGTTTGTCACAATATCTCTGGAACATAATATATCTTGATAAGTAACCACAGAGATAGTATTTAACATTATGACCTTGTAGCAATTCTTACTTGCTTAGCTCTACAAATGATTTCAGGAGAGTTCAAAGTGATACAAAGCTTATATTTCCTTCTACCTATGAATTCCTTTTGGTTGCCTGTTTGGTTATTAAACTTTTGTTGTTACACATTTGGCTGTTTGCTGCAAGCTCCATGAAGAATTACTGCTAATATCTATCTAGGTCCAGTCTTAATTCACTTTCTAAAAAGTAGGATTCCTGTTTACTGTCACTGAAATGATCATGCATAGACTGTTCAGATTATTCAAACTTTGAGCCAAATCCAGACCAGGCATAACCAATCATAATTTCACTAATTTCAGTGGAGTTGTATCCAGTAACATCAAATCTACTTTTGGCCTGTTATCTTTCTCTTTAGGGCTGTGTGAACCATGACCTTTGTATGAACCCATACCTGTCATTCTGATCCATGCTACCCACTTCATGGAGTTGTTTGTGTACTTATGAAGCTATTACATTTTGTGTTGCTCTCCTCTGTTAGTTAAATGGTAGAGAAATGACAGGATGTTGTTTTAAACTACTGCAGTGACAATGGAATTTTGCAAAGCAATAGCTGACAGCATTTCAGCCCTAGTGTTGTACTCTGAAAAGTTGGCAAAACTAAAGCTTTAGGGAGAATTAAACCTTTGATTGAATGCATTAACTTCACAAAGAGCAAAGAAGGATTGAATATTCTTTCTGTACTCTAAGTTCTTTGCTACACTTGTTTTATTTTTTTCCTTGTCTTTTTTGGCTGAACATAAAGAATGTCAGATTTCTTTAAAGAAATGGAAGGAATGCATTTTTAACAAAACCACATTGGCTTGGTCCATTACATCAGTGAAGGTTTATTAATACAGGCTAACAAGCAAAAAGCCTACATAAAGAGAGAATATGTACTGAAACACTGGATGTTTGTTAGGGAGCAGGGAATGTGGTCTACACTATCTATTGAAAATGAATCCCTAGGATTCTAGACAAGGAAAAATAATTCTAGTGAAAAATATGGCACATGGAATTCATGCAATTCATAGATAAAAATCTAAGAATTGAACAGCCATAAAGCCTCTGATTTTCAAATAACTAAAAGTAGGAAACTCTTGTGGTATGGAAGCAGATCATTGACTGAGCAAAGCACGTCTGTGCACTCAGCTTCATGGGCATTTCTTTTTTGTCTATAATGCAACAACATCTGGTCAGTTCCAAAACTTCAGGGAATGTTCTACAGACAAGGTAGCGATATGTCACTCCTGTGTTGGACTCTAACTAATCCGCAAGCCAGGAACTGGTCTGGTGACTCCCAGGGCAGATATATACGCCCCACAGGAGGAACAGCATCTCAATCTACTCCATTTCACCCCAGAGCTTCGAACGCTCTCCTTCCTGATTGTGGCAACAGATTGCCCAAGCCTTAGCCTGCTCCAGCCCTGTTCCTGGTCCTGCTTTAGCCTTGCTCCAACTAAGCTCTGGAGTCCTAATTCTGGCTCTGACCCCATCTCCGACCACTAGGCCTGACCATCCCCATCATGGTTTCTGACAGTGGGTGAGGTAATATATTTTATTGAACTAACTTCTGTTGGTGAAAAAGACATGCTTTTAAGCTTACACAGAGCTCTTCCTAAGGTCTGGGAAAGGTACTCAAAGTGTCACAGCTAAATACAAGGTGAAACAGATTGTTAACCGTAAGCAGGACCCAGAGAGAAGGGTAAGGATGGTGGCAGGAAGAAGCTGGGACCTGGAGAGGAAGTGGGGGCAGGGGCACACCTTCCCCCATACATGGATGGAGATTGGGGGACATTGCCCCTCCAAACTGGATATGTTGTAGAGGTGATGCGTGGGGAGAGTGTCCGGATTTTTGCCTTTCATTTGGCCCTGCTCTCTCCCCAAGCCCTGCTGTGTGGGGCTGGCTCCATACCCCACCAAGGAACATTCAGGAAGGGAGTGAGCAGCGACACCAGGGACTCTGTATGTCCAGATCAGTTTCCCCACATGGGCTGGGTAACTCCAGGCTCAGATGGGTGTAGTCCTTGGTGCCCATTGTCATCGTGTTCGACATCATGGCCCGGTCTGGCGCACACACAGCCACAAAGAGCAGAGCTGCCCCCACTGTGCCAACTAGGGACTAAGTGCACAGATGGGCCCCACAGAAACAGCACCCCCTCCAACACAGCCCCTTCCTGCGCTCGGAGCTACACCCCTCCCATACAATCGCCTGGTGTCCAATTTTTGACAGGAACACCTGGTGGAAAAGGGATCCTGGCAGCTCCGATCAGCATTGCTGACTGGGCCATTAAAAGTCCGGTTTCCACAGGGCTGGCAGGCTCCCTACCTGGCTCCATGCTGCTCCCAGAAGCGGAGACATGTCCCTTTGGCTCCTAGGTGTAGGGGCAGCCACGGGGGCTCCCTGCACTGCCCCCGCCCTGACCGCCGGCTCTGCAGCTCCCATTGGCTAGGAACCGTGGCCAATGGGAGCTGCAGGTGCAGCACCTCTGGGTGAGGGCAGTGCACAGAGCCTCTGTGGTTGCCCATGCCAGCCACTTCCTTGAAGTCACCTGAGGTAAGCACCACCTGGAGCCCACACCTCTTACTCCCTCTCACACCCCAACCCCCTGCCTCAGCTCTGAGCCACCTCCTGCACCCAAACTCCCACCCAGAGCCCACACCCTGCACCCCCTTCCACACCAATCTGCCTGCCCCAGCCCTCAGCCCCCTCCCATGCTCAAACCCCCTCCCGGAGCCTGCACCCCCCTCCTGCACCCCAATCCCCTGCCCTAGTCCAGAGCCCCCACCCCCTGCACCCTGAACCCCGCATTTCTGGCCTCAGCCCAGAGCCTGCATCCCCATCCCAGAGCCAGTACCCCCTCCCAAACCCAAACCCCTGCCTCTACCCAGAGCCCCCTCCCACACTCCAAACCCCTCGGCCCCACTCCCCCAGCCTGGAGCCCTCACCCCCTTCTAAACTCCAACCCCTTGCCCCAGCCTGGTGAAAATGAGCTAGTGAGCAAAGGTGGGAGAAAGTGAGCAAGGGAGGGAGGGGAGATGGAGTGAGCAGGCGGGGCCTCAGAGAAGGAGTGGGGGTGGTGCAAGGGTGTTCAATTTTCTGCCATTAGAAAGTTGGCAACTCTACTCTCCCAGCACACAGTCCCTAGCTCTGTGGTGGACAACCTACAGCCCATCAGGATAATTCTCTGGTGGTCCACCAGACTGTTTGATTACATTTCCACGATTGCCTGCAGCTCCCCATGGTCGCAGTTCACCTTTCCTGGCCAATGGGAGCTGCAGGAAGTGGCGCTCCCACCACTGCCCTAGCTACTTCCCTGCCTGCACCTTGAGCTATGCCCCTGCCTGCACTCAGCCTCTAACACCTCCCCTCCCCCGCACCGAGCTACCCCATCTCCCTGAGCTTTGCCTTTGCTGGTACACAACCCCTAGCTACCCCCTGCTTGCACCCTGAATGGTTTTCAAACTCTTTGATCTGCCCCTCCCCTTTGAGTTATAATTTTTGGTGGCACCCCTTCCCCCCCCACACACACAACCCACACAGGCTGGGTGGCCATCTGAGGTGAGTAAAGGGGTGGAGGTGGTACTCCCTTCCCAGCCCCCACCATGCAGAGCTGGCCCCCTGCCAGCCACTCACCACCCCCCTTCTCCCCCAAATATAGAACTCAAACTACGCCTATGAACAAAACTAGAGTTTTCAGGTGCCTAAGTAGCCCCTGGAATCACAGTTAAAATTGCCCCACTACCAAAATCTGAAATGGCACCCCGATCAGGGGGAGCGGGAAACAGGACACCAACACCACACACCACCCACACACTTAACCAATAACTGAAATTAGACCAAATTATTACAGCTCACAGGAGACTAGACTTATTATGTGCCCAGAGAGAGTAAAGGAGAAACTGAGGGCATGTCTCCACTTACCTCCGGAGCCATCGATCAAGAGGGGGTCGATTTATTGTATCTAGTGAAGACACGAATAAATCGACCGCCAAATGCTCTCCCGTTCACTCCAGTACTCCACGAGAAGCGTAGGCAGAGTCAATGGGGGAGCATCAGCAGTCGACATACCGCAATGAAGACACCGCGGTAAGTAGCTTTAAGCACATCAACTTCAGCTACGCTATTTTTGCAACTGACATTGCTTAAGTTAGAGCGACTTAGCTCGCCCCCTCCCCAGTGTAGACCAGGCCTGAGATGCACCAATCCCAATGTCCCTGCAAGGGTTGGGAAATGATTAAGTGAGATATATGTAGATAATTATGGCAACTGACCCACACACTGCAGACAAAGGTGAAAAACCCCCAGGGTCATTGGCAATGTGCTGGGGGGAAACCCTTTCCCAACCGTACATATGGTGATCAGATGGACCCTGAGAACTAGCAGCCAAGCACCTAAGAGGAAGAATGCTCGGTGCCACCTCAGTGCACTGGCTTACTCGACCCAGTGTCCCATCTCTAGCTGTGGCCATCTCTGATCCTTTACAGGAAAGAGACAGAAAAAGAGATGACATTGTAGGGAATTCTTTCCTGACCACTGAAGGTGGCCTGCTGAAGCCCCGAAGCATGAGCTTTTGGGAACATAATACTAATTGGAAGTGAGCCCCAAGGGCTGCTGAGTCCTGCCCCCCACGATTACAAGCAGCCCCATCGTACAATTGCACTAGGAAATTTCTCCAGCTCTCTGAAAACTAGAAACTCATTCCTCTGTTGGTTAGACACCTTCTTCTTCTAACTTTCCATTTCTTCTAATTTCCACCCTGAATTCATTCTTGGCAGTTTATACTCAGTTTTTCTTGTGCCAACATTGTTCTTTAGCTTAAATAGCTCTTCATCGGTGTTTACCCCCAGATGTATTTATAGAGTCGTATCCCCTCTCAGCCTTCTTTTTGCTAGGCTAAACAAGCCAAGGTCTTCTAGGCTCCTCCTATAAGATAGGGCCTCAGTTTCCCTGATCATCCTAGCAGCTCTTCTCTGCACATGTTCCAGTTTGAATTCCTCTTCCATAAACATGGATGACCAAAACTGTACACAATATTCCAATTCAATGGCATTAATACATCTGTCTCTATGGGAAATGCTCACCTGATACTTCCTAGGAATGAATTTCCCTTTTTCATCGCCACATCACATTGGTGGCTCATAGTCACCCATGATTGACTCACACATCTAGATCTCTCTCCTCCTCTGTTGATTTCAACTGATATGCCACAGCTTGTAGCAAAAATTCTTCTTCTTAGACCCTAAATGCATGACCTGGCACTTCGTACTATTGAATTTCATCCCGTTGTCACTAGAGGGTACAGGACAAAGTAGCTGTAAGTGCTGGGACTTGAGGGTGTCAGTAACCCTCCATAAAATGCATCTCTAACCTGCATCCTGGTCCTTGTTACCGCTCCCTCACTGCCTACATATTCCTTCCCTCTACCTATTTACTGCAGACAGAAGCTGCTGCCAACGCAGATCATAGGCAGCAGACTATTAAGCTGCTCCATCTGATTGGGTGTACAGCTCAGCCTAAAGAAGCAACGCTGTGTGTGACCATCTAGTAATCTGTAGTTTTACTGTTTTCTTCCTGCATTGATTTCCTCTTCTGATATTCAAAAGCCTGTTACAGCCGTTTGTGACTGTAACCCGAACGTACTACCAAATAGAAAAAAACGTGCAGGCAATTGACTGAAACAAAAAGGTGTACTATGATTACCAGAAATGTGTTATCTGCGTAGAATTTAAGAGGGTGGTTAACCTTGTTACTGACTGCTGCTTCTCTGTGTAAAACCCCTGTACGTTACCGCCTGTGCTGAACACAAGTGAATAGAGGAGGGGTTGCTTGGCAGTTATTGTTTTTCAAGGAAGCTAAGGGAAATGTTTGTCTGCATATTTTTCATTTGTGGGTACTTTTGGAGACAGTTAAATGATAATTACACTGCTGGTCATATGTATGCTAGATTCTATGGTAAAAAAGTTCTAGTCCCCTCAGTGTCTGATCAGGGTAGCATGACTGAATGTGCACAAAGAAGATAATACAGACTGGCAAAAGGAAAGAGATGAAGCTTTGTGTAGATGTACTTTGCTCATTGATAAAACTAGCAATGACCTAATCAGTGGCTATTTGAGTCTTTTAACTTGGGGTGGGGGGGGCTCCCCCCTCCCAACTATTTTTATCCTAGATAGATGTATCCTGATCTCATGGCCCATATCCTTGCTTCTGTGGCTCTTAGAAATCTGTTAACTGCACTTTTCTTCCGCTTGCTTTTTAGTGCTTAGCCTAGCTCTTTCTTACTAGATATGTGTTTCAGTAAAGGATGCAGTGCTATTGCAGCCTAGGAAAATTCTGAATACATTTATGCAATACTTTCCTAAATAAATTCTTAGATAATTGGAACATTACATGGGAATGTTGCTAGTTCAATGTTTATGATAGATTAATATAATTAGTTGTGTTGATGTGTTTGCACTCAAATGGCATACTCCATATATTCAAATACATCTCTAATTTACCGTTTTAAACAGCAACGGTAGGCATACGTCTTCATATAGAACTGTGCATATAATTAAAAAAATAACTTTACAGTTTGCTTCAAGGATTAATGCTGAATCTTATGAGCATTGAAGCCAGTGAGGAAAGCTGATGACAACTTGGGTATAAGGAATAGTGATGTGCTCCTCCAATCATCCCTCACATTGACTGTTAATATTAGGACACTATAGAAATTTGGTCAACTTTCCTAAATGCAAAACCAGACTTTTAAACATGAATCTTAAAGGGTTAAGAAAAAGAGAAAATAGGAGTGTCTGTAAAATATTAAAACAGGAAAATTCTCCTTCAAACGTGCTGTGTCTTAAGTAAGTAGTGACCAAATTGTGATAATCAGAAGGGAAAAGAACTTTAAACACCAAAGAGATTTACAAATCTCTCATTGAAATATTCACAGTAAAGTCTTTCATAATAGAGACCAAAACAAAAATGAAGTGCTATGGAAATGATGGACTGCAATGACTCATATTAGGAAGGTTGCGTGAGTGAATGGAAGAATTTTGAGAAGGGAAATAGAAGCAAGCTGCTCAAATGCATATGGTTGGAGAGGAGCACAAATCCTGATCTCCATCTGTACATAAAGTGGAAAAACAGATGGTTAACCTTCAGCTCTACTTTCCCGTTCCTTTGCAGAGGTGCTCAGAGGAAGATGGTGAGGCAGGACTGAACGTAGCACACCAGTCACATTCCTCAAGAGAAAGAAAGGAAAGAGTAGAAGGATATCTGCATAGGGAACTGGAGGAAACAATGTCTTGAAGGAAGGAGCATTTCACACCCATTCACTTCAGGACCCTGATGATAGCACATGTCTACAGTGCAGTAAAACACCTGCAGCTGGCTCATGTTGCCTGACTTGGGCTTGTGGGGCTTTGGCTGCAGGGCTATAAAATTGCAGTGTAAACATATAGGCTTGGGTTGGAACTGGGGCTCTGGGATTCTCCCTGCTTGCAGAGTCCCAAAGCTTGAGCTTCCACCTGTGTCCAAACATATACAGTGCAATTTTATAGTCCTGAAAGCCTGAGTCAACTGTCATGGCCCAGCCATGGATATTTTACTGCAGTGTAGACATACCAGTAATGGTTAAGGAAGCACTCTGAAGTTAGGCTGGTAGGAATAGAAGGCCCTGTTTGCTTATTAACTCTAGGATCATCCAGGTCAGTCTGAGTCTGCTTTGCATTCTGGAAACATCTAGTTCAACTAGATCTCTTCAGAGATTTAACACAGATGTTACAATTGAAACATAGCAATTATTATGTTGTCATCTTATTTGCACAGTCACTGTACCATAGTAATGCTAATATTCTAACACCCCACTGTGAGGATTTCTGGCTATGTAAAACTAGGGTATTTTGTTTTCCATCTTGTCAATAGTGCATTATGTACACCCTGAAGATAGTTTTTTAGGCGACCGACGTTCCTCCTTAAAGCTATTTTGCTATTTCACTTGGTGAATCACTCTGCCTACTTACAAATAGACATTGAACATTACCTAAAACCAGCAAACATAGTGGCCTGCTGTTCCCATTGATTTCGATACAGATTGAATTTTTCCCCATCCAAATTGTTCTTACTTCCTTGAACGTGTTTGTATTGAGTTAAGTCACAATGATAAACCATCACAGGAGAGCTGAATGTTTTAGCTATTTCTTGAATTATAATTTTGGAAATATTATTTTTAAATAAATATTTCTCTGTACATTTGGTAGAAAAACACTTCTTCAGTATGATTCTTCCTACCATAAATGAGGGATATGAGTATTGGTTATATAGATCTGTTAGTATGCTGAGTGACTGTTAGGCTTTGTATAGTCATCTGTTCTAGCATGTATGGATTATTCATTGTGATTTTATATACCTCTGTTGCTTTTATATTAACTACAATGTTACCTTCTGAAAACACACATGATCCTGAAATTATGAGAAACCTCAGAGGCACTTGGAAAGTACATTAAGATGCAGCCTCAGAGCAACTGTCTTAGCACTTACTCTGCATGTGAGAGAAAAGGAGATGAGCATGCCCTGATAGGCAGAATCAGCAACACTAGCCAATCCCTCCATTTCCTTGTGCATCAGAGCACTGGGAGGCAAGTTATGGGTACTCTCACACTGGTGTGAGAGTTCCTTCTCCCATTGTAGCATACCCAAAAAGGGCCAACCCTGAACTGGCTCTTAGAAAATTAGACACAACAAAAACAAAAAGTTTATATCCCATTTGTTTATTGTAAGCTATTATATTTTAAAATCCTGGAAAAAATACCTTGTCTCTGAAATGTTTGGCTGATTTCTGCATCAACTGCTTCTTTCAATGTGAAGACACTGTAAAGTAAATATGTAATAGTCCTTTGAGCAATACCTGGGAATGGGGTGGGATGCTGTGAAATAAGAGAGGAGTTCCTACATACATTCATTATGGTTCAGTTTCCTAACTTGAGGTACGTACTGTTACTTCTGTGATGGGGTTCCCTCACCACTGTGGCGCCTCCTGCTGGCTGTCCCAGGGATTAGTTCTGCTAGTCAGCGCGCCCTCTTTTGGTGGTGTCTTGCCACTTCTGCTCCAGGACCCGTGTCACTCCTGGACTGCAGCGTCCTCTTCATGGCACAGCTCTCTGGCTGAGTCATGCTCTGTTCTCCCCCCTTCCAGGGGAACTGCAGTCCGCTGTCCAGCCACTTCTCTAAGTGGCAACTGCAGCCAGTTGTCTGGACACTTCCTTCTTGTATTTGTGGGGTGGTACCTGGACCCACCCACGACTCTGGGTTCAGCCCAGGGACCCTGTAGATAGCCGCCACTTGCTGCGTCCCCTCCAACTACTCAGTTCATTTCCCTGGCCACTTCCCCATGGCCCCCGGTACCCTTTCGCCCTTGCCTCAGGGCCTCAGCCGTGAATCCCTGCAGCCAACCCAGAGCCATCTTTAACTCCCCCAGGTCACTACTAGCAGCATTGTTCTGTCCAAGGTGCTGGTGCTCCTTCCTCCTGCTAGGAGCCTGAGCTTCCCTCCTCAAGCTCCAGGCAGTTACTGAAACTGCTCTGCCCTGCAGTACTTCTTATATGGGCCAGTCCAGCTCTAATTGGCTGCTCCTCGCAGCCTCTCTCTAATTGGCTGCCTCCTGCGCAGCCACCCCAGGGTTCTATTAATCACTTATGGGCCAGTGTAGGGCAGATGCCCCATCATAACTTCTAACAAACAACAAAATGTGTGCTTCCATCTTTTGTTCTTCT
The DNA here is from genome assembly GCF_015237465.2 of Chelonia mydas. Taxonomy (NCBI): domain Eukaryota; kingdom Metazoa; phylum Chordata; order Testudines; family Cheloniidae; genus Chelonia; species Chelonia mydas. The sequence continues at coordinate 78,326,821 of NC_057852.1, forward strand.
GTGCTGAAACAAGTTATTGACATGACCCACTTCCAATTTATTGTGAGGAAAAAATATCTGGATCCTGACCTCTTCCTAGTCTAAGACATTTTGGATGCATTCCGCTTCCTGCAAATACCAGAAGCACCTCAGTGTTGTCCACCGGGTTATGGTGATTGGTCACACTCCACCATCACTTCAGACTCTCTGGTTCTAACTGTGCACACAGAACAGTGGTTCAGTACTTCCATATTATCTGTTACCATCCCACCTTTTAAAACCAAATTCTGGAACAGCAGTGAGCAGTATCCTTCCCGGACACTCCTATATTTAAGAGGTGGGTTTTCTTTTCAGGGATTGTTCTTCAGAATGAGATCACTGCTAAGCTCTTTCCATCTGTTTGTTCTCCCCTTCCTCAGCTCAGCACAGCTAGTCAAACACTGCACACAGAAGGCCAAGAGGTACTGGTCAATCTGTGAGACCCTCTCAGGAATCACAGATTGTGACACAGGTCATCAACTCTTACTTTTCCAGAGGAATGGACTCAGTGTGGATGGCTCGTTCTGGCCTCTGCATTTCACCCCTCCCATCACTACCCTCCAGCTGAGACTCTTCTAGAGAAACTTCTTCCAGAGTTGGTCAGTCATCTAACTCTCGGGACTCAGATAAATGGACAGTCCTTCCCAATAAAGGGCTCTTTAGAGATAAGTCCAACCCCTCCGCCTCAAATACCTGGTTCAATCCACCTTAAAAAGAAGAAACTTCCAGCTCCCAGCCCAGCTTCTTAAGTGAGTAATCGAGTCACTTGGCAAATAACATAGCATTATCTTGGGCTCTCCATCTTGCCAAGAGAAAGATTTGGGATCACTTAGGGTATTTCTTTACACTTCCACCATTTATTTTTCCAGTTATGAGAAACACTGGGACTTAGAGCCTGCCCTCTCCAACATGGTGGGGCAGAAGTCATCCCCAGAAAGAAAATAATCAAGTAACAAATTTTCCATTTTAAGACTGAAATAAAAAGTAAAGACAAATAATGAAGGAATTAGCAGGGAGTCTAAATTTAAAACAGTGACCTTCTACTTAGGCAGCAGCTGTTCTGCCAGATGATTTGACAGCTAATTGGAGTTCTATTGCTGTTATTCTTAAACACTGCAAACATCACCTGTTTTAATTAAGGGTCATTGCTGATTAAATAAACACTCAACCCACTTTTTATGAATTATTTGCATCATAAATTCAAGCATACTAAAGATCTGGAAATGCATTTATTATTAAAACATTTGACAACTGTCTGTTACAATTGCAACAAAAGAGTCCCTTTAATTCCTGACTGATTAGTTACTACTTTGCATAAGCTTTAGATTTTATATGGGTCCCAAATGACTGTCAGAAACAGCAAGTAAGGAACTCTCACATTAGGTGAAGGCTAGAGAGTAGTTTAATCAGTAAATAAACTGTGTTGATGTTACCAATGTTCTCTCTTTAGAATGAAAGCTTCTCAGAGCAAGGCCCTATCTTCTTAATGTAAAGCAATATGTATAGATATAGATAGATATGTATAATGCTGAATAAAATAATAAATAGGCATTTGCCCTCAGATTGTCATTCTATTGCTTCAGGGTCTGTCTTGACTCTTCCCAGTTACTGTGTGCCCAAACAGTTACACCAGGCAAAAATACTCTTTACCATCTGCAGCTGTCCAGGAGACTCCACCCTTCCTAATGGACTTAGTCCTGGCCATGGTGATACGTACAATTTTTAAATTGCAGATTCTGACCATTTTCAACTCACACTTTCTTATAAGTAAAAAAAAAGGGAGATTTTCCCACCCAACACCCATCCATCCTTAAATATTTCCCCCCAGGGAGTTGCAGAATCTTCACCTAGTAATATCAGAACCAGTGAGAACATAGCTTGACTTTCTGGTTCCACATAGATTTTAGAGGTCTGGTAGTGATCAAAAGAGGTGTTAAATACTAAGTTTATACCAACAGAGCATTTTTCTAGGCCTAAATATGTAGCTGTTATACAATTTATGTGAACGACTCTTGTGCATGTGCTTTTATAGATATATATATATATACACACGTGCACACACACAAAATCCACTCAATGTATAAGTTATTGAAGTTTGTTTTTGTATGTTATATTACACTTTAACAAAAAGTGAATTTAGTGGGGTAAATGCTGCTATTGCAGCAAACTCTTGCTGCCATTTAACAAACACATCTTTCAAATTAGCATCCTTGTTTTGAATGAACATAATGTTGTTTCCTGCATTCAAGGTTCCATTATTTGTTTAATATTACAAGTCCAGTTCCTCCTGACCAAACTCTTTCTTCCTCTTAAAGCAGGTTTTCTGCCTGTCTTCCCTCCTTCCCCAACACACACACTCTTTCTCTCTCTCTCTCTCTCACACACACACACACACACACACACACACACACACACACACGCACACACACACACTTCCCAAACATGATTTTCTCTAGAATTAAATCCAGAGCAGTATTGGTTGCATTACAGTTACCTCTCCAGGCTCTACAAATAATCAGTCCAAAGGTAATACTTCTAGACACTTAGCATAACATCTGAGAATCTAAAAATATTTGCTCCTTGTATAAAACTCTTATTCTGGCAGATTAATTGATATAATCTTTCTTTCTATTATAAGACACCCTGAGGAATAATAATATACCATGGTCATTTCTCTCCGCCCCAAATGCTAGAGCACTTTTCCATGTAAACTATCTAAACATAGTGCTTAGGGGTTCCTTCTTATGGTGAGGAGTCTAATAGGATTTTCCTCCAGATAACTTGTAGGTAATCAGACAAGACAACTCTCGAATTGTTTTTAGCTTTATCTTGGTCTCAGTTGTATCCAGGCAACCTTTTACTATTTTATTTTACTTCGTGTATTTTACCAGCTGAATTCATATAGCATTTTCCATATTCAATAGAATCACTGAAGTAATCTTTGCAGACTGCCATCCATTAGATCCACTTTGAATGTGAGATTCATCCTTGCGATATCAGTTTGTTCAGTTATGACTCCAGAATGGTGTAGCTACCTGAGTCCTGTTCAGTTTAAAGTTTTTTGTCCTCTACATGAGCTGTGTATTCATTGACGAAAAATTCCATCCTGGTGAGGAAGATGATGTTGATGCTCATGCCAAGAAATCTGTCACAATGTTTTTATTTTTCTCACCTTTTAATCTTCGGTGTTCCAGCTGTATTACTGAAACGGCTTAATGGATGAAACATTTGAAAGCTTAAGGATTCTCCAAAATCTCCTTTGTAGTTCTGCTGGGCTTTTTTCCTGATCCCCAGATCTAAACAGGATTTTTAGTCTGTTAATCTGACATTAATGAATTAGGTTATTTGCAGTATAATGGGCTAATCGGTAGAGAACATCACATTTGCCTAGTATGGCAACAATTGACCAGGTTTCATGGCATTAAAGAGTCTTTTATGGAGTCCCCATATAAATGTTCTCCAATTGATGTATGGTCAGCATGTGCGTGTTTTGAATAATGATGCCACATTCTGGGCTCAGAGGGGAAATCCCACATAAAATATTCTCAGTTGCAACACCTGGTGTGATTAATTAAAGTTCTGGATTTCATACAGTTTACTGTTGGGAACACATTGTTTTATGAGATATACTATGGTTTCCCTTTCCCTATGGTTTCCCTTTCCACACTTGTCTTCAATGCAGTCCACACACCATGTAGAGTCCAGACTCACCCTCTTCCTGTGATTTGGTATCTACACAGAAATTAACAATGATATAAAGTTCATTTCAAACCTTCTCCTCAAACTTGGGTACTCCTGCATCCTCTCTTACATATGCTAGTGTGATAATGAGTCAGCTGCCTGAGTCAGCAGAACGCACAATGTTAGCAGAATCAACAATTGCAAACAGAGACAAGTGGTTCAAGCAAGCACTACCAGTCTATTATATTTTGCATAAGAAAGAAAGAAGGAAAGGGGGAAGAGAATGTAAACAGCTGTGCTGCATGCAAAAGGAAATAGCGTAATCATCAACTAAACTGCCAGCGTATGTCCTTTAAAAGCACAACCCTCTCTAATACAAAAGAATAGCCAACAGCTGTCATTAGTATTACAACAGTGATTCTCAAACTTTTGTATTGGTGACCCCTTGCACACAGCAAGCCTATGAGTGTGACCCCCTTTATAAATTAAAGACACTTTTTTATATTTAACACTATTATAAATGCTGGAGGCAAAGCAGAGTTTGGGGGTGGAGGCTGGCAACTTGCAACCCCCCATGTAATAACCTCATGACCTGCTGAGGGGTCACAATCCCCAGTTTGAGAACCCCTGTATTACAAACTTGTTAACTCTTACTAGACCAGCTATTAACTCTTAAATCTGATTTTTAGCCCATGGATGGTAGTGCTAAACATATGCAGTAGTCAGCGCATATGAACCTCAGCTGATATAACTTAACTGAGTTCCACTGAAGTCAATGAAGCCACTCTGATTTACACCAGCTGAGAAAATAGCCTTACAAATGTAGATCAAAAGAGTGGCATTGCCTTTAGCTCTTCTAGAAATAATGTGGAATTAACCTGTTGCATTAATAGGAGCCCCTTCACCAACTGCAGTGGTGGAATGTCTTGGATGGGGAAGTATCACATACTACATCCCTGCCCAAGCCCTGTAATTGAGTAGTGTCCAAATGCCCAGATAGGATATGCACTAATGAAGGATGACTGCCAACAGTTCCTATGTCCCTCAGCAGGTTCAAGTCAAAATATTACAGCATTCTTCAGCTAGAGGCAAGGCAGAAGAGAGTGGGTTGTTCACTTTGGCTATGCATTCCTCTATTAAACACTTGACCAGACCCACATTATGACACATACAGATAAGATGAGCTAGTTCTGAATCATTCCATGATCCATGTCACAGAAGGGGAGATCCATGTACAGCTTTGGAAAAGTAAACACCAGAAATGACTGAGTGCCATCTTGATAATGGATAAACTAGAGTAGGTTAGAGCAAACAGAAAAAGATCCAGACCTCAAGTAGAAGCAGATGGTGCTGAGCTAAAGAGAACCACTTCTGCAAGGAGATGAGGCATCTGGATCTGAAGAAAACTCAGGCCTTGTCTTTACTGGTAGAGAAGGTGTATAGTTACCACGTTAGCTAGGTAAAATCCTCGTGAAGACAAGACAGTTTTTAGTTTTCACACCTGTTAAAGGCTAGTGTTTACCTCAACCTGCTAATGTGTGAAAACTACAAATTGCCTTGTCTTCACTAATATTTTACTATATATTAGTTACCATATGTTAAGTAATGTGGTAAGAAAATCACCTTTTTTTCCTAGTCTAGAGACACTCTCAGGAAACCACCAGTCTGGTAGCTGAATCAATGGTTGCAAATCAATGGGGAAGAGGAGGTACATAGAAAAAGTAAATGAACAGCAAAACTAAGAATTGCAAAGTGAGGAAAGAAGCAAATAAACAAAAACAAAAACAAAAACCCTCACACCAGCCAAACAAAAACCCAAGAGCTGGGAAAAGGAGGGAGAATGGCCATAAGACATGTGAGGCAGTGACAATGACCATGCACAGTATAAAGGTAAATGTGTGATGGATCATAGGCACACAAAAAAGGTCAGGAATCAATATTTTAGAGAACTTGATGACTCTTTATTATTCCATTTTATTAGCTGTCAGAGGGAAATTCTGTAAATTCTTATTATTGAAAGTCTTTGTAAATTATTTTAAATGTTGATATGCATATTAACAGCAAGTGAAAGTTTTGGAATATAAGATAGTCATAGATCCTGTTGTTTGATTTGCAATATCCTTTATACTTCTCTACAACTTTGTTTTCCTTTTGGTTCACTGAAATTTAGAATGGTTTACTTTTTTGTATATCCCAGTTCTCTCTAATGAGAAAAAAATCATTAAAAAATGTAATTACATTGCATCCTTGTTAAAACAACGTCCTTTGGAGCTAAATACTTTGAATAGGATAAAAAGGTGTTCTTTAAGGGTTATTTGTAATTAGGGCTATTAGGCAGATGGGATTTGTGGGGTGGCAAATTCATTAACATTTAAATTAATATTTCAATTAATTTATTGCACATTTGCATAGCTTTCATTATTGTCTATTTTCATTACAAGCCATTCATCATCATCACACTCTCAGGCTTCTCTCTATAATAATCTTTCCTTCATTGCCAACATCCAACCACCCACACCGGAGACATCCAATTCCTCAAAATCTCAGTCAAATATATAACCTTAATTCTGACCTCAGCAAAATCAATCTAATGTACCTTTCGGCTTGTATTATAAATTTATATATTGTGTGATAACTACCATTAAAATCTGAAGTTGGAACTAAGGTTGTGCATAGGAATAAGATTTTGAAGAATTGAGTATATGCATTTTGCTGCCTCAGAGAACAGAAATTCTCTATGAAGATCCAGTCCTCCTCCAAAGGCATCTGTGATTAAAAAAAAATGTTTGTTGTGAAAATGTCTGACTTTTTCAGCCATTTTTGAGAAAACAAAACTGGCAAAAAAATATACTTTTGCTACCATAATAAAAAGTTGCAACCATTTTTTTTTTCAGCAACTCTGGCTATTCACTCAGCAAGAGTAAAGAAAACATCTCATGATTTGGCATAGAAATAAATTGGATATGTGCCTGCCATTCTATGGTGTAAATCTGTTTTGATTTGGCTGAGTTACAAGAGTTTTATGAACATACTTTGTTCATGCTCCCTTTTTTTTTTTTTTTTTACAACAGTAAGGGGCTTTGACAAATTATCACTCAGAGTTTTGTTATCATTATGCATATGTACTCAGCAAAAGTTGAAAGGAATTTTAGATCATACTAAATATTTTTAAATGTTCAGTAAGAATAGCTTCCTGATTCTTGAGTACCTAGATTTTTCAACCTCCTCTCTCAATTTAATTTTTGTATGAAATGACGGATAATTTAGAGCCATTTTATGCCTGGCCGGGACATAGATAAGCACCTGGAGAAGTCCTCCGCTCCCCTTGAGCAAGGGTCAGATGCAGTTGTATTTCCTGTGCTCTCCTGAATGTACGTACTACTCTCTGCTACCTGAAAAGGGCAGAGAGGAAGCAGGGCTATGGCTCTTCTCCACACTAGCTAGTGGAGTTGGATGAATACTACACCCTTCTGGGGTATGGTGCTCTGAGCACTCTCTCTATATATACTCATTGCGGTGGACTCCCAAAGGCTTTGTTTCTCCTAAAGCTCCCCTCGTGACAGGAGGCTTCATACTACCCTCATTGCAGGCTTCTATTTTAAATTCAAGTAAGTACTCTTGTAAGTACACATTTACATTGGTATAACTGAGCAGAAACTGGCTCAAAGGGAAGAGGCTGAAAGGAAGCCTGTGCCTTTACCCTGTCTTGTTGAGCTAGGCTCTTAAGCCTCCTCTAGCATACACACAGGCAGGACCCTACCCAGCTGCAGAAAGACACAGACACTGAGATCAGCTGTGGGAAGACTCAACATAAGGGACTTGCCTCAGCACTCAACTGCCCACCTCCCTTGGAGTGCAGGGATTGGTATATTGTCTTGCGCTGTACAGAAAGAGCTGCATAGTGCAAGCTCATAAAAATTTGCCCTCTCTCTCAATGTGAAGAGAGATATGCACAGCTTCTTGTCCCCACCAAATATGGATTGCACAAACTGGGTTTAATAATAAACAAAAACAAGTTTAGTAACTGTAAAAGGTAGATTTAAGTGATTATAAGGGACAGAGCCATCCCTAGGGTACAGCAAATCCCCCCTAGGGATGGCCTGATAAGGGATAGCAAACAGAACAAAGCAGATTACTAAGAAAATAAAACTAAATACACAAACTAACCTTGATTCACTAAAGAAACAGGTTGCAAAATACAATTTCTCATCCTAAATGTTGACTTAGGGAGGATAAAGAGTTTTCTATACCTTAGAGTTCCAGTTATTTCTCTTTACAGACTAGACTCCTCTGTCTCAGACTGGACTCAGCCCTTGCCTTTGTCTCTTCAGGTGTTTTTAGCAGTCTTTCTTCTTGAGTGGGAAAGCAGTGGAGAAGAGTCCAGATCAACCCCCTCCCCAGCTCTTAAAAAGGATTTATCTAAGGTGGGAATCCTTTGTTTGATCCCCATCCACCTACAGTGGAAAAGTACCAACACTGTCCAAGGGGAGTATTTTGCTTCAGGTGACATCACCTGACCTTGTAGTGTCAGAGCTACATCCCAGGACGCCTCTCAGGAAGGAGATAGATTAGTATCTTCAGAGTTCTATTGTTCTTCTTAAATGGGTCATTAAGGAGGATTGCCTACTGTCTGGTGAGCATTCCCTGCAAGTACACACACAGTTGTAATAGTTACATAGTCAATATTCCCGACTTTAGATATAGAAATGATACATGCATACAACTTGGATAATCCCATTCAGTAAATCATAACCTTTCCAATGATATCTTACATGAGTCATCTTGCATAAAGTATGTCTTATTTATGCCATATTCATATCATAACCATATTTCTATGAAGAATATGGAGTGTAATGTCACACTCACACGGAATCTAAGCTTTGATAACAAATAAAATAAGTAAATAATCTAGCCCTGGGTGTCAAAACACAAACAGTGGTAAAACTGAATGTCTTCCAAAGTAAGTATGTGTTTGCACATGGGGAGGCTCTCCTGTCACCCCAACAGAGCATTTGGTGTCAGAGGAGCCCCACAACTACCAACCCAGGATGCTCCCAGATGCAGACAGCAGTGGGGTGGTGTTGGTGTGGAGCCCCCATTCAAGAGGTTTTGCCAGGGTGGGAAGAAGGGGAAGAAGTTGTTCTTCAGTCCGATTGGGAGCTTCCTGCTGTTCAGCCATCTGGATCCTTGGGTCTAGACCTGGAGAAATGAAGCTTCAGCCCCTTGCTTCCCCACAGTGGACTTTGTGTGCAGAGTCAGTGTAACCAACACACCTTCTGGGTGTGATGTTCTGTCCTATCTAGTGGCACCGAGACCACTTAGAGAGAGAGATAAATGAGTCTGCTCTACAGCCTTAGCTAAGAGCCACTTGGCTTTTAGCTCATGCAGTAGAGGCTCATGAATTTAGCTTCAGAAGTCCCAGGTTCAATCCCACCGATGATGACTGGGGTTTGTTGGCGTTACAAGTGAAGGCTCGTCTGGGATTTCAACTGGGAAGTCTCTGAAGCTCTGCACGCACTTCCTCAGCTAGGGGAAGTATGTAACCCACGCACTTGCTGGGTGTGGTGTTCTGTCCCATCTAGGGGCACCGAGACCACTTAGAGAGAGAGGTGAAATGAGTCTGCTCTACAGCCTTAATTAAGAGCCAGCTGGCTTTTAGCTCATGCAGTAGAGGCTCATGCATTTAGCTTCATGGGTCCCAGGTTCAATCCCGCCTGCTGACGACCAGGGTTTGTTGGTATTACACAAGCATTAATTTATTTGGGAAGATTGTATATCATTTTTTAAATGTATTGTGGGTGTGAAAGCTGCACAGCATTAATTTACTGGGTGTGTTTGCCCAGCATTGTGTGATTTACTTTGAAGGAGCAGATAGATTCAACTGAATGTTTTGGAGTGGATAGATAGAGAAGAGGGATGGCATTAATTTGGAGCTGAGCTGAGCCAGCTGGAGACCAGGATCATCAGACCCAAATGTACCATGGGTTTCTAACCAGTGGGACCCTGGGCAGGAAAGATTGTGGCTTGAGAAGGGGTATGGGATAGGGCATCCAGTGTATTTCAGCCTGGCAAAAAGCCTTCGTCTTTGGGCTTGTAGATGTTGAGTATATTTTTGAAGCCCTGTATGTGATATGCCACAGGTTAACCCTTCAGCTGTCTCTGTTTTTTTACTGTCAGGTTTCAGAGTAACAGCCGTGTTAGTCTGTATTCGCAAAAAGAAAAGGAGTACTTGTGGCACCTTAGAGACTAACCAATTTATTTGAGCATGAACTTTCGTGAGCTACAGCTCACTTCATCGGATGCATACTGTGGATGAGTGATCACTTTGGATGGGCTATTACCAGCAGGAGAGTGAGTTTGTGGCGGGGGGGGGGGGCGGAGGGTGAGAAAACCTGGATTTGTGCTGGAAATGGCCCAACTTGATGATCACTTTAGATAATCTATTACCAGCAGGAGAGTGGGGTGGGAGCAGGTATTGTTTCATGGTCTCTGTGTATATAATGTCTTCTGCAGTTTCCACAGTAGGCATCCGATGAAGTGAGCTGTAGCTCACGAAAGCTCATGCTCAAATAAATTGGTTAGTCTCTAAGGTGCCACAAGTACTCCTTTTCTTTTTACTGTCAGTCATACTAAAGTGGTGAGTGTGAATAAGGCATCTGTAGGGGAATGGATAATGTTTCTTTTTCTTTCCAGTAAGTCTAGTCAATGCTCTGGCTTTTACTCAGTCTATTTGATGGTTATTACTCTTTCTTTTTAAAAGTCATTTTGTAATTTGGAATAGTAATTCTATAATATTGGGAAGCCTCTTATCTTCGTCCTCTAAGTAGGACGTTATAGGGGGAAATGTCCTTGGGTCACTTTTGATTATTTTTATTTAAATATCAGGAGCTTGTAAGTGTTAGTTGAAAGAACATATGTTTTCGAGGACTTCCTCCTTCATGCGGTTCACCTTTGTAGGTAAACTGGTGTATTCTGACTCTCTAGATTATGGCACTGCATTTGTGAGGAAAATCCTTTGCAGAAGGCATTTGCTTAATTCTATTAATACATTTTAAGGGTGGCACAGACTCAAAATGAGAAACAAATGGATTACTTATTCCACTACATATATACCAGAGATAAATTTAATATTTCTTCTTTTCATTGCTCCTGGCATTTTGTGCATAAGAAACATTCAGCAATGAAATGAAGATGACCATTTTATTTTAGTGTTTGAATTCAGATTTACTATAAGGAGTTAAAATCAAAAGGAGACAGTTTTTCTCTCTATGGTGATTATCTACATCTAATCATACTAAAGTGTTAAAGTATTTGAGACTGCCTCCAAAGCTAGAGGCCTAATCTTTTTAATTGGTTAATACAGGATTTTAAATTAATTGCAGAAAAAACAGTGAAGCATATGTACTGCCTTGCTGCACTGAATGAATACTATGGTTGACTGGGCATCCACATTATTTTAAGATAAATGTAATATTGTCTCAGGGACATCAATCACATCTTTCTATGTATTTGTATAATACCTTGCATAAGAAGGCACCAATCCTGATTGGGGTGTCCGGGCACTATCACACTGCAGATAACAAGCATTGGCAAAAGCAACATAGCTGAAGAAAAGTTGTTTTCGCTTGTTCCGAAATATAGAAGTGTAATCCATTATCTGTTTTTCTGTCTACTGATGCCTTTTTTTCATGTAAATACTATACTGTACAGAGCAGTATGCTGCAGGAGTTCCTGGCAGCATTGCCCTGCTACAGATACTGCTTTAGGCTTGCCTTGCCAAATAGATCTGAAAGCAGTGCGGTTCTTGGATAAAAGGAAAGATGAATCTACTGCTTTAATTTTTAAAATATATGCTGGCAAAACATAAACATTAGTAAGTACCCCAAAGTACCCCATGTTACTAAATTTATTCAATTATATATTGTTTATATTAGATGCATTAGTAGGAGTTGCAGGTTAATATACTCTGTTAGGGTTCATATGCCTTTATATGCCAGTTTAATAGATTGTAGAACATACATTAAGTTGAAATATGTGAGAATCAGAGTATATCTTTATGTATACAGTCTAAGATGACAACCCAACTGTAGTCTGTGAAGCAATAACCGAAAAGTTATAAAATCCACATTATCACTTGTTTATTTAATTAACTGTCTTTTATTTTGAGATCTTGCTTCACTCATAAACCCAGTGTCATTAAGACTGCCTGCCATATTTCATTTGATCTACATTTTTTTTGTGTTCAGTTTGTTTTATTGTGTTCAGTTTGTTTGTTTTTTAGCATCATATTTGATATTCCTCCTGCAGGCTGACTTATGCTGAATGTCCTTTCCTATGATAGAGAGAGTGCTCCTTTGAGCCTGTATGAATGAAATCTGGAAAAGTGTGGAAGAACTACCCAAAAGTACTTTGACTAGTGAGCACACTGCGTTACACTTCAAATGTTCATTCTCCTTCAGTCTGCTGCAATAAACTTGGATTGGAGACAGTATATATTTAGTCTGGAGCTTTTCCTGCTCCTATCCCCATTACAATGCATGAGGCTTTGCGTTACCTGGTGTTTGCAGACGTACATAACATACTAATGTTAAAGGCAGGCTGCAGTGCCAAACAGCTTTCTAGAAAGTGCAGTAAAGACAGTAAAACCTTTCAAATTCCCACTTTTGTAAACTGCAAACTGAAAGTGGAGTTCCACTGAAGTGCAAAGCAGCCAGGTGCTGGTGCTATCTGAAGAAAGGCTGGTAAGAATGAAGTCCTGCTGTCAATGAAGGGATAGAGGTGTACCAGGTCGCCCCAGCCCTATCTTATGTCCCCAAAACAGCCTTACCATATCTTCCATTTTGGTGGTGGTGCTGCTGCAGTGCTGAGGGGTGCTGTGAAAGTAAGAAGGAGCCAGCTCTTTGGAAGACATATCCTGGGCTGAGGCTGAGCTAAGGCCTTCAGAAAGGCTGCTCCCATTCTTCTTTTCAGTTTTTTGTAGTGCTGCTGCTGTCTGTGAGCTCCCAGTAGCATTCTGGCCTGCTGCAGAAAGAAAGCAAAGATAGATGACATTGTCTCCAAGCAGAGAGAACAGGATATGTTCCCATTCCACTCCTTCCTTGTCCTAATTAAAAGCAGAATGGGATGAGGAGGAGTTGAGGTGTGTCTTCTCCCCTAAGAATGTGACCAATTCCAACTAGCTTCACTTGCTCCTCACTGCAGGCCAGGAACCCTCCTCTCTAGAGATTCACCATCTTACTGTCTTTTGAGTCCAAGCATACAACAGGAAAACAGGGAGTCTGGCCCCAATCTGCATCAAGCATAATATCAGTGTCACTGGTGGATAAGACAAGGTAATTAGCCCTGTTTCAGGACTATATAGTTACCATCAGGTACAGTGCCAGGGGGGTATAATTTCAGAAAAGGTATCCACCTCACTGGCATTGCCTCCACCACTGAGTCTGCAAACTTGACTGGTACATGCTAGGTAACTTCATCACTGTACTTGAATACTTGATACTTTCACTTCTTGCATACAATCTGCATTTTTAATTTTTTTATTGAGTTATTCATTTCCTTATAGGCATTTCTAAAGTAAATGCATAATAGTGCATATCTTTCCATCCTCTGTAGATTTAGCCTTCTGTTCACACTAAATCTACATGAATGAGTTAGAGAAATAAGTAATACTGTGAATGACATCCTCCATAAATAAATCCTGACAGAGTCATAATCAGAAATATAACTTTTGCTGTTATTCCATGCACAAATATGTTGGGCTACATTTTTAATGTAAGGAAGGGAATTTATAAGTCTTTTATTGTTAAGAACATTATATGTTTAATTGATTGGGCTGACATAGTGTTACCCCACTATTGGAAGGGTGGACGGTTTTTGAACTTGTTATATTAAGGGGAATCTTCTTTGCAAGAAAGTGTCTGAACTCTCATATTAGCAATCCCAGCTACCTATTTACCACCCTTGATTCCCCCACTGCCATGCTCCCTTTTGTTGCCAAATATTGCAAGAGATTACTGAAATCCAACCGAATCTCTCCTTTTTCCCTTTGCTCCTTACACTTTTTCCTCCTTCTCCCCTGTCAATAATGCCAAGGGTTCTCTTCTAACTGTTCCACTTATGCTCATGACCTCATGTCCACTGGCCTCATGATCCTCCTTGCCCCAGTCCTCCCGCAACTTTCTCTTCAGTCTCTTTCTCTCTCATCTGATTCCCTCCCCTCACCATATAGCCATAGTCTTCTGAAAAAGAACCCAAAACACTTTTGTCTGTACATCCTTGGCTTTTATGACTGTCTTTCCTTACTGTTTTTGTCTTACCTCTTTTGTAATTCTTTCAATTTGTCCTCCATCCCTTTCATTGTGGCCCTTCAGGGGACTGTCCTTTGCACACTTCTAGTTTGACTCTCTACCATTTCTCTAGGTGATCTCATTGACACATGGTTATACACCAGTGATTCACAAATCCTCCTCTTTACTTCTGACTCACTTTGACCTATCCTGGTTTTCTGACATATATTCCTGATGTCTTGCTGTCAGTTTAATATGGCCAATATCAAGCTCCTTACGTTCTCTCCCAGAGTCCTCCAATTTCCTCCATTCTCTATCACCACTAATAGCACCACCATCCTCCCCCACCGCCCCCCCCCAGTCACCTGGCTCACAATCTGGGTGTCAGCTGTAACCCTATCCCAGCTCTAGAACTGTACATCCAGACTATATCCAAATCTTTCAGTTTCTTCCGCTGTAACATCTCTAAGATCTAACCTTTCCTCTTGGCCCACACCACCAAAACTCTCAACTGAATCTCTGTCATCTCTTCTGTGGATTACTGCACCCTCCTCTCTTCAGGCCTTCCTGACACCCATTTTATCTCACTCACTGTGGCTAAAATCATCTTCCTGTCCTGTTGCTCTGACGGTGTAGCCATCTCCAACCTCCTGGAGTGCATCCACTGGCTTCCTTTCATCCACCACATCAAATATAGCCTTTTTCTTCTTATCTGTAAGGGCCCTGCACAGCTTAACTCTCCCTACTTATCTGCTGTTCTATCTCATCAAATAACCGTGTTAACCTCTACCACTCATTGATCCATTTCTCCCAGAAGCACCTTTATGCTCTTTTTTTCTATGCTGCCTCATATGCATGGCATATACTCCTTGAACTAGTTGTAAAACCACTTTCCTCTCCTCCTTCAAGCCCCTCTTCAAGACTCACTCCACAGTGATGCCTGCAATAAGACACCAATTGATAACAGCTAGATAATTGCCCAATCTGTTTTTATATCTGAGAGTTAAAAAAAAATACAAAAAAAACACCACAAAAAGTACTGTGCACTTCACTACTGTTACCATACGCTAACACTTTTTTTTTCTATTTCCATTGTCTTCTTGTTATACCTACTTGTTGGGTCTTGTCCTACATCTGATTTTAAGCTCTTGGAGTAGCACTGTCCTCCATCTCTGTTTTTGTACGATGCTTAGCACAAGGGGTCCCAATCCTGCTTAAGGCTTCCGGGTGATACTGTAATCCTACAACTTTCTTCTTGTATCTTATGCCTCTCTATTCCTGTAATGCCTGTCTATTCCACGTGCAGCACAATACCTTCACCACTGTCTTCCATCTCCACTGATCTCCTGCTGCAGTCTTGGCTTTTTCCCATGTCATTTTCATAGCTTTCAATTCTGCTGCAACTGTGTGTTTCTGTGTTATCTTTGGTCTATCTTATTGCCTCTTGCTTTGGGGATTCTGGTTCAGTGCCTGTCTTGTTACGTTATGTATGTCATTCCTCCAGGTATAATCTAACCATTTCCATTTTCATTCCATAATGTCCTATCCATTTCTGTTTCATCGCCCTCCAGAGTTATTCACCTGTGATTTTTGCTTCTGGCCATCTGATACTGAGGATTTGTATAAGGCAGCTGTTGATGAAAACTTCATCACCATATATGAAAACCAACTTCACAATGGTGGCAAATATTCAAAGTTGAGTTTGGAGGGCAAGATTTCTGTTTCTCCAGGTCGGTTTTAGAGTTGTTACATGCTACAAGTACTACAAATATAATAATGATATGACTACTCAATTCACATCAGGGATGAATTTGGTCCATTGTATCCAATTAATACCATGCAAACATGGTCAAGAAGCTACTGTCTCTAGTAATAGTGTGATGATTTGCACCTTAAGCCGCTATTTTGAATTTATACAAAGTGTTAGCTATTGTCCTTATTTTGTTTTAATTATCAGCCCAAAGTGTATACACTTGGGTTAAATGTGAACATGTGATTCTGCCTGATTTACATTGGGTTACTTGCTTGCCAGGTATGGGTAACTTCACCAGCACATTGAGTTTAAAGGGGGTACTGTTCTAGTTCTCAAATCTCTATGGAGAAAAATGGGAATCCAAAGCAAAAAGCCAGTTAAACATTAAGCTGTTGTACAATGGGAAGAAAAGAGTGAAATGCTTTGCCTCAATGCCTAGGATTTAAACTGTTGTTAAGAGGGTTGTAAATGTTAACAATCATTATATATTGTGATTTTGTTATTAGGATTATCATGATTTAACAATTTTAGAGTAGTGTATTAAACTTAAATCCCTACCACATTAGGAAGAAATCAATGCTTTATCAGAGGTTTCATTATAAACCAAGTAGTAGATAACCGTACCTATTATTCTTGTTTAAGGTAAGCTAGTCTTTTATCTGTTTGCATTTCAAATGCAATCAAGCTTGTCCTGGTGGAGTGGCAGGAAAGCCATATGTCTTCTGTTGACTTGGACTCAAGCATGGACTTGGGATTCCAGGACCTACGTACAGTGGAATGCTGCGAACAGTGGCAAGCACAGTATAAAGATTCTCAGTGCCCCAGTTGTTCACTGTCAAAGAAACTGCTCATCAAAACTTCCAACCAAAGAAGCAGTCTTTTTACAGTCAATATTATTTCATCTCCATGCCCTGTTGGAACAGTCATGACCATCAGCCAACATCTTTGCCTTTCATGGCGACTCACCAAAAGCTTTCTTTTCAGCTGAAATATTCACTGGGGTGGCAAATACATCATGAAATTGTCAGGTTCAAAAGTTAGATACATAGATTGCTATTGAAACATTAAATAGGCGAGAGAGGAGTGGGAATTTCAATGCAAAAATAGAGCTGTTTGGCAGATAAAAATATTTAAATTAGTTAAACTAAAGTCAGGTTGGAAGTAAACTGGGAAAAACTGGCCTTATTATTCTGATATATTTACACTAGCCTATTATGCTGGATTTCAATCTGAATCGTATCTCCCCACAGAGGTCTGACTCTGAACCCAAACCAACTCTTCATATTTTTAAATTCTCCTTGAATTTCTCCCTCCTCTTCCATATTGCTCTCCCCTACAAATTGCCATTCTCTTTCCTCCAACTGAATTTCTACACTATGATCACTGCTTACGCAAGGTCTTTCCAAAACACGGGTTTCCTAATTGCTACATTTGGGATTAAAATGCTGGCCCAAATGAGTCCTTGAGTTATTCCCCGGCTCTGTCATTTGCACAGATGTCTGTTTCTGTTTCCCCCTCACTACACTTGTACACTACATTCTGCCGGTGCAGAGCATTAAAATGTCCTAATGCAGTGCTATCAAACCACCAGAACTAAACATTTTCAATCAATAAAAATGTTGCATATCAAACAATTATAGAAAATAATTATCACAACTGCTACATGACTATGACAAACAATAGAGGATGCTACTTCCATTTGTCAGCCCCCTGTTTTCTATCACTGTCAACCATCAGAAAAATCCCTTCAGCAATTTTGAATTATGATAGAATGGGGGGGGGAGAACCTCATTCTTCTGGTTAAAAATGTTTTATTTTTAAAATACTTCAAAAATTACTACTTTCTTTCTAAATTGACACAGTCATTGGTACTATTCCATTTTACATACCCGTTTTCTGTAAATACACTTCCTCTGGCATTTTAATACTCTTCTGGGTCCAACTGGAGAAGAGGACAGCTGTCTCTTCAAACTATTTTAAAACTCTAAACATCTGTAAGGCTCTAGAGCACTGCAATTAATTCTAATCACCCTTACTGCAAGACACAAATGCAGATTTTTCTGAAAAATTAAATGCTGTGTGCACTATTTTCTAACTATAAGTAAAATTGCCATATTTTCAGTTTAACACACAGTATTCAATAAAAATTGCTTCTAAAACCACTACTGTATTGGGGCAGTTGTGCGAGGCTCTGAGCGCTTTGCATTACTGGCTCTTGGGGGTTGCTTACCCCTAGTACTAATAGGATCTTTCATAGTAGTTCATGTTGGTACATACAAAGGGTCTGAGTCAGTAAGCCCTCCACATGCAGTACTTCAACTAAAGTCAAAATTAATTCTGTGCACAGATGACTGGCAGCACTGGTCCCTGTGTGTGTACAATGTGTAAGATCATAGGCGCCAACTCCCTGGGTACTCCAGGGCTGGAGCACCCACAGAAAAAAAATTAGTGGGTGCTCAGCACCGGCAGCCCTGCGGATCAGTCCTTCCCACCCCAGCCCTCATGCCCACCAATAAGCTCCTCCCCCTAGCTCCCAGTGCCTCCTGCCTGCCATGGTCAGGCATGCAAGCAGTGCTGGGGGGAAAGGGGGAGGAGCGGGGGCAGGAAGAGGCATGGGGAGGGGAGGAATGGGGTATGAAGGGGCGGAGCAGGAAAAGGCGGGGTGTGGGCTTGGGGGAAGGGGTGGAATGGGGGCAGGGCCTGGGGAGTGGGGGTCAAGCACCCCTGGGAACTGGGGATGTCGGCGCCTCTGTGTAAGATTATATAAGAAATTCCAGTTTATAATGTTCTTCAGCCATCTCATACAGAAAGTCTAAGGGCCTATTTCTCCATTTTTCTGTGGTGTAAATTGGGAGTCATTCAGTTGAAGTAAATGGAATTAAAACAATGTAAAACTAGTGTAAGAGGAGAATCAGGCCCATAGGCCCTGATCCTGCAAAGAGAAACACCTTGATTC
This sequence comes from Chelonia mydas, assembly GCF_015237465.2. Lineage (NCBI taxonomy): Eukaryota > Metazoa > Chordata > Testudines > Cheloniidae > Chelonia > Chelonia mydas. The sequence continues at coordinate 78,345,515 of NC_057852.1, forward strand.
CTTTTGCAGGATTGGGGCCTTTGATGTCAGTTAGAGGGTGTCTGGAAGATTGTTGAAATTTTATGAGAAACTCATAAAAACTTAATTTTTTGTATGTTTTTGTATCTTTGATATTTGCCCTATTCTTAGACTTTATTTATTTGATATACTGATATATTTTAGTATTGCTTTTGTTAGTATTTTTTCTTTTCTTTTATTGCTTTGTGAGTATGTTTGTGTTTTTAAGATTATAGAGTAAATTTAAATAAGAAACTAAGTAATTGTAATGGGTAGCATTGATTATAGAAGCAGCTATAGTCTGTGTGTACAGTGAATTGGAACTTAGTTATAATCTGTTGGAAACTCCCAGTGATCAATTTTTTTATAGCAACCAATTTTGTGAACATCCATATACTACTGTAATAATCTTCTCCATAGACTAAAACACATCTTAAAAAGAGAGAGAAATGAGTGCCATCTATTCCAGCTGTGGTTTAAAGACACAACTTTAAAAAAAATTCAAAAATGCTCTTTCAACAACATGGCCTCCTGGCCATGTTGCTCAGACTCCCCACAATGATGCTTTCATTTACAGGCCTGACATGAGTGACTTCACTAGAAAAGTTATCCATTATTGAATGATAGTAGATAAACCATCAAAAGGTATAACAAACAAGTAAGAACTTATTTGAAGAGTGATATTGTCCTATTCCTGTCAGGGAGTCTGAGCAAATAGTAGGCTATTTGTCATGTTTGCAAAGAAGAAGACTATTTGGAAGTAGACTTTTTTGTTTCTTTTAAAGTCAGATTCTTTAATCTGGAGCTACAGCAGCAGATTTGATGTATTATAAATGGTAGGCTTTATCAGGAATCTGGTAAGAAGTTTTACCAAGTCATTTTCCTCACAATCAGTGGCACCACCCTGGGGGATTGGAAAATCTCTCCTTCTCTTGTTTCCATTAACATATGTCAGTATTCATAGCGCCAAAGACTGGTTACATTCATCCCTCAAAAACAGAGGGAATAAATATATGCATAACAGTTAATAAACTGCACCACAATCTGTGGAATACTACTTACACTGTATATTATTTATATAATATATATTTTTAATGTATGTTATAAATTACCTTTTTGCCTAAATATGCTGCTGAGGCATCTCTGTTTGAAGTCGTAGTAGGGTGATTGATATTGTATCAGGGAAGATGCTGATATAGTACAACATGTACTATATCAGGTAAGGGCAGAGTTCCAGAAGTAGTAATAGCACTCATTTGGGATTAATTTTTAAATTATATTATATTAATATTATATAGAATGGGAGGGACAGAATAATATATTAATATTAATATATTATATTAATATATTATATTATAATATAATATAATATTAACTATAATTTAATAGGGCCAAAGAATGGCACCAACAACATTAGAGCTACGATCAGATGATGTTTTTTTCCTGGTTCATGTCACAGGTTTAATCTATCCTGTCTCAACCAGTAAAATGCTTCATTGTTAAAACGCTATTAACCAGCTATTGAATAATGCCCATTATGGGTCATATTCTGCTTACCTTATTCATGCATTGAGTTCAGTGTAAGTTCTATACAAGTACGATCAGCAGGATTTGGCCTCTGTATGTATTATACCGGGACCTTGTGGATTCAAGGGGCTACCCATCTCCCACCAAGCACAGCTGTCATTCTTCTCTTTTCTAACTGTAGGAATGGCTACCTACTAGCACCCCTTCTAACAGAAGTAGATAGGTTGTAGGAAAGGTGGAGGAGGTTGGCCTTGTGGTTAATACCTATGTTTGGGACTCAGGTGATATGAGCTCCATTCCTGGTTCTGACATAGACTTCCAGGGGTGACTCTGGGAGCATCAATGAATCTCTCTGTGCCTCACTGTTTCTTTACTATGTGGCCTCCAAGCACAACTATAACTTAAATAAATGTCTCGCTGACATGGTGGGGAGTACATGATGTAGTCTCAGATAGAGTAGTAGTGCCGAGGGTGTGATCCATTGACACCCAAGGAATGTTGAGAGAGATTATGCCCCTGAAGAGCAATGTGTCTAGGATCTCTGTGTCAGTGAAGTTGTGCCTTAACTGCACAATCTGGCACGAAAGGGTATAAATACAATTTTATCAATAATAGTATTTCATAATGTCTCACAGGTGTGTCAGAGGTGCTGACATTAAAAATCTTTTAGACTTGTATCAGACCTTTACAGGTTTCATTTAAGGAGTATGTTGTTTCTGGTGAATTTGGCAGTAGGTATAATTCAGATTATATTTACTGCCAATCAAAAAACAACTACTGCTAGTGATGCTGATGAGGAGGTTCCAATGAAAGCTGAATTTGGACTCAATTTGTGGTGGGAGGAAGGGAGAGAATGTGGTAGGTCTAAAATACATGAAAAAGCTTGGCCTTGCTCAGTCTGGGTGATTGGACTGCCACTGGTAATATCACTCCTTGTAGAAAACTAGTAATAGGGTGAATACTAAACATTTGCTCCATATGGTACTTTCAGTTCCTGACTGATGATATTTTTCTACATGATTGCCCTGACCATCTGCATCAGATGAGGGAAAGAAATAATTTCTGACCACATACTTGTTTAGCATTGAATAGGTGCGTCTGTGAACAGAAACTACTGGGGTATTCCATTGAAACTAGTGGATAACACTAGTATTTCCACCTACTAGTCATACTCATGCCATACTTCGTAGAACCATAGAAGATTATGGTCCAAGCGGTCATCTAGTCCAACCCCCTGCTCAAAACAGGACCAACCCCAACAAAATCATCCCAGACAGAGCTTTGTCAAGCCAGGCCTTAAAAGCCTCTAAGGATGGAGATTCCACCACCTCCCTAGGTAACCCATTCCAGTGCTTCACCACCCTCCTAGTGAAATAGTGTTTCCTAATATCCAACCTACACCTCCCCCACTGCAACTTGAGACCATTGCTCCTTGTTCTATCATCTGCCACCACTGAGAACAGCCGAACTCCATTCTCTTTGGAACCCCCCTTCAGATAGTTGAAGGCTGCTATCAAATCCCCACCTCTCTCTTCTCTTCTGCAGATTAAATAATCCCAGTTCCCTCAACCTCTCCTCATAAATCATGTGCCCCAGTATAAGTCATTTTCGTTGCCCTCTGTTGGACTTTCTCCAATCTGTCCACATCCTTTCTGTAGTGAGAGGCCCAAAACTGGACGCAATACTTCATATGTAGGTCACAAGTGCCGAATAGAGGGGAATAATCACTTCCCTCGATCTGCTGGCAGTGCTTCTACTAATGCAGCCCAATATGCCATTAGCCTTCTTGGCAACAACGGCACACTGTTGACTCATATCCAGCTTCTCAAAGACAGAGATTTTCTTCCAAGATTCCCTCCTAACCATAGAAAAATTTCTCTTTTCCACCCCTCTGGACCACTGAAAGTGTGATCAGCTTTTCATGCTGTCTCCAAATCTTGACATCCATCGTCTGTAGGAGTTGAACTGCCAGTCAAAACATTTTCATTGACAAAGTCTTCACCCTGTTCAATACACAAATCTGTTAAAACAGAGTATCTCCAGGAAGTATGGCTGGTCTAGGAACAAACACAATAGTGTGCTTGATAGATCTCCCTGTTCTTGATAGTGATGTATATATCACTTCAGGTTACATACCATGAAGGACCAATATTTGCACCTCCTGATATTGGCTGTTAAACAGTCATTGCATTTTGACAATAGCATAAACGATTTTCTCCATTTGTAACCTGATCGGCAATATAGTTAAAACTTACAGGACTAACCAAAACAAATTGGTTACAAAATAGTAAAGGCCTAGAAAAACCAGCTTAGTAAAGAATTGTTTTCAATAAAATGAAAGTATACTAATAATAGAAATATGCATCTTATTCCCAGAATCCAAATCATAGCATTAGTTAATATATACTGTACAGTAGATAACAACAAATATGTAGCCAGGGTGGACACATCATCTTACGTTCTGAAGCCATATGATGCTGAACAGAAAGGTATGGCTTGAAATAAAAAAGAAACCTCACTAAAAACTAGATTTTTGTAGAAAATCGCTAAAGATTTCACGATGAGAGAAGAAATAGTGTAGAAAGGGAATACTATTCTACACTTCCTCCCCACAAAAAAAGCATCCTTCTTTCACAGAAATTTAATGATCGCTACAAAGGAGTCCCAAACAGGGATACAAAGAAGTGTTTAGTGATGGATGGTTGAATATAAAAAGGTTCAGAGAATCAATTTGGATGCTTATCCAAACCTTTTAAGATCTTTTTCTTCTCCATATCCCATCTCTCTATTTCCCCTAAATCATCCCCTAATCTTGACCCTGTTCCTCTGTTTGCATACACTCAGATGTTTCTCTGTGTGTCAAAAGATCCTCAGATCCTTTCTTGAGCATCTCAGACTCCTCCAGGAGCGGATTTACCATGAAACAAACCATGCGGTGGCACAGAGCCCCAAACAACAGGGGTGCTCCCAAAATTCAGGAGAAATATCTGACAACCTGTCCCCGAGTCCTGGCCAGTGAAGCAGCAGGACTCAGGCAGGAAGGCTGCCTGCATGCCATGGCCAGTGGCCCCACGCCACTCCCAGAAGTGGCCAGCTGCTGGCACATCTCTGCGTGCCCCCGAGAATTGCTTTTCAGATCATTTCCCCAGGGGAGTAGTTTGGGAGGTCGGGGAGGGGCGTTGCCCCCTCCAAACTGCAAGCCTCGGGCAGGAATGAAATTTGCTCCCGCATGTGCAACCCCATTGGCCTGATTGGAGATGCCTCCCCAAATATAGAAGTCAAACTATACCTCTGTTCCCCCCACCGTTTACTTTAGAGAGGGGGAAAAAAGCTATTCTCTCCCACAATATCTGTTCAGTAACTTCAAATACTTTCTACACTGCTGTACACCAGAGAGGGAGGGTCTTTCAGGGAAGATGGATGACCTGCTCTCTTCATTGTTCAGTTATACAAGAAGAGATATTATAGACATATCTAACAGTAAGTAGGGACTTTTCACTTGTAAATAACCATGTCATCTTGTAGTAAGGATGTTTTGAGTTTCTGACTCTTATAGGGACATAGTCAACTTAAAATTTAATTGCTGTGTGGAAAAACTCTCACAGACAAAAGAAGAAAATGGCTGACTGGCTAACTTATGCTGTAGGGGAAACAGTTAAAATAATTATCCAAAAAGCAAACAAAATGGATAATTCTCCCCCATTCCCTCCCCACAATCTCTTTGAGATATAGAAATCTTAGGTGTTATTTGAACCAATAATGCTTTTTTTTTTTTAAGGAGACAAAAGTGTGACTTTCAAGTTGACAGTGTCCCTTTAAAAATATGCCCCAGATTCTTAAAAATAAGAATTCTGCATTTCACTGCTGCGTTATCTTGTGCGTGACTTGTTAGTATCAAGCATTTGTCTTGACACTTCTCATGGTGTGAGCAGAATCCAGATGAACTACGCTTTTTATTTCATTTATATTTTGGTGAAGACTTGAAGTTTGTAGGCAACTTTGTTATCATGCATGTCTGTCTGCTTTCTCCAAGAACAAAATTCATGTCTAGGTTTTTTACATGTGCAGATAAAGCCCCCAATCCTGAAACATCTTGCATGTGGATGGACTACTATACCTGGCTGCAAGAAGGTCCAGAATAAGGGCCTAAATGTTCCACACGTCAACAGGTTGTCCCCAATAGAGTCCTTAACAATGCTTTCCAGTTGGTGGTGTGGTACCAGATGCTATTCAATAGCATATGCCATAAACTTTAAAGTTTCTGCCTTAAACTCTGTGGATTTCATGTTGGGTTGTTTTTTTTTTTGTTTTTGTTTTTTGGTTTTTTTGCATTTTATTGTATTATTCTACAGCTTAGAGTCTAAAGACTGTGATGCATACACACATACAATGATATACAGATAACTGTACACTGTATGCAGATATTGCGTGCTCCACAGATTACAAATTAAATAATTTAATATTTAAATTTGAGACTGGGCAATATTTTCTTTGGCTAAGACAGCAATTTTCTGATTAATGTTTTTAATTTTAAGCAATGTCTAATACACAGAATAATAAAAATGACATTTTAGATTATTCTGAATTAAGTATGTTACCGAGAATACACAAGAGGCTTTTTAAGAGACTTTCTAGGTTTATGTTTACCGGGTAGAAGCCCACTAATTAATTCAAATTCAACTTTTCCCTTATTTTACAATGTTTCCTTATCCCTAACACTAATGCATTATTGAGAGTATTATGGATTTTGTTTGCACATTCAATGCGATGTTCTGGTTAAAATAATACTTAGAGTAGAATATCTGAGATGGAAGTAATGAATCGTATCTGGTGGTATTTGTGATAGCATGTACTTTTAAGTATAAAATATCAAACTACAATGGTAGCTAGCTCTCTAAATTTACTGTCCACTTCTAAATAGATTGGACTTATGAATTCCAGTAATACCTTTTATGTTTGCCTACTAAAATATTATATAGTTCACTGTTTACCCTATATTAATTAATATTGTAACGTTTCAACATTTTTCAGTAAATTCCCCTCCCTCCCAAGATTAAGATACGTTTGTGGGTTAAGGCCCCTTTATATCTCCAGTGGAGTCCAAACACCTCATTTGTGCCGGTTTCACACCCTTCTCCCACCGTCAATGCACCTGGCAGTGGAGAACAATGAGATTGCCTTTTAGCCCATCAACACTACTCCTTAACTGGATGGAGGATCTCAGTTTATTGAGATGAGGCACTGATCACAGTGCTTCTTATGGTGACAGGTTTCAGAGGGGTAGCCATATTAGTCTGTATCAGTAAAAACAACGAGCAGTCCTTGTGGTACTTTAAAGACTAAGTCTCTAAGGTGCCTCAAGGACTCCTCGTTGTTTTTACAGTGCTTCTGTGGCTCTACTAACACATGCTAGACAAGTGAGATGGATCTCCTGCAGTGCAAAGAAGTACCTCTTAAGTCAGCCATCCAATAAAACTGTTCTATTTAATACATTTATGTTTACAAAACCAGCTTTTCAATACCTTGTCCTTTCTCAATAAAGTCCCACAGACAATGTCAGGAAACAATAGCCAGCGTCAGTGAAGACTGTACCCTGTTAATAGGGTGGTTGACACAGAAGCAAACACAAATAAACACCCACAGTGGTTTTTCTATTTTCTCTGACTGACCTCTGCTGCTGTAGTTGAGCTTTCCTCTTCTGGCATTTTCCAGGTTATGTGAAAAAAGATGTGCTTCTTGACTGAAATGATGACAGATAAAATTTATTCTAAGGCTCTGAAAGCCTCATAGATGTGGAACAGCTGGCGGCCTGGAATTGGACTCTGAGAGGGGATCTCATAGATATAATAAGTATCACTTGTACTATGGTTAAAAGTAAATGGCTGATTTAGTGCAGTTACCTCTGACATCAGGAAATCTTGCCTATGTTGCATAGTAAGGTGGCGTATAAAATATCTTCATAATATATGTTTGCTGAGTATAGCATTCTTATGAGAGTGCGGATATGATTTATGTTGGGATATTAGAAATAAATGCTTCTGTGTACACCAAAATATAATTTAACGTAGTACTACAGTTAATGATTCCTTAAAGCTGGAAGGAAAGACTGGCTGATACTTAGATATCACAGTTAGTAGATGGTTACTTGCAGAGTGCTTACTAAAAGGAGATAGTGCAGTGGCTCATAATCATGCTTAGTTATGGTTTATATTATAACCTGCAACTAAGCAGGAGAAAGCGTCAGTCCCACAGTTCAGATTTTTACTAATTAAAAATATATTTCTCTCTTTCATTTGAGGCAATCCAGGTTAGAAATAATGAAGGAATGGACAGCTGTTTTAATGGGGGTGGTGAGAAAGAAGAGAGTGAGACGTGAGGCATTGGGAGTGAGGAGAATGACAGAAGAGTCCAGGTGGCACTGAAGTTTAAGGGTGACTTTGTATTTTGTCAGTGGTGACAGAGAAGTGAGCCTGTGGAGTAGAGGGATGAAAAGGAAAAATAAGAAGTTGTTTTGGAACGTCAGGCTTTGAGCTGATGGTAGGACATCCCCGGGAAGATATCTGCCAGAAAAATATGCAAGGCTGGTTAGAGGTTGAGAGGTCAGGAGTAGAGTGGTTCATCTGGGAATCACCCACAGAGAGGTGGTATTTGAAACCATGGTAGTAGATGACATCACTGAGAGAGAATATATAGGAAGAGTAGATGGAGGACTGAAGTCTTAGAGATACCAACAGATGGTAAGAGAGGGAAGGGTAAAGAGCCAACAAAGAACACACTGAAGAACTGTCAGCAAGCAAGGAGAAGAAAGAGGAAGTTAGAGAGTCACAAAAGCTAGGAAAAGAATAAAGGATCAGTGTGAAGGCATCACTGAGAGAGATAAGAATACAGAAATGTCCTTTTGGCTTAGTTAGTAGGAGATAATTGGTTACTCTGTCAAGATGGTTTCAGTTGAGTGGAGAGGGGAGGAAGGCAGATTGGGTGTGATCAGACAATGCAGTGCACTGGAAGACAGGAAGTCTAGGCAGTGGAAGAAAACAACAGGCAAGTGGAACTGAAGGAAGATTCTCCTCTCTATCCCCCACCCCCACCCCACCCCAAGATAGGGGAAGCAAGAGCAAGCTTGTCAGGTGATGGAAAGGAGGCAGAGGGAAAGACTGGTTAAAAATAAGCTACAGAGGGAGCTATCAACAATGGATGGAAGGAGCGGTAGGTTGAGGGATTGATAAAAGGCAGACCTCAGAATCAGAAAAATAGTACAGTGGAGGTCAAACTAGTGGAGGGGAGAGGGTTAGGAAAAAGAAGAGAATTCTTATCAGATATTTTCAAAATGCTAAGCAAAGAAAATTGTAGAGGCCTCTAGGTATATTCTGGCCCCATTGAAGCCAGGGGCAAGGATTTCATGCAGCATGTGTAAGGAGAGGAAGGAAAGTACATCAGATGAGGCATCCTAATCAGCCATTGAGCAGAGGTAAATGTTTAAGAAGGGAGAAGGCAGAAAAGAGAGTGATTTTAAAATAGAGAAAGTTAGAATAGTTCTGGGACTTTCTCCAAGAAAGGAGCTGATTTTCTGATCTGATATGGCTATAACCATATTCACAAATCAACTTTTTTTTTTAAATTACCAATTATTTGGACTCGGTATAGACAGAGGACAAGACTTCAAAATAGCCGAGTTACAGAAGAAACCAGTTTTCCAAATATATGAGGAGTGTCTCGTTGTACAATTTAATACATGGTTTCAGAGTAACAGCTGTGTTAGTCTGTATTCGCAAAAAGAAAAGGAGGAGTTGTGGCACCTTAGAGACTAACCACTTTATTTGAGCATAAGCTTTCGTGAGCTACAGCTCACTTCATCGGATGCATACCGTGGAAAGTGTAGAAGATCTTATTATATACACACAAAGCATGAAAAAATACCTCCTCCCACCCCACTCTTCTGCTGGTAATAGCTTATCTAAAGTGATCACTCTCCTTATAATGTGTATGATAATCAATTTGGGCCATTTCCAGCACAAATCCAGGTTTTCTCACCCCCCCCCCCCCCCCCACACACACACACAAACTCACTCTCCTGCTGGGAATAGCTTATCCAAAGTGACCACTCTCCTTACAATGTGTATGATAATCAAGGTGGGCCATTTCCAGCACAAATCCAGGTTTTCTTACCCCCCCCCCACCACACACACACACAAACTCACTCTCCTGCTGGGAACAGCTTATCCAAAGTGACCACTCTCCTTACATTGTGTATGATAATCAAGGTGGGCCATTTCCAGCACAAATCCAGGGTTTAACAAGAACGTCGGGGGGGGGGGGGGTAGGAAAAAACAAGGGGAAATAGGCTACCTTGCATAATGACTAAGCCACTCCCAGTCTCTATTCAAGCCTAAGTTAATTGTTTCCAATTTGCAAATGAATTCCAATTCAGCAGTCTCTCGCTGGAGTCTGGATTTGAAGTTTTTTTGTTGTAAAATAACGACTTTCATGTCTGTAATCGCGTGACCAGAGAAATTGAAGTGTTCACCGACTGGTTTATGAATGTTATAATTCTTGACATCTGATTTGTGTCCATTTACTCTCTCTTGTAATATTTAATACACTTAATTACATGGACTGATATTGTAATGCTAAATTCAGTAGAGCCTCACTAATCCCCACTTCACTTATATCTCATAACTTGGGGCATAGGGATAATACACGGCTCCTTGTATAGCCACCGACTCCAGGGCTGGAGCTACAGTTGCCCGCTTTCCAGTGTGTGTGGGGGGGGTGCTCACTGCTCAACCCCTGGCTCTGCCACAGGCCCTGCCCCCACTCCACCCCTTCCCGCGCCCTCCCCTGAGCCTGCCGTGCCCTCGCTCCTCCCCCGAGCTTCCTGCACGCCACAAAATAGCTGATCAGGAGGTGTGAGGAGGGAGGGGGTGGCTGGGTGGGAGGCGCTGGGAGTGGGGGAAGGGGAGCTGATGGGGCTGCTGACGTATTACTGTGGCTCTTTGGCAATGTAGATTGATAAAGCCTGGCTCCTTCTCAGGCTCAGGTTGGCCGCCCCTGGTGTAGATGTATTGCCTCTGTTTGTATTGCAACCTTTCAACATTGATTGTTTAAACTCAGAGTCTTGTATTTAGTGGGTAATAACAAAGAAGATGTACTGTTCTACTGCCTGCTTTCTAGTTTCATAGGTATCTGGTAGAAGAAAATAAATAGTGACTATTATAATCCTTTATATATGGTACATAAATTGTTTATAGTATGGTTCATCTGTGCCTACACAATTCAGGAATTAGCACCAAATCAATAAACAATACTGTGTTGATGTAGAAAAGTAAAAAAATGCTATTGAGTAGTCTTAAACAACTGACTTTGCTAATATAATTGAAGATGAATAACCCTATCAATGTCAAATACAATAATCTTTAAAAATTATAAATAAAAGATAAATCCTTTTATAATGCTGATAGTCTGCAGAAACAAACTCTCTATAGTTAAGTAGGGCAATGGGGTTTCTTTTAAAAGACTAATTTAACCAATTCTCTAATTCCACCCAAAATAATCTGTTTGCCTTGAAGCTTGTCCTGTAAACTTCAGATCTGGTACATTTTGTTTATTTTGTTGTCTGCAAGTAGGATGGGTGCCTTTCAGTTCTTCAGCAAGTTTGGTGGGTAAATCTGAAGTTTTTCTAACAGCACTTCAATCTGTAAAAACTACAAAACATTCACAGATTCTACAATCTGCACATGGCCAGTTTTGAGATTTCTGCAGCCATAAGATGAAACTTTGTTAAAGTCCACTTATGAACTGTCAAGAACTAAGGCAGAGGTTATAGGCACCTCAGGAATTGCTGATTTTTTTCTTTGTTCCAAACTGCAGTGACTCAATCTGTTTTTGCACAATGGACCCAAAATTTTGGTTTAAGCCAGTCTCTTTTTTTTTTTTTTAAGAATAATCTTCATTGTCTGGCTATACCAAAATAAGGACAGGAGACACCTGATATGGTTTTAATAAAGCTTCAACTTTGTTATTTAATGTCTGGGACTACCCAGCAGATAAAAGTGTACAGTGCAGATAACTCTATTATCATTCAATATCTACCCAAGGGGCTTCCGTCAGCCCCCTTCTTCCATCCAGGTCCTCTAGCCAGCCCATTGCTGAGACGTCACCATCGCCCCTCGCCCCAAAGGAGGGTTAAGATGGGCTATACGAAAGGGGGTTGGCTCCCTGCCATACCAGTCGTAGAAGTCCCAAACCCCGCCTCCCAGTTCTGCTCCTTTAACAAACACCTCCTTGTTAAATCCTTTACCAAACCATGTATCCGGTCACTATATATCTTCCCCATGGAGTACCTGCACTGGACATCCGGCCCACACTTACATAATGAGTTGTGACATCATAGTCTAACTCCCATCCCTACTCACCATAACAACACCCCCCTCCCCACTCGCTGTGGGAAAGGCAAAAAAACCCCACTCCACCTAGACCAATCCTTCTCAGCCCCCCTAGGAAGGAGCAACTACCACAATGCCCACTGCAGGTCCTGACCAAACCTGGTATTTTGCCACCTGAAGGAGAGGGAGGGTGCGTGCTGCTCTTCCTGGTCCAAGGAAAAGGGGCTTCCCAACACTGGCTTGCCTCTTTTGAACTCCCCAGCCCTTTCGGTCCCTGGGGATTAGTCAGTGTCACCATGCTGACCCACTCCACCTTTTGCAGCAGTCTGAGCCTCTCTCCCCCTCCTCCTGTGAAGCGCTATTCCTTCTCCCCCAGCAAGCCGGACAATGCCCCCACACACACACACATACACCCCACCTCCACTTAAAGGTGTGGTGTAGTCAACTTTAGTGTTTTTATTACCTTGTGGTGTTTTCCAAATTATTTTTATTGCATTTTCACCCCTGAAGTTACAGATATTAACTTGCAACTTTAACACCAGTTTATCTATTTTTTCCCTTGTATCCAAAATTTGATTCTCACATTATTTTTTCTTATGTACACTCCTGTATAATATTCTGGGGAAAATTTGAAGAGCAGATTTAAAATGTGATGGTCTGTCAACTATGCATAAAATGGAAATCTTGTTTTAATTTCAACAATGCTATATGTTTTATCAAGAGAATGGCACTAATGAACTTGATCTATTTCTTTGTGTAGAAGATTATATCGTCCATTTAAACACAAACTAAGAAATGTAGCCTACCCATTGCAAGATTCCCATTCATAACTGCTTAATTAACAAACATTATTGGTTTACCTGTAATTGCTTTAATTTATCACACTGTTAAAATTTACAAGTAATATGTTACTATTTGTCTGCAGTTTCACTGTAATTACACATAATTTACTGTTCGCATGGCGAGATTGCTAATTGCCTTTTACATACTTAATTGTAAATGTAAAAATACTCCTGTATGTTTAAATGGATAGAAAAATTAACAATTTATTAAACTCTTTCAGCCATCAAGTATTTACCAAACAATATTGCCAATTAATTCTGTCCACTTAAAGTGAGATATTGGTAAAAATTAGAATATTATGGATCATGGTTTAGCACCAGCTCAGAATAATGCCAGAGGCAAATACAGAGTAAGCTTGGAGTTCTTGTCGCTAGCTTACTACGTACTGAGGTTTATAGCAAGGTGACACATTCCATAGTTCACAATAGTTCATAGGAAGGATGTATAAAAATCCTGTTTACAGATATCTGGATTTTTACTCACCCTGCTTTGAAAATATAACCTTTGATATTCCCAAGCAAAGAGTGAGAAGTCACTAATTTAGCTTTGGCAATGCTAGCTAATGAGAGTCTGTCTCTGGATGACACCTCTAATGGATCTGCTTTCTGCTCTCCCTGTTGAGGGAGTAGTTCTACAGCTGCATGGAACACAAAGTACTCAGTGGTGCCGGAGTGTCTGATTGGAGAAAAATAAGGTTTTTTTTATAGTTCCAGCTAAAAATGATCCCTTAACGTACTCTACTAAAGCAAAATTTAGTTCCCAGGGCATGTTCAGAAACATACCAATAATTGTTTAACCAGAATAAAACGCAGCATCAAAGCTAAAATATAGGGGGAGAGTTTCTGAAATTACCTCTGCCAAGATGGTACAAGCAATACTTCGTAATTGATTAACTATTACAAGCCAAGCCATTTAAATATATATATATATATATATATATATATATGTATATATATGTACACATACAGTGTTTCTCGGCAGTGCTTCAATAAAATGCGGTTAGGGATGTGTTTACAGCCTGCAGTCATTTCCCTTCTAGACTATCTAGGTATAGCATACCATACGTCGGTCATTAGATTGTATTATGTATCAGTCATTACTAAGAATGAACACTCTGAGAGAGTCCGCTCTTCCAAAAAAAAAAAAAAAGTGCTCTTTTCACTTTTAGTTAGACTTGAAAGTACAAAACATTTTTTATTTTATAAAGATTGTTTTGAGAGCACTGCTGATTGAAGAAAAGAGTCTTATGGTCTTATAAATGGGTAAGAACAACTTGTACCTCAAAGATGATTGCAGCTGGTTCAGGACTCAGAATTCTACCCCATTTTCATTCTCAACATGAATTGAGATTGTATTGTACACTACATAAATGATTTTCCACGGCTTTTTAAAAGGCAGTATATATTAATATTTTAAACTGAAGTAATTGCTTCTTGCTCAACAATGGGTTTCATTTATGAGTGTTTATCCCTAGCAAATGGAAAGTATGGTTAATCTAAGTTAAAAATGGGTTCTTTAAATAGCTCTAATTACATTCTGTTTATATTTGTATGTTTTAGACACTTAACATTTAATCGGTAGTAGTTCTAACAAACCATAATGTTAGGTAGTTTTAAATTATTGTTGTGGATGACAGTTGAATGAGAAAATAAATGATGATTTGTCTACTATAATACACAGTAAAAAAAAAGATGGACCAAAGCTGATAAGAATGTATGTCATACTCATTTTTCGTATTAAAAACACAAAGAGAGAGAAATCAAATAAATCTTTGACAAGGAAGCAACTTCCAATGCCAATTTCTCTGTTATTTTTTTGGTTTGTATAAAAACTGTAGCATAAAGTTGTTTTTTCTTAATAAGATATCAATGTTTATGCAGGTCTACTGTAGTAAAAATAAGGGATTTCATTTTAGTTTTGATTTTCTCTCTCTCCAAAAACACAAATTATATAGGTAGCCAAAAAATACCATTTTATATATTTCTACAAGCTGATTATGTGTCAGTGTAATACATATGTACAGTTTCATGCACAGAAAGATTAATAAAATGATAGATTAAGAAGTAATGGTGACCACACCTAACACGTCGAAAAATATACTGAGTTTTACATTCATTTTCTTTTACCAAGAAAGCCTTTGACTGATACTCAGTCCCTTCCAAGGAGTCTATGCAAGACTCTTTGATTTTATGAAACCATCTAGATAATGTGTGTGGCTCTTTCCTACTAAGGGAAGTAGACTTTCTATGTCTTTCTGTCTATGTTTTTATGGATTTTATACAGATATGTATAAGAGGCCATCCATCAAAGAGACAGTATAACAATTGAAATTGGAAAAGTACAAAGGAGTTGAAAAAGAGGTGTAATTATAGGCAACAAACTAATTTCTACTGCATGAAGAAAATATAATAGAATTTTTTAATCTTATAAATTATAATATATTAAAAGTGAGAAAAAATTGGGCTAAAATATTGATTTTAATGAATACCTTGAAAAATATTTTCCCATGACAACCAAGTTGCCTGTATGCATTTGAAGATTTAGAGTAGATAATCTTCCAAATGATTTGGACAGCCATCTTTTGTGAAATATTGCCTCAGATAAGGAAAAAAAGGCAGCAGGATACATAATGCTAATGTGTATCTAGATGTGGCACTTTCTCAAAAGCTTTTAATTGTTGCTCATTGGTGAAGCATATTTAGTAAACTGTCAACAGATTTATAGCACCCTTTGGAATTGGTATTAGCAATTCTAGCAGTGTTCATGTGATAAGGAGTCAAATAGTTATTGAAGGTACTATTAGCCTCGATTAAAGACCAGTCCATGTCAGAGAAATTGTCTTAAACACTCAGAACTTTTTTTCAACAAATTATTTTTTGACAAACCTTAGCTAATAAAAATGATTTCCTTACTTTCAGTAAGAGGACATGATGGTAACTCTGACATAAAGTAAAACTGAGAGGTTTAATCTTGGATTTTGCTAGATAGTGTTTAAGGACAACAGGTCTAAAAATCAATTTTGTTTTAGGTTGAATGTGAGAAGTATTTAAATGAGCTCTCAATGATTATTTTATAAATGACAAGCTACAGTACATTAAACATTCAAGGTAATAAAATAAAATCTCAGCTGTGTAAACTAAAACAATGATTCCTCTAAAATGAAAACAATGATATATTCTGGATCACATCTCAACAATGCATTTTATGTAACTATGTATTAAGGGTAGAACTGGCAGGGGCGGGAATGGTTTTCTAAACACCTTGGGCCAGATGCTCTGGTGTGGTAGAGATGTGCTTTGGACTACATTTATGCTCCCTTGATCCTGTAACCACTGGAGTTTGAGTCAGTCTCCATTATAATTAGAGCAGCCTAACATATGCTTGCCTAGCCATGGTCCCAGGAATTACAGCATTCAGGAATGCAGGAATTAAGAGTACTAGAACACCCTGGCAACAATCCCTTTCATCCAGAAAAGGCTGATATGCTGTCATCCAGGAGAGGTGTGTTTTATTCTAATATGCCAGCTCTGTGCTATTAAGTTTTCTAAGCGTATTTCTGAGGAATGCAGCCTTAGACATTAGTTACAATTTAGTGAATTCATTGAGGTTGCATGAGTTTAACTGGCAGAATTTGTCTCAGGTTTTTCTTGTTTTGAAATAATATTTCTTAATATTTAATATTTTTATTCTTCTTTATCCACTGGTTATCTGTTAGATTTGGAGGTGGGGGGGTGTCTCCGAAACATCTGTCTTTACAATTCATAGTATATTGTTCTGCCTCTGCTCCACTTATGTTATATGCTTATATTACATATAAAATAACATGGCTTTTTCTCTTTCCCTTGTTAAGTTTACTTTATCTGAAAAATTAATGAAGGTTTAATATAAAGTAGCTTTGAATTAGTTTAAGTAGTTATTGAAACAGACTAAATTAAAAATATGATTTCCTTGTATTCTTGAGATATTTTTCTCTTACCATCCCATCTGGAGATGTTTGAGACTCCTATAGAGGTTTTCTTGTTACTATCAGGATATAAAATAAATTAAGGCCAGTCCACTTTTTACTTTTATTTCCTTTAGTAAAGTGGCAAAATCCAGGTCCTGAGGTATAGACTTCCCTCAATGCATAAATCTCATTCCCATTAATGGAAGTTAGGGGTGGCAAGAAACAGTTTTCTTGTTAGGGGAAATTAGCCCAAGAGGAAATTAGCTGAAGATTTTGTCAAATATTTAGGGCCTGATCATTCTGTCCCACAGAAAAGATAGATGAAGAAAAAATTACAAATTAACCACAGGGAGTGGCACGATTGTGCCCTTGTGCTTTAAAAGCAATGGGAAAGGCCATTTTACAAAAAAAGCTCTATGGGGATTCCATCACGGGAGATTACACCTAATCATCCTGTTGATGGGGCTCAGAACCTATCTTGCACCATAAGCACAGGACTCCTGACTGTTATTTTGTTTTAGAAGAGAAATTGATGATGGAGTCTGGTATCTTTGATGCAATCCTGTTTGTTTGCAAAGAATGCAAAGTCTTGTTTCCCTAAACACAGCAGGAATTAAACAGAAGGTGACTGTTTATTTGTTCACAGCTCCAAACTTTTCTTGGCTAGCACTTAGCCCAAAAGTTATCTCTCTTTAGTTTTTTTTTTTTCAGAGCCATGCTACCAGTGCCTTTGTGGCTTGTTTGGTGCTTCCTTCCTGACTTATCTCTAAGCTTCTCTGGTATTACTGCCTGTCTTTCAATTATTGCAAATCTTCAGAAAACCAGTACTGGGTTCTAATGGTACTGTGGTGCCTGGCCCACACTTAGCACGGGCCCTGCCTACACTGCTCTGCCTCGAGGCCCCACCTGCTGCTTGTTCCTCTCCACCCCATCCCCATGCAAGTGGCAGGCGGGGCCTCAGGGGAAAGAGGCTGAGCGGGGGTGGGCCCACGGTCTGGGTGCCAGGGCCCACAAAGGATTATTCCAGCCCTGCACAAAACAATACCCAGTGAAACCTCTCTGCCCACATCTGCCTTGCAAGTGTCTTTGTTTTGGGGAGTGGCAGGTGCCTGTGTTTTGGGTGCAGGCTGCTGTGGTTTCAGTTATTTGATTCCATAAAGAAAATTATGTTACATGTATTCCAAATGAAGGTAAGCTGTTACACCTACCAGTTTCAGCAACATTTAACCCACCCATAATAGCACTCATGCATAGATATTTTCAAAGCCTTGAAGGAAGGGGGGGAAATGCCACTTCAGTGCCACTCTCCTCCCATGGAGGGGTCATTCCAATAATTAACTTTTTCTTTTCATGCTATCCAGCTGAAGAGATTATAGGGTTCTTGGGGGTAAATGCCTCTTTCCCTCAAGAAAATCTATGGGGAGAAGGAAACTCTGAAAACTTTGCAGTGTTGTCACTGCACTTTCCTCTAAGGGAAAAAAGGTTAGTATCCTTGTGAAGGGAGCAGAGGTTTCCAAGGATTCACATCGAAATTGCGTGTTCATTTCATAATCCTAGAATTTTAAATTTTATGACAAAGAATATAACTGGGAACTAATAAGATTCAGGCCAAACCTAAGCCAAATGTTACAGCTTTTGTAATGCTTCCCTTCCCTGCCATCCCCATTATGTCTAATACAGATTATAATCTCTTCAAGGCAGGGACATTGTCTTTCATTATGACATTAAAGTACCATTCAGCTTTGATCATAATAACTCTGTGGATCCTGGGTCATACCTGTAAAGCCTGCCCTCCACACTGCTTTCTATTTCTGCCTATGCCCTGGTAGAACTGTTCCCTTGGGGCCAGTAACTCATCCTGCTGTTCTAAAACATTCCTTGCACCCCAGGGTGTTTAGGTATATTTGCTCCCATGCAGATTTTCACCCACGAAAGCCACTGGATTTAAATGTGAATATGCTACCTAGTGCTGTCCCCGTGTAAGTCTGGTGTGGTTTGTGTTCTCTCCCCTTATGGCCTTGATAACTGCCTCCCATCCCCCCAGTTTCAGAGTCCCCAGCCACATGAAGGAACTTTGACAGGTTTGGGAAGCAGAAAGGAGAATGCACCAGACTATCATTATCCTACTATTATGGAAGTTAAGAGCTTTTCTTCTCCTTTTAAATTTCCTTTGCTCCACTCATGTTATGGAATCCAACCGTTAATCATTGTCTTAAAATTCTTGGCTCATTTCCGTTAGAATTACTTACTCTGTAGAAAAGTTAATCTCATACAAATAGTAATACTTACTTAATGTGCCTACACTTCCTAAAACACTGTGTGGAATATGTGTCAGAACAAAGACTTATTTACAACCGTTTAGAGATTTGTTTTGATCATGCATCAATATCACAGAGGGTGAAGTTCCCAAATGATTCTGTCATTCAACAGAAACTCTTTCTCATGTGATTAATTCCAGGATGGACCCATTTAACCATATACTTTATGGTGGTCAATTTGTGACTTCTGTGATGATGAAAATGACTTACAGTTTTATCTAGATGGCTTTCCTGTGGTTTATTCCTTGCCCTGGTTACTCTGTGTTACAAAAAGAAACAAAGAGGGTCCATTTTTTGAAGAGGCCCTTTTTTTTTCTGTCTTGACTGATCAGAATTTGCTTTTTATTGTGCTAGGCTATCTGCTTTGTAACCTGTGCTCCTGGATTCTCCTGGGTACTTCATTTTTTAAAAACTAGAGTAGTGTTATTTTTACAGTCTGATACCATTCTGTTTCTCTGGTCTGTTGATAAATATATACAAGCAAGCAGAAAGTCAGACATTTGGGACAGGGAATTACTGAATGTGAATACTGAAATTAAAGTACATGAATAAATGACTTTAAAATGTTCTTTTACAGCAGATTGGTGCCTGTTAAAAAGTTTACATCCTTCTTTCTTCCTAAACTTCTCAGAAATGTCCATTTCAGACTTACTGGTGTTCTACTCTGTTAACCTTCTGTGTCTGAATTAGATTACTATCTGAACTGTCAAATGACTCTGTTAGGATTAAGGTCTTGGTAACTGCATGGGTAAACGGGACAGTCTATTTTATCTGACAGATTCCGTTGATGCCACCCAAAGGAGGAAAAGGAGTAGATCCAAACAGACCTTCCATCTCTGGATATCTAGCAATAATTTTCACTTTCCCAACCCTCTCTCTCTCTCAAGCTTCTAAAGAAATCACAATTCTATCTGCCTTCCTATGCCTGCATTATTAAAAAAAATATTAGCCACTAAGCTTGATATGTAGAGAGAGATAGATATAGCCACACATCCACACTTTTAAGATGCATTCAGAATTTTATTTTGTGGTTGTGGTTTAGAAAATAATTTGATTTATCTGCATATGAAAATAAAAAGATATATTTTATTTTGAGTGGTCCAGAATCTCTTAGCTAAGTTTAAAAATGTAATGGACTTTAGACTATTTCTCCTCAGTTGTCAATCATATATGAATTAAAGATATTTTAAAAGGTGTGAAAAATCACATGAAATATAAAAATCATCAAGGCTTGTGAGAAAAGACTGAGATAAGAAAATGCTTATGGAACTCCATTAAAATTATTATGGGCAGATAATAGAGTTGACAATAGTATGAAAGGAAAACTGAAGACTCAGAATTGTAAAAATAGGAAGTGGCAAGCATATGTAAAAAATATACCTTCCAGGCATCCAGAGGACAAATTTGCATTTCCTTATATCAACTTATTACACATCATGACATGTCAGAAACTAGAGGTTAGTCAATTGTTGCTAGTGATCAGTTAGCATCGTTGTCTGAAATTATTTGATAAATGGTTTATGTGAACACATTCAGTCTAGAGATTGCTCATAAACTGTTTGAACTATTAAAAACGGTAAACGTTATGATGGTGGTTCACCATAACTATTGCTGTGATGCTCATTGCTGAATTTTTTATTTTATTTTTTGTGTTGTCTGATTTGCCACTGAGGTGAAATCCTAGTTTCATTGAAGTTAATAGTAAAGCTCCCATTGTTGCTGCTCCATTATTGATGATTCTGAAGCCCACAAAGAAATTATAGATGGCCACATATTCACTGTATATACCTACCTCTTATTTTTATTCATTTGTACTGTCCTAGGGTCTAGAGCAGTAGTCTCTGAACTGTGGAACGTGCCCCCACAGGGAGTGTGGAGGAATATTCAGGGGGCACACAATGGGGCCTTGGCTAGCTGCCACAGGGAACAGGGAGGGAGCACCCCCAAGTTCCATCTCACTCCCAGCCCCAGCCACAGTTCTGCTCCGCCCCCAGACCAGCTCAGCCGCAGCTCAGCCGCAGCTCCTCCCCCATCCCCAGTTCAGCCCCCAGGTCCACCTTCAACCCAAGCTCCACTGCTGAGCCAACTGTGCCGTAATGGGGGGGTGGAACGCAGGCAGATTCCATTACTAGTAAGTGGCGGGGGTGCGACAGGAAAAGTTTGGGCACCACTGGTCTAGAGGCACCAATCAAAAATCTAGATACCACTGTTATGAGGGATGTATTAGTATGCAGTAAAAAGACATCAAAACCAAAGAGGTCAAAGTCTAGGTTCCGGCACAATGTGCATGAGAGAAACCAGGAGATGGGAAGGTTGGGGTAACATTGTTGTGAGCAAGTTGTCATACAATAATCAGTGGTCATTATGGGTTCCTTTACACTTGCGATGGGAGCTGTTTCCCACCTTGCATACATGTATCTGTGCTAGCTCTGTTAGAGTCAGCATCTAAAAACAGCAGTGTGTCTGCATAAGCAATGGCTCGGGCTAGCTATGCATGTATATACTCAGGGCTCAGGTGAGATTGTACTTCAGGCAGCTAGCCCCATTGGCTGCCCGTGCCACCATGGGCACACTGCTATTTTTAGGCACTACCTCAAATAGAACTAGTATTGGTATGTCTACACAAGCTGGTTGCAGCTCCCAGTTCACATGTAGACATGCCCTTTGTGTCTAACCCTTTGGGTCTGGTAATGTTTTGAAGGCATTGTGGCAGAGGTGATGCTGAAGAAAGAATCTGAAGGAGGATAAAGTAATGACTCTGGATTTTTGCAATGGTCTAAGAAGGTGTGGAGTTATCTGAGAAAGAAACAGATACCTGGATGGTGGAGGCAGGTTACTAGGCAATTCCCAACACATTCCTTCCTCATAAACATTCCTATGTACTTTTTATTATTTATTTATTTATGTATTTATTTTGTATTCATTGTGCATAATTGTGTCACTCATAGATCAGAGCCCCTTTGTGCTAGGCACTGTGCACATACATACAAAGGGACAGTCCCTGCCCCAAAGAACTTGCAATCTCAGTGTAAAGCAATAGATTTCAAAGCCAGAAGGGACCATTATGATCATCTAGTCTGACCTCCTATACAACACAAGCCATAGCACTTCCTCAAAACAATTCCTTCTGAACTAGAGCATATCTTTAAAATATTTTTTTAAATCTTCATTTAAAAATTACCAGTGCTGGAGAATCTACCATGACCCTTGGCAAATTGTTCCAATATTTATTACCCTCATAGCTAAATATTTATGTCTTATTTCCAGTCTGAATTTGTATACTGGAAGTTTTCAACTTCCAGCCCTTGGATCTTCTCATACCTTTGTTTGCCAGACTGAAGAGCCCATTATCAAATATATGTTTCCCATGTAGGTACTTACAGATTGGGATCAAATCCCCCGCCCCTAACTTTCTCTGTGTTAAGCTAAATAGATGAGCTCAAGGAGCTTAATCACTATATGGCATGTTTTCTAATCCCTTCCATGGCTCTTCTCTGAATCCTCTCCAATTTATCAACATCCTTCCTTAATTGTGGACAGCAGAACTGGACATAGTGTTATATCAGTGAATGACCTCTCTACTCTTAGTCGAGATTTCCCTGTTGATACATCCAAGGATCGCATTAGCTCTTTTGGCCACAGTGTTGCACTGGGAACGCATGTTCAGCTGATCATCTACCACAGGGGTGGGCAAACTTTTTGGCCTGAGGGCCACAATGGGGTTCCAAAACTGTATGGAGGGCCGGGTAGGGAAGGCTGTGGTTCCCCAAACAGCCAGGCCCCTGCCCCCTATTCACCCTCTCCCACTTCCTGCCCCCTGACTGCCTCCCTCAGAACCCCCAACCCATCCAACCCCCCCTGCTTCCTGTCCCCTAACTGCTCCGACCCCTATCCACACCCCCACCCCCTGACAGCCCCCTGAGACTCCTACGCCTATCCAACTGCTCCCTGTACCCTGACTGCCCCCCGGGGCTCCCTGGTCCTTATCCAAACTCCCCGCCCTCTTACCATGATGCTCAGAGCAGCAGGACTGGCAGCCGTGCCATCCGGCTGGAGCCAGCCACGCCGCTGTTCAGCCCAGCAGGAGCTCACAGCTGAGGCTGCGGGGGATGGGGGAAAGCAGTGAAGGGGCCGGGCGCTAGCCTTCCCGGCTGGGAGCTCAAAGGCCAGGCAGCACTGTCCCGCGGTGCTGATGTGGCCCGCGGGCCGTAGTTTGCCCACCTCTGATCTACCATGACCTCAAAATCCTTTTTTAGAGTCACTTCTTTTTGGAATAGTGTCCCCAATCTTTTAAGTGTGGTCTACATTCTTTGTTCCGAGTTGTATCATTTTACAGTTGGTTGTATTAAAAGAAATATTGTTTGCTTGTTTCCCAGCTTTCCATACAGTCCAGATCACTCAGTCTTGGGAACCTGTTCTCTTCATTATTTACCACTCTTCCAATTTGTGTCATCTGCAAGCTTTATCTGCGATAATCTTATGTTTTCTTCCAGGTCATTAATAAAAATGTAACATATCATAGGGCCAAGCACTAATCCCTGTGGAACACCATTAGAAAAACACCCTCTCAATAATGATTCCCTGTTAACGTTTTGAAATCTATCAATTAGTCAGTTTTTAATCCATTTAATGTGTGCCACATTCATTTTGTATTCTTTTTTTTTAAGCAAAATATTGCATGGTACCAAGTCAGATGCCTTCCAGAAATCTAAGTATATTACATCAACACTATTACCTTTATCACTCAGACTTGTAATCTCATCAAAAAAGATATCAAATTAATTTAACATAAGTCTATTCTCCATAAACCTTTGTTGATTAGCATTTATTATATTACCCTCCTTTAATTCTTTATTAATGAGTCCCATATCAGCTGCTCCATTATCTTGATTGGGATTGATGTCAGGCTGACAGGCCTATAATTACTGGATTCATCCTATTTACCCTTTTTTAATATTGACATAACATTAGCTTTCTTCCAGTCTTCTGGTACTTCCCTAGTGTTCCAAGACTTATTGAAAATAATTATAGACAACAAGTGAATACAAGAGACAGATATGGGTTACATAAGGAATTATAGGGGGAAAATAAAGAAAAAAATGAGTCATAATGTACAAAATGTTGATCACGTGACATTCATTAAAAGAAAATAATTTTTTTCCCCTCAAATGTCAGTGCTATAGAACAACTGTTAATATTTGGGGACTTTATGCACCACTGATTACGTTTTTCTCAGATCCGAAATCAGTTTGTTAAGGATTTAGAGGCAGCAGCTAGAATGACATTTCCAAAAGTTGTGGAAACTCAAACTGCAGCACCATACCCTGTACAATGACACACACCAGTACTTCTGTAATATGCACTGATAGTGGTTGACTTGTAATGGGTGAATATATAATGAGCAGGGCTGGTGCAACCACTAGGCAAACTAGGCAGCCGCCTAGAGTGCCAAGTGGTTGGGGGTGGCCAAAAGCATGCTCCGGGGAGGAGGTGGAGCGGAGGTGAGCTGGGGCAGGGGGGCGCAGGGAGGCTGCCTGCAGCAAGTAACTGGGGGGGTGGGGAGGCATGCAGCCGTCGCTCCACTTCTCCCGCCTCCCAGGCTTGTGGCGCCAATCAGCTGTTTGGCGCCGCAAGCCTGGAAGGGAAAGAAGCAGAGTGGGGTGGCATGCTCAAGGGAGGAGGCGGAGCAGAGTTGAGCTGGGGTAGGGAGCTGCTGCACGGCTCCCGGGGCCGGGGGGGGCGGCGGGGAGCTGCCACACAGCTCCCGGGGCCGGGAGGGAGGCGGAGGCGGGGAGCTGTCGCTTTCTTCCAGTCTTCCAGGCTGGGGGGGGGCGCGCAAGGTGGAAGTTTCGCCTAGGGCGTGAAACATCCTTGCACCGGCCCTGATAATGAGTTCATTATAATATATAATGGATGCACTCTTCCATTAGCATTAAGATTTGTACAGTTTCTTAAACAGTATGGCCAGAAGAGGGGAATGATTGTCCCCGTATATAGTCTAAAGCATTTTGTCAGCTATACCCAAACATGCTTAAATACAATGGAGTCAATGCGACACCTAATTTGCTCAGTAGAAAAGATGCAGAAGTAAAAAAAGATATGCTAGTGGGAATCAAAAAGTTCTTTTTAAATTTCTGTATTTCCACTGATGTTGCAAAAATTTCATATAATATATTCAGTTAAACTGCATGGTGCTATTAATCAAAGACTTTCCCAAGCTGTGGGGCCCAAACCCCACTCATTCACTATCTTGGTGTGGCCTGAAATTTTTGTCCACTTTATTTACATTCTTGAAAGTAAGGAAATACAAATCACTGCATGGGACTTCCTTTTCAATCTGCTTATTCCAGCTCCAGCTAAAGGCTCTCTCATGCATCCGGTGGGACTTCAGGGATTAAGAAGGGCTTCCTAAGGTAGCTGGCAGAAACCAAGAAGATTCTCTCTCCGCTGCCCTCAAGACTTCCCCTGTAAGTTCCCAGCCAGCATGGAGAAGGGTTAGGAGGCAGAGTTCAGAAGCCAGTGACCTCAAGGCTTGACATCGGGGAACTGAAAAGGGATGGGGGGGACAGGATTCAAGGAGGAACAAACTAGGGCTTCAGGGCCTCCATTTGAACTCCCTTGAGACCTTTTCTTGCCATTTTGCCCACCCCCAGGCTGAATCCCTTTGAACCTCTCTTCCCTCTTGGAGTCCCATACCTCTAAAGAAGGGGAGCTTTTACAAGTCTCTCTCCAATTTCAATTTTGGTCAATCTTTCCACAAACTGATAGTTATGTATACAGAAACAAGCTCATCCATTTCACTGAAAGTTCTCAAGATAAGGATATTAATCTTGAATATTTTAGTATTTGATTAATAATTGATATTGGAGCTGTGCAGAGAGCGGCAATTCCATTTTGCAAAAGATTTTGAGATTTCAAAACTTGATTAATAGATTCATAGCTGTTAAGACCAGAAGGGACTATTAGATCACCTAGCCTGACCTCCTGTATATCACAGGTGATTACATTTCATCCAGTTTCCCCTTTGCATTGAGCCCAATAACTTGTTTGGCTAAAGTATCTCTTCCAGTCTTGATCTGAAGACCTCAAGAAATGGAGAATCCACCACTTCCCTTGGTAGTTTGTTCCAGTGATTAATCCCCCTTACTGCTAAATATTTGTGCCTAATTTCTAATTTGAATTTGCTAGCCACAGCTTCCTGCTGTTGGTTCTTATTATGCCTTTCTCCACTGGACAAAAGAGCTCTTTAGTACTTGATATTTTCTCCCTGTGAAAGTACTTAAATGTAATGAAGTCACCTCTTAATC
The DNA here is from genome assembly GCF_015237465.2 of Chelonia mydas. Lineage (NCBI taxonomy): Eukaryota > Metazoa > Chordata > Testudines > Cheloniidae > Chelonia > Chelonia mydas. Next base: position 78,371,835 of record NC_057852.1, read on the forward strand.
TTTTTGGTAAAATAAACAAATTGAGTTCTTTAAGTCTCTTACTGTAAGGCACTTTCTTCAGCCCTCAAATAATTTATGCAGCTCTTTTCTGCACCCTCTCCAATTATTCAATATCCTTTTTAAAATGTGGATACCAGAACTGGATGCAGAATTATATAGTATCACCAGTGCTGACTACACAGGGCTGGTTCTAGGCACCAGCAAACAAGCAGGTGCTTGGGGTGGCACATTTGTAGGGGCGGCATTCCGGCGTTGGCCATGCTGCCCCTAGAAATGTGCCCCTGCCGCCCCAGCTCGCCTCCGCTCCGCTTCTCCCCCCTCCCTCCCAGGCTTGCCGCACGAAACACCTGTTTCGCGCGGCAAGCCTGGGGGGGAGGGAGGAGAAGCTGAACGGCGGCACGCTCAAGGGAGGCAGCGGTGGTGGAGCGGAGGAGAGCTGGGGCGGAGAGCAGTTCCTCTACCCCCACCATTACTTCCTGCGCTCCCCCCACCCTCGCTCACCTCCGCTCCACCTGCTCCCCTGAACGCACTGCCTCTCCCTCGCTTGAGAGAGAGGGGGAAGAAGCAGAGCGGCAGCGTGTGCAGGGGAGCAGGCAGAGCGGAGGTGAGCTAGGGTGTGGGGTTGCGGGGGTGGAGCCACAGGAAGCGATGGTGGGGAAATGCAGCACTCCCAGGGAAGGAGGCGGGGATGAGGATTTGGGGAAGGGGTTGGGAAAGGGTGGAGTTGGGGCAAAGCCGGGGGCAGGGTGGGGCATGAAAAAAAAGTGGGGGCGGCCAAAAAATTTTTTGCTTGGGGTGGCAAAAATCCTAGAGCCGGCCCTGTGACTACAGTTGTAAAATCATCTCCATACTCCTGTTCGCTGCTCCCCTGTTTATTCATCAAGGATTCCATTAGCACTTTTCACCACAGCATCGCATTGTACTACTGCAGCACCTTTTGTTTTAATGGGCACAGCTTACCAAGCAATACAGATTGCACTATATGACTGCCTTGGCCTCATGATTATTTACCACTCCACCAGTCGTTTTGCCATCTGTAAATTGTATTAGCAGTGCCAGTGATATTTATTTCCAGATCATTAATGAAAATGTTGAATAGCATCAGACCTAGTACCAATCTCTGTGGAGCCTCACAAGAAACAGCCCCATTTGATGATGATTCCCCATTCACAACTATTTTGAGATCTCTCAGTTAACCAGCTCTTAATCCGTTTAACATGCTTATTGATATTGTATAGGGCTAATTTTTAAGCAGAATGCCATGCAGTACTAACTCAAATGTCTTACAGAAGTCTAGGTATATTACATCTACACCCAGTTTCCTTTATTAACCAAACTTTTAATCTCATCATATGATGAAATCAGGTTTGTTTGACAAGGCCTATTTTACATAAAACCATATTGATTATACTAACATTAGCTATATTCCTATCTTTTAATTTTTTATCAATTGAATACAGTATAAGCTTTTCCATTATTTTGCCCAGGATTGATGTCAGGCTAACTGACCTATAGTTACCCTGAGCTTTCTGATTTAAAAATGTTTATTCCTTGTAGATGTTGTCTGCATACATCCTCCTCAGTTACTAATAGACTGGAAAGTACTTTATCATACTTCTATGATGAGTACATTATTTTCCTACTTTCCATATATAGAAAGGCAATAGCTTATTGAACACTTCTACCTTTGCTGCATCATCATTAACAATATAACTATCTCCATCTCATAATGGGCCTATAGCATTGCCAGAATTTCTTTTGTTCTTAATATACATAAAAAGCATACACATCCGCACTGTCTATGACACTTCCCAAGTATTTTACAATTGCCACCTGCTTGAAGTCCCATCTGGATGAGTTAATACTGAACTGGCTGTTATCTGGAGCTGAGGCCTTTTTCACGGTAATGGCCAAAGACTTAGTTTTATCCAGATTAGTAACCAGAGCAATGTGTGCTACTTCTTGCCTGACCAGATGGGCCGTCAGCTGCAGCAATTCACCAAACTGAACCAAGAAGAAAGTGTCCTCCACAGAATAGTGTTCATCTCATCACCACCAGCAGCTGCTGCCTCCAAGCTTAGCGATTAATCAATCAGTGCTGATATTGAACAATGATGATGACAGAATGCAGCCGTATAGAACTCTGTGGAGATAGGAAAACATGATGTCTATCTGCCATTGACTCAAACACAGCTTTCTGTTGTTTTATAGTTATAGAACTCTTCTATCAATGACACTGTCTTCCCAGGGGTGCTGAGTCACCTCATCAGATCCCACAAACTTGCTTGATGCCATAAATCAAAAGCCTCATGGAAGTCTATAAAAACTTCCTTACATGGCTTATTAAATTTAGTAATCTTCTCAAAAGCTGTCTGAAGGTAAAGATCTGGTCAACAGTGGAATTAACCAGGTCTAATGACATACTGGGTATCCCAGCATTTGCCTCAAAATGCATTACTTATCTGAGACATTAACGTGGAAGTGAAGACTCTTCCAACAGCTTAATACCTCTATGGCTGGTACACTCAGCCTTATTGCCTTTTTTGAACAAAGGCAGAATAACTCCCTTCTTCCAGATGGTATGCACCAGCCTATGCAGCCATGGTACACACACACATGTAGAAGCAGCCGCTATCCTGTTTCGGGCCCTTCAGCAGCCTCTGTGGTGAAGTTGTGAAATCAAGCTTGCTACAAAGCTGTGGATCTATAGAAACGCGGTTATATACCAACTCAGTTCTATGGCAGTAAAACATGGGCACTAAAGAAGTCTGAAGAGCACTAGATTGATGGTTTTGATTCTCATAGTTTTCTCAGCTGCTCCATAGTATGTGACAGGACAAGATCAGAAATTAAGGTATGAAAAGCTGAAACCAGCAACTGCTTCCATCAGCACTGTGGACATAGTATTAGGATGGAAAACCAGTTAATTCCAAAGCATGTTTACCAAGGAATGCTGTTACAGAGCCAGTGATCTCGTGGTCGCCAAAAGCTTTGGTGGTTCAATAAGATTGCCAGTGATTGACAGAAAATGAATATCCAACCAGACTACTTCATGGATCTAGCTAGAGATCAGTCCGGGTGGCATTCACTTGTCAAATATGCTATGTCCCTTTGGGATTTGCCATGAAGATGATAATAGTTTAAAAAAACATCCTTGTTGTTACTTTCCTTAGCCCTGCCAGACATTTTTTTTGTCTTTAAAGTTTCTCATACCAATTTTCTACACTTCATAACTTCTATTGATTACTATATATTTCCCCTCTTTTCTATTTGTTATATATTGCTTTTTATTTCTGCCTTCACTCTACCACTGAACCAGGATGGACTTCTAGCCCACCTTGATTGTGGAATCTTGGATTTTTGACTATCTAATAAACTTTTCTTAAAGAATTCATGATTTTTTTCATTCACATTTTCTGTCTGAATTTCGTTCCCAATCAATTTTGCCCTAGGGTGACCAGACGTCCCAATTTTTAGGTCTTTGTCTCGCATCCCGATCGGGACACCATTTGTCCTGATATTGCGGCTTTGGCTGCTCCAGCGTTGTTTGTTTGTTTGTTTTTGCTTCATCAACTTGGACGCTTTTTTTTTTTTTTTGCTTTGGCCCAGGTGTCCCAATATTTTCTTCATTTCATCTGGTCACCCTATTTTGCTCATAATTTTCCTCAGTTTTGGGAAATTATCCCCTTTGAAGCAGCATATGCACGTGTGTGGGGGGGGGCGGGGTGTATGTGTGTGTGTGCACGTGCACATGAGTATAATATGAGGAGGTGGGGAGGAGACAGGTGGATGAGAACTTGTTGGGACTGTCCTCTGTTTGCCCATACTGAATGTAATCAGATCATGATCATTGATGCATAGAATGCTGCCAACTTGCAGTCCAGTGATTAATTCATCTTGATCCATCAAAATGATGTCCAAAAAGTTACCTCATGTTGGGTGCAATACCTGTTGTGTTAGAAAATTATCATGCATAATTTTTAGATATTCTAATGTTGTTTTACTACTGCCTGCAAGAGTCCCAGCATAAGTTTCCCAAAAAGAAGTTGCCCATAAGAATTTCTGTTTCGACAAAACACAGATGGGTGCTTAAGGTGTTATGTATCCTTTTCACTGGTTTAATGTTGTGGTCTGTAACAGACCCCCACAAGTACCACCTTCTGGGCTTTTTTGGTTAGCACGCTAATCTGTAAGCATTCAAGAGCCTGTGCTTCTGTTATCAATAATTGTTAAATAAACTATGGTGCCTGTGATGAACATTGCACACACACACACACCTCTTTTACACATTCTGTGCTTCCTGAGCAGGTTGTAATGAGTGATTTTTAACATTTCAATCATGCAAATTCCCTCACCAGGTTTGAGTAATGGGAAATGACTGCCTAGGAAGGAGTACTGTGGAAAGGGAGCAGGGGTCATAATGGATCATAAGCTGAATATGAGTCAACAGTGCAACACTGTTGCAAAAAAAGCTAACATAATTCTGGGATGTATTAATGGGAGTGTTGTAAGCAAGACACGAGAAGTTATTCTTCTGCTCTACTCCGTGCTGATTAGACCTCAGCTGGAGTATTGTGTCTAGTTCTGGACACCACATTTCAGGAAAGATGTGGACAACTTGGAGAAAGTCCACAGAAGAGCAACAAAAATGATTAAAGGTCAAGAAAACATGACCTATGAGGGAAGATTGAAAAAATTGAGTGTGTTTAGTCTGGAAAAGAAAGACTGAGAGGGGACATGATAACAGTTTTCAAGTACATAAAAGGCTGTTACAAGGAGGAGGGAGAAAATTTGTTGTTCTTATCCTCTGAGGATAGGACAAGAAGCAATGGACTTAAATTGCACCAAGGGCGGTTCTGGTTTGACATTAGGGAAAACTTCCTAACTGACAGGGTGGTTAAGCACTGGAATAAATTGCCTAGGGGAGGTTGTGGAATCTCTTTCATTGGAGGCTATAAGAGCAGGTTAGACAAACACCTGTCAGGAATGGGCTAGATAATAGTTAGTCCTGCCATGAGTGCAGCTGACTGGACTAGGTGACCTCTCGAGGTCCCTATGATTCTATGATAATTCCAATTATACCAAATTTCTTCTCCTCAATGGGAATTTCCCGATCCTTTTGCTTATTAACCTGACTCTTAGCATTGCTATATAAGCAACTGAAAATTTTTTTACCTTCACATTTTTTGCCATATCAGTTCAATTTATTCATGAACTCAGTTTTTACCACATTTGCCTACTTAGCACTCTCCCTTTCATTGTCAGTTTAATGCTCTCTTGGCTGCTCCAGGTCATCTTCAATGGAGAAGACTAGCCCTCTTATAAGTCAGAAGCAGACCAACCCATTTGTACAGCCCTCTCTCCCACTGGAATGTGGCTCAACACTTCACAAAACTAAAACATTCAGTTTCACACCAGTCATGCAGACAACTCCTTATTCCAGTATTTTCTGCCTTCTCCTTTCCCTCATTCACGGGACTGGAAGGATTTCCAAGATTATCATGTGGACTTTCCTCTTCTTCCTTCCAAGGTCCCTGAAATCTTCTATAATATGTGTAGTTCCACATGATACTGAGTGACTGGCTCCAATGTATATTATCACCTGTGGAGATTGGCCAGATGACTTCATAATCCTGTTCAGTCGTATGGTTGCTCTGGGGAGAAACACACTAACTGTTGTCATTGTGTCCCTTGCTGAATTCTCTGTCCGCTTTTCTTAATATGGAGTTGCCAATAATGATTGTTTGCCTTCTTTAGATGACTGACAAGCATCTCTTGGTATAACTACTTGTTACATACTGCAAGGACTCCCACAGGTTGTCTCCTGTAACTTTCTGTTCCATTCCTCTGGAGACAAGGTCCTTTGTATTTGACTTGCTGAGTGCCTGTGTCATGGGTGTCTACCCCACCCAAGTGGTAAAAGGGTGAATGTGGGCCCTGAAGTCAGTTAACCCCCTGATTGCATCTGGAGGATGGGCCCAGCTTAACTAAAGATGAAGCCCCAGTTGGGGAAGGAGCTGGGTAATGACTATAAAGAATGGAAACACAGATTACAAAGAGGCAGCAGGGAGAGAGGGAGGAACTCTACAGGACTAGAGAGTAGAAAGGCCAAGGGGAAAGCCCAGGGTTACAGTTGGCTCTAGAATCCTCCCCTAAGTAGAGAAGTCTGGCAGGAGAGTCATGGAGCATTCTACTGGGGGTGGAGCAGGCACCAATGGTAAGGAACCCTGATATGAGAGCAGGATCTCAACTTCCAGGGAGAGAGCCCTTGGAGGCATTCAGTGGAAGAACAGAGCAAGGGGAATTTAAGAGGTATGAAGGGACAGAAGTTGGTTTAAGTTTATACTTTTGGTTTGGGGTGCATTAGGGGATTCCATGGGAAGTCTCAGCCTTGAAAAAAGGGTAAATGTAAAGAGGCTCTGCGAGATGCTTGCTCACAGTCTGCAGTAAAAAATCCAGGAAGGCAGCAGTAAGGAGTCTGAGGGAGCAGACCTTGGCTGCTGGTTATAGGGTCCCAGAAGTGTACTCCCGAGGAAATTCTTCCCCTAAAAATTCTGCACACAATATTTTAAAATTCTGGAAATTTTATTTGTCAATAATAAATGTGGAGGCTCCAGCATGGCAGTGGGGAGCACAGGCCACTGGCTGCACGGAGGTAGGAGATCACCCTGCAGACTCCTCCCTCCCAGTGACACAGACTCAACAGTGAGGCTGCACCCAACCCTGACACAGCGCAAGAGCCAGTCCTGCCCCTCTGTGCCAGGCGCATCAGGTGTGGACAGGCAGGCTCAGCCTCACAGGATCCAAGTGTGGAGGAGCTTAGTGTGGGGTATCCAGGTGTGGATTGAGAGGGTTCTGTGTGGGACAATCTGGGTGTGGGTGGCTCAATGAGGAGTCTGGGTGCCGGGGGGATGTTGATAAACAGGAGCTCACTGAGGGGTGTTCCAGGAGCAGGGGCAATGGGACTCTGCAGGGGAGTCCAGTCAAAGGTGATTGGGGCCCAGTGGGGGGTTTGTGTTCTGGGGGAGTGGGGCTAAGTGGGGTGGGAGGGTCTGGGTGCGGGGGGCTTGTCAGGGTGGGGAGTGCAGAGTTTCCTGTAGCCAGGAAAGATTTCTGGGGGTGAGTCTGACCCAGCTGCAGCCGCTCCTTGCAGGGGAGAGAAAGTCCCATCCTCCCCCACCCCCAGCCCAGCCGGGACTAGCAGCTAAACCTAAGAGAGGGTAGGTGTCAACAGCCAGGGCATCCCAAGCCCCGCCCCCCTCTCCCTCCCATAGTGATTTACCTCTCCATTGGCTGCTCCAGGAGCCCGAAACAAGGTGCACGCACTGCTGGGGAGGGGTGTGTGACTGCTCTTGCAGCTTCCCTTTGCTTCCCCATCAGAAAGTGGTGCAGAATTCCCACAGGAGTAGAATTGGAACCCAGTACATTTGAAGGGCAGGGTTTCCCCTACTAACCACTGGGGAAGATGGCATGAAGCCCCCGATGTAAGATGATAAGGACAATTCAGCATATAGAGAAGAGTGTAAAAATGTTAGAATGTTATTCGTTGGACTTTCTGTTACCCTGGAGGGGGTGAGTCTAAAACATGACCTGGCCAGAGTGTTGAGTGGTGAGTAGAGGCAGACCACCACAGGGCCAGAATGATCATTGGCAGGTAGAACTTAAAGAGGAGAGCCTGCTATATCACACCCAACCACAAAGGGGCTTTCCAGCAATGAGTCTATCCTTCTACAACCTGATAAAGATTTGGTGCTTCAAGCTGGGATGAATGCTTCCTGGATCTCTTTCCCCTCTTTGTCACAAATCCCCAGTGTGCTTCTTTGGTTTCTGCTTTTTCCAATTCTCTTATCACTGAACCTTCCCCTTGTGGTGTCCATGGCAACCATTTTTTAATGTGATTGTTCAAGAAGTCATCGCAACCATGTCCATTCTCCAGGGTGGCCAGCAGCGTGCACTTGATGCATCAGAAACCTCTTTTGTCTTCTGGCAGAAAAGAAAACAGCACATCCAAAGCAGGGCACAACAGTTGTTCCCTCATTGTCCATATCTAGTACCTAGTGTAGAGCCATATCTAAAAGACAGAGCATCACAATCCCATTCTAAACTTCCTCCAAAACTCCTTTATTTGCTCTTCCTGTTTGCCTAGCTCAGGAGTTCATTTGGCAACTGTCTAATATATTAAGCCTTGCTAGCTAGCATCACTCTTTTACTAACTGGAGGAGACTTACTACACAGAGACTTCAAACACTGGGTCTGTTCAGAGGCCCAAAGATTGCAAGCCACATGGCCCTTGCTAAGATGCAAAGAAAGAGACATGTCTCAGATGGCTTGTTCATGGGCCCAATGATTCTGAACAAAACCCAAATATTTCTAAATTCTCTGCAAATGAAAATTTAATAAAAAATCATTTCAGATCACTCTGTTTCGGACAATGTCAAAATGTCCCAAAACTTTTTTTCATTTTTCTCCAGAAACAAAATTTTGGTGAAATCAACATGATTTTACAAAGTGTTTTGATTTCTACATAACTGTGTTTTCCAATGGCAAATGATTTGGTTGAAATTTTTCTGACCACTTCTATTTGACAGATATAGATATTATCATTCGATCAGAGAAAGAGAGCTTTTGAGCTTATTATCTTTGATAGAAATGCGGAAAGATAGTAAAAAGTTTGAGAACTGGTTTACAGTAAGGGCTGAGTTTATTTTCATTCAATTTTTAAAAATGTTTCTATCCTTTTTTCTTTTGGCTTTACGCAGTGTGAAAACATTTGCAAATTTTACAGAATAAGACAGTATTAAATTACAAAATCTTCTCCCCCCATTCTATCTGATCTATTAATAGCCTCTGCCACTCACACCCTCTTTAAAAGAAATATAGTCCAGTGGGTGGACAGTGTTAGAGGAAAACCACATTTTATTGTCTTGTAATGGGCATTTTAATCCATTTACAAAGTGGCCCATTAATATCTTACAGTAGCTTATTCCACAGTAGTCACAACTCTTACTTTGAGCAGGACAAGCCTTTAACATAGAAAAGTAATTAGAGATGTGATCTTTAGAACTGCTGTTTTTACTTAACCCATTTGTGTAGTTTTTCTTTTAGGATTGAATCAAACTGTATTTCTAAATTGGGACCTTTCTCTCTCTTCAGTTACATAAGTAATGCTTTCTTGGTTTTCATGAATACTAACCTTATCTAATAGCAGCTGTGTAAATACTCCATTTCAAGTGTATTAAGAAATTTAGTGTAGGTTATTCATGCCTTTATTCTGAGGAGATTAACAAACTTGGGAAATTCTCTGTTCTATAGTGGCATAATTGCAATGTCTAGGAGAAAAAATTCAGAACAGCAGCAGCCTAATGATGTTTTCATGCATCATAAGTATCAAGTTACTAACCAGACTTTATAATCCAGCAAGTTGGAAAGGGCAGAACATGGGTGAGAACTCTATCCTTGTAGTTAGCACAAAAATGAGTGTGTTTGGCTGACTCTACTGTGGCATTATGTCCACTAGTATGCTCTTTTATGTATATTTACATGCATGCATTTCTCCTCTAACATAGGGGGGGAAATCAGGATATCTTGGAACCATATCTTGTGTGGTCTCATCAGATCTCAGAAGTAAGCAATGTTGGACTGCATCACTATTTGTATGGGTCAGGAAGCGTTGCTGTTTCAGAGCAGGTGACTTTCCATTCAGTCCTCGAAGTCAGTATTCAACAGTGCACTAGGTTGGTACCGGGGGATAGTGTTGCCCTCTGAGTGAGACATTAAGTACAAAGTCCTGACCAAACACCGATGTTTTAAAAAATTCCATGACACTTTTTGCAACAGACATGTCCTCATATCCTGGACAATTCCAACTGGGGTAATTATATTCAGCTTGTGGCACCTTAGAGACTAACCAATTTATTTGAGCATAAGCTTTCGTGAGCTACAGCTCACTTCATCGGATGCATACTGTGGAAAGTGTAGAAGATCTTTTTATACACACAAAGCATGAAAAAATACCTCCCCCCACCCCACTCTCCTGTTGGTAATAGCTTATCTAAAGTGACCACTCTCCTTACAATGTGTATGATAATCAAGGTGGGCCATTTCTAGCACAAATCCAGGGCTTAACAAGAACGTCTGGGGGGGGGAGTAGGAAAAAACAAGGGGAAATAGGTTACCTTGCATAATGACTTAGCCACTCCCAGTCTCTATTCAAGCCCAAGTTAATTGTATCCAATTTGCAAATGAATTCCAATTCAGCAGTCTCTCGCTGGAGTCTGGATTTGAAGTTTTTTTGTTGTAATATTGCAACTTTCATGTCTGTAATCGTGTGACCAGAGAGATTGAAGTGTTCTCCGACTGGTTTATGAATGTTATAATTCTTGGTATCTGATTTGTGTCCATTTATTCTTTTACGTAGAGACTGTCCAGTTTGACCAAAGTACATAGCAGAGGGGCATTGCTGGCACATGATGGCATATATCACATTGGTGGATGCGCAGGTGAACGAGCCTCTGATAGTGTGGCTGATGTTATTAGGCCCTGTGATGGTGTCCCCTGAATAGATATGTGGGCACAGTTGGCAACGGGCTTTGTTGCAAGGATAGGTTCCTGGGTTAGTGGTTCTGTTGTGTGGTATGTGGTTGCTGGTGAGTATTTGCTTCAGGTTGGGGGGCTGTCTGTAGGCAAGGACTGGCCTGTCTCCCAAGATTTGTGAGAGTGTTGGGTCATCCTTCAGGATAGGTTGTAGATCCTTAATAATGCGTTGGAGGGGTTTTAGTTGGGGGCTGAAGGTGACGGCTAGTGGCGTTCTGTTATTTTCTTGGTTAGGCCTGTCCTGTAGTAGGTGACTTCTGGGAACTCTTCTGGCTCTATCAGTCTGTTTCTTCACTTCCGCAGGTGGGTATTGTAGTTGTAAGAATGCTTGATAGAGATCTTGTGGGTGTTTGCCTCTGTCTGAGCGGTTGGAGCAAATGCGGTTGTATCGCAGAGCTTGGCTGTAGACAATGGATCGTGTGGTGTGGTCAGGGTGAAAGCTGGAGGCATGTAGGTAGGAATAGTGGTCAGTAGGTTTCCAGTATAGGGTGGTGTTTATGTGACCATCGTTTATTAGCACTGTAGTGTCCAGGAAGTGGATCTCTTGTGTGGACTGGACCAGGCTGAGGTTGATGGTGGGATGGAAATTGGTGAACTCATAGTGGAATTCCTCAAGGGCTTCTCTTCCATGGGTCCAGATGATGAAGATGTCATCAATATAGTGCAAGTAGAGTAGGGGCATTAGGGGACGAGAGCTGAGGAAGCGTTGTTCTAAGTCAGCCATAAAAATGTTGGCATACTATGGGGCCATGCGGGTACCCATAGCAGTGCCGCTGATTTGAAGGTATACATTGTCCCCAAATGTAAAATAGTTATGGGTAAGGACAAAGTCACAAAGTTCAGCCACCAGGTTAGCCGTGACATTATGGGGTATAGTGTTCTTGACGGCTTGTAGTCCATCTTTGTGTGGAATGTTGGTGTAGAGGGCTTCTACATCCATAGTGGCCAGGATGGTGTTATCAGGAAGATCACCGATGAATTGTAGTTTCCTCAGGAAGTCAGTGGTGTCTCGAAGGTAGCTGGGAGTGCTGGTAGCGTAGGGCCTGAGGAGGGAGTCTACATAGCCAGACAATCCTGCTGTCAGGGTGCCAATGCCTGAGATGATGGGGCGCCCTGGATTTCCAGGTTTATGGATCTTGGGTAGTAGATAGAATATCCCAGGTCGGGGTTCCAGGGGTGTGTCTGTGCGGATTTGATCAGATGTTCTTGTTAAACCCTGGATTTGTGCTGGAAATGGCCCACCTTGATTATCATACACATTGTAAGGAGAGTGGTCACTTTAGATAAGCTATTACCAACAGGAGAGTGGGTTTGTGGGGGGGGTCGGGGGGGGGAGAGAAAACCTGGATTTGTGCTGGAAATGGCCCAACTTGATTATCATACACATTGTAAGGAGAGTGATCACTTTAGATAAGCTATTATCAGCAGGAGAGTGGGGTGGAGGAGGTAGTTTTTCATGCTTTCTGTGTATAAAAAGATCTTCTACACTTTCCACAGCATGCATCCGATGAAGTGAGCTGTAGCTCACGAAAGCTTATGCTCAAATAAATTGGTTAGTCTCTAAGGTGCCACAAGTACTCCTTTTCTTTTTGCGAATACAGACTAACACGGCTGATACTCTGAAACCTATATTCAGCTTACTTGTATCTTCTTTTAGTTTCAGTTGTATACAATAGTCTTCTTTTCCTGTCTTAGAGTGTTTTGTAATGTTAGGTAGTGTTGTTTGGTCCTGAGGTAGCTGCTTTTATGTGATGGATGAAATGATTGGTTTATTTTATGTATACATAAAATCAGTTATTAAGGTCTATAAAGCACTTTGGGATGAAAGGATATGTTGTATGTGTATGAACATTAGAAATGTTGTATTCACTAAAATGATTAAATTGCTAGTAACAGGAATATCAGAAATTAAGCATATTTTGTTTTCCTTTAGGTGAGTGTCTCAACAACAAAAAATAGTTATGTGCATAACAATTTCCATGACATATTGGCTTTGGACTACTAGTAACTTTTTAGTCACTATTATCTGTTCTTATGGATGATCACTCTTTCTCCCACTCCCCTTCCCACTCTCTCTCTAATGTGGATGGTATTTTCAAAAGTCCCTAAGGCAATTAAGCACCTCAGTCACATTCACTTTCTGTAAGAATCCTGTGTGTGTTTGTGCGCGCACTATTCTTGTCTTCTACTGACAAGTGTCAAGCTGATTTCATAAACAGGTTTAAAGTGCTTTTATATCACACGGTTGCCATATATGTGTTCATAAGCTTGCTTATTAAACCAGTTTGACAGATGTTGTAGCGGGGTGATCACCCCGCTCCGGCCCTGAAGGGGTTAAAAGCAGCCCTTGAGAGGGCTGTGGCTGGGAAAAGCTGAGTGAGTAGCTGACCACAAGTGTGGCAGCTCAGTCAGGGCCCAGCTGGCCCTTATAAGAGGGCTGGGGGCCAGGAGCTGGAAGAGTCTCACTCTAGCCCAAGAGTGAGAAGGGTTAGCTGCCTGAGAGAAGGTACCTGAAGTGGAACAGTGCCGGAGAAGGGCAAAGGGAGCTCCTGCCTGGTAAACCCCTAGGCTGCAGGCCTTGGTAAAGGCCCAGAAAGGTACTGGGGCTGCAGAGGGGCAGCCTGAGGATAGGCAAAGGCAGCAGGTCCTAACCCCTTGCTAATGATGAGAGGCCATTACACTGGAGTCTGCCCCAGTGAGCAGGGTTTAGATGATGACTGGCAGTAGCCACTGAGGCAAGGTGGATTTAGAGGGTTGGGAGGGGAGACCCAGAGTGTGGAGGTAATGCTGGGGCAGAACCCCAGGGTAAAGGGCACCAGGGTCTGGAAAGGACACAGATGCCAGGGGCAGGTGAGACACCGGCCTGCAGAAGGCGCTCCAGGCTGAAATCAAGCTAATTCCCAGGATAAGCAGGAGGAGGCGCCTCACCGGAGAGTCATCGCCTCGCTACAGATGTCAGCAGAAGACTATTGATATATTACAGGATGTTTTTATCATAAATGCTGAGAAATAATTTTCAGTTCAACAAACTGGGAACTGGATTAAGTGCTGAGACTAAAACTTGATACCATGGTGAGCAGAGCCCTACAAGAGTCTGAATACAACTGGATACAATTCTTATTAAAATAACTCCAATTGCAATGAAACCTGGCAGTCATTACTATCTCCAGTCCTAAAGGATAAAGCCTGAGGGCATTTACCATTTTTCCTAGCACCAGTTACTTGCAGCCCCAAAGCTGCAGCTTTCCAACCATACCAACACAGGGGAGGCACATGTTTGTTTGTGGGGACCCTATATCTCCCCTTAATCTTTTTATCTATATCTTCTGGAAAAAAAGAATCAACAGCCAACTTCAGCCCCAAGGGATTCCTTCCTATCAAGTTAATAACAGACTAACCAGACTTTGTAATCCAGAAGAACTATGAAAGTGAATTTATATCATATTGGGCAACTACTCATATAATGTCCTTAACTAAGGCTACCATCAGCCCATCTACAACCGGTGTCGCTCCCTAAACCTAGCCTTCAACCCTGTGTTCTCACCCAGTGATCCTTTCATGATGTTGTAGAGGAATGTAAAAATAATTCACTATCTTGGACAATGTGCCATGCAGAAGAGGCAGATCCTTCCCATCACAAAATATTCAGATCAAATTCACCTAAATTATATGAATAAAGACCTAGTTACACAATCAAAGCTAGCTAATTACTTTGATTTACACAGTGAAAATGTTCCTCCTCAGCCAACCCTTGGAGAGGCTGAGTAGGAGGACCCATTTTGTTAGCAAGAAAGAAATAATGGTTCCTGGTGCTTCTCACAGCCTTCCTTAATTCTTCAGGAGTGGGGCTATGGGAGTGCATGTACAAGTGTCTTGCTGCCCCATGTATTTTGTGTCAACTTCCAAGACTGGTGGAGGACCCACTAAATCCTCCAAAGACTCCTTCAACATGGCAACATAAACAGACGGGGGTGAGGATAGGGTAGAAAACAAAATGGGCTACATGTAGGCAGCCTCTGTAGATGTCCTGTGAGTTTCATCAGTGGTGCTGCCTGTGGAAAAATGAATCCTCGTTTTATGGACCTAAATTAACCCACTTATGTAGCTTTTGTATCTATTTACAGTGTTGTATCTTAAGTAAAAGGAATGATTGTCTTGTCCCCTAAAAAGGCAAAGGAGAAAATAACCTTTTAAATAACTTACACCTTAAGTCCTTTTTTCTGCTGTTTACAATATCAAAATCTTCTAATTCTGTGTAAACTGCCACATACAGTACTGTCTGCCAGAATGCCAGTTGCAGGATAAAACTCATCAGAATTACACTATTATTTACTATGTTGTAAGTTCATGTGTAGATGGTTTAAAGATGCTGTTCTCTATAGTTTGTTTTGTCTCCTTGCCACATTGCACTAAACCCCAGAAGCTACTGTGTACAAAGAATTTTGAATTCAGTGTCTATGTACCACAGCCAACATCACATGCACAAGTTAATGACCGATTGTTATCTTTGCCCATAGCTTGCATTCTTTTCGATAAGACTATTTCAGCAAGAGTGTGGATCAGAAAGTGCAGGATTAATTAAGGTCAAATCCCAATGAAATGTGCAATTTATTTTTGTGAGAATAAGAAAAAAAATCACAGAATAGCTTTCATATATCTCTAAAAATATTTCAATGTTTAATTAAACTTGAATCTCAGTTCCTTTCTTGTTTAAACAGACAGAAAATGGTCGTGCAACATAATTTAAATGTTCCAATACATCAGCAGATTTGCAACATTTATCATTACTCGGAACTACTGTAATTTACAATAGTGATGAACCACCCCTAATGTCCTAACAATCCAAGCACATCTAAATCATATGACTGTGCTGACACTAGTATATTAACATCTGACAGTAGAAATTGGTCTCTGGGAAACCACTGAATTTAGGTCCAGTGGTGAAGTGTTATTTAAAAAGTGTGGGTTTTTATGAAGAATGATAGACAAAGTCAATGTAGTAGCCTCTATGCACTAATCATTTCTGTTTTAATGCTGTGCAAGGGTTCAAATCCCAGCTGAGAACCTAACTCATGATAAGATTGTGCTGAGTTTCTGGATCTCTTATAAAATGTATTGTTTCTTCCGCGATTATACTACTACTTTATTTATTTTTAACTGATTTTTTCCCCTACCTATCATATTCTGACCTTCTTCAAGGAAATAAAAATCAACTTGCTTCCTTGGGAAACATAAATAAAGTCCACTAAGTTCAGATCCATTCCATTTTTCTGGATTTACATTTTACCAGTACAGAGGTTACATTCTTCACTGATAAGAAGGATAGTGTTTAGCACTGTGGGAAAAATGGAAAATGAAAACCATGGTATCTTTCATTTATAAATCCAGTCACACATTCTTTCTTGACTTAGTCTAGTGATTGTTCTAGTTCCACCTTTCCCAGCATGTATAGCTATATCATTGATTGTCCACTCTTAAGCAGATTAATAGAAGAAGGGATCGAGTGAATTCAAATATAAATTAAATGATAGTTCATTATTTGAGAACATCAGTTTTTTTGCTTTAGTTTAGACATATTAGTGCAGAAAAATTTAATAAAAACTCTGTATTGGTGAAGTTTAGATCTGCATATGAATATTTCCCAAGATCCAGTTTGTTTTTCAGTGGGCAAGAAACCTCCCCGCTGACAATGAAGTGTTGATAAAATGAAATATTATAGTCTAATAATGGCCAAAATAAACAGTTGGTAAAAACTTGGGTTTTTATATCTGCATGTTGGTATACTTTTAAATAAAATTATGACTTCTGTTTTATGGTTTAAAGTAATTCATAAATTTAGATTATTCACAGTAATTTCTAGTTTTGATTTGCCCCAAAACAATTTTTCCTAATACAGCCACCTGAGAACAGAAATAAATTAGCTGGTTGAGTGTTATTCCATGACTGGCATTTTCACACTATCCCTTGCTTCATACTAAAACTATGACTCCAAAACTCAAAGGAAAATTTCTGTATGATATTGATGAAGTTGGGGCTACAAATGATGCTAAAGAAATAATAATTGTATTACTATTACTTCTATTGGTATACCCAAGCTCCTACCAGAATTGTCACACATTACCCCCATGCACCTGTGACCCACAAACCTCTTGTGCCAACTGGCAGAGGGAATGCATATAGTTTTATAGGGATCCTCTGGGTTGGACATATGCATAATAATTCACTACAAGGGGGTGTGATGGGATGTACCTGGCCCGTCATGGCCCCATACTAGAAGCCCTGATGTCCTACTACACCCCACCCCAGGAAGGAGCTGTGAAGGTGGGTTCTCCAGGTCTGCCTAGAAAGGCTGCATAGAAGCAGCCAATCAGAGCCCATCAGGCTCTATTAATAGGACTTGCTGGGCCAAAGCAGGTCAGTTCCTGGCTGGGACCAGAGTGCACTCTTCCTTCCTTCTCCTTGCTTGTCATAGGGGCTCAAGAGAGAACCAGAAGATGGGTTCTGGTGGCATTTGCATTCAGGGAGGAGGAAGAGGATCTGAGAACTTCAGCCCTGAATTAAGAGAAAGGGACTACATAGGAAAAGGGCCTAGGGAATAGCAGCAGTGAATTGGAAGCAGTGGTATGTAGCTGCTGATTATAAGGTCCCTGTGTTGGGACCCAGGGTAGTGGGCAGGCCCAGGTTCCCCCACCAACCACTGGGAAAGCATCCTAAGCCCCCAGAAGAAGATAAGGCTAGCTTAAAAGCCTGAGCAAAGGGCAGGGTTTAAAGGTCCAGAGATGGGGCTGAAGACCCTGATGAGGACAGAGAGTTTGTGGAACTCTGCTACACCGGAAGGGGTCCAATTTGAATATGTGACTTGGCCAGAGGCCTGAGCCACTTAAGACCTGTCTAGTGAGATCAACAACTTACAGGGGGTGCCAGAAGCAGGAAAAGATTGCACTACCACACCCAGCAGCAGGAGGCACTCAAGAAGAAAGTATCCCCTATCACAGGTGTAATGTGAGTTCTCTATTGAAAGCCAGTAGCAGTCTGGTGATCATAATCACTGTGAAGTGAATGTACGGATAAATTTAAGGAGTTATGTGTCTGTACTGAAAACTGTGTTCTTAAGTCAATAACCATGAGGTGACACATCTCTGACAGGTTCCTTTCAAGCAGGAGGTAGCAGGCTACCCATCTACCCCATCCTTCTGCAGGGACCCTTCTCATGAGAGCCTGCTACAAAGAGAAGCAGCCTCGTTATATCATCTAAAAACCATGGATGAGGTACCTACGGCACACAGAAAAAGAGGCTTCTGCTCCTGATATTTCCCTATGGAAAAGAAGATATTCTAGACCTGAGGAGACAATACAAATACATATGCAGCCTCAGATTCAGGATGGTAATGCTTGCCTCCATCATTTCTTCTCTTCAGGCTCAAGACTGGTTTGTAGCTCTTGACTTACAGGATGTGTACTTCCACATAGACATTCATACATCCCACAGGAAGTACCTAAGGTTCACAGTGGGGCCCAACCATTACCAATGCTATATGCTGCCTTTTGAACTTTTCACATTACCACTTCACAAAGTGCCTCCCGGATACTAGCTGCCCCTCTCATAGAAACATAAGAGTGTAGGACTGGAAGGGACCTCAATAGGTGATATAGTCCCCTGCCCTGCACTCAAGGCAGAACTAAGTGTTATCTAGACCATTCCTGACAGGTGTTTGTCTAACGTGTTCTTAAAAACCTCCAGTGACCAAGGAAAGGATATTCATATCTACTCATTCATTGATGATTTGGGCATATGCGAGACGAAGACAGCTGCAAGCCTGAACTATGTCTTCTCCCTGTTCTCTCAGCTGGGCCTCTTGGTGAACTATAAAAAATTGTCTCTTATCCCTCACAGATGACAGAATTTATAGAAGGCTTGATTGATTTAGGTCAGTGAGAACATAGCTGTCTGAACACAAATTCCTGTCAATGCAGTCACTATTATTTGGAATATAAGCAGAATAAACTATGATGGTAAAAAATGTGTTAGGATCTGCTAGGTCATATGGTGGCACACATGTACCAGACTTCTCCTGCAGCCATTTTAACACTGGCCCAGGTCTGTCTATTCCCCAACAAAACACCAGATCACCATGTGACCAAGAAGGTTGTCGTAGAACTAAGATGGTGGAAGGAACCCAAGAATGTGTGGAAGGATGATATTCTCTCCCTCTTCCTTTAATCATGGATATGCATCAGGAATAGGTTGGGCAACCCACCTGGACCATCTCAAGATGCCAGGGGTCTGGCCCGTAAGGTTCCACATCAATGCCCTGGAGCTCAGGATAATCAGGCTAGTTTGCATATCCTTCCTACCTGTTCACCAAAACTGCTCAGAATCTGCCCTGTGGACTGGACCAACACATCTGCAATGCACTTCATCAACAAGTAGTGTGACACACGCTCATCTCCCTTCTGTCAGGAAGCCATTAATCTCTCGACATGGTATTACCAACATGGAATAACCCTTATGGCTCTTCATCTCTTGGGAATCAGCAATAACTTGGCAGACTTACTGAGCAGAGAATCCATAGCTAATCACGAGTGGTCATTGCCGAGTTGCATTATGGAACCAATAATCTGTCTCTGGGGGGTTCCTGTGATAGATCCATTTGCCACCAAGACAACACCAACTGTCAATTTCTGTCGTATGGGGAACTTGGACCTAGAGTGGACTCCAGGTCACCTTTATGCCTTTCCACTGGGATAATTTCCAAAATCAAAGGAGAAAAAACCACAATCATTCTCGTAGTTTCCTACTGGATAAGGCAGTTTTGTCTGACTGACCTACTGCAGCTGTCCATTCAGCCACCGATCCAGCTACCAGACTTCCCAGACCAGATTTCACAGCACCAAGTCAGATACTCGACCCAGACCCTAAGTCCCTGCAATCCCTGAAAGCCTGGATGTTGGCTTTTTAAGTGCCATAGACACAATCTAAGCAAAACCAAGAGATCCTGATAAGTGCAGGAAGCCATACATCAGAAAGACTTATTCACCTAAATGGAAGAGGTTCTCAATATAGACAGCTCAACAGGGCCTGGATCCTACGTAGAATTGCAAATCCTCAACTACTTGCTGCATTTACAATGCTTCAGCCCTTCGTTCAGCTCTGTTAAGGTCTACCTTGCATAATCTCGGCTTGCCATCCACCTGTATAATCATGCTCTGTCTTCTGTCGCCCAACGGTAGTAAAGTTCCTCGGGGCTTGCCTACTTACCCACTGGTCAGAACCCTGCTCCTGCCTGGGGCATCATCATCATCCTCTTGAGACTCCTGGGGCCTCCCTTTGGCCCCTTTCAGAATTCTCCTTACTTCATCCAACTCTGAAGACTGTCTTCGTAGTTGTGGTCACTTTGGCTAGGCGAGTGCGCAAGCCCCAAGTAGTTATAGCTGATCTTCCCTGCAGGACATTTCATATGGAGAAGATGGTGCTCAAAGTTCATCCCCAAGGTGATTCTGATAGAATTCTAAGACCATCAGTCAACCTGCTTCTCTTCTTCCCTAAGCCCCTTTCTTATTAGGAGTGAAGTTACCCACACTTTAGAAGTTTTACGTGCCTTACTTTACTACATTGATGACAGAATCAGACTGTTTAGGTTGTCTCCCCATTTATTTCCAGCTACTCCAAGGCTCAAGCCATCTCATCAGAAAGGATATCTAAGTGGATAATACACTGGTGGTAATGCAATGTAATAATATACTGGTGGATAATACTAGCTGGTGGTGCACAGGTCACTCTGCCAGAGCTCAAGCAACATCCTGCTTCAGAAATGTGCCATTTTTCAGATCTGCAAGGCAGTGGCATGAAATAGCCCATTGACTTTTGTCAAGCATTATGCATGGAGTTAGCTATTTGAGCAGTTCGGGAGGGTAGTTCTACCTTCTTTGTTTGACTAATACAATTGGTACTCACTCCTTATTCCACCATCCAGGAAGGCTATCATATGCCAGTCACCGACAGTGGGGTCTGTGCTCACACCTACTTGAAAGAAAAAGAACTTACTTACCCAATAGTAACTAACTATGGTTTTCAAGATGTTGTAGTCTGTGTTGATCCAATGGTGTGCCCTCCATCTCAAGTTTCAGAGTTCTTAGCTAATTGCAAGGAAACTGAAGGATGGTAATGGTTGCTGCGCCCTTCCTTCATTCACCAGAAGGTACATGAGGCACATGTGCAGCGATAGTGGGATCGACACTGATTACAACATCTTGAAGAACCACAGTTACTGTAAGGTAAGTAACCATTCTATATTTGGCACAAAAAAACAACCAACTGAATTCTCAGCTTCCCCCCCCCCCCACACTGAAAATTAGAAGCTATGAATTTTATACATTGACAACTAATGAGTCAAAGATCAAGGGCAAGATACTTACATGGAAAATGTAATGGCATTTTCTTCACTGACTTTAGGCATCATTTCCTAAATATTTATCGCAATGCCTGTATTTATATCACATTTTGATTCATCCTTGACACCAGCTTAGAAAAAAAAGAATTAAAAAGCCATTTGTACATATTCTTGTATTTTGTTTGTACTCTTGCCATCTATTTAGCATTAATGTTGTGGGGGGTAGCTATTCTTTTAGAATGACAAACAGAACAAATTGCTTAAAATGGCACCACTGCTCTTTAGCAGACTGTTTTGCTTTTATGCTAACATAATGAATCATCTAACAATAGAGAACATTTTCAAAAGAAGGATTTTAGCAACACATGACCAGAAGGTTGAGGGAGGGGGAAGAACTGATCCCAAAGCAAAGTAATTAAGTGTATTTTTATGACAGTCAACCATTTCTGGAAGATGCACTTTAAATCAAAGTCAAGTCCCCAAAGGACTGAGTCTGGTGATCTCAACTAAATCCTTTGGAACACTCTGTATAGTACAAAAGCCTGCACATTTTGACATAGTTGGCAGCCTTTGCTCAAAATAGGATCAGCATCAATTTGCCTGGAGAAATAGTGGTGTCTTTAAGTAAAGAGGGTTTATGTTTGGTAAAACAGTGGAGAAGTCTCCCAACAACTGTAATTCTGTAAAGGCTATAAATTGTACAAACAGAGTCAGTTTACAACTCACAAGTCTCCCTCAATAGGATTATTGTTCAGTAACAATTTGTACTGGGATTTTTAAACATATGTTGGTATTTTGGGGGGGGGGGGTTAACACAAGTATTGTTTCCTCAGACTTTTTTTTTCTCTCCAATCTGTTCTGCTCCCAGATTTTCTTTTAAATTATTTTAGTGATGATGGTCATGCAGAATACCACCTGCCGCTGACACAGTTCTGTAACAGGTTTTCAAGATACTTGTTAAAGATAACACCTTCCCAGTGAATATGAGTCTAACAGTGTGATCCAGCCAGTGTGATCCAGCTGAGGGCACTCTGGCAGTGGGCATTAGGGAGCACTGAGACCCAAATTAGCTTCTGTGTGTGCATATAAGCAATTATCTGTAGTCATCCACTACTCTAAAATAATTGGATCAACAGTGCATTTTGCTTAAAGCAGAGTGATTCTTGCTGTCAACTTTTCTCTGCACTTTATGCCTATTATAAGCAGAGCAAAGTAGCAAGTGTGAACAAGAGTGTCTTGCATATAACCAAGAGTTCAGAAGGAGTGAGAATGTGAGGTTTTTAAAAAACCTAGCCTAGCTAACATCTGTTGTTGTTATAGGTCATTTTAACTATATTTTGGTCCTGGTGTTCTGCCCGCAAGCCCAGACTATTCTGTAATATGTTGGAGCTTGTATGTTATTTTTTTAAAGCAACAGGGTCTTGGGTAGTAAGGGTCACAAGAACTGCAAAATGCTTGTCTTTCCTTTCAGGGTATTTAAACAATGAAGTAAGTTTATGTTGCTTCTGGATAATTTCCTTTCTAGCAAAAAACCCTTGATATATAAAGCTCCTGATCTTTCCCTCCAAATTAAAAGATGATCTGCAAATAGATTTAAAAATAATATAATATATATATAATTTAGAATTATGTGCTCCTCCAATGAACTGTGGTAAGAAATGCAGATTTTAAAAACT
The DNA here is from genome assembly GCF_015237465.2 of Chelonia mydas. NCBI lineage: Eukaryota > Metazoa > Chordata > Testudines > Cheloniidae > Chelonia > Chelonia mydas. The sequence continues at coordinate 78,394,495 of NC_057852.1, forward strand.
TGTCTCTATAACTTACAGGTTAGATGGTAAATAATAAGTTTTCTGTATACTGCATACATATACTTTGAAATAGTGTAATTTGTTCCTTTTTGAGGGAGAAAAAATGTATATTTTTGATAGTTTCATTGTTATATTTCATTATAAAAATAATAAAGAAATAATACATTTTAAAAGATGTTAGCAAAAGATTTGCAATTAGGGTAACCAGACAGCAAATGTGAAAAATCGGGACTGGGGTGCGGGGTAATAGCAGCCGATGTAAGAAAAAGACCCAAAAATCAGGATTGTCCCTATAAAATCGGGACATCTGGTCACCTTATTTGCAATACAGCATATAATAACTATGGGTTCTATTGTGCCCATATTCACAGCCTTGTATGAGGACGCATGATATAAACTGCACCAACCCAGTAAGAGATCTGGGAAGTATGGGCTCTAAAGGTCCTGTTTCCCATTTTTTATGTGTTTCCCATTTTTGCATCAGGCCTTTAAAAGACATGAGTACACCTATTTTCCCTCCCTTCCTTGCTCCCTCCTTGTCCACTTGTTCATGGAGTGGGAGCAGGGGCTATGATGGAAACTGAGGCCTATTATCCAGGAAGCCCTAATCTGGCTGTGCAGAGCAGGGCTGTTGTATGAATATCCTTATTCTACTCTCCAGCTGTGTTTAGGGTTTGGCACAATCAAATCCTATATAAAAAGCAAGGTAAAACAGCTGACATAAATAAAATGTAGCTCAGTTGTTCAGAGGGGAGGGAGGTTCACTGAGGGAAGAAGGACATGATTAGTAACCAAAAAGTGTATCTGGCTGATGAATCTTGCCCATATGCTCAGGGTTTAGCTGATCGCCATATTTGGGGTTAGGAAGGAATTTTCCTCCAGGGCAGATTGGAAGAGGCCCTGGAGGTTTTTCACCTTCCTCTGTAGCATGGGGCACGGGTCACTTGCTGGAGGATTCTCTGCTCCTTGAAGTCTTTAAACTACGATTTGAGGACTTCAGTAGCACAGATATAGGTGTGAGGTTTTTTGCAGGAGTGGGGGGTGAAATTCTGTGGCCTGCGTTGTGCAGGAGGTCAGACTAGATGATCATAATGGTCCCTTCTGACCTAAATATCTATGAATCTATGAAAGTGTGGTTGTTGACAATAATGAGTTCCATCCTGCTTCCATAAAATGTATGTCAAAACTCCCACGGAATTCACTAAGATCTGGATCTAAGTCCAATAGATGATCAAAACAGACCTCAAATTTCACATTCTTGGGACCCAGAACTTTATATTAACAAGTTTTTTAATGTGCAATATTATTAATTTTAAATGATTTTTTTTTACTTTAACCCTTTATATAGTGACACATCCTGTAAGGTGAGGAATACCCTAGTATCTCTGTAGGAGGGTGCTCTGGGCTGGGACCGAGGGTTTGGAGGGCAGGAGGGGGATCAAGGCTGGTGCAGGAAGGGGAGCAGGTTCTGGCTGTGAGTGTGGGCTCTGGAGTGGGGCTGGGGATGAGAGGTTTGGGGTGCAGAAGGGTGCTCCAGGCTGGGATCAAGGGGTTTGGAGAGTGGGAGGGGGATCAGGGCAGGGGGTTGGGGCAAGGGGAGAGGCTCAGAGGTGCAGGCTCTGAGCGACGCTTACCTCAAGTGGCTCCCAGAAGCAGTGGCATGTCCCTTCTCCGGCTCCTATGCAGAGGCACAGTAAGGTGGCTCTGCACTCTGCCCCATCCTCAGGCACTGCCCCTGCAGTTCCCACTGTAGTGCCAGAGGGGGCCTTTGGAGCACATAGGAGCCGGAGCAGGGCCGCGCCACTGCTTCCGGGAGCCGCGTGGTGTGGCCCCGACCCTGCGCCCAGCCAGAGCACCAGAGCAGGGCCAAGCCACATGGTGAGGTCCCTGACCCATCACCCCGGCCGGAGCACCAGAGCGGGACTGAGCCACGTGGTGCAGCCCCCAACCCAGCGCTCTGGCAGGAGCACTGGAGCGGGGCCTAGCCACGTGGTGTGGCCCCTGACCCTGCTCCCCAGCGGGAGCTAGCAGGCCAGCTTAAAAACGGCTCGTGGGCCGTAGTTTGCCCACCCCTGATCTAGAGTGTGAAATCTGATTTGATTGCTGTATATTCTGTATATCTGCACTACCCATTTCAGTAAATCAGGAACTCCAATATAGGTATTAAATATTTGGTGTCATATGTTTGAGTGCATATGTTGGTGGCAATGGACATCTCATTGGAGAATTTGACTCCTTGCTTTGAAAGGATTTAGAGTAGGAATTTGGTTGGGACATAACATGTCACATTTATGCCAAACAGAGTCCAGCTTTATGACTTACAGTGTATAAAATTCATAGCTTCTAATTTTCAGCAGGGGAAAAAAAAGCTGAGAATTCAGGTGGCTGGTTTTTTGTGCCAACATATAGAACGGTTACTTACCCTACAGTGACTGTGGTTCGTCAAGATGTTGTAATCAGTGTGGATCCCACTATAGCTGCACATATGTGTCATGTACCTTCTTGTGAGGGGATGAAGTTTCCTTACAATTAGAAGCCTGCATTAGCTGAGGACTCTGAAAGCGGGGAGGGAGGGTGGGCCATTGGATCAACACTTTAGATCACACAGAATCAAAAAACCTAGTATAAAGAGTTATGCATGGTGTATTATCTTAGAAGAATTAGAGACTTGCTATCCACTTCCAAAATAAAGCCAGGAGGCAGAACAGAGTGCACAGAAAGACACTACTGCTGTTTGTGAACCGTGAGGCACTGACTTCTTGCCAAGATGATCTCTAATTCAAATACCAGTACTCTAATTTCAAGATCCTTACCATTTACAGACTACAAGCACAGCAGAATGAGTAATCTGGCATGTTGAAAATCCAAATATATCCGTTATGACCTTCTGTACTATCAACTGGATATTCCTTGTTATGCTGTGGTGATGTTTCTTTTTTTTCAAAGGGAAGTCTTAATCAGGCTATTTTCTACTTGCTTGCTAAAGCCTCTGTTCTTTATCTGTTCGAACTCTGCAGACAGTGGAAACTGTTTCTTCACAGGATGCATAGACATACATTGATTTTTTCCCATTGAATACTTTTTGAAAATTGATTTCTTCTTGATACAGTGTGTTATTGCTATAATGAGATAAAATTTAGATCTTTATTGAAGTAGAGGGTGTCAAATTTTGAGTTGGAATATTTTGTTTTCTGAACATGCTTGCTCATTTTCCTTCTCTGTTGACTTTAAGAATTGCAAATATATGAGTATCCTTAATCTTCAGACTATATAAAAGTCAAATGTAACATACTAATTTATCTGTTATTGATAAATTATCTTTAAAAATGAGTAATTCATTGAGTATTTAGTGGCATGAGAGTAAAGATTTTTAGCTTTCAACCTTTTTTCCTTGGGGAATGGCTCAATATATTTTCAAATGATTCTTAGATTGGCTTGTAGTTTTGTTCATTTACAAAGCTGAGTGGAAGTGGAGATGAATAAAAGAAGATCCCATGCTGCACCTGGATTTCAGTATAGACCTTTTTCAAGGAGCAGGGATTCTTTAGGCCTGATTCCCATGCATCTTGAATTGTCATTTACAGCAAAACAAAATATATGTAAAATTCTATCCCCAATATACGTGAATGAATTTGAATTTGGTAGCCGTTCATATCCACTTTGCCTGGATATCATTGCACAAAGTGTAAGATAGAGGACAATCAGATCCAATAGCTTCAAACAGTAAACTTTAAAGTACCTATTGTGGCATGCAGTAAGTAAATCAAGGACAATGGAATAATTGTATGGACTAGCTATATAGAATCTAAGTTCCCATCTGCCTTGAGCAGCACCTAGCAATTTAGTTAAAAGGTAAAAGATTTGATGGGGATAAATAATTACAATTTAATGGAAATTGTACTTTGTAAACCATGCTAGTAGGAATACGAAAGCCTGAAAAGTACATAACTAAAACTTTCTCAGTGAGAATGTAAAGAGGCTTGTGAATATTAACATGCTTGTGATAGCTAAATGTAAGAAGATAACCATTATGTCAAGCTGAAGTTAGTAGCTCATATTTCTCAGAAGCAGGGTCCAGAGTTCTCTGATAACTGACTCTCTGTGTTAGGTGATGATAGCCAGCCTTGAACAAGATATTTGTCTCCACATGTCTAGCAGAAGTTTGAGGGCTATTTTTGCCATCCTTCAAAGCTTCATCATCTAGTCAGCTATGACTTACAGTATATCCAGTTGCAGTGATCTTTGTTTTGTTTGTTTGTTTGGGTCTGATGGCTCCATCTAGAATTTCTATTTGATATCCATTCAGTTTGAGAAAATTGCTTATTGCGTCCTTCTCTTTTGTCACTAATGCGTCTGTGAAGCACAATATCATTGCTTTTCTTTCCACTAAGTTTCTTACTACTGATGTCTGGACAAAGATTGGTGTTCTGATGACAAACTGTGAATACTGATGTGTTTTTTCCTCTTTTCTGTATGAAGTTGTGTTAATACTTTATGCACTATTGAATATTGTCAACATATGACAAGCACCAGCAGAGGCTCAGCTAGCTCTCAGCTCAAAAACATGCATTAGACACAGGTCAAAGAGTAAACATAGATATAAGAAAAATATTAAAATTAAAATATGCAAGTAAAATAAACTTTTACAAGTAACCCATTAATCCTGAGAGTGCCAGCACACTGTGCACTAAGGGGCCACATAGTCTCATGTGGGGCCTGAATGATCTTAAGGGCCACAGCACCAATGCACTGCAGTTGTCAAATCTTGTGATGACAGAGACCTGGATAATTGTAGCAAGTTCCATATCTGAAAGAGAAGGTCACATTCTTCTTGCCATGTTCTCCGATTCTACAGTGGGGTGCCAGTAAAAAATCCTAAAGCAGATATATAAAAAGAAGCAGTAGTGAGCACTGCTGTGACTCAAGTATCTAGATATCTAACAAGAATGAAAAACAGTGAACATGAACAATAAAAAGTGGGAACAGTCTTTCAGTCAAGAGGGCTAATATAATCTCTGCCGTTTTCCATCTGCTTTGCCCAACCTACAAATATCGCCTCCATCTCCAGATTGAGCCTCACCTAACAAATATTCATCCAAGCTTCAGTCTCATTCTGACACTGGGAAAACTGGTCAACCACTCTATGTCAAGCAAAATAATAAACATTAGCATAGTAAAAATGGCTGAATATAATTTGCAAATTTATTTGAACCAACCCTCTCAGGGTTGAGCCAGTAGTATGGGAAAAGTCTCTTCAGGGTCTTAGCCTTGTTGTTAAATTCTAACAAATTTACATACATTGAAGCAAGAATGTCTTTTCTTTTGCTTTCAAAATGTTCATTCTTTCCATGTCTTTAAGAATGTGTATGCTATTTTTTTTGTTGTTGTTGTTATGTAGGAGGTCTCTTTGCAAGATTTATTTTATCCAGTGGTCATTAAAAAGGTATGACTACAAATGCACAGTTTGGAGGCAGAATGTATTCTTTTAACAGTTTTATTTTTATTTCAGTTATTAGTTAGCATGGCTTTTGCTAAAGTTACTTTTAAAAAATATGAACTTTAAAAGATACATAGTGTGAGCAGATAAAGGGTATACCATGAATCATGGAGAAAGGGAAAAATTGTCAAGGAGAGTTCTGAAAACTGCTTGATGTTAAGCAGATACATTGTCTTTCAGTTTAAGCCATAGGGAGCTAACGTTTTAAGTCTGTATGCAGAAGTTTTTTTCTTTCATCCTGATTGCTGGGTTTGGATATACAGTTTCTGCTGGAACATCCTAAAGTCACAGGTGGATAAAATTAAATTTGGTAGGTTAAAGATTTGACAGATACTTTGATGCAGCCTCTGAGATGGATAACAGCAGAATTGAGATGCTGAAGCATAAACATACAGCAAGTCACTGTGGCTGTAACTTATGTATTGTTTATTATACTCAGTATGTTGACAATCTGTGACAGATAGAAATACAAGAGGATATTCAGATATTGTATTGTAGATTCCACATGTAGTGCTCCTCTTAGATTCAGTCATTTCTATCTAAGTGACCACAGGTCGTGCATCTTTTTCTTTTAAAAAAGTGAAAGCCAGTATTGATGACAGTCAGATTTTATTCGACTTTTACAAAATCTTATGAAGGTTAGGGTGTTGTCTAACTGATGTCACTGGAGGCTTGGAGATTTGCTTTCTGAAATTATTCTAAATTGAACTAATGGGTAGCTCTCTTTGACAGTGCTTTTATAGTCTAGTGAAGCAAGATGAAATTCAGCCACAAAGGAAACTCAATTTTATTTATCATTTCTTTAGGCTTTGTTAGCCAGCCAGTTCCAAGACAAGAAATAATCAGCTTAATTTATCTTTGTTTTATTTAAAGCAGGTAACTTCAATTAACAATTAATTAGTGAGTTCCTAATTATTTCCCCTCATTATTGTCAATACACTAAATTCTAAGACTGGGACTATAGTGTTAAACCTTTTTAAAATGTCCCTTTCAAATACTACTGTGTGTATATCCCCCAGAAATATTATAAAGAGCAGTTTCAGTAATGTAGAAAGGAGTGTATCTGGAAAAACCTATTAACTTTCCACGTGGATAATCTTGTAGTTAAAGCACTGGACTGGGACTCAGGAGATCTGGTTTCAGTTCCAGACTATTGCACAGATTTTCTGTGGGGCCATAGTCACCTAACCTATCCTCTTTAATAAAGGAGAATAATAATCCTTTCTTTGTCTGTCTTGTTTATTTAGAGAGAAAGCTCTTCATGCATATATGCACACTACGGTTTTCCACAGTCTAGCATAATGGGACCCTGATTTTAGATTGATCCTCTAGACACTAGTGTAATATAATCATAATAATAATTAATAATAAGTAGTAGTAGCCTGGAATGAGGTACAGTAAATCAAGCCAGGCTTGAAAAAGAGTACTCCTATTTCTCGGTTATATACTGGCTCATTATTCAAACACTGGATTTTATGCTGCTCTTTGGCTCTCGAAGGCACACCAATTGCAGAAAGTGAATTTTGCTTCCCCTTTGTGGGAGTTTGGCAACAACCTAATCACTCTGTAATCCACAGTGTACCATTAGCTGGCAAATGGAACATAGATTGAATTAAATAAAATGCCACTCATCATTAGAAAGCCTTTGGAGCTGTTACCATTAAAATAAGTTATTTTTATTAATGCATGAAAATACTGATTTATGAGCACACAATAACTACAAAGAATGGTCACACTTATAGCATAAGAGAAAGAAATATGGCTTAAACATTAAAAAAGAAGTCAAAATATGCATGAATCCATTTAGGTTGTGTTTTCTAGAACAGAAATAAATTGTTTTAACAGGTAAGAGAATATACATAATACAAATAAAATTATATGGTAGTTATTACTAATGCAGCAATAACATCACATAAGAACCAACTGACAGACAATAGGACTGGGTCTTGGTCACTTTGGAACATGGGACCAAGAATCCTAAGTCATTTTGGTGCTTTTGAAAACGTTAGACATCATCTTTTTATGTAGTGTTGTTATAGCCGTGTCAGTCCCAGGATATTAGAAAAACAAGGCACATGGGGTAATATCTCTTATTGGACCATCTTCTGTCGGTGAGAGAGACCAGCTTTTGAGCTTACATACAGCTCTTCTTCAGGTCACAGTTAATTGGTGAGTTCCTCGTTATTTCCCTTCATTATTGTCAATATACTAAGTTTTGAAAGGATCTAGATTTTTAGGTCTGAAGAAGAGCTCCATGTAGCTCAGAAGCTTGTCTCTCTCACTAACAGAAGTGGGTCCAATAAAAGATATTGCCTCATCCACCTTGTCTCTCTCGTCTATTTTTATGTCCTTTGCGTGATTCTGGCTGTCCTACCTTTACCCTTCTATGCAATCTCACATAGAATTGTGACCATAATGCAAATCATTGGTTTAGCAGTCCCATGTACTTTATGGCAAACAAACTCCTAACTAAGATTTTCTAAACTTAACCCTCTTTTTACAAAAATCTTCCCCAAAACTACATCTTCTGTGAATCCTGTACAGCTATGCCAGTGGTTCTGATGATATTTAATTTACATAGTAAAAAGAAAAGGAGTACTTGTGGCACCTTAGAGACTAACCAATTTATCTGAGCATAAGCTTTCGTGAGCTACAGCTCACTTCATCGGATGCATACTGTGGAAAGTGTAGAAGATCTTTTTATACACACAAAGCATGAAAAAATACCTCCCCCCACCCCACTCTCCTGCTGGTAATAGCTTATCTAAAGTGATCGCTCTCCTTACAATGTGTATGATAATCAAGTTGGGCCATTTCCAGCACAAATCCAGGTTTTCTCACCCCCCCCCCCCCCACGAACCCACTCTCCTGCTGGTAATAGCTTATCTAAAGTGACCACTCTCCTTACAATGTGTATGATAATCAAGGTGGGCCATTTCCAGCACAAATCCAGGGTTTAACAAGAACGTCTCGGGGGGCGGGGGGAGGAGGAAAAAACAAGGGGAAATAGGTTACCTTGCATAATGACTTAGCCACTCCCAGTCTCTATTCAAGCCTAAGTTAATTGTATCCAATTTGAAAATGAAGTTACTCTGAAATTTAGATAGTGCTTCTCATCTGTAGACTGCCAAACACTTTACAAAGATGAGCACGCATCATTACTACAGTTTTACAGATCAGGAAACTAAGGTCAAGGGAGGGAATTTTATTTCCCAGGGTTATGCAGCAAGTTCTAAAAAGAGATGGCCGCAGAACCTAGGTTTCTCTACTCCCAGTGTGGTTTCTTGCTACCAAGTTATACTATTTCCCTTTTACCAGATTTCCTGATAATAACATAAACAACTGATCTGGAGAATGTGCTAGATGCTCCGTCACTCACACTCTTGAAATCATTTGAGTGTCTTTTTAAAGGATATGCTCTAGCTCAGCCAGAAGTTATGGGTTGGTGCAGGAACTGCTTGGTGAATTTTTGTGGCCTGTGTTTTGCAGGCAGTCAGACTAAATGATCACAATGGTCTCTACTGGCTTTAAAGTCAGTTACTCTGAATTCAGTGTGTGTTTGTTCACTGAATTTCACATTTTCATGCCCACTCTATAGGAAAAGGAATTTTATTTTATCTTTGTTTTTCCTTACTTTTCATGTTACAAAGTATTGTGTACATTTAGAGATATATACATTATAAATGATAACTAATAGGACATAATGATACTTTATAAGTAGGAACAATGTCAGGAGACTTCTGATTTGTGATATCCCCTAGTCTTATGGGGAAAAAACCTGATTGTGATGGTATTTCTTTATCCTGGTTCTGGATCACTATATGAGTGAAATTCACTCTTGGGCAGCAGGCCACCTCAAGGCTTTATGCGCCACTTAAGTCCCACTTAAGTTTTGAAGGTTTAAGTGGGTCTTAAGTAGTACATAGCCCTAATGGTAGCAAACTGCCCTGGGTGAATTTCTCTTTACAATAGCAGCAACTGTATATCTAGCAAGTTCTTGGCAAAGAGGGTAGATCAGCAATTTCCACATGCCACAAGGATTTGGAGAAGCCAGAGGTAGCAGGACATTACTGTCTAGTTTATAAAGACACTGAGACAGAAGTCCAGTTTCAGTAGAACCAGGGCTACCAAATATCAAGCATTGAATACAAGATTCATACATTTTCCCTGCCCTCACCCTTTTTCAGAGCTCTGCTGCATTATCACACATATTGCAGGGCTGCAGGCACTGATAAGATCTTTTCCTGAATTACTACTTCTGTTCTCTGTGGTCCCCTGCAGTTTCAGGCATTAGCACTGAGAGAAAAGAAATTGCTTCTTCCTCTTCCCTCCCCAGCCAGTCTGAAGCCAGCAGGTGAAAGAGGCAGCTAGTGGCTACACCAGTGATTCTCTGGCTATGGAGTGAGGAACAGCTGGAGACAAGCTGTGAGAGCAAAGGCAGCAGGGAGACTGGCTGAGGAAAGAGAGGCAAGCTGAAGAATAGGGGTTTGAGGATGCAGGAGCAGGAGGGGGGAAACGGGCTAGCGGGGGATAGCGCAGAAATGGGGACAAAAAGAGGCTGCGGGAACAGAGCACAGGAGGTGCAGGGACAGGTCAAAGAACTAGGAACTGAAGGAGGGCAAGCCATGTGGGTGTGTACCTCTGACTCACTCCAACACTCTGGTTCCACTGGCTTCTCCAGGGTGAGCTGCTTCTGCCCATCTCCTATGTACTTCCTGCTTCTCATGGACATCCTGGAGGGGAAGTAAGTGACTATTTCTCACAGTTGCATAAGGACGTATGGAACTGCACAAAACTTGGTGGTTATGTCAAACTGACTGATAAACTCAGAACTTATCCTGGAAATCTAGGGAAATTTTGGTTTACTTTTATTGTCTCTTTTTTCGGGAGTGGAGGAAGGACAAAACATATAGTTTGATTTGTTTTTTGCATTCATTGAAAGAATTAGGGAACACACTTTGTTTAAACTTTGCCACTCTTTTATTCACTTTTAATTATTTTTGTATTCATCTCAAAATGGTTTAATTTTACTAATGAAAAATATGGAACCTATAAAGTGGTCAAAATATTTCCTGGAAATTCACCTTACTCTTTACAAAGACTTGGTACCTTAATGGATAAAGCATCTGCCTTGCATCAAGGCTCATTCTGTTCAGATCCTACAATAGTTCTGATTTTATTAGTTTGTTTTTTCAATCAGTTCAATATTGGCTTATTCTTTCCAGTTTTGTAGAACATCAAACAAGACAAGAAATAAATGTCTTATTTAAAACACTTCACAAAAGCAAATGGTTGGACAAAGCATGAGAACTGAATTTGGACTCTGATGTTTATAAAATTTGATAAATTTAGAGCTCACGTAGTCTGCTAGGATTGATAAATTCACATATGCTGGCTCTGATTGTAATTACCTTAAATAATTCTAAGTATTTTTAAAAGCAATATAAATAGCTATTCCTCTTCTATTTAAAAAAAAACTGTAAATGGTCCATCTTTATATGTCTGGATGGTGGCATTTCTTCCTCTCATTCTGTGAAATGTTTTATATCAGATTTCATAAAATATAATTGTTGTTCCCACAAACAGGAGAGGTTTTATGTCAGGATTTAATGTAGGTTTGTCCGAATTATTTCTCAAAATATATTTGCAATTGTGATGGAACTAAATTTATTTTAGGAAATTTTATCCTGCTGTAGCTTCTCTGACTGGAATTAGATACAGATGATATATACAGCTAATGTTGTCTGAACAAATCTGGGAATAATATTGGTGAAAATATGGAAACTGAGTAAAGTGTAATGATTTTGTAAAAGATGTTTATTATTGGACTTGTATGATTTTGAATATTGTGCTGTGAGAGATATATTATTAGTGTAGTTATCATAATGCTTTATCATACTTGAGCAAATTAAGTGTTTTGGGTTTTTTGCAGAAAATCAGAACTCTGTCACAAAATATCAACTAGTCAATTCTATTTCCACTGGACTTGTAATCATGTTAGAAACCCAGTGGATCAGTCAGATATTTTATCTATTTATTTGTATAGTCATATATTTGCTGACACTAATGGCCCATTTTAAACATTGTTAGGGCTCTTATAAATACTGGAACTTGTAATTAAAATATCTGTAATCAGGTTTGCTAGCAATAGTAATTGACTTTGACTTTTGGTATGCATTCCCATCTTTATCTTACATGCAACTCTTCTTGCTGACAATTATTGTGCAACAGAGCTTACTGTGTCCTGGACTGTTGTTCAAAGGGACTCTCATAAGATTGATAGATCAAAACATTGATTTATGTGAGAGAGGTCTCAATTTAAATCCTTAATTCATGTGTTCCATGTATCTATTTAAACAGAAATCATTTGCATTGCTTAGAATATTTGAAAAGCAAGAAATAAGACTATGTATGAGATAACAAACACACACAAAATAACTAGTGTGTCTTACAGAAAGATGTATGTCTTTTTAGTTTATATTTCTATTGTTAGGAATGATTGATTTAAGAATATCAGTTCAAGAAGAGGCGGTTTTTAATGTAAAGACTTACAGATAGAACAGTGTGGGACAACAGTTAATTTTTGTACTTCCTGCCAACCTTGACGCTCTCTTCCTAAGTAGTTTTCAAATAAGAATACACCTCCTGAACATGATGTTTTCTGTGTCATCCAATCTTTTATTTTAAGTCTGACTTTGTGAATAATGGTTGAACAGTGGTTGGGTATTTGAGTTATGAATTTTTTGGCATCATGGTGAATAAGCCAGGAAGAAAAAATAGTACAACAAATAAGTGGCCTTGGGAGTCAGTAAAAGTTGGGCTTATTTCCATTATGGCAGCATAAGTAAATGTAATCAATTCTCCCCCAGGATATTTTTTTCTGTGAGCCAAATCCTCCTCAACAGCAGTGAGGAAGCTTCACCCACACACCACTAGCCCAAAGCCATAGAGAGGTGGTGGGCAGCAGAATTGCTTTGCATCACTTCCTCCTCTCCTCTCTCCCACTCTGCAGTGAACAGTAGAGGCTGAATCTACATTGCATGAGATTTCTCACCCACTCCTTTCTTTGCCCCTTTCTCTACCTTTGTCTTAAAACCCTGGCATGTGCAAGAAAGCCCCCAGGGGCTGGGATCTGTGAACCATGGAGCAGTCAGTTTAGCTCCGATCCATGGGCCCCAGAAATCCCTTCTTTCTGCCCCTGCCCACAGCCACATCAGCTCCACTGCATCTGGAGCCCTTTACAGGATTGGAGGAGAGGACAGAGTTTGCCACAATATGATTGCAAGTAATCTATTCACAAAACTGCACAAGACCCTCTTTAATGTAGTAATCTCCATTCCAGTCAATAGTTGATTTGATTAAAAACAAAATCAGGCAGATACAAGCAATGATCTGAGCCAGAACCAGTCCACAACCAAGCCAGAATCTGGGACAGAACCAGCCCACAATCTGGGCCAGAAACGGGCCAGAACCTGCACCTGAATCAGGCCAGAATCTGGGCCAGAATTTAGGCTGAAATACAAATAGGGTAGGATTATGTTTTTAAATGGTTTTTCAGTTTGTCAATTACTTTTCCTATAAGATAGTTCTTCTCTCTCTACTGATCTGCATCCATTGGGATACTTCCTGATAAACTGCTCCTGGCTCTTCACTGTCCATGAAAAATATAGATATTGATGTACTGCAGCATGCAACCGCAGTGAATTTCTCCATATAATGAACGTTTGTGGAAATCCCAGATCCTCACGCTATGTCAGTGGAGTCAAAAACTCAAAGAGGTGTGTTAAGAATAGAGTAAGGTCACCCACTAATATGTGGCACCTCTGGCACAGGCCTACTCCTTCCTGAACTCTGAATTTCTTCCCTTTTTTTGGGTTTGAGACAGACCTTTAATGCCTTATGACCTACATTTTTTGTATTAAATTCCCTTTCTGTATTTTTATGGTTTTATCGCTTTAGATATTTCCACTGACAATATAATGGTTCCTGTGGCCGCTCCAACACTCTCCCCCTTCGTTTTACTCTGATCTTAACAAAGTTTCTTGGTGTCATCGTACTCCTCTCTGAGTTCTCTGTACACTGTTGTGATTCACATCCTGTCAGGTCTCCTACTGACCATTTTCTGTCTTGCTCATAGTCTCCTCCTTCTTTCCCTTTCACAGAAAATGTAAAGGACAGGTTACCCGTACTTTTTCCTTAATTTAAATAATGTTATGTTTGCTCCAATCCAAATTAAACAGAAGTTCATAATCAACATGTACCAGGTTTTTTTGTTTTGTTTGTTTGTTTTTAAGATAAAAATTTCAGCCTTCAAGTAGATTTTCCTAGTTATTTTTCTTTTGGGTGAAAAGCCTGGTTCACCTCTTAGTTACAACTGTTTTAGTGTAACTCTATTGGCTTCAGTGAAGTTATGCCTATTTTACACCAGTGAAAGTGTGATTGGTTAATCTGCCTGTGAGCTGGAGAGTCTTGGGCTAATCCAGTCCTGATTATAAAATGAGCCCCATGGGAAAGAGATCCGGTCAATCCAATATAAAATGCAGTGGGCAGCTGCGGGGCAGGGTGGGGTGAGAGAACAATAGACATTGCTAAAAGAAGTGTGGCAGTAAACTGGGAAAGCTCAAGAAACAGGAGACTGTGTGGAGCTGGGGCTGGTGGAAGGGGCAGCTATGAGGAGCAAGTGTGACTCCTGCAAAGCCCTAGCCAGATAAAGCCTGTGAGTGGGAGGTAAGAAGCAAAGATGATCTGAAAAACTTTGTGTTTGTTTTGGATGTTTTCGTTCTGTTTTTGACAAACTCTGTTGTCAGCTGGAGAAGAACAGGTGAAGAGTGAATGAAAGGATTGATCTCAGAAGGTCACTAAAGACTGAGTTCTTAAAGGGGACTGGACAAAAGGGAAATAGACGTGGGATTGCCATAGAGACAGCCTTAGCCATGAGGGGGCACTCAGGAGGCAGTAAATGGCCAATGTGCTGCAGTAAGTTAAAGGAGAATTAGGACCTTGGGTGTATGCATTTGGAGGAAATTTCTGAGGATCCCCATGCAAAGGTTTAGTGGTAAAGATAATATAGCCTGGGACCATCTTTTTCAGTGATTCATCACAGAACCAGTGACCATGTGCATGACCCCTTTAATCCTTTTCTGGCCCACCCACCAATACAGCCTGGATATGTGGCAAGAACTCTTGGGTGTGCAGGATAGTGCCCTGTGCATTAAGTGAAAGAACCTCATGTGATGGTACCCTCTATACATGGATATCAGATACTCTGAGCTTCTGTCTGAATGCTTTATCAGAACCTTTCTAAAACTCTTTAGATGGCAAAATGAAATTGATCTGGCATCCTAATAGTGACACCAGCCATTCTTGGGAGATTTTTGACACTGCCAGTCCTGAAAAGAAGCTGAAGTAAAAAACAAAAACCCAGAATAATTTAGAATCTAAAAAGAGGTTTATTGTGAGCTTGGTTCAAAATATGGATGAAAGTTTATTTCAGTGAAGACAAAGGGAGAGAGATAAAACCTTTAATGGACCAGTTATTTGTCTACTTGAATGTCACAATGGTCTTTGCTATCCTGTTGCCTGTTTTATCCTGTATTATATGGCCTCCTCTGTCTTTCATTATCTTACCCTACTCTTCACCATGTTGTACAGTTTCATCTTAAATCCCGCAAATTCATTGTCTTCCTTTCTCTTATCTTTATACTGGTCGCATCTTTGCTTTTTTTCTTTCAGTATTGCATCATTCTTTTTCCCATACCCCATTGTCATAGCACTCTTCTTATATACTGTAAACCAATGTGTAAAGAAAGTCCAGCATACAATAACATTCTCTCTGCATTGTTAAAGCCTGTTGTGATCTCAAACACTCCACAGGGCTGATGTTTTGATTACCTTAACCTGATGACTTTTAAAATGAGCTTCTGCTGTCCAATCCTTTAAGGACCTTAAATTCAAGACAGCTTTAAAAAGCCACTGAATTGTTTTTCTCATTTCTTTCTCAGTTAGAAACAGAGATATGAATCATTTCAGAGTGGTAGCCGTGTTAGTCTGTATCAGCAGAAAAAGCGAGACGTACATGTGGCACCTTAGAGACTAACACATTTATTTGAGCATAAGCTTTCGTGGGCTAAAGCCCACTTCATCAGATGCATGCAGTGAAAAATACACTGGAAAGATAGATAGATATATACAGAGAACATGAAAAAATGGGAGTTGCCATACCAACTCTTAATGAGACCAATCGATTAAGGTGGGCTATTATCAGCGGGGGAGGGGGGGGACTTTTGTAGTGATAATCAGGATGGCCCGTTTCAAACAGTTGACAAGAAGGTGTGAGTAACAGTAGGGGGAAAATTAGCATGGGGAAATATCTCAATGCAGTCGAGAGAAACATTCAAAATATTTCATATTTTTACAGAATAAGTGTTTGTGTCACATATACAGCATTTTAGTTTTCTTATTATTCTCACCAGACTTCCAAAAGTCCAGCACTGGCAGATGTTACATAGAATGCATGCATACAAGTTTATGTGCCTGCGATGTAGGAAACTGTTTGCAAATAATGTGAAAACTCAGAGACATAGTATCTCCTAGCTTGTTGATACGTTAGGATACACTATTCTTTGGCCTGCAAGGTTAATTTCAGATTTGCTATGAATGGAAAGTGGTATTCAATTGAAGAATAATCCTTTGTCTTTGCCTCTCATGTCACTTACCCATCGTCACATTCTGTTGTTTTGCTTCATTGGCTGGTTGACAAATAGCACTCTATTCAAAAAAAATGATGGGCCTGTTTTCCCCACTTATACTAAAGGGAATGGGAAACCAGGAATGAAAAGACAGGAAGCTTAATACTAGGCAGCTTGCTCCATTTCTGCTAACATTAGATTAATGTGGTTTTAGAAAACAGACACTTTTTCAAATAAAAATTCTACTCAAACAGTGTAAGAAAAACTTTAAACAAAATTGAAAGCTTCTGTTCTCCCTAGAAAAGCAAGTCTTACTCTAGCTTTAGGTAATCTGAAGATTTCACTCTTCTAAGGGCTCATCTACATTCTGGAGAAATCCCCTCTCTGGGGGTCTGCTTCCCTAAAGTTCACAAATGTGTTGTGTATTAATTGATCCACGTAGGCCCTGCTGATGCACACTAAAGATTCACTACTGCGCCTTAACGTAGTACTGTTTTCTTTAATGTAGGACTTTTTCAAACAGCACTACATTAAAGTGCACCGGTATAGTCTATATGTGCAATATGTTAATGCACTTTGGAAATCACACCTCCATAGAGACAGGTTTCAGAGTAACAGCCGTGTTAGTCTTTATTCGCAAAAAGAAAAGGAGTACTTGTGGCACCTTAGAGACTAACCAATTTATTTGAGCATAAGCTTTCGTGAGCTACAGCTCACTTCATCGGATGCATACTGTGGAAAATACAGAAGATGTTTTTATACACACAAACCATGAAAAAATGGGTGTTTATCACTACAAAAGGTTTTCTCTCCCCCCACAAACCCATTCTCCTGTTGGTAATAGCTTATCTAAAGTGATCACTCTCCTTACAATGTGTGTGATAATCAAGGTGGGCCATTTCCAGCATAAATCCAGGGTTTAACAAGAACCTCTGAGGAACAGTGTGGGGGGGGGGTAGGAGAAAACAAGGGGAAATAGGTTACCTTGCATAATAACTTAGCCACTCCCAGTCTCTATTCAAGCCTAAGTTAATTGTATCCAATTTGCAAATGAATTCCAATTCAGCAGTCTCTCGCTGGAGTCTGGTTTTGAAGTTTTTCTGTTGTAATATCGCAACTTTCATGTCTGTAATCGCATGACCAGAGAGATTGAAGTGTTCTCCGGCTGGTTTATGAATGTTATAATTTTTGACATCTGATTTGTGTCCATTTATTCTTTTACGTAGAGACTGTCCAGTTTGACCAATGTACATGGCAGAGGGGCATTGCTGGCACATGATGGCATATATCACATTGGTAGATGTGCAGGTGAACGAGCCTCTTATAGTGTGGCTGATGTTATTAGGCCCTGTGATGGTGTCCGCTGAATAGATATGTGGGCACAGTTGGCAACGGGCTTTGTTGCAAGGATAGGTTTCTGGGTTAGTGGTTCTGTTGTGTGGTATGTAGTTGCTGGTGAGTATTTGCTTCAGGTTGGGGGGCTGTCTGTAGGCAAGGACTTGCCTGTCTCCCAAGATTTCATTAATCCACCATGTAGACAAGACTGACACAGGGACAACTATCATAATAGCTAGAACTAACAAAACAACAAATGGTTATTTCTATAACAATAAAAACCAACCAACCAAAAAAAGGTGCATTGAAAGCATCTTTGTCTGCACAGGATGTCTTAAGAAAAATTCTAGTTTGGGTTGTGGACAGCAAAGCAAACCTGAGTATTTTGCTGGACAAACTGGGAATGAGACACTTTACATGCAAATAAAGCTATTGCATTATTAATTAATTCATAAATAATGAACTAAAAAACAAGTTTATTAAAGTGAATAACTCCCCCTACCACCTATTCTCTTTTTGTAACCTTAAAATGGAACCAATTTTTCTACAGCATCAGGCACTCTAAGCCTAATCCTGCAGTTTGGATGCAGGCAAAACTCTCATTTTCATCAGTTGTAGTGTCTCTTGGTTGGAGAATGCAGAGTTGGGCCCTTTTTATAAGTAATAAAACATCAAAGGCTCTGTCATTATGCAAGAGTCTTATGTGCCTCAGGTGCAATATGGATGGCCGTAGGCCTTAGAAAATGCAAGATGTATAAATATATAGAATAGCCACAATACATGTTCAGTTATTTTTTTTAATTACTTAATATTTAAAATTGAAAAAGTGCTTAAAGCATCTTTTTAAAAACAGAAACATTAAATTTTTAAATTTTATTATTTTTCCAGACTAAAATATTGCAATCTTTAGGAAACCTTTGGCTCCCAGAGGCTAAGGGATTTTTTGTTTTTGTTTTGTTTTTTTAAGAAACGTTTATTGTGTATTTGGTACCTACAGCTAAAAGTAACAATAAGAATTATTTCTATCAGTTGCTGGCTGGATTTCTGTTCCCATTTATTTTGGCAGTAAAGACCAGGTAATTGAAAAGTAGGTAACTTAGATTTTAAAAGGGGGGAAATAAATATTTTTTAAAATTTCCCAGCTTGATTTACATGATCCATAGAAAGCAGAGTGGAACTGGTAACTTATAGCCAGCAGCTATATTAGTTGCTGTCTTTGACAGTGTGTATGGAAATCTTAGTTCAAAACTATTAAAAACCATTCTGCATCATCACGAGATCCATAAGGGGGCAACACCTTAATTAGAAGGAACTTTGATAGCTCAGACAAAAATAAATGGCATGTTTTGTCTTAAATTTTTTGTTTTTTCATTCTGTTAAATATGGCTTACAGAACTCTGGCAACAGACTAAAATTTACAAAAGGGCTGGGAATGTTTTAAAGCAGTCTCCTACCCCATTCAATAATTTATCCCTTATGTAATGCCTTTGCCGCTTTCAATAGACTACCTAATTTTAGAAAATGAACATGAAAACAAATTGAAAAAGCAATAATGGATATATAGTACTATTAGTGCAACTTGGCAGATTACTAATTCACAAATATTGAAACTAGCACTGATAGAGATGAATGAATTAGTCATAATTTAGTAATGCGAATCCCACTAACAACAACGACCTGCAGTAACTAGTGGCACTAGAGGAATGATTAAGAGTGTTAGCACAGAATTGCAAAGTTTATAACACTTTCTTTCTATTTGTTTAAAATGTGTTCTGTATTTCTCTAATTTATCTGTTACTTTCCATTTCTTTAGTCACTTTATATCCTTTTATCTCTTTGTGAGATAAATACATAGGGACAAATTCATCCACGGAACAGCTCCATTTAACGTCAGAGGTGAATTTGTCTTTTAATGTCAGGAAACATGTCAAGGCCTTGTTTTACTGGTGGTATATTCTCAAATGGGATAGTAATATGAATCTATGTGATTTAGCTGTGATTGCCACTATCTAACTGTAGCTCTCCTTAAACAAAGTATTCGCAGTACATATATTTGTTGAAATGTGGAGAAAATCCTGACCCAAATAGTGTATTCTAAAATGTGTCTGACAGAAGCTGCCATGTTATCATATAAGGCTAAGAAAAATGAACATCATTAAAAAAAGAGATTGATAAAATGTGCTGTTTTAAATATTGTGTAAATGTGTCTATAATTCCAAACTTCTACTGTGAAGCTTCCTTCAAGTATATAAATTAGTACTACTGTCAGAGATGGCATTAAGTATTCAATAAGAGTAGACTTAATGCAATTAATAGCAATTAAAATTATACTTTTATGATGTCAGCCACCAGCATTGTAAAGACATAATTGCCTGTAAGGACTTTTGTACCATATTTATCCTCTAAAACTGTCCAATTTATATGAAAAATGCCAAAAACATATCCCATATGGGTATTATTATCTTTCTGGATTTTAGAAGTATTCTGTCTTATCCAGTATGTGCACATAAAGCTAATTTGCTTTAATTAGGTTTTTTTTCTCATTTTGTTAACAGGTCTGTTGATAAGTTATTGCTGAGGTACAAATGTTAAACTTTACTCATTAGGTTTCTATTAAGAGGTCAGTACACAGTACCTTTGTTACCCCAGAGCTGGATGTCCCCATTCATACCTCCTCTTCCAATTAGATGTTATTTACAGGCTTATTGAATAATAATATTTGTGCTATTTTATTAGAAATATTGAGCTACTTCAACTAATTAATTGGTTAAATATGAAAGAATTACATTGCTGGCTCTGCTGTTGCAAGGGAATTTCATCTGGACAGGATAAATTAGATAAATTAATGAACTGTTTCCTGTAACAGTCAAGTATGCCTCCTTGATTCATACATAAGAATTTTCATGAATAAGTGCCATGGTTCTGTAGTTATGACAAACACCAGTGTAAACAACAGATTGACTTCTTGTTTCTTAACTCTACTTACTTTAAATATATGGGGAGTTTGGAAAGAATCTTCATTGATAAGAGTCTGCATTTTTAAAAAGGACCCTCAATATCCCACTTTTTATATTCTGTAAATATTTACATTCTGTAAATTTTCTACTTGTGTTCACAAAACAAAACTCCAAAATGTAACACAGCATACTGCAAAAGCTTCACAATAATAGACTGTGATTTGTCCATTACATTTGGAAATAAATTTAGTGTTCAATATGAACATTGTGTTTACCCTTTGAAATACACAAAAGGCAGATTGATGTAGGATTTATATTGTTATGCTGGGTAGTTCTATTTTAAACCAAATTAGCATGCTGTCTCTTAGAATCAATAACACAAAGATGTAGAATGCCCAGAAATTGACAGAATAGGGTTAGATATAAAGTTGGGAGAGAGAATACTACTCTGAAAGTCAAAATTACCCCTGAAGATGTTTTAAAGCTCTATCATGTTTTAATAGTGTTGAAACTCTTAGGGTTCTTTAGGAATCAGAGGCTTTTATAGAAATTAATCTAAAAACCTGAAGAATTTAATGTTGAGTGACTATTAAGTCAAACTATACAAATTCAGACCCTGATTCAGCAAAGCACTTAAGAATTGGCAACTTTTTTGAGATCATGCTTAAGTCCCATTGAAGTCAATTGGACTTAATTGCATGCTTAAGAGTTTTGCTGAATTGGGGCCTAATGAAGATTCGTTACCTGCTCTAGAATAAGTTTTAAAATTCTAAAGAAAAGATATAATTTTATATAATTCTGTACATTTCTCCATAAAGCCTTAGTACTTTTTAAAGGATGTGATAAAATGTCTTAACAGGGCAAAGATTACAAACAATTTAATAGAACTGCATTTTTTGTTCAAATATTAGGCATTATCTTTGTGATTTTGTCTTAAGTTATTTTCTTTAATTATGCCTAGTACTACAATCCTCTGGAGTATTTTCCTTTCATTGCAGTCATACCTGCAGGTGAAGCAAAGGAGCTGATTAGCTACAGGGTTCCATGCTGCTGAATTCAGCTAACAAACCTACCACCCAGGTGGTTTTTCAGCAGTTATTTCTGCTTCATTAGCCCAGCTTGAACTTTATTAAGCAAGTTTCTTCCTTTCTTGCACCAGCAGATATTTGTATTGATAAGACTCAGTAACTTGCTGATTGACGTAAGAAAATAAAATGTGCTGACACAAACAGCAGTGCTAATTTTCATACTGTTAAACTAATAATAAAAATCAGAGGGGGGAAAAGTCAAAAACCAGGTTATACCAAGCAGAATTTTAACTAGGAGATTGCATCAAAAAAAAAAAAATTAAGGAGCTAGAAGTTAAACACAGAAATAACAGAAATTGGAATAAATGAAAGTGCAATGGTTCTACAGACAATATATAATATTTGTCTCAATTGCATCATAAAATTCAAAAATCAGTCACTGGAATTAATTTTGTTTATATGGCTATTAAAAATCCCCACAATTTTGGAATGTGGGTAATTTTTATTCCTTATAAGGAGATATTCCAACACAAGAATTCCTGAATAATGAGGAGAGGGAATAAAGAAGAGAGAAAAAGAAAATGTGAACTTGAATATTTGAGTAAACTTTATTTTAAAAAAAATTACATTCTGAAACCATCTGAGTTTTGTGGGTAAGTGTGACACGGTTGTTTCTTGAGGGTTAAACTAATGCACCTACATTTTTTAAAGTGTTCTAAGATTGCTATCTTCTGCCTTGACAAGTGGAAGACTTGAATTTATCAGCTTCACATTGCAAATAGTGAGGGGCCAGAGGCTGATAATATAATCTTTTGGCCAAGTGGCTGGAACTTTTTTAAACCTTTAACTTCAACCAAGATAACTCCTAAAGGCCTGTTCTGGCAGAAGCAAAAGGGCGAAAGTAACAGGCATCCTTCACATTTCCCCACCCCCAATCAGTGCTGAAATCAAGAGCATCTGAATACGTCCCAGGCTTAACCAGCCTACTAAAACACAAGGTCCATAGCCGTTCCATGGGCAAACCCAGGATTACAACCCATACAGTTTACTGCCTAAGGAAACAGCTGAGTCTCCCACAAAAAACTAGTTTCCCTACAAATCCCAACCCTTGCTACACTGAAAGTGGTTTGGTATTTAATTTACAGGAAAGGGAAACATTACCCTGAATCCAAACTTCTATGAGGGCAGAACCAGCCACCATTTCCCATAACTTCCCACATTTGTAATTCTGTAAATCAAAAAAAATCTTTTAACCAAAAAACCTGCAATTATTCAGTAAATATATTGTGCCTGCACAACACAAAACCCATCTAGTTGCATCAAATCTAGATGTACCAATGCAGTCTAATTGCTTTAACAATGACACCCCATGCTAATTCAGCACACAGTACAAAACCTTATGCGCTTAGAGCAAGAGAAAGTTCATATCTCCTGAAGGAAAGGGAAGAGTGGTGGGATTTTTGTAGGGATGAGTGGTAAAGCAGGAAGAGGCTTGCTTTTACTTGGTGCCACCTTTTATGGGCATCCTCTGACACCTTTCTGGGTCAGTTTCATTGCTTGTTCGACATTTTGGGATTGACTAATAGCAGTCCTCCTCACAAGAGAGGATTACCATTGACTAGTGGGCACCATGGAATGTGCCAGGAATGTGGCGCACCCTCCTAAACCTCACCCTATAACGCACCAGTGGATGCAGTAGACAATGCCCCTTCCCCCAGATGGACTCAACACCTAGGAGAGGCTGAATCTTGTATTGCTGCAATAATAATCCATGACTGATTATTTTAAGAGCAGTATTGACGCTCACAAGAGAAAAGACCTTTGTAATGTGGAGCTTGATTATAGAAAACAAGGAAAAGGACAAGAATGGGAGAAAAGTTGTCATTATTGAAGGTACACAGGTTCCCTTCAGATCTCCACAGCCTAGGCATGTGTGCTGTGTTCTTAAGCAGATTAACATAATTCAAAAGAGTCCTGTTAGGATGGCTGTGCCACAGGTGATAGATAGTTATACAGGGTGTTAGAATCTTCTCAAAATATAACCTTGATTAAGAAATGCACAGTTTAGGGGATCTTTCCATATTGAACTTCTAAGATTATGGCGTAAGAACCTTTCACTTCTAGTATCAGAGGGGTAACCGTGTTAGTCTGGATCTGTAAAAGCAGCAAAGAGTCCTGTGGCACCTTATAGACTAACAGATGTATATGTTAAGCTTAGGCTCCAATAGGTCTGTAAGATGCCACAGGACTCTTTGCCGCTTTCACTTCTAGGTTACAGTCTAGGTCTAAAATCAGTCTGTTTCAGTGGTGACAAAATCATAGCCCAAATAGTCAGTAAGGGTAATATAAGTTTTGATGGTCTCAGTTCTCAGTGTAAAAGCATGACCAAAAATGGCACTAATTGCCCTTGCTGTTGATTTGTCTTTTCCTGTAAAAGATGGAAAGGCCATGGAAACTGAACTACTTTTCCCACTGAGAGATCAGAACTGAATAGTGCCTTTTAGGAGAGCTACCCTGTCATAATCCAGATAAGGATGCTAAATCTGAGTGGGTTTGTTTTTTTTCTGAATGAGTCCTGTTCATATGGAAAATATAATCTGTGTTTATTGTTAGGGATGTGTAATTCTCTAAATTTTAACATTTTTAATGTGAATAATTCCTTTAGTTAAGGCCACCTGTAGATATAAGGGTTAACATGAAATCCATTATTACAAATCACATACTGCTTTTACACAGTCTGCATCTCTGCTTGCTGCGAAGTGCAATCCATTTTGAAAATCCACCACTGAAAATGAAGACGTAAACAGTGAAAATAAGCCATGGAAAATACAGCAAAGTTAAAATTATACCTAGGGGACCTCCTAGATCATCACAGTTATTCCAGGGGAATAGCTTGCCCCTAAGTAGCGAGTACCAACAGAAAAAGTATTTCAGAATGGTAAATCAGCTTCCAGGATAGCATTCTCTCCTATCTATAAGAGGTAGACCATATTATATATTTATAAAGTTGACCCTCCCTTTGTTTTTCTGATATTATAAAGTGCTTTCATTCACTACTTGAGAGAGACCAAGAAATCTTCTGTGGCTTGTGGCATTTGGCATTAACTGAGGAGTCCATGAGAGTCTGTATGATATCAGAAAGACCAAGCTAGGTTTAGAAATTAGAGAACACAAGATTCGCTTGTGTGTTCTATTTTATAACTAAATTCAAACAAAAGCTTCCCTACTGCAGTGACTAACAGGAGATCCTAACATTTTTTTAAATGTGCCCAAATGTTCAGCCATGTGCTCAGTCTCATAGGCTGAATGTTACAAGTGCTGCCACCTTTTACACCCCCAAACTGGCTATTGAAAGCGTTACCTGGGGAATACAGAATATTGCACGCTCAGAAAAAGAAGTTCCAGTAAAATAAATTTATCTTCATCCCAGATCTTTGTGCTATTCACAGCTGTTGTTTTAATCAAATAGCTCTCAGATGAATCCATGCAGTGGCGCCAGTTGATTTGTATGTTCCAGTAGAAGGCCCCAGAGCATCAGAACTTCATTAAAAAGCCTATCGACCACAATACAGCACACTGAGGAACACCTTTAAAAGTGCCTTTTAGTAACAAGGTACTGTAGAACTATGGCAAATGAGTGTTCTACCTAAAATGGCAAACTAGAGGTGGCAGTCAGTGGTGTACTGTATGTTAGCCTTGGGGTGGGTAATATTTTCTTTTTTTGTAGGTGAGATCTTTTTATAATCAGAAAGGATGGGCAAGTAGATATAAACGCTGAGATGGTAAACTTGTATGATTTTTCAAGATTGCTATAGGGCTAAATGGGGAATAAAAAGAAATGGAAAAAAAACCTCTACAAAATCTAAGCTATCTCCAAATCTCTAGATTTCCCAATGTGGCTCATTATCTTTCTGACTGTCTTCAGAATGTAAGGGCTTTGGAGCAGCCATGGTCTTTCTTTTTGTATATTGTACATTGTCAACACTACACAAATAGTAATGTATTCAGGGTCTGAATGTGCACTCACTCATCAAGCTTGCATTGATTTCAATAGTGCACATTCAGACCCATAATGTATATGATGTTTTGAGATCCTTCAACATGTAAATAATTATTTATGATATGTACTAATGTATCTATTGCTTTGTGTGCACTTTTTTTCTAATGTAACATTTTAAGGGAAAATATTGGTATAACAGTTAAGCTCCATTTCTTGGTTTATGCTTTATAGGATCAGAAATAACAGAAAAATACCATTTCCTAGCTTTTCTGTGGGAAGAGCATTACAGTGGGATAGGATTTTTATATTTTAAGTATTTTATTATGCATACTAAACACTACACTAGTTCTGTGACGGAGTGATTTTGATCAAGTACAGTACATTGCCTCATCGACTGTATTGTTTTGTGAGCAATATATACATTATGGAACTTATACCATAATGCACAGACACCTCTATTAAGTTTACAATTCTGTAATGTGCACATAACAACAAGGGGCCTTATCTAAAAATCCCTTGGAAGGTCATTAACGTCTTCCCCCATTCCAGTTGTACTAGCTGAGTCTTGCCTGTATTGGTTGAGTCTATATGGAAAAATGTTAATCAGATTTTGCTTTCTTTTACAGGAAACATAAGAATATCTTAAAAATAACTTGAGCATCAATAAAAGCACACAAATTAGATCTGCTCTGGGAACAAACTTTTTCCAGATAGATGCAAGTTTTCCACTGAGACAAACAACACATTTTGGTCTACTTTTCTATTAGCATTTCACTCATAACAACATGAGGTTCTCCAGAGTGAAAATAAAAGTACATAGTTGCCATTATGGGAATAAAAATCCTGCCAGTAAAAATCATAATTCAAAAGCAGAAGCATTAGTACTCTGATGTTAGGTATGAGAGGTGGGCAGTGAGGTTTCTGTCATTATAATCCACATGAGAAAGCAAAAGAACCCAGTCTGCCTGGTCTAGTAGCTGGTGTTGATATTGGATGTAATGTGTTGCTATTTGATGGATATCACATTCACATAACCTGTTATCGGTTGGTTGTAATTATGATATATTGTCTTCATGACTTGCCACTTTGCAACCTAATTTATTATGATAGTTAAAGTAACATGCTCTGTTTATAATTGGATAGCCACTATTGATATGGGTAATGGATCTCTCTTCTGAAATACAAACAGTAACTAGATGCACAGCATGCAGATAAGTTAAGTATCTACACTACCTGGGAATCAGCAGGTATTCCTCATGACTTAGTGTCCAGATGTATATTTCTGGTAGCTCAGCACATCTCTAATTGCAATTATATTTCATGTCCATCTTGTCAGAGTTCTTAGAAAAGAGGACTCTAGATATAAATCTTTAAGTATAAATGTAAGCAGGTGGCTGCCCAGGGTATTACTGCAGACTTAGTGATATTACTGGCAAAGATTTTCATTCTGAATTCCCATTTATATCAATGGGAGCTCTATGTTTATCCCTATGGCAATACATATCCTGTAGAATAAAATCAAACCTTCTTTAAACTGGAACCCACGAGTCACCATTTTCAAAGTGACAAGCCTTGATATGATGTAAGTTTAGCTCAGTGTAATCAATAGCATTAATATATCAGAAGACAGAGCAAATTCTGAACAGATTGCAGGTTTTCACACAATAAATTGATTTGTTTTCTCTATGTGAACGTATAAACATTGTAGTTATGTGTGCAGTTGGTGTGGTATCGATTTTATTTTCCTGTTTTTTAGTCACTCTGTTCAAGGTTGACAAGGGCAATTGTACCCTGCCAACGTTTTAGTCACCATACTTGTCCAAGGCATTGATTTCCAATAAAACACTTATTGGATTTATGGGCATACCACCTTGTCATTGTCATGTTCAATTCTTCCAAAATAAGCAAGAGAAAAAAATTGACGTCTTTGCAATGTCTCTAAATATTAATAAAGAGTTTGTAAAAAATATTGCCTGAGGCATGTGTTTGCTGATCAGCATATACCTCTTAAACAGTTTGATTTCTTTCACTTAATCCAGTCATAGATATTGAAGAGCAAACCATCAAAATATTTTAAGTCTTAGCCCTTCGCTTCCCCCTCCCCCGTACTGTTTCACAAGTTTCTGAAAAGACTGCAGAAAATAGGAGCAAAGAATATTGGATCTAAAACCACATAGTGGTTTAGCCTATGGTGATAATCTTCAGTTTTACCTGAATCAGATCTGATACATGGCTTGACATGAAAATCTGCAAACTAACTTAAAGTTTTCATCAAATTGTAGATAGCTTTAGTGAAGGCTCACTGTTGGCAATCTTTATGCAACCCACTGTGTAATTCGCCTTCATTTTTTTGCTGTTCTCAAAATATAGGAAGGGAAACTGTAATTTTCATAGATTAAACCTATTGTACCTATACGTTATAGGATACCTTAATGATCAGCTGCCATTTAGTGGCAATCACTCAGTGCTATAGGGTATGGAACACGATACATCAATTACAATGAACCCATTTGAACCAAGCACTCAGAGTTTGCAGTGGGCTTTCAAGTTTTTTAAATGAATTCAGTGGAATGACACTTTCTTTTTAGTTTCCTTAGAATAAAAAAGATAAAAGCCCATCAGGTGGGGAAAGGTCCTTGTTTGTTTTCTGACAGATTTTGCACTTTAGAACAGAAATTGGGAATCTAATTAGACATTTGTATGTGTAAGTGCCTGATTGTCACATTAGAGAGAAAAGATGGGTGAGGTAATATCTTTTATTGGACCAGCTTATGTTGTTGAGAAAGAAGCTTTTGAGCTTACAAAGAGCCTTCTTCAGAATACCAGATATACATGACTGGCACATGCATATCTGGTATTTACATACATAATTAAGGTGCATGCAAGTATTTGCATACTTCTGATTTTGCAAATCTATACCTCTTTGATTAGGAAGACAGAGACAATGGAGAAGAAAAAGGTACTAATAGTTACATTTTATTGAGACTTACAGATCACTGAGTTTGGAAAGTTTCATAATAGTTTGTTCTTGGCAGGTTTTGCAGGCATCTTTTTATGTAATTCTGCAATTGTATAATTGCATCTTCAGGGTTCATGGGCAATTGTAATTGAAACTCTGATCTTTCAAAATTATATTGTCAATATCTGTGTGAAGTAAATATAAAGTTAAAGGTAAGTTCTGGCTCCCATACCTGCACTAGCTCTTGACAAAGAATCAACTGACAGACCAAGAGTATTGGCGGAGTTCTTCCAACCACATTGTTTTCCCTCAAAACTGACAGAAATGATTTTCTGTAGGGCCAGAAAGACAGAAGCTGGGGAATGACATAGAACTCAGGGGCGGGTGTTTTCATGTGTCAGGAAACCAGGCAGTGAGTGGTCAGCTTAGTGGTTGGAGTAGGAGTCTGAATGCCAGGGTCAAAGCAGGATCAGAACCAAAGTCAGAGTCTGAATGCCAGAGCCAACAGCTGAGGCAGAGGCAGAGCCAGGAATCCAGAGCCAAAGGTCAGAACCAGATTACCTATAGCGGGGGAAGGCTGGAGTGAGGCTGGGATGAGGCCGGGAGCAGGGCAGGGTCCAAACTGGAGAAGGGCAGAAGGCAAGCATAGGGAGATAGAGAATCTACAGGCATGTGCACTGAGCAATCAGTAAGCTTGTCTCACTGTCTTTGTTTTTTGGGTCCCAGCCTCATCATACAAGGCTCTGACCACCACTTTCTTCGTTCTTTTTTTTTTTAATCTCCTTTCACTCAGGTTAATACCTTTACAGAAACATGGCAAGGATTTTTTTTTTGCACTATTCCATTTTCGTAATATTGTCACTAGTCCCCTAAGGGAAAAATCTTTGATTCCAAGCTGAATCAATTTTCATAAAGAAACGTTCTTTCCATAGAATATTGCTCACAATGCTACAGAGCATGATCCACGGTTTCTTTGGTTTTGCACACATTACACAGCACGCGTCTTTCTCTTTTTAATAAGTTTAACTTAACATTTTAAGGAACAATGACCTGCTAACACTTAAAAAATGACTACTTCATTTTGCCTATCATGACTGTAAATAAAGTAGTATTTTTGATTTTTGAGCATATATCACAAAACCTTCATCTTTTTGTTTCCTTAGTCCATAGTTCTTGCCGTTCCTTGGCAAGCTCGTTGTGACCACGCTTTTAAATTATTGTCTACTTAACAGTATCTTAATGTCTACCTGCTCATTTTTCAGAGCTTGTTTTGCTGCTTTGTCAGCTATCTCATTTCCATATATTCCAATATGTGCTAGAATACATACTATTGTTACACACATAGCTTCTTGCATTATTTCCATTATTTCACTTATTACGTTATTTCTGCTTTCCCAAGTCCCTGTTCTGATTGTCATCATGCCTGACAAAGAATCAGATAAAATTACAGAGGCAGAAGTCACGCCTCTTACCATGACTAGGAACACAGAAGGCTGTTCCCACTCTACCCATGCACTCACCTTTTGATCCTTCTGGATAGATTTGGCAAAAATGGTCCCATTTTTCATAAATAAATTCAGAAATTTCATTGGTCGTAATGTGTGGGTTTTTTCTTCTCAGTTTTTTCCATATAATTCCAAATCCACAAATAGGGGAATAACTGTCCAGCTGTAATTTGATTTTTCTGTAACGAACAATTTTTAGTTCTCTCAATTTTTCTTTTTTACATCTCTCCTTTACCTGTTTTTTAGACCCTGATAATACGAGGAAGGCTCCAGCAATCCATATAATTTTGTCTATTAAGCATCCAGCAGTCCTCAAAAATCTGTTATGTACTTCATTTTCATTATTCCCTTTTACCTTTGCCCAAAAGTTTAGCTCAAATAGTTTGATCCTTAGATTTATTGATGCTTCTGCAGTGGATATTTGCAGCATACAGACTGATGTTATCATTGGGCTACATACCAATTGCAGAGCTTTGCCCTGGAGCCGTTCCAAGTTTCTAAGAATTGTTTTTGAGGTGGAACCAAAAGCTTGGCATCTGTACTCAAAACTGATCTTAACAATGCTCTCTACATCATCATCATCAATACCTTTTTATCTGTACCCCGTTTGTTTCCAACTACACTGCAGTAAGTTCATCCTACATTTACATTTTTGTACGATATTATCCGAGTGACCCTTCCAAGTTAATTTATTATCAAACGGTACTCCTAGAGTCAATAAGATAGTAAGATACTGTTGCTGCTGGGCTTAAGAGCAGGCCTGCTAGCTTCCTCAGCCAATCAGGCGGAGTGGCCCATAAGGCAGCCTAACTGATGCAGCCCAGCTGTGCTCATTAGGCCACCAGGCACACACAGCTGCAGGGCCTTATTCCAGACAGCATGTTTGTGCACAAATACACCCTGGCCTATCAGTGAAAATTATACACCTGTTCTCACATGGGAGTTTGGATCAGTGTTGGAGAGAGCTCAGAACATAGCCTCACAGAACACTCTGTTGAGGCATTCATGTGCATTCATGATAGAACTGTTTGTTATTTGATGGGCCAGATTTGAATTCAAAAATGGAGTGTTTAAAATAATATTTTGATACACCAAGAACCTGTCCCCCAAATAAGCCAGTGTTCCTTCCAAAACTTCAAATAACTTGATTATGCAGACAGTTCAAATCCAAATACAGACATTCCTTAGTATCTGGCATTCAGAGATATTTGGTTTTTTGTCTCTCAGTTACCAATATTTAGCTTGTTCTGCATTCAGAGGGAATCTGCTGTAGAAAAATGCACACAAAAGCACTTTATCATGTCATTTAATGCAGATACACTCTGCTCAGTTATACATGAATGTCCAGCATCTAAACTTCGGATCAAGAGTGACTTAGAAAACACTTTTAAATAAGTGTTCTATACAACTACAATATAATGATACCCTGAGCCCCAAATCAATTTAAAATTGTGAATGGTATTTATGTTCCCAAAGTGAACATTGTTGCCACACACAATCATCCTTCACTTTTTAAAAAAATATATTTTTCAGATATACAGCCTCCCTGGAGCAGGTGCATTTTTCACAGTACTGACAGCAGCAGACCTAATTGCATTTCATGTAAATAAAGAATATCTACCTCTGTTTAAGCAGTAATCTAGGTCAAAAAATGAGGTGTATTGTTTGTTTTAGTTTATGTAGTGCTTTACTGATTTGCTACAAAAAGTTTGTCTGGGAATGTGCTCTTGGCTTACATTAATTTAAGCAATGAAATGTTGCAGTTTTTACTAAAACTCCTTTTTCCTCAGTTTTCATTACTAAATGTTCTTTTCTCTGTGCTAGTGGGAATATAATAAATATTTTAATAGTGAAAAGGTGTTTGGGGGTTTTTTGTGGGACTTGCAGGGGGATTTAAGGTCTCTTTGGTTCTTCGTGAGTGCTGAAATATGAAGTTCAGAAAGTTGCATAGTTAATATTTAATTGAAGAAAGATGTTCTGGATTTTGAATCACTAGCACTAATAATTACAGTATGACAATCTTACTTCCGACCAGTTTCAGTGATGCCAAGTTTGGTCTGAGGAGAGAGAAACATGGTGCTTTGATTATCATGTACATTTTGAACATGTGCTCAGAGATGATATCGCAGGGAGGACTGTTCTGTAATGTTACCTTCTCCTATGATACCAATTATTATAAGTGTGTATGACGGCTAATTGACACCCTGTAAATGGGAGGCTGCATCTCAGCAGGTTTTACCCTTAATACTGTGAAGATGAAAATAATATAAAAAAGTGTGTTCAGTGGGAAAGAATTCCATAGACAACCTGCCACAAAAACATTTTCACTCATTAAAAGCCTAGGTGCAGGGTTTCTAACTAATGACATTTTTTAATACTAAAATGTTGTAATTTTCCATACACTGTTCCGGAAGCATTGTTATTGAAATTTACTTGCTATGGGCAGCTCTAGCAGCTGCTGTTAATAACAAAATGAATTAACAGCATGCAAGACTCCATGAAGTCCCTATAGGTATATTTCAGTTGCAAATGAGTCCATAATATGGGCACTTGCCATAGAATGGGCTAGCTCTCTTATACTATTATACAGTAACATTATTTTGTTTTACTATGACAAGGCTTTAAAAATATATATTTGTGTAAATGCTGGTAGTAAATGTTCCAAAAGAATGTGTTTTTCGTCAGTGGGGAACCTAAGTTAAATGTTAGTAAAGAAAAATGTGGGTTCCAGAACAGCAAGAACCAAAAGATTTGTTACTAATCTGATAACGTGCACATTCAAGCTTTCTCTTACATACCTTGTCTAAAGGAACGGCTTTATTCTTAACAAGGAAAACAATTAACACTTAACAGTATTGAGTCTTCTTGTGCGATCAAGGTGCCTGCACTGTGGGCCCTTAAAATATTCTAGAAAGCGGTGTCCACTGGGGCTATGCCCCTCATCTTCCCATCCCCATGCACAGTTTCAGGGGCTTAAAAAAGGTGAAAGGATTTATTATCAAACAGTACTCCTAGAGTCAATAAGATACTGTTGTTGCTGGGCTTAAGAGCAGGCCTGCTAGCTTCCTCAGCCAATCAGGCGGAGTGGTCCATAAGGCAGCCTAACTGATGCACCCCAGCTGTGCTCATTAGGCCACCAGGTATGCACAGCTGCAGGGCCTTATTCCAGACAGCTTGTTTGTGCACAAATGCACCCTGGCCCTCAATTCCTTCTAACCACTGAAGGTGCAGTGATCTCAGATACAATGAACCATAATTCTTTTCTTTCTTCTCTTCTTTAGGGGATATTTTCATTTGTAGTTCGTTAAATTGTCATTTACATTGTCAGCTTTTCTTAAGAAAGATGAGGAAAAAAGGAGGATGCCTGTACACCACAGGCATCATCTGAACCCACAGAGCTAGGAAGGTCGCTTCTCACCATGGCTGGCAGGGCCAGGTCTTCAGGTGTAATTGACTAAAAATCTGGCAATCTGTAAATCTAGCATGGCCTTTAGAGAGTTACTCACCAAATTGATACTATGTCTGACATAAATAGCATCAAGATCTCGGGATCCATTCTGATTGAGCAAGTGCAATGCCAGGAATTCAGTACCAAAGGGTCCCTGGATCTATCCAGGTCAGCAAAATCCAGTGTTGAGGGCTTTGCATTGTTGATTCTGAAGAGCTGCTTGCTGCAGTGGTACTGTGCTTAGTGTGACCATCCTGAGGTACTTTTGAGTTGACAGAGTCCGGTGATGAGGTCCTGGAAACATGAATGTCGTGTTTAGCGTGTGTGGGATTGAGGCTGACTTAGACCTTGTCTACATGGGGAAACTCAGGGCTTGTCTACACTGCCCCATCCTGTTCAAACAGGATTACATTAATGCGAACTAGGAACCTTTCAGTTTGCACCCTCAATGCCCACGTGGGGGAGTTACAGTGCAGCACTTTGCATCCCCCCATAGTCTGAACTGTGGGGCAGTGTAGACATGCCCTCAGGAAAGTTTATTTAAATCAGGCTTTTAAATGGTTTAGTTAAACCACATTAAATCCCTCTGTTGAAGGTGATTATTCAGAATTATAATGGCCTTAATTCTGCCTTTACTTGGTTTAGCTTTATTCACTTCAGAAATGAACTAAATTAAACCCCTGTGTGGACACACTCATTCAGAATTAAACTGGCTTTAATTTGGCTTTGTTTAATTCACTTCCAAAGTGAATGAAACTAAACTGAATTAAGGCCCTTTAATTCTGAATGAGAGTGTTTACACAGGGATTTAATGCAGTTTAACTAATCCACATTAAATTAACACCTCAAGTCTACACAAGTGATCAGTTTACAACAAGCTGTGGTGTGAATCTTCCCTTACTGGCCTTACTGTCAGTGTTGACCCTGTTGATGCACGTTAACAGTTAATGTGCT
Source organism: Chelonia mydas (assembly GCF_015237465.2). NCBI lineage: Eukaryota > Metazoa > Chordata > Testudines > Cheloniidae > Chelonia > Chelonia mydas. The sequence goes on from NC_057852.1 coordinate 78,428,866, forward strand.
TTGATCTAGTCCTGTTTCAAAAAAGGACTAGATCTTGGCACATTAACAAACTGTTAATGTGCATCAGAAGGGTCCACATGGATAGTTAGTTATTCTGAGGCAGGCAGGTGCAGGGTATATTCACACCCTCACCTGCCATGAACTGAATGTTTGTGTAGACAAGCCCTTATTTAATTCAGATCAGTTTTCCTGAGTGTCCATTTGTAGGCAAGTCCTAAGTCTAACATGAAGGATCCCACACCATTGGTTCTGGAATGTCACGTGTTTGGCATAAGCAGCACCAGAGTCCACAAGTTTGGGTTAACCAAGTCTATTATCAGTGATCCAGCCCTGTCAGCTTTAGGAAATTGCTTGCCAAAGTGGTTTTATGGTCATTATGAGCAACATCTTGATCCCCAGATCACAGAGTTGAATCCCTGGATCCACCAAGTGCCAAGGATATGGAATCATTGACTTTATGCTCAACATTAGTAGCACAGAGGTCCCTGGATTAATTCATATTGACTGAATCTTGGGCTGAGGACCTGGCATTGTCAATTCTATGTGTTGGATAAGCAGCACCACTGTCCCTTGTTGCGGTTCAAATACAAGACAGACAGAGGCTTTAAGCAAGCAAGCAGGCTGGTCTGCCGACGGGCTGGTCTGCCTGTCAGCTTTTCCACCCTCTCCTTTATTTCTCTCTCTCCCCCCACGCATTACATACTCCAACAGATAAAAGGAATACACTGGCTTTGTACAATATTCTTATTTACCAATTTCTATCTACCGCATTCCTTGCTCTCGGGCCTTGAGCCCAGTCCTGGGAGGCTTCCCACGGTTCATGTCATCTGGGCGAGATTCCAAGGTTCATGCCCTTGAGAGGAGCCGTGCGTGCACTGCTCCTACACAACACTCCGGGTGTGCCCTGAATGTTGCCAAGTGCATGAACCCTGCATGAATGCTACATCCCCTCCTTTTTTGTTTATTTGTGCTCGGCCATCTCATGGTAGCCATCAATTTGCTTTTGCAAGCCAATTAACTCCCAGACAGACAAGGTATAACTCGTGGAGCCTGCCAGGGAGGGTCTCGACAAAGCCTTAACAAAAAGGAAATACATTGCACACAGCAACAGCAAAAAATAGCTTAAGAAGGTAAAGTGTAATTGGCCGGGCCCCAATTAGCCATGCTAGAGTACTGGGAAGAGAGGTTCGCGTAAGCAGCTAGCATCATCTCATTCCCTATTTCCTCAGGGTGATGACATACTGGAATAAGGCAAGTACCTAACAATTCTTCAGCTGCTACAAAATCAAATAAACAAAAGTGGGTAACATTTGCTATTGAAGCCAATCTTTCCCATAGGTTATATGTCATTCGGGCCCATAACGGAGGAGGCGCTCCCGAGTCAACCCCTACAGGAAATAGCAGGCACATAAGGCACACAATCAATACAGAATTAGCAGTGATTTGGGCGAGAATGGCCACAAACAGAGTCTCAGGAGTCTCTGGCTGTTGGTTTGCTGCCAGTCTTCGTTGAGCCGCGGCGACCAATGCTTTCACTGCTCCCCATGTCACGGGCTGGCTTGGGACGCTACGTCTCCTCCGTCTCCGTCCCGCCATTGTCGACCCGGGAAGCACCGCATTCTCCTCCAAGGTCAGCTGAAACTCCGGTATGGGGTTCAACAGCCCCTGGTGCCACGCCATGCTGTTTCAGTGCCGGTCGCACACACCGGGCCGGAACCCAAATGGTCCTGCAGGGAGTGACACAGCAGCATATCCCCGCCCCCAAGTAATTAAAGGTACTGGGCCCAACCATTGCGGATCGGGCAGCTGACGGTAATAGACACGCGGTCTTTCCAGTACCTCAGACTTATGAAAATGCCAATCCGCAGGGGTCTGCTGATCTGTATTCAGTGTTAAATTATTTAAAGTAAACAAAAGGATATGCAATTGTTGCTGAATGTCTCCTAAGGTTCGGAGACGCAGCTCCCCTTGTTTTAATTGTTTGTCAAGCAAGGTTTTTAGCGTGCGATTTGCACGTTCAACAATAGCTTGGCCTGTGGAATTATAAGGGATCCCGTGTTTGAGACGGACGTCCCATTGGGCACAAAAGGTGGAGAGGGCTGTGGAGCAATAGGCTGGGGCATTATCTGTTTTTATCTGGCTCGGGCGACCCATAACAGCAAAACAGGCTAGCAAATGGTGAATAACTTTGGGAGTGGCTTCCCCACGCTGTGGGGTCGCCCAGAGGAATCCCAAATAGGTATCAATGGAAACATGTAAAAACGAATAGGGGCGGAATTGTGGCACGTGAGTGACATCCATTTGCCACAGCTGATTCGCTGCGGTACCTCTGGGGTTAACGGCATAAGAAAAGGTAGGGGCAGCAGCGGCACAGTAGGGGCAGGAAAGAACAATAGAACGTGCATGATCAGCAGGAATGTGAAACTGTCGGGCCAAAACAGAGGCAGACTGATGAAAAAAGGAATGGCTTTCGATGGGGTCAGAAAAAAGGGAATTTACCTGACCACGTAACGCACGATCAGCGGGCGCATTGCCTTTAGTGAGCAGCCCAGGCAGAGGGGTATGACTGCAAATATGAGCAACAAAATAAGGGAAATTACGAGTGGTGATGAGATACTGTAAGGACAAAAACAGGCGAAGAAGGTCCGCATCGACCTGAGGGGTAATAAGGGCAAGGGGTAAATGATCAATTACCTGATAAACATAATGCGTGTCCACAATCAAATTAAAGGGACAATCAGCAAAAAGTTGAGAGGCCAAAATAACAGCAGCCAGTTCTGAGCGCTGCGCGGAATGCTGAGGCAGCGTAAAAAGAGAATGCCAACGAGGGGGGTCACCTAATTGATAGGTGACAACACCTCGACGTGCAGAGCCATCAGTAAAAAGAGTGATAGCTGAAACAATAGGTCGAGAGCGGCTAAGACGATGTACGATTAGTGGCACCTTTTGTGTGATCACCAACCGAGGATCTTTTGGGGGATTATAAGAAATCTCTCCCACATAATCACAAAGAGCAACCTGCCAAGCCAAGGAGGTGTGATACAAGGAATCAAATTCACTATGTGATAAGGGGAAAACAATGGCAACTAAATCAGTACACGTGAGTTGCACTGCACGATGGCGGGCTTTACGAACAAGGTCGGACAGGGCGTCTAAATAAGGATAAATATTCCGAGGAGGAGTGGAAGACAAATATATCCACTCTATGGTAGAGACGGCTGTGTCTGTACGAGGTACAAACAGAGCAGCAGTAGGCGTATGAGGGGTGGCAAGGAGAACCAACCGCAGGGGATGAACCTCAGTAAGTCTATCCACAAACTGCTGACTCAACACTGCATTGATCTGTCGAATGCAGGCAATGTGCTCCTCAGTGATGGCAATAACTGCGTCCGGTGCCCGAGCTCCACGTAGGAGCTCGAACAACGGCTGCAGCATCGATATGGGGAGACGGAAGTAGGGTTGAATCCAATTTAAATGACCCAAAATTTGTTGTAATTTAACGAGGGTTAGGGGTTGGGGTAGGACCACTTCCGGGCGAACAGGGGCAGCATAGGTTTGTAAAACCTTATGCCCGAGATATTGGTAGAGATAAGAGTGTTGAATTTTTTCTGGTGCTACTAATAGGCCATTTTGGCCGAGAATCTGGGATAAATATTCAAGCTGTTGTGCTGTGACCTGGGGACCGCTAAGCAAAATGTCATCCATATAATGGTAGACCTTTAGCGTGGGGTATCGGGCACGAAAAGGGGTGAGGGCCCGATCCACGAAAAGTTGACACAAGGTTGGACTATTTTGCATTCCCTGGGGCAAGACCTTCCACTGATACCTTTGAGAGGGTTGCTGATTATTATATTCTGGCACCGTAAATGCGAATTTTTCGCGATCTTGTGGGCAAAGGCGGATTGTGAAAAAACAATCTTTTAAATCTAACACACAAAGCTGATTGGTTTGAGGAATTAAATTCGGGTTTGGCAACCCAAACTGCAAGGGGCCCATGGGTTGGATGCGTTTATTTATTTCCCTTAAATTGTGTAACAGCCTCCATGCACCAGATTTTTTCTTAATAACGAACACCGGGGTGTTCCAAGGACTAGTGGAGCTCTCCAAGCGCTGTGCATGCAAATGTTGTTGCACAAGTGAATGAAGCGCTTTCAGCTTTTCTAGGGGGAGGGGCCACTGGTCAATCCATATGGGCTCTAAGGATTGCCATACCAATGGTAATGCGGAGGGCAAGGTGGGTGGGGGAGGGTTTTGGGCCATTATATATTAATATTGAGGGTGGTGTCCAGCTTTACAAGTAAGTCACGGCCCCAAATATTGAGGTGGACAGGGAGCACAAAAGGGCGGATTGTAGCAAGGGCACGGCCTCCTGGTTTAGAGACCGTGACCCAAGACAAACTTTGGCGCCCGGGTTTGCTACCCCCGATCCCCCACAACTCTTTAGAAGGAACTGTTGGCCAACTGACCGGCCACTCCGGATCACGAATCACCGTAACGTCAGCTCCAGTGTCCACCAGCCCTGTAAAAGGAACATTATTTAAGAGAAGTGTTAACTGAGGTTTCGAGGGGCGGAGCAACATTGTTAGAGCAACAAGTGGAGAGGACGTGTTGTGAGGCGGCGACTGAGACAGCGTCGATCCAAAGCCACCTCCGCCCCGAGCTTGATCCTCTGTGGCTGGCACCTGATAGGGGACTAAAATCAATTGTGCAATTGACTGTCCACGCGGGAGCGACTGTGGAAGATGGGTCCACACCTGAACCTTAATAACGCCGGTGTAATCAGCGTCAATGACCCCTGGGATGACAAAAAAACCCTGTTTCTCAGCGTGTGAGCGAGGGAGAACCAGACCCACAAATCCGGCAGGGAGAGGTCCCGTCACCTGCGTAGGTATGGCGCAAACCTCCCCCGGCAACTGAAAATCAGCGTCCTCCTGCATAATCAAATCAAGCCCTGCACTTCCGGCAGTCGCCGCCCTCATGGAGTCTATGGATTTTAAGGCAGAGGAACAGTTGTTTGAGTGGGGAACACCCCCGTTTGGTCCTGGGTTCGGGGGGGACCCGTCGTGCAGTTTCCCGACCCGCTATGACACTGATTAGCCCAGCGATAGCCCTTCCGACACTTGGGGCACTTCTTTGAGGGGCGGGCGGGCGCCGTCGATGAGCGGCACTCCCACTGAAAGTGACCCTCCTTACCACAGCGAAAACAACGCTTCCCCTCCTTCCTGCTTTTCCGCAGGGCGGCGGCCAGAACCCCAGCTTTATGTGCTTGTGTGCCGATGTTTTGGCACGCCCACAGCATGTCCGACAGCTCTAGAACGCCAGCGGCTTGTGCCGCCTGGAGAGCACAGCGGCAATCCTCGTTCGCATTTTCAACCGCCATTTTTAACAGAATCTCCTGAGCTGCCGCAGGGTTATCCACCTGTCGGAGGATAGCCTCCTGCAATCTGTTGGTAAAATCCATAAAGGACTCTGATGCACCATGATGGATACTGGCAAAGCTTTTGGTAGGCTTGCCTGAGTCTGGGACCTTCCGGAAAGCATGCTGGGCGCAGGCAGAAATAATGGGGAAGACGGCCTGAGGGAGTTGAGACTGCATCTGAACGGTAGCAAACTGGCCCTCCCCTGCTAACTGCTCGTAAGTGACACCTTGCGCTATATATACCTGGGCTTGGCGTTCCGCCATCTGCCGATACTCACTAAGCCAAATAACATACTGACTGGGCGTCAGCATCATGCACAACAGCGCCTTCCAATCTTCAGGGACCAGGGTGTACCCAGTACCTAGGCCCTTCAAGGAGACCACGTACATACGTGCTAGTGAGGCCGAACTCGCGAATCACTTTCTTTACCTCTCTGATCACCGAGTAAGGCAAACTGACCCAGTTTGCAAGCTGGTTGCCCTGGCCATCATCCTGCCAGGTCACCGGGCAAACTGAGACCAGATCAGCTAATTCCTCTGCTGTAAGATCTGCGAGAGTCTTCGCTGCGTGAACCATTTGTTGCACCAGCGAAAGCCCCTGAGCAGACGCGGACGATCCCCCGGGGGGCCCCGGAGCATGGGGCCCCACGGGGGGACGGTGATCACACACCGGCTTCGGTGGGGAAGGCAAGGGAGGCGGTGGTAATTGAGGCACTGGGGGCGAAGCAGGGGGAGGGATGGCTGCAGGAGCGGACGGGGGTGGCGAGATCGGCATCCCCTCTGTTGGCACGGGAGAGGGTCTTTCCGAGGTGACACGCTGTGTCGCATTGCCAGGAGGGGGGATGGCTGCAGGAGCGGACGGGAGTGGCGAGATCACCAGCCTCTCTATTGGCGCGAGGGAGGGCCTTTCCGAGGCGACACACTGTATCACGTCGCGGCAGAGGTGCCAGGCATGTAAAGCCTGCACGGGCACCCGAGGCTCTTTGTGCAATGTCTGGCCCAACCGCTCCCAGTCCACTAGCTTAAGGGTTCCGGCTTCAGGGTACCACGGGCATTGGGCACTCACCTCCTGTAGCAGGAGAGTGAGTTCTCGAGTGGGGCAATCATGCTGAGCCTTACACAGCAAATATTGTAGCTCATTGCGGTGTTGCACTTGCAAAGCAGAGAGGGAGCTTCCCATACTTACCACAACGAAAAATACTCACCGGGATCCGCGAAGCGGATGAGTGACACGTCTGAAATCCTTGCCGGGTGAGGTGAGTGCTGAGGCCCCCACGTTTGGGCACCAGTTGTTGCGGTTCAAATACAAGACAGACAGAGGCTTTAAGCAAGCAAGCAGGCTGGTCAAGTTCTGCAAAGAGCTTCTCACCAATGCATCTGTATACATGGATGGACATTGAGGTCTTGGGGTTTTTTTCAGTTACCTGCTTCTTATCTTAGGTTTTGTGGTTCTCTGTAACTTAGGGTTTTACCCTGTGCCAACATCTGCTGTACCTGACAGAGTATGTCTGTTCATAACCAGCCCTGTGAATGCCTCATTCAGTCCTCTTCTTGATATTATAAATACCAGAACCATGACAACTTGGGATATTCAAGATGTTTAACAAAGAAAGACCAAAAAAGAGCATGCCTATATGCCTTCTCACCTCCCCTTTCCATCTGCAATAATAGTTTCTGTTAGTGAACTGGGATACTCCGTTTGATTTCTAACCTCTTCAAGGTTTGTGAGCTCTGCAGGAAATAAGGTTCCACTTCAGTGTCCTGGAACTGAGACCTGTGTTTTGGACTGCCAGACTTACTTCCTCTGATTAAATCCAAACCTGTCTATACTCTGATGATCAACATCAAAGTGATATATTGTATCAAATGCCAGAGTAAAGGCTGATAGAACCAGCTGAGTCAGGATGCTTATCTATTTGAAAGTGTAGCATCAACCACTGGATCAATACAATGTCTTACCTGCCAGGGAAAGAGGAAGTTTTGGCAGACCCTATGAGCAAAGTTTATACTCAATAGCACAAGTGCTCTACCGATGTCTCCATCTTGCATTCTCTTTATTCTACAAAGTGGGGAAGCCCCAGCAAAGTCTTTTGCTACCAGTGGCGATGCCCATTGTCACTGGTTTTGCTTCAGGAATGAGCAAGAACCAATGTTACTGATGGACTCTTTTTGCTGGCACTGTTGTCCTCTATATGTTCCTTCTGATTTTGTTGATTCTGGAAGTCCGCTGGGACAAAGCTAGATCCTATTTTAACTATGAACAGAGCTTGACACTTTTTTATTATTAAATATTCTGTGTCTCATGGTGACCCCCTCAGTCGCTGTTCTCCAGTCTCTGGATCTTGTATCTCAGGGTTGAGATATCTTCGAGTCTTCACTCAAGGTGAAGTTCCTTGGGTTGACAGCTTGACTTCTGGTTTGCAAGGATTCTTGATGGAGAGTCGCCTGCTCAGTTCTGAATATGGTGTTGGAAAACTGGAAAATTTGACCCAGCTAACCAACTCTGGTGAACTGGAAGAGACTCTCAAAAGAGCAGCTCAAAAGAGAGTTGACTGGAAATGGTTTTCCCTTGTTATGTATTAGAATGCAATTGGCTGACATTTCAACTTTTCACTGTGTGGTACACAGGTCAGTAGTCCTTTTGTTCACGCTCCAGTAACTGGGTTAACGAAATGGTTGCACTATGTACTCACTAGGGCTGCTTGGGGTAGTTGTTTTGTCATGTATGGGTTGTGCTCTGAGTTCTGTGGTGAGATGGATTCATTTGAACTACCCTAGGAATAGTCCCTTCTGTTTGTGAAGCTTTTTTTCACAAGACTCCTGGAGACTCTAGTCACACATTTGTCATACTGTTCTCCTCCATAGCCTTGTGACAATGCATTTGTTATAGCTGTTACTTCAGGACAGAAAGTAAATGAGATATACAGGCCCAATGACTCCATATGCCACATTATATACAGAAAATATGTCTCTATCTATGTCCTTATCCTAATTTTTGTCTTTGATGGTCTCTGTCCATCGTACTTGGGCCACTAGCCTGTCTGTGTTTCTCCATGCCTTATTCATATCCAGGAAGATTTGGCTGCATGCTTTGGATATCCAGTGTCTTATATTTTCTACGAGGACCAGATTAATCCTCAAGTTCCTTCCTAGTCCCCAAAAGCAGGAGGTGGGACTAAGTGGCCTTTCATCACAGCTCAAAGATTACCCAAATACATCATCTTATGTATCACAATTATTATGATAATGTGTTTTCCATAACATGTTTTCCCATGGGCTTCATCACAGAATTTTGTAAGGAAGCTACTTGAAGTTTTATATGTGCTTTTTAGCTATTTTTTCCTTCATTTGAGGCTTGTTTTGGGAAAGTGAGAGGTTGCTGTCATTTCTAATACATGTTTGACCTGGCATACAGAGTTGATGCTGATTTTTGGCAATTCTGCACCTTCATTTTCACCTAGAAATCTTCATTCCACCTTCCTTTTTAAAAATAAAAATAAAAATTACTGCTTACTAAACTCCCATAGTTGGTAATGTGCAGAGGCTACTTGAAGAAACTGAAGGTTGCTTACAAGTAACTGCAGTTTATGAGATGAGCCTCTGCACATTCATATTCCTTGCTTGCCTGCCCAGCTTCTTTTCAGCTGTAGGTTCAAAATTCCTGAAGTAGTAGATTCCAAAAGCTTGTGGTGCAAGAACTTTCATCCCTCAAGTGTGACTGTAAAGAGGCTCATTTCAAAGAAATCTAGTTACTACTAACTAACCCTGATTGTATACAATTTTAAATTTAATTTTTGTTTACAAGAAATAGAAAAAAATACACATCCATAAATTGTGTGTGTGTGTGTGTGTCTATATAGGCACACATTCTCTTGTGACTCTCTAGTGTTGAACAGTGGGATTCAGTAATGTTAGTGACCCAGAAGAGCATGAAGTAGCTCTGTAGGAACTTTCACACCTTGTTTCCACAGCAAAAACAAATAAACTTGATATCAACAATTTGTTAAATGAACGTTAAATCCGTTAACAAAAAGATGAAAACAACCAAGTTGAAAGAACAACCAAACATAGAATCCAAATTAAGTTAATGATAGATTCTTAACATTCTTACCAGTGGACTTTCAGAGACAGATCATCAGCTGGTATAACTCAATGATTTGTGTGTCTGGCCATCAAATAGTAAAACAGTTTGCATTGATTCTGTGATTCTCTAAGCTTTTTTCAGAGCTTTGTCTCCATATTGCAATTGCCATTCCATTTTCTGTAGTGTTTAGTGACTTATTTGGAACAGAACATAAATACTATTTATCTATTTTGTATTTAGTGTGCATAATTTTATTTTTTTCACAGCTGTGTGTGATCCCAGGAAGGTTTTCTATCTATTTTCCCAATTAAAGGCATGTGACAAAACATGTGCAGTGTCTCAAGATGTTAAGTCATTCATGACTGGGATTATTATCTGGGCTTCCATTATCCTGTTTTGAGTTTATCATCTCTTATAACATTATCTCTTCCTATGATTCAGTTAGGAGTTGGCTACACAAACTATAGATGAGCCATTTTTTCAGAATGTTTTGCCATTCAGTATTGGTAGCTACTGTAATATCCATAGTCTCTGCCTCCATAAACTGAGATCATCACCCCTTTGAAACCCTTCTAAAGTGTGGAGAACATACTAAGAATGGTCTTCGACTATTTTTCAGATTATGATTTTACCATTTCTTTTCATATTCTGGTCCATCTACCAGAGATAACTCTTTTTTTAAAGTATCAGAGGGGTAACCGTGTTAGTCTGGATCTGTAAAAGCTGCAAAGAGTCCTGTGGCACCTTATAGACTAACAGACATATTGGAGCATAAGCTTTCGTGGGTGAATGAATACCCACTTCGTCGGATGCATGTATTCACCCACAAAAGCTTATGCTCCAATACGTCTGTTAGTCTATAAGGTGCCACTGGACACTTTGCCTCTTTTTTTAAAGGTTTCCTGTAAAAGCTGCTTTTGGTGGTGGTGGTGGTGGTGGTGGTTTTAGATTTGATCTGTTTCCTTTAAAAAGAAAATATTGGGGAAATTGTCCTTCATAATGCATTTTTATGGTATGATGTTGAAAAAACATTGAAAAGAAAACACCTTGTGGTGAAAAGATATGGGCACAAATGTGTTACATTTGACTCTTTTCTTTTTCATTCCATCGGCATCCTTTTTTTGTTGTTACAGAGTTCAGTATTTCTGACAGGCTCACAGAAATAATTGAGTGGACTGTAGACTGTATAGACTTATGTTTGGAGAGAAGTTCTAAAAGCAAAAATAATTGCAAAATTCAAATGTATGGCATGAAAATCTTTTTTTTTCCTCAATGAGAGTACCTAAATTGAACATGTTTAGAATGTTAAAGAGAGTATGATAAGTATGAAGTGGTATTTTCAGAAGCTAGCATTATAGCACTTGATTCTGCACACCACCTTTTAATTACTAATTCTCTATTTTTGTGACTGACTGTACCCCAAAAGTTGCTGAAAGTTAAATGTAGAAAGTTACATTACAATTAATTTCTGAACAGTTAATGATGTTTGTTCAGGAAAGTGACAATGTGAAAATGGCTTATTGCTCAATAAATCTGCTCTCTATATGTATTCTACTTACTTATGAAATTAAGCATTGTCTTTTTGTTTGTTTTTGTTGCTTACTATTGTTGACTCTATTGGTTTTACAGGGCTATGGGAGAGTGAGTTAGAATGTTTTCTAGTTCACACATCAATAGAATTGTTAAGTTACAACTGAAAAATCATTATTATTGACAATGTTAATGCCAGAAAGAATGCAGCTAGACTTTCAGATCACAGGGTGAGCTTGGCCAGTGACAGTTAGGAAATAACATTTTACTTGTGAGCTGACAAGATAAAATATGGAAATAAATGAGAAAAAACAAATATGGAATCCCCAAAAGTAATTCTTACTGTTGGTATAATAGGCTGGCCAGAAAACAAGAATTCTGTTGTTGTTGTTGTTGTTTTAAATTGAGGTTTGGACATCTGATTTTGTTCTGATATGAAACCAAAGCCTTTTGAAATTTGAGGGTAAGGAAGAGAGACTATCTCAGAATAGTCAATAACCCAGTGGTCAGTGGATATGGGAGACACAGATTCAAGTCCCTGCTTCAAATCAGGCAGAAAAGAAACTTGAACTACATTTTCCACATCTCAGGCATCTGCCTTAATCCATTGGCTCCCTAACTTTTTACTAAGGCAACCCACCAGCTTCATTTTGTCTTTTGTTTGTTTGCTTGTTTATTTGTTAACAACCTTCCCAGGGTCTAAATTTGGGGTGGGAATGAAATCATAAGCCAGCGTTGTCATCTTTGTCCTCCCCCACGGTGTGCTGCCACCTCCTTCTCTAGACCCTCCCTTCGCTCCCCAGAGCTTGCGCTCAGCACCAGTCCTGGGACCCATCTACAGCCTGGTCATAACCCACCTTTTTGAAAACGCTGCCCTAGCCACTAGGCTACTCTGGGATATTCCATCCTGGACCTGACAAAAGTTTCAATGACTCTGATGCATTTCCACAAACAGTTTTGGTTTTTGATGGCTTAGAATTTCTTGATGGAAAACTTTCACCAAAGAAATTCTAGGTACAATCAAGTAAAATTACCTTTTTCCAATGCTGTAACATTACTCTAGCAATATCCATAATAAATATTCACAGCAGATAATCTACGTTTCAATTTACCTTTTAAATAATATCTGAGATCCAATGAAGCAAACATGCATTACTGTTAAACAAAAGACAACGATGATGACCCAGAACAAGATCAACATTTAGTATTTCTGCCCCTCAATAGAATTGAAAATTATTACTGTATTTTGTAATTAAGAATAATTATACATAGAATATTTTTTAAAAGGTTCTCCTTGATAAATCCATGCTTGTGATCCATTTGATTACAGATTTCTGGATTGTTTGTGACCTGCTGGAGTAAAACCGTTGTATTAAACTCAGAAAACAAAGAACTCCTGAGTGAAGAAAGAAGAGAAGGTAAGTCAAAACATCCCAGGGTCTCTGGTTGTATTGGGACTCATAAATTGCAGTGAAGTGATTAAATGTCTAACTGATAATCACAAAAAACCAAGCTGTACTTTGTCTCTGTACCCTACTTTCTAATCCATTACCAGTAATCTCTGCTGCTGGATCAATGATTATGTCCTTAAATTGTTATATTAATGATATTGGGTCAAGTCCAGAGTTGGTGTATATCAGCATAGCTCTAACTTAAATGGACCTATGCCTGTTTACACAAGCTGAGGATCCGGCTCATCTCTTTCTTTCTTCACCCTTCCTTTTTTCTCATTCTATTTCCTATGTCCCACCCCATATTTACTGACCTTGAAAAAAGACATCATTAACAAGTAAATTATCGTATTTCAGTATTGAGTTTAGTTATCGTGACCTTTATCTTGTGTTCTGAATATAAGCCACAGTGAGGTATTCATGCTATACCATGGTAAATATTTGCTTTTTAATGGTACATATTCTTGCTTAATATTTTGGAACTTTTAGCAGTAGCCATGAACTTTAATAAACTCAGTTAAAAGCACCTGAGTTATAAGTATGATATGTTAAATGTCTATGTTCACCTGGAAGAGTTTGTGTTAGGCAGCAATCTTATTCCCAGCAAGTCTTGATCCTCCTGAGGGCACTTACATGGCAACCATAGTGAATTGAATTGTACCTGGTTATTCTTTTCTCTGGTTATAGCTCAGTGAGTTTTCTGAATGGTAGCCAACGTCTAGTAATTTAAAGCTTGTGAACCTTGAAAAAAGGGTTTGTTTAAAACCATATTCTGGGGCTTTTCCACCAAATGGAAATTGTGTTCTACTAGGGAACTGCAAAAGATTTTAGAACAGAATATCTGATAAGCACTCTGCTCATTAATGTTTGTACAGTTGTCTGCCTTAAAGATCTACAGTCTCCTGGAGCAAATCATTCAGAATTCAACTGCACTCTTCAAGTTTAATGTGTTGAGCTCTTTGAGTTTCCCTACCCCCTCCTGATTGATGGTTTGTTTCTTCTTTTAATACAAAATTCAGTAAAATTTCCCACAGTGAAAAGGATCTTTTTAATTATGAAACACCAGCATGTGGGAATGATTCAATTTACACATCAGAAAAGTTCAGTTACTTAACCATAATTTATTTTGGTTCTGATCATTCGTGGACCAGAAATTCTTTTTTATGAGGGGGGGCAACCAAAACAAAACAAAACAGGAAAACGCTTTAAAAGGTGCCTCACTCTGTCACCATAATAATAGACATTTTGTTACACACTTATCCCTTTCTCCTGTTGTGAGATTTAATTTAAATGTACAGAGCAGGTCCTGAACAACACAATGTTCCCCTTGAATCTGACATAGATCCAGTATATGAGAGAAGAGCTAAGGGTGTCCAGCTCATGGAACTGTGAAGATAAGAGAGAGTTGCAAAATAAGATAATTGGGGTTTAAATGTTGCACACAACACCACTGATTGCTTGGGGTTTCTTTAATATCCTTCTCAGGCACTGACTTTTATTTTTCCCCATGGGGGCCTAAGAGAAAAGTGATAACATAGGCCTTAAAAAAAACCACCCTGAGTAATTAATCAAAACTGAAATAAAGCTCTGGGAGGAATGGATGGGTTGTGTACACATCCTGCATGCGGTGTAAGACTCCTTTATTGTTTTGTATTCAGAATGCAGTAAAGCTTAAGACTTACCTTGGTTAAGAGAAAGCAGGTTTTAATGATTTACAATTGTAGATTTCATCTGTAGCCTTCCTTAGAAAATCAGTGGAGTAAATTTACCCTTGTATTTAAACAGCATAGGGAAAAGAGAGCCAGTAGAAATACCCATAATTAATTTGTATACCCGATAATCGGTATTTTAAATAGAATTATTCTATGATACCAGCCCCTTTTGTAAATTTTCAATGAATTGTGCATCATATACCTTATGCACTTTGGGAAAGTTAATGTGCAAAAAGAAACTTATGGAGTTAAACTAGATTTGTATTTTTAGACAAATTGTCAGTGCAGTATGCAGGGAATTAGGTACACAACTCTTAGTATTGCTAATAGGAGTTTGTGTATCTAATTTCAGGCACGCTGTGCTGAAAAGGTAATCAATGTTGGCTTTGTGCTATAAAAATATAACTCAATATGCAGTGCAAAAGCCATATTCTGGTTAAATGAAGTACATTGTTGATTATATTCCTTCATTTTTTCTAGCATTTTTCTAGCATCTCTGTTTTTTACCTCAGAAAAACAGCTTTCTGCAGCTACCACTATAGTAAAGCATGTCAACCTTCTCTTATCTGATAAATATCCACTTTTCAAACTCTTCTCATCAGTTGTTTGAAAGATGCTCTCTCTTACACTGCATTTAGACTTTAATAGCTAATGTATAAACTTGAATGTTTTTAGTGGTCCTGTGAGAGAGACACTGAAATAACTTTTCATAGCATCTGTACTTTATGTTGGTTGGGTATATTGTTACCCAACAACATAGGCATTTCCCTTTGTATGGTTTAGGAATGGGAACAAAAATATAGCTAACATGTATCTACAACATGTGACAACATGACATTTTCTCTTCGTACCAGGCTGGTGTAAGCTTGCCACTCTACCAGATGGACTTCACAAGTTCCTGTTACCACCACTACAGCTACTGCTAATTTATCTGTACCCTGTGCACTAAAATTCTTGTCAGCAACAAGAAATAACATAGAGCGTATGATGGCAGCAGTAATAGGGCTCAATTAATAGAATAATTTAACGAGTCTTTTCTATATGCAGGGCTGGCCTTACCATGAGGCGAACTGAGACAGCCGCCTCAGGTGCCAGACTGTGCGGAGGGGCACCACTAAGACCCAGAATATAGAAAATTATGTCTGCTGTTGGTATATATGTATTCTCTCTGCTCTAGATGCACAGAGATGGTGGAATGCTGTGCTGGCGGAAGGAGGGCACAAGAGACCTTTCAAAGTTTTGGCCCAAGCGAGGGGGCATGGGGGCGTCATTTGAGCTCCCCACCTCGGGTGCCAAAATTTGTGAGCTGGCCCTGTCTATATGTAATTTTGATGGTTCTGTGACTTTCATGCAAAAAGCCAAATTAAGGTTAAAATGTACCTGTCAGTTCTATCCAAGAGCTAATTTTACTAATTCCTTGAGATCTCTGTGCATGAGAAAGGAAGCTTGAATATTTTGCTTTCCTAACATGTTGTTCTAATTTATGCAAAGACTACTTGCATTCAACGGTTAAATCATTTTGTTCTTACTTCACATAGTAAAGTCACCCTGTATTCTGATATAGAAAGTGAACTTTTGACGTCTCACATCCTGATGCAAAAATAACAGCTATAACCCATCTTTAGTTTTTTATACAAGAATTAATTTTAAACTATTCTCTTTTATCTCCAACATGAACACATCTAGTTTCACAAACACTCAATTTCAAATGAGGTTTTTTTCAGGGTTTTTTAACTATTATAACACTATGTGCTTTTTTTGCAACAGACCAATCAGCAAGCGATCCTGAAGATGCAGCTCCTTCTTATTGTTTCTTTAGTATGTCCGTCACTTCATTACCAAACAAGCCCTGTGGTTTTTCTTCAGATAGGCCTGTGTTGCTGGAATTCTAAGCAGGTCACAGTATTTCTGTGTAGGCTAGGGTGGCCACAAAAATCTACAAATTTGGTTTACAGATGATAGGGATTTCCATTGTGTGTGTGTGTGTGTGTGTAGTCTCTTTAAACAATTGTAACACCACATTCTGCCAGTCCATTAATTTGTGGGTGTTTTGGACTGTAAGTAATATGCTCAAATCCAGAGACCCCTGTGTGAAGATCTCAAAATTTGTAATAGCAAATTGAGGTCCATTGTCATTCCTCCCTATTTTCAGACACCCAAATCTGGCAAAAATAGCTTCTGGTTTTAAGATGATCTATTTTGAAGTGGCCTCCTCTAGTTGAGATACTTGCAGTTAGTTTGAATATCCATCAATGACAACCAAATATTATCTTCTCTGTAGAGTGAAAATTTTACCTAATCATGTTGAATACTTCATTTGGGGTGTCTGTACTTAATAGCTGTTCTTTAGGTATGGGTGGCATAGGCAACTGTGTTGCTCAAGCAGTTACCACAATTTATGATGAATTTGTGTCACAAATACCTTTGTTCATGTCTAGCCAATACATTATCCTTTGTGCTCTCTTTTTGAGTTTTCCATTTCAATGTGCACTTCATGAAGTATAATTTTTGAGCTTTAATGGGATCACAATATGCTAACTTTTAAGAACACTATCCAACAGAAAGAGCGTATATCTTTAATGTAACTATTGCTTAGCTGTGAATTGATTTTCCCATCCAGAATTTACAGTTTATAGTATCTCGTCGTCTTCTGCAGAAATTTGCAACTGTTCCCATGTGCATCATAACAGAGCACCTGAGTACTTATCAATGTTGATTTCCACTTCTGGAGGCTGACTATGTTTTATCTCAGATAGTGGACAAAGTGTCATGTACAAGTAAACAACTTCCTGGAATGAATTTTATGGTGCAGTGATATTTCTGAAAATTCAGTAAGAGACTTTGAATCCTAGCTGGTGCTTACTGTAATCTGCCATTCAGAGCCAAAGGAACTATACAGGCTGCATGTATGGCAGCCTATGCGTCTTTCTTTAAGATTATTAAAGATAAGCAAAACTTTTCAAAGCCTCTAAACACATATGTATGTTGCTCCACTGAAGTTCTGGGATCAAATTCTCTCCTCCATTCCACCCTCTTTGCATTATTCTGGCGGCTCAAAGGAAATTGAATCTGGTCCTATTTCCTCAGCAGGGAATTCCCTTTGCATGAAGGATTCCCTGACAGCTGTGGAGGTAGCATATCTACTGCTACATCACCTTCTCCAACAACCCTGGCAGAGAAGACATGTTGGGGTTGCAGGGATGTGTAGGGGACAGAGAGGAAGTGTGGCTGAAATCTGCTGTGCCCCAGCTGACCTCAGCTAGTGGATGGTTCCTTGGGGACTGTTGCCACCTGGCATAGGCTAGAGCAGACCTCCAGGCTGCAGTTCTCTGTGATGGGACCACAGGGAGAATTGCGGCGCTATAACAAGCTCCGTAACTGCCCCTCCTTGCTACTGTGCCAAGTGGATCTCAGTCACAGCAAATAATCTCTGAGAGGCTAGGCTTGTTTTGTAGTAAACTGCTTATACATGCTAACAATACCAGGAATAGAGATATTCTTTTACCTATAATAACTATAATATGTGTTTGTTAGAGTGAGGCAGCATCTTACCACTGCAGAAATTGATAGTCCATTGCATGCTTTCATGACATTTCCTTCCTTCTATAGTGGAAGTCTTTGTCGGATTGTTGCATAGACATGCAAGTACCATACTGATTTCAATACCCATGTTCAGCATATATGCAGTTGGCATGCCACTGGCATTTAGTGTGGTAGATCAGTCTTTCCCCACCAATAGCAGCTGCCGAATGAAATCAATGCTCAGTGCCTCCATGCCACACCAGTCACTGGATTTCTTACTGTATGTTCAATTCCACACAAGCATTTAGACCATCTGTAATAGTTTTTGAACCCTTCCTTGCACTTTTCCCGTGAGGAGTTGTGCTCTCTTGTACACACTGTGCACTATAATGGGTCTCATCTCAGGTAGTGGACAAAGTGTCACGTACAAATAAACAACTTCCTGGAGTGAATTTTATGGTATAGTCAAATTTTTGACATCCTGCTATGTCAACCTCATACAAAGTTTCTTGACTCTCCTATTCACTTAAGGCCTTTAATTTCAATTTTGCCTGAACAACTGCCTTATCAGATTTGTATGGCCTTTTCTAAGCTTACCTCACAATGTCTCAGCAGGTTATTCACATCTCCTACCCACACTGTAACACACTGCCAGCTTCTTCTAATCACCAAGTCTTTCAAGGAATCCAAAACTATAAGGCTGCTGGGTCTTGCAATTTTAGGTGTAAAAGAAAATTGTTGTAGGTTTCATTCTTCGTGGGCATACAATAAACTTCAAACTGCTGTATAAGGGTAGGAAACTCTTGAAAATCTCTAGGACATCTGCATGAGCTACAGTTGTTAGTAAGGCACCTTTCATGGCACTGCTCATTGTGTATGCATTTATTCCAGTCATATATACCAAGGACCTCTGTTTAAAATGTTTCTGTGACTCCTCTGTATCACTCCCACTTTTTTTCAACAGTAGTTTCAGGATATCCATCCTTCCTGGATGTTTATGTGTGGATCAGATATCTAAAATTTCAGTGGAAATTCTTCCTCCTCTCAAATCTGTCTACTTCTAGTATCATGTATTATTCTTCTCATTGATGGAAGAAGGAATTGTATTCAACTACTTAATCATTTTCTTCCCTCTTTACATATATATATAACACCACAGAAAGCAACCTCTACTCTTAGCGGCAGCCTAAGGTTCTCTGCTCCATTGAGCAGTTGCAGAACGCTGCATTCCAATATTAATCTTTTTACTGTGCAGCCACTTTCAACATCCGTACACAAAAATTACAATTTCTCTACATATTTGTCTGTCTGTCATATGTTACAAATTTGGTCAATGTTCAGTTATTAGATGGTTCCATATCTAGCACTACATTAACAAATGCATTGCTGGTACTTTGTTCCTTGCTGTGACTCGAAAGTACAGACATCACTCCTTATCCCTGCACAAGATCCTGCATCGAGCTCTGCCTGCTTGCCAACCATTCTTGGGCTCCTAACAGAAAGTGTCCGTTGGAGACCCTGCTTTGAGCTCTAGCCACCTGCTGATGCATTCTGGCTTTGCAGCAGGAGGCACCAGTGAGAGACCCTGTGTTACGCTCCAGCCAATCACATACTGAGGATTCTATTTCTATGGGGATGAGGGGGCTACAGATCATCAGGTGACTAGGTTTGACATGTTCTGGGAAGTATTTTAATCCCTTGCCATATTTCAAAGATGAAAAATTCCTTATTATCATTTGCTTTTGTTTTTAAGTCCATCTCTGTAGTTATTGGTGCTCTTTTCCTTTGAGATATTTGTTGAGCTACATACACTACAGGAGTGAGAAACCTGAGAGATGGTGGGCCAGATCTTGACCCCTACTTCTGCAGTGCAAAAGCAACTGGAAAACTATCAACCAGTAATCTGGGGATTATTTGTTATTTGTGTTACTGTAGCACCTGGGAACCCTAACACAGAACCAAAAGACAGTCCCTGCTCCAAAGAATTTAGTCTAAGGCTAGAAATAAAATCTGGATACAGACAAGGAAGTACAAGGAAAAGTGAGACATTATTGGTCAGTGTGATTAGGCGGTTAAGCACACCAGGAGCCTAACCATTGTCAATTGTTTTTGTAGGCATCTCAGCAAAGGAGAGTTTTAAGGAGGGATTTAAAGGAGAACAATGAAATGGCTTTGCAGATGCTTATAGGGAGCTCCCCCAAGCATGAGGAGCAGCATGGGAGAAAGCACAAAAGGTGCTTATTTGAAAATTTAACAAGTGGGTAATGGAGGCAGGAATTGACTTTTAGATAAGTGTAGGGTGGGGATTTCCCTGTCGTGGGGGGCATTGCTAGGTGGGATAAAGTCAGCTGAGTAACTGCTGCTAGTCACTGCTGAGTAACTGCTGCCACTCACTCCTTTCATCCCATAATGTAGGAGGTATGGTTGTGGAAAAGAGAGCAAGGGTAGGGAGCTACAATGTCCAGACTATGGCTTCAGTAATGGCGTCTTGAGTCCCTTTATTGACTGATGCAACTTACTGTAGTTCTGCATTCCAAATCCATTTATCTTTGGTGGAAATTTTGTTCAGTGAAGGTAATAGAACTTGGTTCCATGTGATCAAAGAAAGTTACTCTCACAGCTAAACTGTAAAGTTTTAACTAAATGTAGGGGAATATACTACAATCAGCATTTGGGGAAATGCTTTCAAGGGAATAGAAGTTGAGGTTTGCAAGATATTGCAGGTATAACTTAACTGAAAAAGGTGACTGTGATTGAGAGGCATGTTGGGTGTAAATGACTGGGTTTTTCAGGTTTCAAAAAGAAAATCTTTTCATTTCTTTTTTCCTCATACCATGCATCATTCGATGCCAAAAAAAGCACTTAACCATTGTTAAAAAAATTAACTAAATAACTAAATCATGAAAGCCAGTCTCATTTTTTCAGCACAGTAACAACCTCCCTACCGAAAAGTAGCCCAAGTGATGCTTTAGACAATGCTGCCTGTATGTTGCAGCACATCTGTTGTAAAACTGTTTCAATTATTCTTCAACAGCTCAAGGATGGACTCATAATGCATGCCGTTATCTCTAAGAGTAGCATGTTATTTCCATACAAGAGGTTGAAAACCTTTTTCTGATGTGGTCAATTAAGGGCTCTTTGTACTCATTTCTAAGACCAATTTGTGATACATTTTATGTTGTGATTTCCTATTTGTGTTCATATATCCATCTGACCTGACTAGCCTGGGGGAGATAAGTCAGGCGGCATAGAAATCAAGAGAGCCTAGAGCTGATAGTTCTCATAGTTTTCAGTGAGAACGTAACAATTTTTTTAGCATTCTGTCTTTTTGTTGAAGTAGCTTAATATCCTCATACTTCATGTACAATGATGAAAGCTCTTTTATTCAAGTGTCAAGTTACAGTAGATTTGTACTAAGTATAACAGCTCTTTCTAGGAAGGGTGGAGTGTGCAAAATAAAGGCTGGAACAGTTCTTCCCCTCCTATATCAGACTTTGACCTAAAGACCTACCCTAGTGTGGTTTGGAACAGGTTTGAAGAGTCCATTTCCCATCTAATGAAAAGAGACAGTGGGGGACATTTTCAGCCATTCTTTACTTTGTGCTTGATGGCAGCCTGGTGTCATATTGAATTGTCGTCCATGTTCTTTGCTCCAATATCAAACATCTACCCATAAGAGCCAGTGCAGTGACTCAGCATGCTAGGGGCTAGCGTACAAATTATATTGCTCACAAGAACCATTGTAGCGTTACTGCTAGACTAAGCACTCCTGGCCATGGTGAGCAAAAAGTTTAAAGGTGTTAGGCAAGGTGGTCATTCATAGATCTGATTGCCTTTTAATGGAAAAAGAGAAATCAAGAGAAGGGTCATTAGAATGACATTGAACAATAAAACAGACAGAGACAGCTGGAAAATAAAGGGCTAGGTATGTCTAGACTTCATTATCCAGAAGTTGTCTAGTGGCAAAAAAGTACCACATTTTGGAGGAAGAGAGCAAATTCAGGATGTGAGTTGAAAATCTAATTCACTGATTAATGCCAGTGTCAAAGACTATTAAAATATACCAAAACACATGTTGTAGGAATTGCTTTATTACAATACTATGGAATTTTACTGGAGCAAATTGTTCATTTGTTCAGATGTCATTTAAGGAGCTCAAGGGTAAATGTTGTTTTTATATTTTGAGGGGTTCCCCTCTAAGATCACACTGAGTTTTGGGACAGGCTCCAAAAACCTCGCCATCAGTACAATTTTATAAGCTCTGCATGTGTGACTTTCTTAGTATGTGAAACTGAATGGAAGACTTGAGATGTACTATATGCAGCTCAATTCCAATCTGTTTTTAACAAAGCCTTTGACATGTTACATTATGTCACATCCCAATTTAATGTAAAGTGACTTCCTGTGTCCAACAAGAAACACATTTTAAGGGGATGCCAAGCACTCTGTTATTTTCCTTGCTGTTGAATTGGCAGGCACGTTGCCATATTCTGTATCTTGGGAAGATTATTTGTCAGCAACAGAGCTTGCTCTGCTGGTAAAACAGGCATAGGCTGGTATTCTTCTCATCTGCCCTCTGCATGGCAGACAGAGGTCGTTATGTATTTAGTAATTGAAACTGAACTTGGTCTAAGCAGCAATGTCAACCTGGCTTCCAGAAATATCTAAAATATAAGCAAAAAGAAAAGGAGTACTTGTGGCACCTTAGAGACTAACCAGTTTATTTGAGCATAAGCTTTCGTGAGCTACAGTAGCTCACGAAAGCTTATGCTCAAATAAATTGGTTAGTCTCTAAGGTGCCACAAGTACTCCTTTTCTTTTTGCGAATACAGACTAACACGGCTGTTACTCTGAAACCTAAAATATAAGGTAACTGTGCCTAAATCTAGGAGTTCAAAGAGTGATTTTTGAGACCTGGCAAGTGTTCATATTACACTTGGATAAATGGTCTAATCTCAGCTATAAATGCTGAGAATTACATGCCATTTCCCTTCGAGCAATAAATGTTCTTTTGTCTATCCAGATTTTGTTATGTTTTCCACAGGTAATTCCTAACAGTGCTTCTCTATGCCCTTAAAATATCAAAACCTAATCAGTCAGCTGGCAGTAAATGGAAAAAATAGAAATCCATAGCAAAGATTAGTAATATCTAAAAGTGGTTTAGAGGTCCTAGTGGGATTCCTACCCCTTTTAACAACAAAGTTCAGAGTGAAAGAATATGCACAGCTTACTTTGTCTTCCTATTTCTTTTGATCTGAAAGAACAATCAGATAAGGCTGATTTCTGAAGACAGTTCAGAATGAACATATTTCAATTGCCCCCAGTGATAACCATCATTGTCAACAGGAGGCATTCCAGGTACTGACACTAGAGCCTTAAATGTTCAGCTACTGAACATTTCATCTTTTATTTTAAAAACTACTGCTGGGAACTCTCTTTATAGAATGCAATGGATGATGAGTATTTAGAGGAAGAATGAACCCTGAAGGGGAATAAAGCCTGAGCCTCAGAGACCATCACCAGAGGGAGAGAATAATTTAAGGTTAAGGTGTGGAATTTCATGCACACAAAAAAGCTGAAGCTGTACAAAGAGCATAATAAATAGTCTAGAGAAAAGGAGTACTTGTGGCACCTTAGAGACTAACCAATTTATTTGAGCATAAGCTTTCGTGAGCTACAGCTCACTTCATCGGATGAGTTATGCAAGGTACAAAATACCCTTTTCAAGAAAGGTCACAGGTGAAAAGGAGTTTGGGCTCTCTCTCTAATGGACATCTGTTCACATCACAGAACCACTGCACTGTTTGTCAAAGCTCAGCAGAGGCTCAGAACTGAAATGTGAAAGTGTGGAGCAAATCAGGATTGAGGGGTCTGGACGGAATTGAGCACAGAAACTTGCACAGCTTCCACATGCATGATGTGCAGTTCTAACCAGTGTCATCAGTCCCTCACTTTTATAGGTGTTACTTTTACCCACAAAGATAAGCTTTCAATTTCTAAGGACAGCATTGATTCTGGCACAGTGTGAGAAGTTACATTGTCCATTATGTAACTCTTGCCACTTTATGTATGCCTCTGATTTTTTTAAAAATTTAAAGAAGCACTTTTAACTCATCACAGGAACTCGCTCCCATGAATACTGAGCTATATTAGTGGTCTGTGCTGAAGATCAGTAGACAACTATGTTTACCATTGTCCAAATTATTAGCTGGCAGTTTGGTACATCTCAAAAATAGCTATAATTAATGTTCTTGACATCACCCTTTTAATATAAAAAGGTAATTTTGAACATAAGGTGTAAGTTTTTAACAGTGAGAATAATTAACCATTGGAACAATTTACCAAGGGTCATGGTGGATTCTCTATCACTGACCATTTTTAAATCAAGATTGGATGGTTTTTCAAAAAGGTGTGCACTAGGAATTATTTTGGGGAAGTTCTGTGGCTTGTGTTATACAGGAGGTCAGACTAGGGGATCACAGTAGTCCCAGGTCTGGCCTTGGAATCTATGAATGGAGGGACTCAAATCAATGTGTACTACTTTTAGTTAGAAGTGAAATTATAGTTGAAAAATGCCTGTAAAATGACACCTTCCTTGTTATCCAATCTGCATCAAAGAGCATACAATTTTTCACCAGTTTTGACAGTGTGTGGAAATGACATTTACTCACACTGGCCCCAATCCAAAACCTATTGAAGTCATTAGTGGTCCTCTGGTTGATTTCAGTGGGCTTTGCATCAGGATCCTGGGTCCAGTTATGCAGTCCTGACTCAGCAGAAGTTCCACTTGACTTTGCTAGGAGCAGTACCCAAATTATGAGTTTGGGATTGGTCTTATAGTTTCTGTCTAATTTCTCAAATGTATTTCTATATGTTGTCTCAAGCCAGCCACATCAAAAATATACTTTGTAAATGTTCAGGTGCATTTTTTTAATATGCTGCTGCATATTTGTTTACTCATAAATATCTTTGTGTGTTATTTGAAGCAAAACTATGGAAAGAGACAAATGACTTATAAAAGAAATAGAGGACGTTCATATTCAATTAAATAAACTATATACCTAAACTATCAATTTGGTCATAAAATCTTCTTGATAGTTGCTTTTCCCCTCTGTATTTTTAAGATAAAAATTCATATTAGAAGTAAAAATCAATGAAATTTTTTTCACCACATTAATGAAAGGCAAAGAATGGAATAATTTCAGTTCTTGCTATGATGAAACACAATAGTTTAGAAGTTAAGAACGACCTTTCATCTTGATATGAGGCCAAGTAAAAGAATTTGAGGTCCAGGCCTGAGGAAAAATTGTGTGTGTGCGCGCGTGCACGTCTGATTCCCATGAATCCTATTTTACCTGTCGTCCAGATTTTTCGTATCGTGGTGGGTTAGTGATGTGTCTGAAGGTGGTGATTGTAGCCTGAGGTTTACCCAGAATGTAGTTGTACTCCAGTGAACAAGCCTCAGCAGCTACAGGTGTTGCCTGCAGCCCCATTGAAGCTTTTTGGAATAAAACTTATAAGCAAGTCCCCCACACTCTCTTTACTGTATTTTTCATAATTACTTCAGTTAAAGACAGGTGAGACCAAATTGCAGCCTCCAGGCTAAACATGGCTTATAAATGTAAGCGGAGGAATAGTCCTGCTATTGTGCAGAACTTTCCTGGCTTCTGCACTATCCCGGTGAAGTGGGCTAGCGAAAGGATCTAAGTCCTCGCTCCCACTTCCTTCACCCAGTGGCCTCCCTGCCCTTGAGGACTCCCCTTCCACTCTCCTGTCTGGCAGAGTCCTTGTAACCCCAACAAGGCTGGGCCCAGGATTCCTGGGGGGCTCGACCCCCAACCCTGCTGTGGTCACCTAGGACAGGGGCTAGGGTATCCCCACTCCGGGGTACTGTCTCTGCAATGGGCACTTCTCTGACCCACTGACCATTACATACAAGTTAAAGCAAATGCAAGTTATTTAATCAACAATTTTAAAAAGAATAAGGAAAAATGGGAAAGGTTAAAAGAAACAAATCAACCCACTCTGTGGCAGGGAACATCACAAACAGTGTCTCTTGAATGTCAGGGCGGTTCACAGTCTGTTCCTTGTAAGTCCCAGGCCTTCTTCTCAGGCCCTGGCTGTGCTCCAGGGATGCTGTGGGTTGGACACTTGCTCTGGTGCTGGCCACACACTCTCAGGCTCTAAGTGGTAGGACCCTTCTTCCCAGTGTCGCTCCCGCCCTGTCGGGGTTACAATCCAAGCCTGGCCTGCAGAGCCTCTTGGCTGAGGTGTCTCCCTGTGCTGGGCCCGCTGCCCAGGGTCCCCCTCGCTCTCCCTAGCTGCTCACCACACCCAGCTCCGGACTGCTGCAGCCCCAGCTCCCTTTCCTTCCTGCTGTCTCAGCCCTCATTGCTTCCTGGCCCCAGAAGGCATCTGCTACAGGGTCCCTTCCCTTCCCCCATACCACCCTACCTCCCAGATCCCTACAGCTCCTGTTTCCCTGATCCTTTCCCTCCTCTCCATTTCCTGCATTAACTAGACCTGCACAGTTACATGCTACCAGGCTCCTTTGCTCCCCACTATGGACTCCCTGGCAGGTACCTGTTACCCTGAACCCTCTCTGATCCCTGCATTTTCTCCCCTAACCTCATAGAGCTTCTGTACCCCACCCCCATCCCACCAATTCCCCACCATCCCATCTTCTAAACTGACCCTCTTTTTCCCCATCCCTCTCATCCTGGGAGTTTGCTTGTGCAGCCTGATGGTCTTCATCCCCCACCCCTCTGCAGGCTTCTCAGGGCAACTGGCTCCCCTGTGCCTTCCATCCTCCTTTGAGTGGTTATCAAGGAGAGTCACTGTCCCCCCAGTGCAATGAGGTGCCACTCCCCTCTGACTAGCCAGACATTGCCAGCTCCCACCCATAACCTCCTGAATTCTAGATCCAGCCTTCAGAAAATCAGATCTGGGAAAGCCCCACCTTAGCAGGCTGGGAATCCCATCTGGAGTAGCCCATATAGGGGCAGAGGAAACCCCCTGACACTGAGAAAAGGCTTTCCCTGGGGCTCTGTCTATCAAAGGCGAGGATCAGGCCTTCTACCCTTCTCGCCCTTAGATATCAAGGGCATGGGAGGGATGATGTCTTCCCACTCTGGGAATGAGGATGAAAGGTAATTCCTCCTCCCCTATTTTTGGTTTGGGGCTTTTGTGGGGTGAGGATGGGGGAGAGGGTAAAGGTAAGCTTCTCTGTCCTTCCCACCTCACCCCATTGCCCTGGCTCAGCCCTCCATCCCCCACCTCTTCCCACTGCCCTGGGGTGCACATTGTTTTGGGGAGCCACTTCAACACACCGCCTCTGCTATGGCTGCACATTGCCTCCCCAGGTAGCTGCTTAGAGTGGTGCTGCCCTGATTGCTCTGCTTCCACCAACATCTCCTTCTCATTTCCCCAGAGTTTTCCTTCCTGCTCTGGGAACTGCTGCTGCTTCTGGCCAGGAGCAAGGCAGAGTTAAGATTCTATCATCTTCCTCCGTATTCCCCCCAATCCTGAGCGAGGGCTTCCTGCAGGAGAGCAGCAGGATATGAGACAAAAGTAGGGCAGCAAAAGGTATGGGGCATTCACTGACTTTTGGGGAAAAGTTTTTTGTGCTGCTCCATGTGTGATGTTCCTAATCAGTCAGCGAGTCTTTAATGTTCCTCATGTGGTTGTCCTCCCACAAACCGTGGCATGGGACCATTTAGGTGACTTTTTTTACACTTGTGTAAAATGTCCTGCATGGAGCTTAGACAAACTTTGGCAGCTATGGGAACAGGTGACTGCCATGGCCTGGGAGGGCAAGAGATAGGGAGTGGTGGCTGCAGGCCCTGCTCCATAATTGCATTATTGTGAGAGCTCCTGCAGCAAGAGCCAAAATCCTCTTCCATTCAATAAATATGCAAGAGTAGGCAGTACTGTGCTGGTCACACACTGGGAGGAGGCAGAGGGAGACAAAAAGTCAGAAGGTGGACTAAAAAATCATGATTTAATCTTTTCTAAGAATCTCATGATTGTTAGGCCAATCTCCTAGGCTTTTGGGTCTGACTCATGATTTTTGAATGGCTGGGGTTGGCAATACTGGATGAAAAAACCTGGAATCCGGTGAGTACTGGCAGAGGCTGGAACCTAAGGATTGGCTGGGCATGGGGACAAGGAAGGAATCTGGGTACGCTGAGGGATAAAATAGCCTACAGCAGCTTCCTTTCTACATCATGGCAAAGTTTTTTTGAAGGAGCTTTGTTGTTCTGGTTTACCACTTACAACCGTTCACTGACATATCCTTCTGTGAATTTCCGACACCAGTGTCGGATGCATTTTAGAAACAGTGTATTATATAAATAGATGTTTGATACAGGATGTGAGTGTAATGAACTAACAATACTGCTCAGAAACCCTTGAGATGGTTGCAAGAGTTGACATAATGCATTTCTTCAAGGGCACTGAAGTAGTATATTATAACATTCTAAATAGGATGTGGCATCTCAGTTGTGTATCTTGAAACATAATTTTCAAATTAAAAAAAATACAACACAATAGGCCAATTTCAAAGGAGTTACACTACAGATGACTTTTGTTCATTGTAGTTTGCTAAATAGCATCTGTGTAGATCCACATGTAGGCATTTCAGAAACTATTCTGCATGCTTACAGAGTGGAGATATTCTGCAGGTAACTTCTTGAAACATCTTAATATGGATGGTATACAACATAGACTTTTCAGTTTGATTGTGACTGTGAAGCACACATTACATATGCAGGCACTTAAATTGTATTCCAGCCATAATGTGTATCTGCTCTTAAATGAGCATAATGCAATTCTTAGCAAACCAGATCCTTCAGAGTTTTGACAGGATTTGTGTATATTGGGCAAATAAGCATGACCATTGCTCTGGCATACTCTACTGCTATCAAACATGCACCATTAGATAACTTGAGATTGAAACTATAAAGTGGGATTGTAAAACTAGAGAGCTCCATTTTACATTTAAAATACACAAACAAAAAAGCTGACTTACAAACAAGATATTGTCCTCATATATTTTCCATTAAAAGTCTCTCTCTATTTCACATAGCTAGTTTGGATCAATTACACAGATCTAAAAGCCTGCCTTGCTGGATTTTTCCATGCTGATTGAAATACCTATGCAGAGTATTACTTTTGTATATAAAGTTATACAGTGTTGACAGAGTCTGTAGTTCTTCCATGACAGGGTAGTATAAAAACTTTTCTTTCCATGTCCATCAAAGAAATCACTGGGATTAAATGACAGAGCTCTACGAGCTATTTGTCTGTCACAGAGAACTCTAAATTGCAGCCTGTCTCCGGGATAGTATTTACACACATTCTGAGATTAATGGTTTTGCATAGACACTTTGGACTCCAAGTGATTTTAAGATGAGCTCCATCAAGAAGATCCTTCCAATCAGAATTCAGCTGAAGTGCTTTGCAAAGTTTTGCATTCTTAGCTACATTTCAATGCAACCGTGTTGGTAAGGACCAGACAGTATCTGCTGAAAAAATAAAATGGTTTCCATTATTTTGTCCAGACTAAATAAAGGTTTGGGTCCTCTAGCTTAATTCCTTGACAGACTCCTTTTTCCTGATGCTAGGTTTTAATTGTGTTTCCTAAGGCAACAAAGAGATATCTTATTTACATGCCACGATTGAACATTTTCAACCAGCCTCTGTCTGTTTGTTTTTCCTCTAGAAGAAGAACTCGAAAAGAATTATTATATAATAAATGAATGATCAGGAAGAAATATTTAGCTAAATAGTATGAGCGACGGGGAAACATTTCAGTTTAATTATGTGCTGATTCATTTATTTTCCAGAACCTTAATGTACATTGGTGAACCACAACAATCTAATAGCTAATGTGCTGCAGAAATTCTAACTCTAGCTGGATATAGGTGATAATCTATCAATTGTGTATTAATTATTTTGATTGCTTCAGAATTCCCACTTAACACTCTGAGGTTTGATAGGTTTTTGTCCCAAAATCAGGCCCAGTATTCTTAAACTGTTCAGTGGGGAACCCCGATGTGCAAAGTAGGACAACGCTTCTGTATTTGCAATAGTTTTATTAATTCAGTTCACACAGTCACCGGCACTCTGACCCAGCAAGGTAGGTAGAACAGAATGTACATCTGAGCATCCATATACTCACACCATTCCTTGCAGATCAACCTGAAATGTTAGTCATTATCCTCCTCATCATCATCACCTTCCTCATCACCATCACCAGCGGCCATCATCCTGGCACCTCCTAAGGGCTACATCTCTCCCTCCCTAAGCACACAGTCTGGGATACAAGTTGTATAATGTTACGCTAATGCCTCTATGCGTCATGTATATTCGGTAGGGGTTTCTCCTCCTTCTTTACTTGTCTTTCCTCCCCCTACTAATGTTGTGGTGTCCCTATCCTATATGTTAGGTATTAATGATTTTAACTATTAGTTAGTTTAACTTACATGTCAGTTGGTTGCCAAGCCAAGTTTGCGGTTAAGCATTTGCCAACATTTTATCCTAAAATATCCAAGCCTAATATCAGTTCAATGTTCTTGCAGTTAGTATCATTTTGTACAAACTTCCTCCACAAACACACCTTTCCTAGTTCCCCAGAACTAAGGGTGATTGTCGGGCAATCAATCTGTGCTAAAGTTCATAGACTGCAAAGCCTTATGCTAACGGCTTAACCTAATACCTTATCGGATGTAGGCCTGTAGGCTTATTGCTTTACTGGCTTAACTTATGCCTATGTCTTACCTAGCAAATACCTATAGGCTACATGAGAAATTTTGAAAGACAGAAATCCAGTTAAGAAAAAAAATTTAATGAATGCAACATGCAATTAATGCAGAACATACAATGACGCCTCTTATTAGCGTATGCTACATTTGCCCCAATCAAAGGAGCAGTAAACCCACCTATCACTATTACCAAGTAGCTTGCAACATAAACTGTATGGCAAATTGTATCTATGCAATCATTTATAAGGCACATGATACTACTACAATAATGAGTGTGATGTGAGAACCAATATGATTGGATAGATAGTAGTATAATGTAGTTGCACTTGCTCTCAAGCAGTCTGTGTCTGGTACAAGGTTGACTCTTGTAATGGAATATAAAGGCTTAAAGAGACAAGCAGTGAATGGTTACACAAAGCAGTCATTATGAGTGCTCAGATGTAGCTTTTTCACCCTGGAAGAGGGGAGACTTTTCCCACCTGTGAGGTGGAACTCGTTTTAAGAGCTCTCTTGTGGCCTCTGGCCATCCTGTGTGCAATGTTATGGTCACTTCTCCTCCCATTTGTGTTCATGCTACATCAGGGTGGCAACCATTTTGGTTTGTGATATGAAAAAGTATGTATCTATTTCAGCTGTCTTCTAATGCAGTTTATCAGCTGAAAATGAAGAGAAACTAGACCATATGACCAGCCAGCTCATTGCAAATGTTCCATTAATGGTCCATGAACAGTAATTTGAGAATTTCTCTCCTTGAAACTCTTCAGACCTTCTAGAATGGTAACTAGAGATTTTGTGTCTAGTTTGGTTTGACTGGGAAACCCGTGCTGTGAATAGCTAGTTCTGATGGATATTTCACCCCTTTAGCACTGGATATTCCATGTATTCTTCCAAATGCTGAGCTGGGGGTTTGCTAGTCAAATGCAATCATTTGGGTCAATAGTGTCTTTTATGTTCACTATAGTATTTGTATTTGGCCACATGTTTATTTACCAATTAGTTGCACTCATCTGATTGAAAGGCCACTATAATATTGTTTCTGTCCAAAGTGGAGCTTTTTCTCTAAAAAATAAATAAATTTTTCATAAACCTCATACTTATAGAAGTCATCCTCATTATTTGTATTTTAAATTCTAATATAAGTAAGTTTTTGTTGGGATCTACATTCCTTACAATATTTATAACTAAAACATTGCTATATTCTAAAGCCTGAAAGTGCAACTGATTATAATTTTTTTTAAAATGACTGGGCTATAAAATTGTCAAATTTCTTTCAGTCATGGTATTTTAAATTGTTTGTTCCAGCACAGCTAAGGAATTTGTTTTTCTTTACACTGATGCCAGGATTTGAAAACATACAAAACAAAATACAAATATAGTGGTGTATTCTACATATGATTAGTACAGGGCAGTTGGTGAAGTCAGCTTTGTTCCTCATGCAGAGCATGGCGGGATTCGGCTGCACAGCCTTGTAATTCTGAAGAAAAAAAATAAGTACAGCACACTCCATACAAATGTTAATGTTCTACTAACAAGTTCTTAATTTTTTTAAAAAACAATTTGGAGTTGCCATAAACAAACATGATATAAAATAATTCCCTCCTCGTGCAGCTCCTATTAAATGGGGACATGGAAAAATTATTTTAGAGTCCAAAAGATGTTCCACTTCATCATAGTCTGAAGCAAGAGATTTTTGTTTCTCCAAACACATGTACGTATTTGCTGTGTGAAATACTCTCTTCGACCCCATTTCTAAGAAAATTCCACATTAAGCTTATATAGTTTTTGATTGTTTGTTCTATCAGCAAATTTGCTTTGAAACATCAGAAAAGTATATAATTTTTCTACATATTAAAATACCATTTTTTTATACTTGGTTTTACTGAAAACAAATCATGGTCACTGAAAGATATCAAGGTAAAAAAGACAATTGTCTGACAATGCTGTTCAGGGGGTTTACTCTTTACCTTCTTGATTTAACTTAGGGATAACACTGATAGTCTTGCCAGGTATATATTACTACTTGTCCACCACACAAGAAGGACCAAATTTTTATGCAGCAATGTTTCAAGGAGATCCTTTATCCACGCATGGTTTTAATTCTCTCCAGTCCTTCTAACAACTTTGATTAGCCTTATGTTTCTGCTTTAATAAGACCAGAGGGGTGCTGAACCCTTGTGTCTTCCACAGACTTCAAAGGTGATTCAGGTGCTTGCCACCTCTCAGTATTAAGCTCTCAGTTTGGGTTTTCATGATTTCCAATTGTCTGTTGAAGGTAATATTTACTTTTGGCCAAGCCAGCAGTGAAGTATTCAATGTTGTCCACCCCACGAGTTAAGTCACATTTATGACTTACACTTTATATAGCTTTTTCAAATTCATGTGCCTGATTTCCCTCCATGAAAATTTAAAGCCACTGTCCTCCAGTGTGATCAGTGGAGGGGGACCATTATAATACTGAAGTCAGTTTAACTCTGTACAGGTTTTAGGGGTCTCCCTGCACAGATCAGATTGCAGGATTTGGAGATTTAAGGAGCAAAAGCCTTGAGTCTGCTTCCATAAACTTCTGCAGTGCCTTAATTGTTTAGAAAAGTGTGTTTAGACACACCTTTGTAGTTAGCATCATCTGGCCCATGTGCACAAAGACTAGACATTGCATCCTTTTATTTTTAATATAGGAAAGCTAATCTTTTAAGTGTATAAATAAATAAACCAAAATATTACATTATTTTCACAGTTCTAGATAAGAGATGAACCCACCAACCCCGAGTGAATAAAGTTCATACCAAATACCAAAACCCAAGTTCTGTATTCACCTTAGATATATTCCTCTATAATGTACACAATAATATATGGAGAAAGAAAAAGTAGTCTTTATTGATGCACAAGCTCATTTTCACTTGCAAGAAAAGTGACAAATTTGCCCTTGATGAAAAAGTGAACATTTTATAGTAAGATTAACCATTTTGTAAAAATATTTTATTGAATAATTTTGCCTTTTTTGGTACAGTTTAAAAATAGTTTGCATAGCTGTATCAGAAACTATAGCATGTAAAATCACACTCTATCTGTAGTCTTGCAGGATTAAGGATGATGCTTAAAGAACAATGTCAAATTTAGACATGTCCAAAAGTTCTTTCTCCTGTTTGGGGTTGGTATTTTTTTGGTTTTGGTTTTTGTATGTGCTATGATCCAAAAAATTCTAACACTGATAAAATCCCAGCTGGACAATCAGCTCGCATGAACCCCATTCCTTCTTTGATTCCTTCTTGTGATTGCCAGTGTGAATTCGTAAATTTCCTTTAGTTGCCCTCTCCATTCTTGTGAGCAGGCAGAGTATTTTAAATATACAAGTATACTCTTCTAAAGTGCTTGTGCAGTCTATACAAGAATGGGGCAAGCAGTCAGAATAAAATGACAATGTGCACCTAAACCAAACTACCATTTTGACACTCCCTATAATTGTGAATTAACTTAATATTGTGAGTGTGCGTTACAAATTTAACATGAGATAAATACAGAGTTGTTAATTTAGATTTAAATTGCTTATTCTCACAGAATAATTATAACCACCCACTCTTACATACTAGTATATGGTTGCCGGTTTAAATTTGCATGGTATACTGAATAATGCAAATAGACTAACACAACACAATATCATTTCCTTTTGCTGAGAGTCCTACATATGAAGTATCATTAAAGCTTTTGATGAGATAGAGAGCTAGAATAGAAAGAGAGTGATTATCAAAATTAAGTACAGTGACTCTTGTACTAGTTTGAAAGGAGAATGACACAAAAATAAGTGAAAAGCAAAAGCTGAACTTTAAAAATAATAAAATGTAAAAAATATTTTGAGTGTTAGTGGAGGAGGAAAGGATTCAATAATGGGGACTAGACAGTTGGGTAAGGCTTAGTTAGACATACCCTAAAGCCAAAAAGGTGATTTTTTTTTAAAGAAAATATGTGAAGACAAAATTATTTTAGACCATGATTTAAAAAAAAAAAAAAAGGAACCTACAATTAAGCTCCTAACTCCACACTCAGACACTTAAATAAGTGACTTGATATTAAAAAGGTCTGAGTACTAAACAGGTTTCACTGAGCATTTTTTAAAATCAAGCCACCTCTTTATGTATCTGAATATGGCTATATAAGCCTAACCTTGGGTACCTATTTTTGAAAAGTTTGGCCTTAGAACACGGGCAGGATAGAGTTCTCTACAGATGAAGAAGCAAAAGGGTGACTGTGGTAAGAAAGGGAGTGAAGCAGGACACAACTTTAGGATAGCTTTTTCTAACAGACATGCTCTAGGAATTATTTTGGGGAAGTTCTATGGCCTGTGTTATATGGGAGGTTAGACTAGATGACCACAATGGTCCCTTTTTGCCTAAGAATCTACGTAAATAGGACAGGAACAGAGCCAGGGGAAACCTAGTCACCACAGGAGACCTAGGAGGAGATGTGGTCAAAGGGATCTGGTTTAACAGATTTAGCAATCAAAGAAGATGGGTAGATTTATGGAGTGCAAAATCTTACGAGATTGACAACAGAGCCATAAATAATGAGATATGAGGTATGAAAGGGCTTAGGAAGATGGGGTACAGGAACCATGTGTGAGAGGGATTTGGTAGAGATGGGATATTATAGTACTGCAGGAGCAACACTATAGTTAAGGTTGCATCATGTTGCATCAGTTCGAAGGCTGACTTTTCTAAATCCTCTAAAATCAACATGCTTAAGCAATGTCTCCACTATAAAATTTGTCAATCTAACTTACATCAGCATACAACCTCCACAGTTATTAAATGGCTTGTGTGTATGCACACTTAGCTTCTTGTGTTGGCAGCGCGCCTCCTCCCAGGAGCGCTTGAATAGATTGTATTGTCAGTGTTGGGCATTGTGGGACAGCTCCGGAAAGCCAGTAACAGTCAATGCCAACTGCGTCAACCTAATTACATCAAACGTGACTCTATGCCATTCAGGGAGGGGTGGTTACTAAACTGGCATACAGGGGCACTTACGTCAGCGGGAGCCAAATTTAAGTGAAGACACTTCCACAACTAGGTCAATGCAAGGCAGCTGATGTCGACCTAATTGTGTAGTGTAGACCAGGCCTGAGTTAGATTTCTTTGAAATTTAGTGTGCATCAGAAGGCTACAGGCTAGGATTCATGACCCAAATTTGGACTCATTTGGGCTTGGGATTCTAGTGATCTAACCCTTGGGGGAAAAAGGCATTTTTAAACTGTGTAGGTGGGTTTTCTTTTTGTTCAGAGCAAGAGATCAAACTAGTGATGTGATGCAGTTTAAAGTGGTCTTAATCTGTTGAGTTTGACCCAACGTAGTTCGTGGCATCCACTAAATCTTTGGTGTACTCAAACTGAGAACAGTACTTAAGAAAGTGTACCTTTTTAAAGTGCACCCGTGCCAATACAGAAAAATGCCTAGA
Organism: Chelonia mydas; assembly: GCF_015237465.2. NCBI lineage: Eukaryota > Metazoa > Chordata > Testudines > Cheloniidae > Chelonia > Chelonia mydas. Next base: position 78,464,793 of record NC_057852.1, read on the forward strand.
GGTTTCCCATTCCCACCATTTTATACAATTTAAACTCAACTCTTGTAAGTGATCTAAAATCCAAATGGTTACTCAGGTTGCTTTGACATTTGGTGAGCCCCATGGGGACATGGGGTAGTGTTAGTAGTCCAAATTTGGGATCATATGACCAAGGGGATCATGAGTTACAGGCTCCCCCCAAAAAAACCTGTTTCCTTCTGCTGCCTTGTACTATTAGGCTTTGTCTACACTGGAACCTGAATGACAAAAACAAAAAACACACCCCGAATGACAAAAGTTTTGCTGATGAAAAGCACTTTGTTGGCAGGAGAGCTCACCTCCGAGCAATGTAATTATACCGATATGGGTCTGTAATTATACCAATATGTGACGCCAATTTTTAAAAAGGGCTCTAGAGGTGATCCCGGCCTGTAAGCCTGACTTCAGTACTGGGCAAACTGGTTGAAACTATAATATGTCAGACATATAGATGAACATAATTTGTTGAGGGAGAGTCAACATGGTTTTAGTAAAGGGAAATCATGCCTCACCAATCTACTAGAATTCTTTGAGGGGGTCAACAAGCACGTGGACCAAGGGGATCCAGTGGATATAGTATACTTAGATTTTCAGAAAGCCTCACCAAAGGCTCATACTCAAAGTAAGCTGCCATGGGATAAGAGGGAAGGTGCTCTCATGGATTGGTAACTGGTTAGAAGATAGGAAACAAACGGTAGGTATAAATGGTCAGTTTTCAGAATGGAGAGAGGTAAATGGTGGTGGCCCTCAGGGATCTGTTCTGGGACCAGTCCTATTCAACATATTCATAAATGAGCTGGAAAAAGGGGTAAACAGTGAGGTGGCAAAATTTGCAGATGATACAAAATTACTAAAGATAGTTAAGACTCGGCAGACTGCGAAGAGCTACAAAAGGATCTCAGAACTGGGTGACTGGGCAACAAAATGGCAGATGAAATTCCATGTGGATAAATGCAAAGTAATGCACATTGGAAAGCATAATCCCAACTATACATATAAAATGACGGGGTCTAAATTAGCTGTTACCACTCAAGAAAGAGATCTTGGAGTCATTGTGGATAGTTCTCTGAAACATCCACTCAATGTGCAGCGGCAGTCAAAAAAGCCAACAGAATGCTGAGAATAATTAAGAAAGGGATAGATAAAAGGACAGAAAATATCATGTTGCCTTTATCCATGGTATGCTCATATCTTGAATACTGTGTGCAGACGTGGTTGCCCCGTCTCAAAAAATATATATTGGAATTGGAAAAGGTTCAGAAAAGGGCAACAAAAATGATTAGGGGTATGGAACGGCTTCCGTATGAGGAGAGATTAATAAGACTGGGACTTTTCAGCTTGGAAAAGAGACGGCTAAGGGGAGATATGATTAGGTCTATCAAATCATGACTGTAGAGAAAGTAGACAAGGAAGTGTTTACTACATCTCATAACACAAGAACTAGGGGTCAGCAAATGAAATTAATAGGCAGCAAGTTTAAAACAAATAAAAAGAAGTATTTCTTCATACAATGCACAGTCAACCTGTGGAACTCCTTGCCAGAGGATGTTGTGAAGGCCAAGACCATAACGTGGTTCAAAAAAGAACTAGATAAATTCATGGAGGATAGGTCCATCAATTGCTAGCCAGAATGGGCAGGAATGGTGTCCCTAGCTTCTGTTTGCCAGAAGCTGGGAATGAGCGACAGGGGGTGGATCATCTAATGGTTACCTGTTCTGTTCATTCGCTCTGGGGCACCTGGCACTGGCCACTGTCGGAAGACAGGGTACTGGGCTAGATGGACCTTTGGTCTGACCCAGTAGGGCCATTCTTATGTTCTTATGTAATGTAGACCTGGTCTCAGGCTTAGGTTCCAAAAGGCAATAGAAGCTGCTGTAATATGCAAGCTCTATAGGTCCTGAAGGACTAACCCAGGGCAAACAGCTGGGAATCCCTTGCTTATGCTTCACCCCTCAGAATTCAAGCAGCATAGAGATAGAGTTCCTTCTTGTCAGGGATTTTTATTCCCTTCCCCCAGACCTCAAGATGATGTCCACCAGCATGTCTCCTCTTCCTGGGTGTCGGGGCAGGAGAGCAATCAACAAAGTCTTTGTTTCACAATGGCTCATTTCGTTTCAGTGAGCTTTCTTGGTGGGCAGGACCTAACCCCTTCTGTAGGAAGTCAGCATTTCTACATTATTAATCCTCCTTTCCTGTTTGATGATTTACACAATTACAGAGGATTACAATGCAAACACTTACTGTAACCTTATGTGACAAAGTTCCTCCTCTACCTTGGTGGGTCTTGCGCTTATTGGTGGATTTGCTCACCTTGGAGCTTCACAGCAGCCCTCAGTTTGGCCGTTTTCATGAACCCACAGTCCAGGTCAACTCCTCCTGTGTCTGACCAGGAGTTGGGAGGAACCTGGGCTCGCACTCTACTCCAGGTTCCAGCCCAGGGCCCTGTGGAATGCTGCTGTTTAGAGTGCCTCCTGGAACAGCTGTGCAACAGCTACAACTCCCTACAAGCATTTCACAAAGTCTAAATGCTAAACACATTCATTTAAACTGAACACCTATTTTAACACACAGGCAAGCCAGACTGGTTTCCAGCTGTGCATTTGTCAGTGCTCAATGAGGCCTGGGGTCCTTGATGTGAGCTGGCATCTTGACGTGGTCCGCCTGTATCACAAGGGGAGAGGGCTTATGTGGATGGGTGGTAGGGGAGGGGAGATAGGTTGGGGGTTTAGGTGAGAGAGGTTTGGGTGTTAAGGGAAGTGGATGGGTGGGACAATGGGAAGGGGGACTGCAGGAGAATAAAGGCCGAGCACCTGTCAGCCCTGCATTCTCCCCTCCCATTTGTGGGTCCTTGGGGGGAAAAGGGTTCTGAGCCCCTCTCACTGCCCCTTGTGTTTATGCCAGGATCTGGTGGGCCAATGCCCAGCTACAGGAATTGGATCCCCACTCCCCATTTCCCTCTTTTCTGGGGGAGTTTGCCCTGTTGGGAGGGTTTGAGGCTCCCTCCCTGCACTCCATATGAGCCAGGATCTGGGGAAGACCTGCCTGTTTGGGTGGGGAGCTGCAAATGGGTATATGTCAGGGGTGGCCAAACTTACTGGCCCCCGGGCTGCATATGACAATCTTCAGAAGTTCGAGAGCCAGGGCGCACCTGCTGAGAGCCAGTGCTTGGTATTTCAACCCAACTCCTGTTGAAGCCTCAAGCCCCGGCAGGTGTGCTCTGCAGAGCTGAAGCCCTGAGACCCCCCCATTGCCGCTGGACAGAAGCCCCTTCCCCATCACCCCACTGCAAGGCAGAGGTCCTGAGCTCATCCCCGCCCCCACCACCATCTGGTAGGTGGAGAATGCGGGGAACCTGGGGGGCTTGTGAGCTACACTTTAATGGTAAAAGAGCCACATGTGGCTCGCATGCCACAGTTTGGCCACCCCTGGTATATGTCATGCATATCACAGGCTCTGAAGCATTCAGAATGGGGATGGGAACACACCCTGAGATGAACGGCATGGGCAACTTTTATTTCTTCCTTTTCCTCCTTTAATAGTGTTAGATGGAATCCTGGGGGTGAGAGGAAGTGGGTGGTAAAAGGAGGTGGAGCGCTTGTACATTTCAGCAACTGTGGGGCATTGAAGAAAGACTGCAGAGTTAGGTTGCATGGGCAATCTTGACTGTGTATTTCCTGGTTTTCAGAAGTTTGAGTTTTGCTCGACTCAAAGTTCTGTAAGGGGACAACATACCACCAAGCAACCTTAATTCGGCATTAATGTAGTTTTTCTGCCATTGAATATATTTTGGGGGGCTTTTGTGGGTGAATCCTCACCTTTTTGACCCTATGTATCATTCCTGATATGTACTTGACTAAATAAATGTGGAAGCTTAAAATATAACTTTTGATCTTAAATGGTTCCAGTCTGAATACAAATAATTCTATCACATTTAATATCTTTTTTTAGAAGTTTTCCAAAACAAACATGGGTTTGCAGGATTTTCACTGTATTATTGTCTGTGTCATTTGCCATTTACAGTTATCTGAATTGAGAAAGTGTGGGGGCTATATTTGCTTTCAGACCACTTGGCCCACGCTTATCTCTGAGCTCAACTGAAATATAACACAGCTGTTGCTTTTGTATCTCAACACAGTAGGATTCTAATGGTGACAAGCTGAACAACTTGTTTTCATTCAGGGTGTTTAGACACTGATAGTAACTAAGTAGCACAACAATTAAATGTGAAAGTAGTGTTATTTAACTTGTGATACCAAAGGCACACAGCGTCATTTTAATTCCCGAAAGGAGCAGAGGTGTGAAATTGCCTTTGAGAATATATGTGTTCAACCCACTTACCTATGATGGCTCCTCACTGCAGTCTTTATTAAGACTAGTTTTGTGTTGATTTTGTGTGCTAGAAAGGTTTGCTTCAGGAGAATGTAATAGACCATAGTCTGGTTCCTTTGGAGATGTCAAATACCTACTTTATTATAGCCAGTAAGTGACAGTCAATTTAAATCAGAATTTATTGAGAACATTAAGAGTTGGAAGGACTTGGGCTAATCACTGTAATGTCCCCAACAAATGGTAAATGAAAGCATAAGGAAATTGAGTTAACACAAGTTAAAAGTTCACATACTTACTGAATTATATTAGAAGACCTACAACTTAATTAAATTATCTAAAATCGCTCATTTCAGTTCTGTTATAGCAGTGTATACATATGATAGCTTTCTGTCAGATGCCTAGTAGGTGATAGGTTTGGCTTGGGTCAGATACAGAGAACACCAGTGAACCAGAACAAAGGAGATTTTAATCTATTAATGTGCATCATTCTGAATATTTTTATTTAATATTAAGCAGAGATTTGTGTGGGCACTTGTTTAGCTCCTTTACATTTGTCCTCTTGAGATCCAAAGTTCAACATTGTCACAGCATAAATATGTGGATAAAATGGTCTAACCAGTATGTGCCTATGTCTCTCTCATCTGTGCTATCATTTGCTTTCTTCTATTGCTTTAGAGAATCTTGAGGCTTATGGAATGGCACGAGATGGTAAAGTAACAAACAGCAACCCTATTTCAGTATTTGATGAGGTGCTTTAAAATGAGGTCTATTGCTGACTTAAATTCACGTACTGTAATTCAAGATCCTTTTATAGGTCTGTAATCTGCAGTAGCCTATACCATTTATAATTATGCTTTTTGAATTTCCATGTCACCGCGGTGGAATAACCTTTCGATTATTTTCCTCCTGAATTTAAATTAAAAGGATATATATATATTTCACTAGTTTAATTTGCAAACTTCTCATATAGCACGAAACACAGCTCAATACGATTCTTTATTTAAAATGCCTTGGCTAGATAAGCTTGAAAGAAATGTATTGTTTCGTCTTGTAAGTCAGTAATGTGAGCTTTGAAGACAGTGGGCCAGATCCACAGCTGGTTTAAATCAGAATAGTTCTACTGACCTTCATGGAGCTGTGCCTATTTACTCAGCTGAGGATCTGGCCCAGTGGGTCAAATGTCAGCCCATATACCACCATGGAATACAATGGGGTTTTCAATTTTGGCACCGTATGGGGATATAAGAAAAAAAAATACAATTCAAGGCAGTGTGCTAGAGAAATCTTATGTTAGAAACAGTTTTATAATACAGAGATTTCAGTAATGCAATACATGTAACTTTTTGGTTTTATATAGTTACTAGCTTAACTTGGTTGAAACTAATAAAAGCATACAATATAACCAGATTATAATTTGGCTAACCACAAAATTACATTTGAATACCTTCTTCCTAAGAAAACTCAGAGTAAGCACCACAGCAGAATCATGCCCTTTCATTTAACAGTACAAAGTATAAAGGAAGTTATTGCTGAGAACAGAAGAAAGTGACCATTTTTTCAGCTCTAAAAAACAATTTTGTGTGTGTGTGTCTGTAATAAAATAGCAGGGCAACATTTTGGCCGTGCTCAAAATTGGATGTGTTCCATGTGAAGTTTTATCTTAAGAATGCATTCTTCTGCCTGACCCTTGCTTAGAAAAATAGACATGTTTCAGAAAGAAATATGGCCACCCTCAAACTTCTAGTTGCTTGCTGTAAAAAAATAAATAAATAAAAAATAAAGCCTCTTCTTCACTGCCCCTAGAGAATTAATTCTCATATGAAATGAAAGGTCCTGTCTAATCCTATTTCACGGTGACTTTGAGTGCTTGACTGTACCAAAAAGAAAGGGCGTTACTTGATTGTTCATTGTTGACATCACTTTACACCAGAAAGTAGCAATTGTTTTAATAATCGGTGTAACAAAATCTCTTTTGTCTCAAGATTAGATTCTAGAGACAGTGTTCATTGGCTGGGTTTATGTCAAATGGATTGCTTGTCAAATTAGTAGCAGTCATTCTTAACTTTCATCTCTGAAGATGGGTATAACACTAGTGCTAACTGGTAGAGAAAAATATATTTTATGAAAAAGTTTACAAATTGTAGATTTAGTAATATTTTTCCATTTAATTCTATTAGTCTAGGATTCCATTTAAGGTCATGCCCAGAATGAAATAAATTTGGCATATATATTTACTAAATAAGAAAAGTTTCCGAGCATATCAAAGAACTTGAAGATTTTGTTTGATTCCTTGTGTACACTGAATACCCTATGCAAGTAAAATTCTTTCACATATGTGGATAGTTTGAAAGCAGTTTCTTTGAATCTATACAATATATGTATAGATTTAGTCATTAATATAGAAAAGTCTTCATATAAAATCATGAGACATTTGTGCATATCTTTCTTCTTAATACAGATAAAATCTCATAAATTCCTCAATCAAAATTGAGTGGAAGATAAGTCTCTGGAAGCACAAAACAGCTCAAAAAGCCCATGACAGCCTTGCAGTTACCCAGAGTAACTTTTGAATCACCAGTGCACTGTAAAAGCTTGAGGAATTATTCAAGAGAACAATAATTTTCTGAAGTTTTGTTTTTAATCTGAATACTAGTGATTGCCATCAATGGAGGAGGAGGTAGAGGAGGAGGGATTTGTATATTATGGTTGGCTCTGAAATGCTTTCTGAAATTCCAGCATCTGTACTAGCCAGTCTAATTCCTCTAAATTTAGCCATAACCTGCTTAACCAAAGATGGTGATCACCACACATTCTAAGGCTGTTATTCACCTCTGTATTACTCAAGTTTTATGCTGGTGAAATTCCACTGAAATTAATGGAGTTATACTGGAGTAAAATAGAAATAATGAAGTGAAGAATCAGGCACTAAAACAGTAGTGACCTTGCACAATTGTCATGCTAAAATAATTCCTGCCCCTGAAAATATTTTGAAAAATATATTTTTAGGTACCCTCCTTCTAGTGAGATTTAGCAGGGTCTTTTGACTTCCCTGCAGTAGGTCCAGAAAAGGTCAAAATAGTTTTCATTCCTCCCACCCGCAGCCACTCTCTATCCCATAAATCACTGATCTTTAGCCATGTTTTTAGCCGTGTTACGCAATTACCTTTGCTGCTGTGAACACCACATAACGCAGAAAAATACTTTATAATATATAGCTTATATTAAAGCAATAGGAAATAGTATGTCAGATTTCTCATTAGTAAATTCTAATAATGGCTTACATAAAAATGAGACTATTAATATTTTTCTTAGATTCACATTTATACAAAAAGATTACAGTGTCTTTAAGTATCCTTACCATGGCTGTGTAGAAATTCATCATACTAAAATGATTTGGCATGCCTAAACTAGCTTGAGCAACATGAAATTTTAAAGATACTGCTGAATACCCATTCTTTAATTTTACTAAAATAATGAAACGCATACATTATTTTAGCTTACAAAACATGTAAATACTAATTCATATGAAGTATCAGTTTTCTACATATATATTGCATTGTTGTACATGGTATTAAAAACTATTCCTCTTTTTACATGTTTAAATTTTTATTTTTGTTTTGCAAAAGCAATTTTTAAAATTCTATTAAATCTCTACATTTTTATCATCAATTGGTTAAAGTTTTATGACTTTTTCACCAATTTAGTCTTGTCAATATGAACATCAGTATTTTGAAAATATTTAAAATGAGAATAGAAATGCCTGTTATATATACTGACATAGTGAAAAAAAGTTAGTTTTTTTTAAAAAATAGTAAAGAAATAAGAAAATTATAACATTGGTGGGGCCTGCTTTCATTAGGATAATAAAACCTGTTAGCAGCATTAGAGTAATATAAATATCGACAGGAAATTAAGCCCTTTAATACTCTATGCTAAGAGGTGAAAACATCCCATTGGCATGAATGAAGAACAAGTTGTAACAAAATAATGAATATATCTGCCATTTTCTACATTTATTTGATAGATATTTTTTTTCAAATCTAAATATTTTCTCTCTTCTTGTTGGTTCCCCCTCCCCCCAATGACGATACACTTATTTGAAGAAAACTTGGTTGAGAAAAGTAGTGCTGTACCTGTAGGCTGACCAGATAACAAGTGTGAAAAATCGGGACGGGAGTGGGGGATAATAGGCACCTATATAAGCAAAAGCCCCAAATATCGGGACTGTCCCTATAAATCGGGACACCTGGTCACCCTAAGTACCTGTAAATCATCTAGACTCTATTTCATAGGTCAATTCCCCGTTGTACCCACCATTTAATTTCTGTTCTAAGAGAAAAACAGCTAAAATTTGCAAATTTTGTCAGATAGGTTTTTGTTTTGTAAAACCAAAATCAGGGGTCGATTGCATGTAGGTGTCATTTTATATGAACCATCTGCATATTATTTGAACCATCTGCCTTGCATTCTTCCTATTTCTCCCACACCCCCAAAAACCCACAAAAAAAAACGTTGTCTAAATGCAACACATAGACTTTCATATTCTGTTTAACTTGTCGCTCAGATAAAGGAGACAATATCAGCATCTGTACTCTACCAAAATTAACATTTTAGGAGGAGATTTTCAACGGGCATTTAAGCACCTAGCTTCCACTTACTTTTAGTGGGAATTAGGCGCCTAACTGCAAGTTGTGCCTTGGAGAAAATCTCCTCGTTAATGTACAGATTGTTTAGCCAACTACATATTCAGTGGCTGAGCTGTAATGACAGTGCTGCAGAGAGATGCACTAATGCAAATATTGCCCCAATTTCCAAACATAAGGGCCCGATCCTCAGGTCCTTATTCATATGACCAGTCCTGATTGACACAAGTACAGTAGATCCACTGATTTTTAAAGGGACTGCTTGTGAGTGAGGATTGCTCATGCAAGTAAGAGTTTACAGAACTCAGTTCTAACTTCCTGATTTGGCAGTGCTTTTGTAACTAAACTCAGACTGAGAGCAATGGGAGTTTTACTTGTTCAAAGACTGCAGGATAGAGCCCTGCATTTGTTTTCTTTGTTGGCTTATCATATGACAATATTTGCTAAGATAAACTCATTCCTCACTTACAAATATTAGGCATTATTATGATATACATAGTCTGACCACTTACTATGACCTGATAGTATTGAAGCAAAGTTCCTCTTTATCGTGTAGTATTGTAGTAAATTATTTTAAATATTATATTATACAATATATTTGAGCTTTAAAAATATGAATACACATGCCTATTAAGCTTTGGAGCTCTTTGTCCTATAATAAATTCTTAGCTTGTACTGTACCAATATGCTATGGCTGAAAATAATATTAATATTAATGAAGGGTGGAAGTCTGAGATTTAGTGACTTTCAATCCCCCCCACTTCATGCTAAATCCATTAGTATAGATGGATCAGCATTAATAAACAAGGAGGACAAAATAGCACTCAATGCAGGGACAGTTTTATATGACCTTTGGTACACTGTGCCTATATTTGTGGTGTTTGAAGTTGACCTATACACTGATGTTAATTCAAATGTAACCATAGAGAAATATTTTCTGTGCTTCATATGCAATGTCTCTGTTTCAAATTGCTGAGCTTTGGGGGAGAGAATAGAGAGGGGGCTATAAATGTATCCGTTTGTTAGAGCTGTGTCAAGCTTTTCTGTTTATATACCATTATACTGATTACTAAAGTGTTTCTTCCAGGGGTCCCAAGTGTAAATCTATATAAAATTAGTTGTCAGTGTCATTAGGGAAAAGATACAGTTTATTGCTTTGTATTAAAAATTAGTACTTTTAATATGCTGTGGTATTCATAAAGGCAGTATTGACTCAGGGTCCAACTTGTTCCTGGGCAACCACCGGAAGAATTATTTTTAATTATTAAGGGTTGATATAGTCCCAATAGACTTCAGCGTCTAAAGAATTATTCATCTCATGATCAGGTTTATACTTTGAGACTCCTAAAAACTGCTTAGAGATTAAAAACTCGAAACTCTTGATGCATACAGATCTGCTGACACCGTACTGTTTTCTTGAGTTTTGGTAGGTACAAAACTTTAGGTACACTTTTCAGTTTTACTATTTAAAAAATAGGTACGGCATAACACAATTACTCTACTGTATGCCTTTGTGCTCGTATTAGGTAAATACAGTTGTTTACCAAGTAGCAGCTGATGGTTCTACAGTGGGTACAGCTTCCAGCCCTGCCTATTTGTAAAATCTAGCTGCCAATTCATGGCCAGACACTAGTGAAGAGGTGAGCAATTAGAAATGTCCCAGACTCAATGGGACAAATATGCAAGCCTGGGTGCCTGCATTGGAGCTGAAAAATATGTGCATTGCTTGCTTGTAAAATGATGTACATAAAATATTGTGTTGCCGTAATGTTAGCACTTGTATAGTACTTGTCACTTTCATGCCTGTAAGAGAGGTAAGTGAAAATGTTTTCCTTTTTACTGATGGGGAAACTGAGGGAGCAAGTTTAAAGTGACTTGTCCAAAGCTACAGAGAGGGTATTGTTAAGGTCAGAATTGAGTTGAGAAAGTTCTATTCATTCTGCATTCATAAGGCAAGACCTCACCTCTCTCCTAAGTGCCTATTTGCATGTTCAACTACTAGTGGCTGTTTAAAATGCATACATTTCCATTTATGCTCTGAGTGTGGGGTTTTCATATGCAAGCTGTACACAAATTTTGCTTTTGTGGCTTCCAAAAGGCACCTGTATATAACTCAATTTGTCTGCAACCTGCATATTAGATAAGGTGGGTTTCAGATAGGATCTCCACAGGCTGTTCAAGTCTGTGTTCCACAAGAGTCCCCACGTTTCTAGGAATGGCTGATTCAGGCCTTGGGCTGTGATTTTTCTGACTTGCTTCAGACCTGAAAAAGTGACCCGTGGGTTTTTGACTGTAAGCAGCAACCTGTCTCCCCAGGATTAACATTTTTGGTTAATATGAGTTAAATTGATCCTTGAACCATTCCAGGGCATTCTCTCGTTTTGGGTGCTGCATGCAGGAGCCAATTCTGCTTTTTTTTTTTTTTTTTTGGTTAGGTGTTCTGTTTGCCAGCTAGTGACCAGATACTAAAGGAGATTTAGCCAATTAATGGAGACTTCCATCTGGAGATTCAATTCCTGCACATTACAGTATCTTAGTGCTCCAGAGGGAACCACTCTATCACAGGAGCCAAAAGAACTCTTTCCCCTGGGCTGAGCCAGCAGGAGCTGAGCTAAACTGGTTTCAACTGGAAATTTATTTTGCTTATTTTGTAGTGATAAATCTGTTGGGAATGAATTCAGGCACAGAATAAATTAGTATAACTCCATTATCTTAAATGGAGTTACACTCACACGAACTAGATACTTTCCATTGCTCTTCTCATTTGTACAAGTTTCCTTGCTATCTGAGAAGTAATGGGAAAACTCGTAATCTAGAAAATGTTTAGGCTTTTTATTGGAACCCACTATATTAAAATAAACAGAACCCCCTGATTTTTTTAGAGGGCATTCCTAACCCTAAACCACCTAAATTCTATCAACTCATGCCCCCTGCCCCCTCGCCAAAAAAAAACCCGGAAAAGTTCCCAGTAGCTATTTAAACTGGATTCCTTTCTGTTTTTTCTATGCTCCTTTTTTAAAACGTTCAACAAAAATCACAGACACCAAATTGTGCAATTACAGCCAAAGTAGCAACTTGCATTTATTCTTCCACACTCCATGATTCAGATGTCAGGCACATGAGTGCAAAGAGCCATTCCGTGTGCACAAAGTAACATGTAACACATGTGCACACAGGATGTATGCAAGCCCTGAAGAGAGAAAATACTAGATGTTATTTTAAAAGATTCTGAGGCTTAGCTATTTTGGTAAAATATTGACAAAGGCGGAAAAAAGGGAAAGAATACTAGAAGACAAAGCACAAAAGCAGCAAAAATCAATTCTGATCTCTTGTCATTTATGTGATCATTATTTCTTCAGGTAGTTGAAAGATAAACCTCCCCACTTCACTGTATTTCTATGCCTAACACAGCTCTTCTGAGATGCCACAGGAAAAATTTAAAAATATAATTATTAACAAAAGAGCAGAGAACTGTTGCTATACATGTTAATCGGTGAAAATAGAGCCCTTGACTCTTACTTTGAACTCCTATCTCCTCTTGAAGAAAGCCTCTGCCTTCCAGATAGTGAATGTTGCTCTCTCTTGCCTACAGCAATCCCTTCAACTGACAATGGACCGTCAGTAACACCTAGGGAGGGATGCCCCTTTATTCAACTTTAGAAACACTACCCTCTTCTCCTGCAGTTAGTTCCTTGCTGTTAAGAACTCCATAAGCATTGTTTTACAATTAAGACAATAATTATATGAACATACAATGGTAATTGACTAGATAGTGATCTTTATTATAGCAAAGAGAACCTGATATCAGAATGGCCTCATCTAAACTAGTAGCCTGGAAAGATCATTAGGATTTATAACCTCTTTGCTCCCTGTCCAGTGCCCAGACCCCCCAAAATACACACCTTTTATGCTCCTTGAATTATTTTTTTCTGTTAGCAGATACTGCAGTATTATATCTTTCAGATGGAGAAAGTAAGTGACTTGTGTCTCAGAGCAGCAGTGCACCATGGATTACTTTAAATGGGAGGCTGTTGTCATAATAGTACAGCTGTCCCACCAAGATGAAGTATGTCACCCTAGCAACATGCTTAGCTTCCACTACCCTGAGATCCTTATTCATTCCTCAACCCAGTTCCCTGCTGGCTGCTGTACACAGTCCACCGTGGCACCAGACCAGCTATGTCTCCATTTATTTAAGTGAAATTCATGGCATTTCCCCTCATGTCTCAAAGAACTTTTTATTCCAGTGATAGATGAATTACTTCATACAAATATAAAATTTGCAGTCTGATAAGGGAAACTAAAATAAGGACTTCAGTATATTGCTCTATAACAACAATATTTTCTGAATAACTAGTGAAGTCTAATAGGGACCTTCTTGGTTCACTAAGTGCTTTTAGCATTTTTCGCGTGATACTTGCTTGTTCAAGATGCTGCTTCAGTCTGTTTCACACTGTAAATACGGAACTTGTTTCAAAAGTGTCTCACAAGCTTCAGATATTTAAAACTGTTATTTTTAACAGTCTCTTAAAATGAAGTGTAATAAAAATTTGTTTTAAAAAAGTTGTTAAGTCAATATAGTTTACTTCTGATAAGATGGTAACCAAAAACTTAAAAGCAACATTCACATCAGGAAGGCAAGCAACAAAACTTTTCTTCAGGTAACATTTTTGGAATTGCTATTTGGATTTTACGACCACCTTCAAACATTACTTTGATATTTTAGTTTATTTAAAAATTTGAAGAAGTATTAATCATTCAGTAAAAAATCAGCCAAAAAAACAAACTGTCACACTTCCACATTGCTAACAACAAAATACAAATATGCACAAGTGCAAAAAATCCACTTGGGGAAGGTGTGGGGTTCTGCTGTATAAATAAAATAAATCGATTTATTACTGAGTATGGAGCTGGGAATGGGAATACCAATCCTTCCTCACCATAAAATGCATATGAAAAAATGTTGCATTTTAACCGACTTAATTTTAAAATGTTATTTGTATTGATTTTAAAATATATAATATAAAACAAGTGGCAAATTATTTAAATCAGCAGATTATAGCCCTTCACAAAACTACATAAAATGTGTGGGAGCAAGTGTATTCCTGTTCCCTTATTTAACTGTAGGCATTAGACATTACTTTAAACATATAAGTAAAATATTTTGACTGTCCATTTACATTGTTATGGAGAGAATGGGAGTACAAAGGTAATTGCAAGGAAGAAATGTTCTATTAATCATATAGGGAAAATACACTGTAGTTTGCTAACCGAAATCAAGGGTAACTTTTTTCTGGACAACTATTGATTTTTTTATAAGTAAAAATTAAATCTGCAGATGAATAAAGGTCCTATTTAGATTAGTATCTTTGTACTTTTTATGGGGGTTTTATTTCACATTGTATGCATATTGTTTTCTGATTCTGTAGAAAACATAGGCTCCGAGATTTTAAATCTCTTGTGCATAACCTAAAACTACACTAAAAAGCACCTTCTTACAATAAAGTAGGAAGAACAATATACAAATAACTAAATACTTGTGACACAAACTGACAATGCCAAACAGAAATGTACTTTTGATACCCCAGTCAAATAACAAAAAGCAAAAATAAAAAGAGGCACAACACAATGAGTTAATGAAAGAGCAAGAGCCCTTGGTGCCAGTATTTTGTGCGGCTTCATTTATGCCACAATTATTTAAATGTGATTGTGTGTTCATTTTATTTAACAATAGATTTTCTTTTTAAATCCTAAAGCAGAAAGCTGAGACAATAGGCTATAATTACTTTGAGTGGTTTGCCATAGACATAAAATTCCCACTCACAGGCTTTAAAATGTAAACTATATAAATACTTTTTAGGTATTTTAAAAAACAAGGTTTTGTATTTATTTATTTTGTATTATTATTAGTATTGCAGTAATGCCTAGAGACCCCAAACGAAAGCAGGGTCTCAGCTGTACTAGGTATTATAGAAACACACAGTGAGAGGTAATTCCTGCCTTCAAGAGACAAGACCAACAAAGCAAGCATTTGTATCCCCATTTTACAGATGAGGAACTGAGGCACAGAGAGATTAATTGATGTGCCAAGGTCACACAGGAAGTCTGGGACATCACCTGGTACTGAACCAAGATTTCCTGAGTCCTAGTACCTTAACCACAGGGCTATCCTTCTTTCTTAAAAGAAGAAAAGGACTGAGATGTGACGCCAAGTTCACCAGCATGGGCTTAGGAGACTAATGCCTATCTTTCAGGAAACTGTTGACAGAACTTCTAAAGGTGAACTGCAAGGGAGGCTCTTTGTTGCTCCTTTATTTTGTCTAAAGTTGGCTTCAGTTTTTTTTTTCCAAAATGTTATTTATTGTTATTAAATATTATTATTTATACCTTAGAAATAGAAACGAGATATTGAGTTTTCAGTGGAGGGCTAGTGAAACTGGAGTGGGAAAAAGACATCACAACATACTACAACATTGGCCACTGCTTTTCCCACCCTCATTTGATGTGGAAGGAACAGCTGAGTTAGAATTTGTTTAAAAATCCAGATTTTTGCTTTATTTTTGCTTTTTCTAAGAAAAAATGTTTGTTTGTTTTTCCTATCATACCACCATTCCCATCATACCATAAATGTAATAGAAGTAGGTCTAAATACATATAAACAGGTTTTAATTGGTTTGGTTTAACCAAATTTAGAGATGTTTACTTTGAAGTCTGTTGTGCCAAGTTCTGCCTGGCTTTGCCATGCACTTCCTTTCTGAGTTTGGGCAAATTATTTTACTGTTCTATGCCTCAGTTTCCCCATCTGTAAAATGGGGTTAATAATTTCCTACTACAGAAGGGTTTTATAAAGTGGAATTCATTAACATCTATAAAGAACTTTGAGCTTCTTCTATTAAACTTGTGCTGAATATAGATAATAGCAGAAGTAGCAATTTATTTTTTTTAAATATAATACAATGGTTGCTGTTACTGACTTCACTATTCTCAGATGATAAGGCTTGTTGATAGTAGCCAAGATTTCAGTGGCAGATTTTAGTGGATATTTATTGATATTTTTTCTAAGCATATTTTGAAGATTTGCTTTTCTAAGAGACAGTGTAACACATCTATAAATAGGATTGCAGACATATTTGAATGCATGGTGTATCAAAAAATATTCCTGGGTCTTTTATTTAATAAATGTAAACAAGGAAAGCCTTAGTTGTAACTAACACCCCCCCACCCTCACAATTTGGCCCCCAGTCTGCTCGCTAACACCCTTAAGTGGTAATCACAGAACAATCTTCTGTGCATTTTCAGTGTTGTAAAATATACAACCTACAGACCTGCCTAATATCCATTTGAAAAACAGAGTTGCTTCTGAGCTACTGGTTCAGCAACATTTTCTTTTAAGCACTGTGTACATTTATGTTGCTATATTAATAGCAATAACAAAAAGTGTCTGAAACCATTAACAGCCAAACAAATGGAGACCTTCTACTGTATATCATGTTATGTGTCAAGTGAATTTTAAGGACTAATTATGGAACCCTGAAACTAAGCGTTTCTAATGTTTCTAACCTTACACATAGCACCCCAAATGACACCCTTGTATATTATAAAACAGAAGCATTTAAAACTTCGTAAGTGGGGCAACTTTGACCTACTGTAAATATAAGACATTTTAAGCTTTAATATTTATGGGGGATGTATGAAACTAGCTTACATATTCATGCTTTAGAGAAAATAGTGCAAATATAAATGTGCAAAACTCATGATTTCTCACTCACATGCATACACAGAGTAGTACTTACAACTGATAAAGAGAGACTTAATACTTCCCAAAAAGAATAATTACAAAATTATGTAAGGCAAGGGTTAATATCAAATACAAGGTGGAGTGTTTAATGGATACATTTAAAGGCAGATAAGAATATAGCATCCCGCATATACTTTCATAATTGTGCATTCCTCCAGAGATAATGGATATCATTATCAGCGGCGCCTGTCCTAGGAAACTTGGCAAGGTTATGATTGTTTGTTACAGCTTTGGTTATATTAACATACACATTAATATTTATAAATATTTGATGTCATGTTAATTTTTCATATAAGATGATTTATTTAATGTTGCTGAGCCCTGTTAGAGGGCATTTTCAGTATGCTTCAAAAGGAAACTGAATTGATGCATGTTCTGTAAGAAGACTTTCCTGTATATTACAGTACTCACAATGCATCATTCTGGGGGAAAGTGATTTAAAACTAAATTATCTGAATTGTGGATATACTCCATTAACATCTTAAATAAAACATAAAGAAAAGGCCACACTTAACTATTTATTTCATCTTATTAAAAAGCAGACCGATTATTGCCAAATAGGACAGAATTTACTGAAATTCCACTTCCAAATAATAGACCTTTTATCTTAGTATTCTTGGTTTTGATCTATGTCCCAAGCCTTTTTTTCCCCTTATCTTGGGTGCAGTACAGTAAATTGTTATAAGTGAATAATTCCATTTATTATATCAAAGTTGGGTAAAAGGAGTGCATCACCTATCTGATAAATTGTTTGAAATAAATTAATTCTATGTTTATCTTTTCATAAGGAAAATAAATAGCTTAATAGAAATCCAAGCAAACATTAAGCAGAGAGTTCAGCTGTATATTTAACAGTAAACATGACACTGAAGTAATGTGAGGGATTACAAGGTTGTAAATTACTAATACTATACAATTTTACTATTTCACGCTAATGACTGGGGGAACCATAGCAAATGATTGAATTCTATGAATGAGTGAGTATGCAAACAAACAATAATGCAAGCATGCTGCATCATAAAATGTACTCTGTTCATTTGATAATTGTAGTTTAGTTTTAATTATTCATAATACTTCATAGTTGCGTGTAAATGTCTTGCAGTATAGTTCGTAAATATAATGAAGTCTTAGTAATGTGGCACCTCGTTATAGTATACTGCTACTATATTTTTGCTGTGAAGTGGGGCAAAACCACTGTTGTGCATGCAAAACATGGGGTCTGTGGAATAGCAAGGTGTGAGTTTAAAAGAGTCTAGTCTGATCATATTACATAACGTATTTGTTCATCCTTGTATGCAGACCCACATTATTAATAAATTCATATAGGTTTTTACACATGGGTTATGAAACAAAAGCATTAGGGTTTCTTTCTTTTTTCTTTTCTTTTTTTTGGGGGGGTGGGGTATTGGACTTTTTTTTTACTTTTAAAAATGTTTTTCTATAAATATGTTAAGTTTGATATGATTGTCCACAATGTATGTTGTTAATGGTTAAGTTCTTGTATATGTATCTTCTGTGCAGCCATTTAAAAATATACATTCGTCAGCATTACCCATGTTCATAGTTTAGTGTCCTTTTGAGTTTGCAGTATTATAAAAATAATCATAAATTAATAATAGTCATTTATATAGTGCCATAAATGTACCGGAATGAAATGCATCAACCAATCTGATCAGCAGCATGTTCAGTTTATGATAAACTATAAGCTTCTATTCCTGTTCTCTTTCTAGAGAGAGCAATTACCAGCTGCCCTTTGCATAGTGATTAGAAAGTCATCTCCTTGCGTTTTGGTCTATGACCACCAAACGGTGTAGCAGAAGTGGGAAAAGATGGTTGGTCTGGTGGTGAAGGTGTGATATTGGGAGTCAGGAGATGTGGGTTCAGCTTCTGGCTCTGCCACAGACTTCCTGTATGATATTTGGATTGTTACGTAATGTGTAACCTCCACATGTTTGGGGGAGGTGCAGGTGGACCAAGAGGTGTCGGGACCAGGAGTGAACTGCTTAACTTTAATAGCTGAGGTATGTTAAGGGATTAGTAAGAACATGTCTCTTGGGAGATGAATAGGGACTAGGGCCTCTTCCCAGTTGTGCCACGCTTTTTCAGGTACAATGAGATCTACTGTTTCCTGGTCTTCCCCAGGGTTTTTCCACAGGAGAATGTGATATGGCCCTCAGTGCCTATTACTAAATCATTTTGGAATCAAGTTATAAATATCAGAAAAAAATTAACAAAGGCAAAATGAACAGATATTTAAAGAAATCATATACATTGCAAATCCTGAACTTACAAATACTGAACGTGAGAGGTGAACTGCCTTATACAGAAATAATTTCTTCTAAAGTTTGATCCAACTTGCATTAATACATAAAACACTAATTTTCTTTTTTAGTTAGAAAATTGGGTTTGTTAGAGACTGTACTGGTGGACTAGACTGTTGTCTTCTGATAACAGACAAATGTCAGCTATGATCCAGGTTGATTAATTTAGAACTAACACCAGCTTTTGATATTGGTGATCACAAGTAGTTGTTGACTCTATTATGGCCTCTAGCAACAGTAAATACCAGTGGTTTTCAACCTGTGGTCCATGGATATCTGGAGGTCCACAGACTATGACTAAGATTTCCAAAGGGGTCCGCACCTCCATTCGAATTTTTTTAGGGGTTGGCAAATGAAAAAAGGTTGAAAGCCACTGGTATACATGATCATTCTCTTCTGAAGGTCTCACTCTGATATGGACCTTATGTGACCTCCAGACTGAATGATTGTAATCATAGGCACCAACTTTTCCAGGCGCCGGTGGATGCTCGCCCCCAGCCCTGCCCCCGACCCGATTCCACCTCTGCCCCGCCCCATCCCAAACCCTTCCCCAACATCCCCTCCCCAACTCCACCCCCTTCCTGCTCCTATTGGATCCCTTCCCCAAATCCCCACCCCGGCTCTGCCTCTTCCTGGAGTGTGCCACGTTCCCCCTCCTCCCTGCCAGCACTTACCGCCATGAAACAGCTGTTTCGTGCGGCAAGCGCTGGGAAGAAGCTGAGTGGCGGCGCGCTCAGGGGAGGAGGCAGAGGCGGAGCGGAGGTGAGCTAGGGTGGGGCGGGGAGCTGCTTGTGGGTGTGGAGCACCCACCAATTTTTCCCTGTGGGTGCTCCAGCCCCGGAGCACCCACAGAGTCAGTGCCTATGATTGTAATATGCTCTACATGGGGGCTTCTCTTGAAAAAACTTAGAGGATAAGTCAAATGCAGAATGCAGCGGTCTATTAGCACTGTTAGCCACAGGGAGCATAACACAAAATATATACAGCTAGGGTCCAAAAATCAGCCTAGCTGTATATTCTCTTTCAGGTATAATTTAAGTGTAAGGGGACTGTTGCCCCCTTACTAACAGTCAGTGGGGGTGTTTTGGTTGGCTAGCTCCCAGTACTACAAGGGGAAGGGTCTACGGGAAATCAGGACCCCGAGACTGACAGTCCCCAGGAACAATGGGGAGAGGCCAAGGCTCCAGGTCAGCCTGAATGACAGGGTGGGCAGGCTAATCAGGGAGGCAGGAGGCCAGGGAGGTCCCGTTCTCCGTGTGAGCTGGATTTGCGTGGGTCAGACAGAGTGGGGCCTAAGCAAAGCTGGGGAACAGAGCTATGCAGATCCAGAAGGACCAGAAAAGCAGCCCAGAGAGAGCAGACCCTGTCCTGAGAGCAGAGCTGCAACCCCAAAGCCAGAGGCACAGCCCAGAGAGAGCAGACTTGCCCTGGGAGGAGAGCTGCAGCAACCAGAGCCAGAGGGGCCAGAAAAGCAGCCCAGGAAGCAGGTCAGTGCTGGGATCAGAGTCACAGAAGCAGCCCAGGGAGCAGACCTGTCCTGGGAGCAGAGCTGCAGCAACCAGAGCCAGAGGGGCCAAAGAAGCAGCCGAAGGAGCTGGAGGCAAAGCAGCAGCAGCGCTGAGACAGAATGGTGCAGCTGGGGCTGGAGCTGGCTGGAGCTGGGTGTGGTGAGCAGCTGGGGAGAGCGAGGGGGACCCTGGGCAGCGGGCCCAGCACAGGGAGATGCCTCAGCCAAGGGGCTCTGCAGGCCAGGCTTGGATCATAACCCCGACAGGGCGGGGGCGATACTGGGAAGAAGGGTCCTACCACTTAGAGTCTGAGAGCGTGTGGCCACCACCAGAGCAAGTGTCCAACCCACAGCATCCCTACAGCACAGCCAGGGTCTGAGAAGAAGGCCTGGGACTTACAAGGAACAGATTGTGAACTGCCCTGACATTCCAGAGACATTGTTTGTGATGTTCCCTGCCACAGAGCGGGTTGATGTGTTTCCCATTTTTCCTTATTCTTTTTAAAATTAATTGTTGATCAAATAACTTGCATTTGCTTTAACTTGTATGTAATGGTCAGTGGGTCAGAGAAGTGCCCATTGCAGAGAGAGTACCCCGGAGTGGGGACACCCTAGCCCCTGTCCTAGGTGACCACAGCAGGGTTGGGGGTCGAGCTCCCCAGGAATCCTGGGCCCAGCCTTGTTAGGGATACGAGGACTCTGCCAGACAGGAGAGTGGAAGGGGAGTCCTCAAGGGCAGGGAGGCCACTGGGTAAAGGAAGTGGGAGCGAGGACTCAGATCCTTTCGCTAGCCCACTTCACCGGGATAGTGCAGAAGCCAGGAAAGTTCCCCACAAGAGCGGGACTATTCCCTCGCTTACGTAAGGTTTGCTCTTGATCTTTAAACTGTATGTAGTTGGATCCCAGTTACCAGAGAAACCCACCTTTCTTACTGTATGTTGTTGTGAAAATTGAAATTAGCTGATGTGATTTCACTTTTAATTCATAGATTTGAACGTCTGGGGACAGTGTGTTTTCAGTGAAGGGTGCACCCAGTTCTTGAATTTGCTTTCCCCATTTGTCTCACAAAGCCCAAGTCTTTTGACCAGGTACATTAAATCAGGTGTTTGTCCTAAGTGCTGATGGTGGGATATCTGATCAGTTGTGTCTCTTTAGATGTTAGTCAACTAAATTTGTACATTAAAAAAAATGGAAGCACATGAATCCATAAGTGTATTGTAACTGATACATTTAAAATATATATTACTTATATTTTAGAATAAAGGACAAATGGATTTAGGGTGTTGTTCTTAAAGATCAGCCTTCAGTTTCCAGTGACCAAGAATAAGATTTTTGTCTCAAGACAGCTTCATAGGTGCTACCTTCTGTGGGAGGAAAAGTCAGAATCTGAGACTGAGCATTACTGAGTGGACGATACTGTAATTAAAATGACCATATACATCAACAGGTGTTCTCTGTTGGAAACATCTCTGTGGGCAGCAGGAGCTGAAGATCTTCAATAGCATGGAAAAGAGTGGCCAAATGGAGCAAAATTAAAGCACGTATAATCTAGTGAAAATCCTAAAATAAATGTAGTAATATTTAATACGGGAGATTTTTTACATTTGCAGTTTATTGCATATATGTATTCCTAAGGACGCAATCAACATCAGTTAGGCTAAAATATCAATTTTGTAAAAACAAGCTTTCATAAAACCAATGACCAAGTTCAACTGTCTTCGTTAACTTTGGCTGTCCAAGTTGTGAGAAATAGAAATAGGAAGAAAAGTATATAAATAGTGACAAGAACACTAGATTATCAAAAGGTAAAGAATTTTAAAAATCCAAAGTGGTGTTAGTAGTATAGATAAAGACGTGTTTGTTTGCAATATAAGATTTTGTGGATTTATGGCCCTTCACGCTAAAAGGCACCAAAACGTCTATTTGATTGAGCGCTGACAATATATGTATGTAGCTGTTGATAGTGCCACATATAAGTAGATACAATAGGTAAATATAGATTTGTGGATATAAGGGTATAGAGGCAAGAGTGTTGTCTTAAGCATGGCTGAAGTTAGAGCAACATGTAGCCAGTAAATTGCAGTTAAACAAAAATTCTTACATGCCTGGTAGCTGGTCAATGTAAGAACTAAAGGGAGAGGATCATCTTGAACTAGCGTGGGTTTCCTTCTCTGTCTGCCAGGGTTGCACTAATGGGCAACAGTTAGAGTACTGTTGAGCCAGCTCATACCAGATGCCAGAAGAATGCATGAGGGAGCAGGAGCCCATGAAGGCAGTGGATTCAGAAGCTGCCATCAGTGAGCCCATGCTTCTCTTGGGGAGAATCACTGCTGATACTCCTGCTAGTGGAAGAAATCCCCCAAAAGTTTTTTTTTTCTGCTGAAGATGGGGCCAGAATACACCTAAATTTGCTGACCTTTACTTAAAAATAAAAAGGGACCCCCTACAACATTCCTACAGTAGTAGGCCAAAAAGTACAGTTAGACAATTGTAATCTGAATGTTTTAGACACTTACTATAGACTAGTGCTGTGATACTATTTTATACAAGTGGGTGATTTTTAATTATTCATTTAAAAATATTCCTAAAAATACATACATTGCAAGTATCTGTGTACAGTATGAATCAAATACAAGTAAAATATTTAATATTATAAGATTGATATATAATATTAAATTATACATGTTATTAATGCATCTATGGAAAGGCTCACAGTTGCAAATGAACATTCCAGTATAAAGGAGATCACTATTCCTTTCCCATCAACTTGGCAAAACATGCTTGTAGGAGGGCAAAAAACTTTGAGGGTTTTTTGCTCAGGCAATTAAAATAAATAGCATGCCTTTTTGTTTCTTTCACCATTCTAATAGTATCAGAGGGCTAGCCGTGTTAGTCTGGATCTGTAAAAGCGGCAAAGAATCCTGTGGCACCTTATAGACTAACAGACGTATTGGAGCATAAGCTTTCGTGGGTGAATAGGAACTTCGTCGGATGCATGTCATCCAAACTCTTTGCCATTCTAATAGTAGTTTGTTCAACTATTTAAAAAAGATGCTCCTAGAATATATTGGGTCAGATCCTCAGCCTGTGTAAATTGAAATCACTGGAGCTCTGCTGATTTACAGTGGGATGTCGCCTTTTATGTTTCAGGAACTGTTTAGTTGGAAATGTCAAGCCTTTATTTCCCTAAACTCCATTTACGTTCATTTAAGCTGAACTCTTAAATTCAGCCATTTGAGACGCCTTTTGTTTTACAAATCATTTTCAGGTGAGTGGTAAATCTTCCTCACCTTAGTGCTCTTGCTTTAATATTTTTCTGTGTTGTTTTAACACGTACAACTTTCAGTGTGGCACAATACCCATAAACAAAAGAGAACAAGGTGAAAACATATAGATGTAACCATAATCACAAAAAGATTTCCCACTTCCTGTAATCTTTTTTAGTATTATTTGTAGATTGACAGAATGGGTGTAGAGCATCAACCGTTGCAATGAGTTCAGGTTTACATCTATACTCAAATTAGACATATGACATAATAAAACTGAGAACTTCCCTTTGTCTCTTTTGCATGCTTGCATTTGTAAGTGCAATATCTTGCTCTTAATGTATTTAAAGAAACTCTTCTTATTGCCTTTTATATTGCCTTTCTAGATGTAACTTGTTTTGTGCTTTAGCCTTTCTGAATTTGTCCTGATACACTTGTGCTATTCTTTAGTATTCCAGTTTGTAGGATTCTTTTTTAATTTTCAGGTCACTAAGGAGCTCCTGATGGAGCCATACTGGTCTCTTACTATTCTTCCTATCTTTCCTTCTCATCAGGATAGTTTGCTTTGGTGCCTTGAACATTATCTCCCAGAGAAATTGCTGGCTCACCTGAACTCCTTTTTCCCTTATATTTTCTTCCCATGGGACCTTACTTATCAGTTTCTCCGTTTGTTACAGTATGCTTTTTTGAAGTCCATTGTCCTTATTCTGTCGCTCTCACTTTTTGCTTTTCTTAGACTCACTAAATCTATCATTTCATGATCACTTTCACACATATTATCTTCACCTTCAGATTTGCATCCAATTCCTCCCTATTGGTCAGATTCAAGTCTAAAATGGCGGTCTCCCAGGTTACTTCCTCAACTCTCTGAAAGAAAAACTTGTCCTCAATACATTCCAAGAACCTATTGGAAATTTGGTATTTTGCCATATTACTTTTCCAACAGATGTTTGGTTAGTTAAGTCACCCATTACTACTAGGCCTTGAGTTTTGGATATTTCTTTTATTTGCTCTAGAAATACCTTTTCCACCTCCTTATATCAGACTATCAAATCTTTATAATCCTGCAACTACTTCAGGTCTTCAAATTGTATTATAATAATTTGATTAATTTGTATTATAATTTTGAAAGACAGGTTACTCTTTATATTTTATGCCCACCTCCCCCCAGCACATTGGAGGGAAAGAATGAGGGTGTGGTTCAGAGTTAGTTAAACTGGCTCTACACGAGCTAGGGATTGCCCCACACTCATATTCCAGCCCGTGATCCGTCCAAAGGGCTGGATGACATTAACATTTGTCCACTTCTCCCATAATTGTCTCTGCCTCCATGCTGTCCCTTATAGACAGAATACCCTTCCTGTACTTGCCTGCAAGACATTATACTCTCCACATTTGGATTCTATTGGAGACTTGCTTTTGCAACAATACCAAAAAGAAATGAGATTATGCAAAAATAAATTAACCAAAACCAACAAATTTAGAACTAACCATACATGTGCCATGCATCACCCAAACCTATCTACCTGTATATTGTATCCTTTCCTCCCATCATCTGCTTTCCCTCCCTCCTTCTTTTCAGGGCAGGTATGGTGTATTTTTCTAGCTGTGTACAGAACCTACCTGTAGTAGGGCAGCTGCCCCACTGCGGCAGAACAGGGGTTAAAAGCAGCCATGGAGAGGGCTGTGCTGGGATACAGGGAGTGAGGGCAGCTGAGGGAGTAGCTGACCACAGGTGTGGCCAGCTCAATTAGGGCCCAGCTGGCCCTGATAAGAGGGCTGGGTGCCAGGAGCTGAGGTCTTACTCTAGCCCTGAAGTGGGAAGGGCTAGCTGCCTGAGAGGAAGGTACTTGAACTGGAGCAGTGCTGGGGAATATGGCCAGGGAGCTGTGTAAATCTGCAGGCCTTGGGAGGGGAGACCAGAGAGTGGGGGGTACTTCTGGGGCAGAACCCCAAGGTAAAGGGGCACCGGGGTCCAGGAGGGACACGGGGCCTGAGGCAGGTGAGACACCGGCCTGCAGAAGGCACTCCGGAGCTGGAGTTGAGCTAATTCCCAGATGACCAGCAGGAGGTGCCATGTGGGTGAGTCTTTACCCTGTTACACTATAATAGAAATAACAATAAATGCCATTTTATTTTTTATTTATATATATATAATATGTGCGCACACACACAAGGTGCTGAAATCCATTATCCAAAATTACTATTTGCTTTAACTTGAAGAAATGCATGAAAGGGGCACCTCTGAACTCAAGTGTAACAAATTTGAAGCATCCCATCTTTCTTCTGGGGCTTGAGCATGCTCCCAGTGAAGTAAATGACAAAACTTTCACTGATTTCAGCAGGAATAGAATCTGGAATCAGGTAATTTTAAGATTCCTTGAAAATGCATTAAGAAGAAAAAGTAAGAATGTCTGGGAACAATCATGAGCACTGCTGAACCAGAGCTAGTGTTTCACTACATTAAAACAATTTTTGTACAGAGAACAAGAACAAATGTTTAACATTAGACACTACAAGAAAAATGCTTATTTTTATGACATTCCACCACTCAGCTATTTTCCTGCAGCCTGATTAGCATTTCTTTAGTACTGAGTTAGTTAAAAATACTGTGTACAGAGAACTATAACTTTTGTGAAAAAGTTTAGTACAACTGACTGTTTCTTGTTCTTTCACTAAAGTCTCTATTTAAAAATAGAACACAGTGGCCCAAGTTGTCATTTTCACTGAGCTCAGCTTGGTGCTGCGAGGAAGGGGGAAAGTAGCTCTAAGTCACTTTTCAATTCTGCCAGTCCTGAGAACATTGCAGCTGAAGTAACTTAAGGTGTGGCGACACCGCAAAAAAAAAGTGCCAGCCAACTCAGGCTCACGGGGCTTGGGCTGTGGGACTTTTTCATTGCTGTGTAGATTTCCAAGTGTGGGCTAGAGCCTGGGCTCTAGGATCCTGTGCGGTGGGAGGGTCCCAGAGGTCAGGCTCCAGCCTCACCCTGGAAATCTACGCAGCTATGAAACAGCCCCCCAGCCCAAATCAGCTGGCATGGGCCAACCGTGGGTATTTCTTTGCTGTGCAGACATAATCTCAGAGTAGCCCTTAAGCTGCTCCAAGTCACACTGGCTAGAGTGGTCCCATAAGGACTGCTCCACAAGCCAAGAACTGGCTGAAGCACCATGTGTACCAGCCTTCCTACTGACAAACCTTCTATGCCAAGAGGGAGGTCCTGGTGCCAGTGAACCAGCTTTTCACCATCCTGGGGGTTCCCTTATAACAAAGGTATATCCCTGGAAGAGCAGTTGTCCTCTTTTCAGCATTACATAAGCAATACTTCTGCAAATTGTTGAGAGGAATAGTTTATGGAAGTTCAGTGCAATTGCATCACTACTAATCCATGCTTATAATAGGTTTGATATTTTATATTTATTATGGGCCGAGCTGATAGTGTCCCACATAGTTAAGGTTGTCCAACACTTTTTACTATAAGACCTTGTTTTCAGTTGCTTATAACTGCCACATTTTAACCATTTGGGTTGAAATTTTCCATAGTGAGTGTCTGCATCACATTAACTTTTATTCTTATTTTTGAAAGTTTAAAATAAAAATTATTTTAGTCATTTTCAGGAATGTGATTATGGAAAATAAGTTGTTTTGGCCATGATGGGGGGGGGGAAAACATATCACTGTTTTGATCAGAGGCTCTGGTATCCTCATGCTTTGGAGCAGGGATGTGAAATTTGGCAGGGTGAGAAGGTAGAGGGTGGTTGCATAAGTGTCATGGAAAAATTTGCCCAGATCTGGCCAAATTATAAGCATCTGAAAAAATTCAGTTGTACATACTCAGTAGAGGTTTGTTAGGCTTTGGAAGCAAAGTTCTGTGAATATTGCATCTGTACTGAGTATGCCCCATTCCAGTGCTTCAGGGGCTGAGCAGGCTTTTCCCTGCAATTGCTCCTCCTGGATGCTGAGAGCCACTATGGTGCTGGGCACAAGGTCTGAAAGCAGGGAGATTGTCTGTCTGTCCTGTACTCTCAATGATCCCCCTGCTGGTGCCCAGGCAGGAAGAATAGGAAGAGGAAACAACCTGACTTGAATGTAGAGGTGTGAGGTATGTGGGAGGAGAGAAGGAGTTGTAAGAGCCAGAGGGAGAAGGGCAGCAGAGGGAGCGAGGAGCAAGTGAAGTATGGAAAGGAACAGAAGAGGATGAAGGCAGGAGCTGGGATGGGTTCATTGGAGCAGAGGGAGGAAAGGATGTCACATAGGAAATAACAGCCCACTACTGCTACCACTCCTTGCATTAGCTCAAGTGATAGAGGTCTGTGCTGCTGCTAACTGAAGTTGGGGGTCAGTTTGGTTCCACGTGACGCATTTCTGGTATTCAGGTATGTGTTTTTAATTAAGAAATTGTATCTAAAAATGACATTGAAAAAACATTAAGGTTACTATATTAACTCCTAAAAGTTCAGAAATGCCAAAATTAAGGTCACAGATCCTTATTGCTGCATTGTTGTGTTTAGTCATTGTGATAGAACCTTAAATTACATCATAATGTTGTTTTTTTCCACGGGATCTGTTGCCTCTTTCAGTGCTCTGTAAATGACCCAGGGTTCTGTACTGAATGAGACTGTAGTCTGTAGGACCCCTGTCTCATTTGCTTTATACGTTGAAAGATGGGTAGTGAATGAGGCAGGTGACTGCAGTAAGAGAAAGAAAAGATGGTCATGAGGCCATTCAGTTCCACCTGGTACATTCGACTCTATCCCTGCCTCTGCCACAGAGTTCTTATGTGGTGCTGGGCAAAAATGTTGACAGTTGGCCACTAATTATGTGTTCCTCATTTTCTGGGTACCGTGATTCTGGGCCAGATTTGCAAAAGTACTGAACGCTCACAACTTTAACTGAGGGTTTTTTATTTCAAAAGGGCTGACTTTCAAAAATTAAGGAAATTAGTTAGGGAAGTGGATTGGACCGAAGAATTTATGGATCTAAAGGCAGAGGAGGCCTGGGATTACTTTTAAAACACGATTTGAGGACTTCAGTAGCTCATAGGTGAGAGGTTTTTCGCAGGAGTGGGTGGGTGAGATTCTGTGGCCTGCGTTGTGCAGGAGGTCCGACTAGATGATCATAATGGTCCCTTCTGACCTTAGTATCTATGAAAGCAAACTGCTCTCAGTTGAAGCTCTATTTTGAATATAAGCGTTTTGTAATGCTAAGTACTCTGGAAAAATTAGGTCTCAGGAATCTCAAGTTGAACACCCAAAATTAGTGGACACTTTTGATAATGTTGGCCTTAATATCTCTGTGCCTCAGTTCCCCATGCGTAAAATGAGGATAAAAATACCATCTACTCACTCAGTGGTGTCGGAACGATACATTCATTAATGTTTGTGAAGTACTCAGACTTCACTGCAAGCTTTTAATGGTGAGCAATAAATAAGACCTGGTGCCACACACTGAATGAGGAGAATGAAAAAAATATATTCACTGAATGAGGCTGGGGACCTGTGGAAAAAATATTACATGATCATGTAATCAAAGACTGTATCATAATTAAGGCCCTACTTAACTTGCGATATTGCAGATGCAGCAATGCTTCCACAGCAATTTTGATAGCGGGAGCCCCACCATGTATGAGGCTGACAGTGGGAGTCCCAGCTGCCACAGGGCTGAGCCCAGGAGCCCCATGTGACTGCTGTCAGCCCAGGACCCCCGCACTCAGCCCTGGGAGGTCGACAACAGGAGCCCCCACTCTCAGTCCCCGGGAGGCCGACAGCGGGAGGCACTGCTCTCAGCCCCTTATTCCCACTCTCAGCCCCGGGT
Source organism: Chelonia mydas (assembly GCF_015237465.2). Lineage (NCBI taxonomy): Eukaryota > Metazoa > Chordata > Testudines > Cheloniidae > Chelonia > Chelonia mydas. The sequence continues at coordinate 78,494,487 of NC_057852.1, forward strand.
CCCTGCTCTCAGGTCCGAGTGGCCAACAGTGGGAACTCCCACTGTCAGTCCAGGGTTCCCGCTGTCACCCTCGTACCCCTGCTCTCAACCCCAGGTGGACGACATTGGAAAATTGCAGAAAAATAATAATGGATTTTATTACTGTAAATAATAAGGTCCATTATTACTTTTCCACAATTTTCAATAGCTTATGTGCAACTCAGCTGCAATTTTTTGACAATCATCCCGCAATTCAAGTAGGGCCTTAATCATAATACATATGCACAAAGAAGCCAAGTTAAGGTTATATGGCACTTCCTCACTTTTGAGCACTTAACACTGCAATCTTATCATTCTTTTAATGTAATATTTTAGATGTTGTTGTTGTCCAACACATCATTTATACATGAGTTATCTCATGGAGCTACATCCTTTATTTTCTCAGTAATAAATTAATTCTAATGCATATGTAAAATACAAGTCCTAAATACATCACAGAACTAAAAAAAGTCAGCATACACATATACCATTGACATCCAAATATACAAATACAACAAAAAATGGTATGTAAATTCTTTACTGTTGTTGATTTACTATTCTCAGGAACACCATCAGCCTTATTTTGCAGTTTCCCTAGTTTCAGTGATTAGAATTTCTTTTGCCAGTTGTTACAATTTTATTATTCTAAGTTTATTTCGAGACTTTTCTACTCTATAATGGGAAGAATGTTTCGCAGCTACGAGCAGAGCTGCAGCTATCCCTTGAACACATGGGACATCCATGGGTACCTATTTCTTTTGCCATTTTTTTAATATGATGAGAGGAAAAACAGAAGCTGTAATTGTCTCATATAAATATATAAAAGGTTTCACAAATGTTCTTCTAGTGCTGATTGTTTTTGAAAGGTGAATTGCAGCTGTGTACATTAAAATGTTACAAAAGCAGTTGTGCCTTGAAATACAATTGTAAATCAATTCCTCCTAACTCTATCACCTAACAGCCCCCTTTTGCAAATCCTTACTCTTGTGAATAACCCATAGACTTGCCTAAGTAAGGACTACTGTGTAGAAACCACTGCTACTCCCCACTTCTCCTTTGGTCCAACCCCTCTCCCCAAGCCCCAGCACCCCATCAATGGCAGGAGCGCCTGGTGGGCGGGTGGCACATAAAAATGAGGTGGGGTAGAATTTGGGAGAATTAAGTTTCCTCAAAAAAATATTTTGAATTATCTTTAAGGACAAAATATGGCCCCTAAACCTAAATTCAGCCCCATAGAGTCTCTGAGATATTTTGGATTAAAAATTCTTAACGCTGGGGAAACTCTATTCCCACTGTATAAGAGGGTAAAACTCAGCACCCCTTGAGCAGAGCTAAGGGTTTTTTGTTTTAATCCTTTATGATAAGGGCACCAATGGCCTGAATGATGAGGAAGAGGGGACATAACAGTTTTCAAGTACATAAAAGATTGTTACAAAGAGGAGGGGGAAAAAATGTTGTTCTTAACCTCTGAGGATAGAACAAAAAGCAATGCGCTTAAATTACAGCAAGGGCGGTTTAGGTTGGACATTAGGAAAAACTTCCTAACTGCCAGAGTGGATCATCCATGCTGCAATGAAATTAAAAAAACATGGTTGGGAGGAATCATTAAAGACTTGGCCAAAATGTGCTATTTGGGCTTCATCATTAATATGGGGTTCCTCAACTGGACTATATTTACCAAAGCCTAAGGCTGCCATCTTCCAAAACAAGGAAGAAGTTTTAGCGTTAGCTGCTGCTTTAAAATTCTTCCCTTGGATCAAAGATATTCTTGTTTTTATGATACTTCTGGCAGCTACTGAAGTAATTTAGGAGAGGGATTGCATTGTACCATGTTAGCTATAAGCACTAGAGCAGACTTTTCCCTCATGCAGTCCACATCAAACCAAGTGCGCTTATCTTTGAAAGCATGTCTGGAATAATTAAAACCAAAATCTATTTCTTTAGAGACAAGTGGTTGTAAGGACTTCAGCAGCAACTCATATGATTCACAAATTTGAGAGGAATTCTCGGACTTACATCTCTAAGAAATCTAATATCAGTGTCCTCCAATCTCCGAGATAATTTGTCATGACTGGCTGGGGTCCATTTTAGTCTTTTGCAACCGTGTTGTTCCAAACAGGTAATTAAGCCATCCGCACCTATCAGAAATAAAACTCTCTCTAAAACTGTAATTATAGAGAGAAGTTGTTGGTCACTATCCACGTGAGAAAGTATAGAGAAATTCCTATAGAAGGACTAATTAATTATATGGATAATAATATAATCAATAATACTACCACCAGTGGATGAATTAGAGGTAAAATGTCCTACTTTATCTCCCACGCTACTTCTGTTTACAGGTATCTAATTAAATTTATCTAATAAAGCCTTTATTTTTGTCCAGAGATGTTAACCACCTGATCTCTAGAGTTTCGAGGACGTAGTTCAAAAAACTCCTCAATGTTTTCTTCCCCTGATACTGAGATCATTGGAAGACCTATGTGAGCATTAAAATTCCCCAAAATAATTAGATGAGCCCTTGAGAACTGAAGACATACCATATCAATTTTCTCAGCCAGTTTCTCCCACCATGACTCAGTAATATGGGGAGGATATGAGCGGGGGGAAGCACGAGAGATAAATATTTAATACTAAAAGATCAGGAAAAAAAAATTTAATTATAGCCTGAATATCAGGAGTAAGGAAACCAAGTTGGCAAGTCTCCCTGATATGATCCTTTTCTGACAATCAACTTCTTCCTTGGAGGAAGGATTCAAAACTGGGGACATCTATGATTTCAAACTCAGCTAATCCTGTTTCTTCTTCTTCTTTTTTTTTAAAGTTTCCAAAACTTTAAAAAAATCCAGATCATTTATCTTATTTTTATACTCAGATAAATTCTTGGATATAAAATAAGTAAATTGTCCTGGGGAAAAAACTCTCCCTGGGTGGAGAGAAAGACATCGGACAATCTAGTCAAATAAAAGAAATGGACACAACAGCCTGATTGTAAGTATTTGATTCATCTCCAAATACCACATTATTCTGATGAGTAATCTGTTTGGGAGATTGTGAATATAATGCGGGGAAGGAGGGAAATCCTCTTGGAATTCTATCTTGAGGCTCCTATGAAAGTTTGCACTATTTCAGGGAGGGGGAATGGTAAAGCTGATTGTCCTAGAACCAGATGCCAGAGGATTAGACCCTGATTCAGTAAAGCACTTACACACAGGCTTCAGTACTTTGCTGAATTGGGGCCTAATGGTTTCTAGGGCCAGGTCTACGCTAGAATATTTTGTCAGCCTAGATATCTGGATCAGGGGTGTGAAAAAACTCATACTCCTTTGATGACATGGCTATGCTTTCAAAAATCCCCAGTGTGGATGCAGCTATGCTTCTGTCAACATAGCTGATTTGTTTGCAGTTTGTAACTCAACCCACTGTCTGCTAACCCTTAATTGCCTACTTCATTTTAAATGGTCAGCTACAGCATCTGTAAACTCTTTACAATCTAACCCGCAGTTGCCTACTTCAACTTAAGTGACTTATGTTTAAGTCTGTCCCAATTTGTGTTTAGCTCAGGCACACTGATTTCCTTCCCCAGACCTCAGGAAGAGCTGTGTGCAGCTCAAAAGCTCGTACTTCAATCTACAGAAGTTTGTCCAATAAAAGATACTACCTCACCTACTTTGTCTCTGCCATAGCTAATCTCACTGGAGAGGTAGAGGTAGAGTGTTTCTGTTGGCATAGTAACACCGTCAGCACACCCAAGGCAGTTCTACGCTTACAATACTGCAGTGCCACTGTTGCACTTCAGTGAAGATGTGACTGTGACAACAGGAGAGCTTTTCCCTTCGGGGGAGTTAATCCACCACCCCCAGAAGCAGTAGCTATGTCGACAGGAGACTATCTACTGTCTACATCAGGGGTTAGGTCGGTATAACTTCATCATTCTGAGGTGGATTTTTCACACCCTTGAGTGATGTAGTTACCCCAATGTACATTTATAGTATAGTCCTGGTCCCAGTGTCTAGAGTTGAGGGCTCTGCCAGTGTAGTGGCAAAGCATTTGTAGTGTAGACAAGGTGTAGGATTTCATCCTTAGCCCTGAATCCACAATTCTATCATATCACATACACAGCAGAAGTTTTGGTTGGTTAGTCCCCAAATTTAGATTTAAAATGCCTAATATCAATAATTTCTTCTTTTTTTAAAAAAAAATATTTAGTGAGTACAATGTTCCTTGATTCCATTGAAGTCAGTGGGAGTTCTGCAGAATCAGATGCTCCGATTTTAAACATTACATGGGAGGGTTGGTAACATAAGTGTTGCAATATTATGCAGGAGCTTGAGAACTGGCAATTGGAACTGATTAAAGCCAAAAGTGAAACTGATGTTTTTTGTTTTCATTGTCTGTTTCATTTTTATGTATTTAGATTCCTAAAATAACAAAAAATTGCCTATCTAAAAGCTTTGTGTCCTCTGACATCACTTGAAATAATATACACATTACTGAATACAGGAGAGTAAAATGCTCAATGAAAGTGCAAAGAGTAGGTAAAATAAATATATGGTGAAAAGTAAATTGGATTTTTTTTAATTGTCAGTTTTAATCTAGGCTGTTAGTATGGAAGATGAGCAAATTTATTTAAAAAATAATCATTGTAACTGGATATCATCTCTTTTAACTCATCTCAGGCGCGTAACTTCTTTTTCTTTCATGTGTATATGGTATTATCTACTGTCAGTACAGAAACATAAGCTCTGATTCTACAATTTGATTCATGTGGGCATGTTACTACATTTGCACAAAGTTCCCGTAAAGCCACTGGGGGCTCCTCCCTAAGTGCACCACATACACCTGAATGGATTTGAATGCAAGGCAAAAGCCATAGACTCCTGAACTCAGGTCACTGCAGGTAATTGAAAGCACTTTGTTTAAAACTTTTATTTGAATGCAGAATTTGTCAGTTAGGCTACACATTTTTCCAAGTATGTAATTCCCACTGATGTCAGTTGAAGTTTTGCATAAAAAATTTTAACCAGTATGTGGCCCTTAATGATTTAAGATCTTCAAGTTCAGTGCAGTTCACATTTAAAATTCAGTCTTGTAACCCAGCTTGATATTTATTTAAATAGCTCTTACAAAATGAAATATGCTATTGAAATGTAATATTTAAATAATGTGGATGGATTATTATTTCAAAGTGACAATGTGCTAGATACTGTACACAATACAGAAAAACAAAGACAGTCCCTGCCCCCAGAGGATGTGAAGTCTAGAAGGTAGACACAGCAGAAAGGACAGACTGGAAAATCCTGGGTAATTTATACAAATTATTTTATTCAAGTGTGTATATAGGCTAAATTACAAACTTTCTACTTGTGGTTGTAGCAGAAACTGATTTTAATAAATTACTTAAATGAAGAAAGAATGATGGCTTGGTGAACTGGTTTTGGAAGGGTTATTCATGCATGGAGCTGGGAATGGAGGGAGAGTAGCAGGGCTTCAAGGTTGGTGGTGGAGTGGGAAATTACATATAATTTCCTCTCACCTCTGTGGTAGAGATGAAGAAAACGAGAGAGTGCCTACTTTGCTGCATCATTCCCTTCTTCCTCAAATTCTGCAGAAATATCTCCATACAAGTTGGGTCATTGGAATCAATGGCTTTTGCAGGAAATCTGCATTTCCACAGAGGAACTGAACCTCCCCACTGCTCCTGTAACCAGGGGTCCAGAGCCCCCTGGGGCCACGAGCAGGTTTCAGGGGGTCCGCCAAGCATGTCTGGCATTAGACTAGCCAGGGCCCAGGGCAGAAAGCTAAAGTCCCACCACACTGGACTGCAGCGTGGTGCCCCATGCCCCAACACCTGAGGCTGAAGCAGAAGCCTGAGCAACTTAGCTTTGCAGTGCCCCCTACATGTGGGGCCCCAGGCAATTGCCCTCCTTGCTACTCCCTAACACCGGCACTGGGTTTTATATGCAGAAACATGGGCGGCGGGTGAACCAGCAGATGGGGGAGGCTAGCCCCCCTCCCCCACTGGAACCTAGAGCAGCAGAGCCCCACCACAGCCGCTGGCCCCGCTACCCTAGACCAGCACCCCTGACCGCAGCCCCGGTGGGTGGCACAGCAGCAGCACCCCTGACCCCAGCCCCAGAGTGTGGGGTGGGTGGGGCCTCCACAGTTGGGTGACCAGATGTCCCAATTTTATAGGGACAGCCCTGATATTCAGGGCTTTCTCTTATATGGGCGCCTATTACCCTCCACCTCTTGTCCTGATTTTTCACATTTGCTATCTGGTCACCGTACGCCACAGCGACCCCAACTCCAGCCCCAGAGCACCGGGCAGGCAGCACCACTGCAGTGCCCCTGACCAGAGTGCCAGGCAGGCACCAGCTTTAGCCTCCCCAAGTCCTGGAGGCAGGCCATCCAGCCCCAACCCAGCCTCAGCCTGAGCCACGAAAGAGTGGGAACTCGCAGGAACTCCTGGGGGCGGAGCGTGGGGAGGGCCACATCAGGCTGTTTGGCGAGGCTCAGCCTCCCCCAGCCTATGATACCCACCCCCTCATGTGCAGAAGAACAGTTTTTATAGCATGTTGGGAGGGCTCAGAAAGAAAAAGGGTTGAGAACCCCGGCTCTAACCCCTCTTTCTTTCCCTGCCATTGGCAAGATGCCCTGAACCAGCTCTCCTCAGAGTGGAGAGTGCATATACAAAGTCCCAGTTACTACTGTTTCATATAGCAGTAACACAGGTACCAATATACACTCTTATTCCTAGTCAAAGGGCGAAATGACTTAGCCACTGACTCCTCCTCTGCCTGTGTTGCGCTCTGCTCCAAACACTCCACAGATCTCCAGCCCCACAAAGTACTATTGTGGGATCCTCTTTGAAGTCTGGGAGAAGGGGGAGCATACTGCTGAACTGGCAGTTTCCTTCTTCTGTATCCTCCCCCATCCCCAGATGGGTCTGCTACCCTCCACTTCATAAATGGAAGGGAAGCATGGGGTCCTAAATCATTAACAATATGTTGAGTACCACACATTAGGATATTAACATGAACATAATAGGTCACTCATATGGGAATTTTAATAACCCTTAGTAATGCTATTTCCTTGACACACAGGACTTGGTCTGATTGCCCTAGCATATCAGTATATCTTGTAAAAACAAATGATGTCATTCAATAAGGAGCTATCTTCCATTATAATAGAAACCCATTATAACCTCACAATCTACAGTGAAATACTGTTTAGAAACAGAGTTCCAGCTCCTATCGAGCTTACTTGAATTGTCCCACAGTTTAATATAGCCTAAGAAGTTTTTCTTACAAAGTAAGAAATGCCTTGGAGGAGGAAAAGGGGTGTTCATTTGTGTTTGTGTGTGTGTACACTAATTTTTCAAAGATTATGGGGAACATCCAAAACTTTTATAAAATAGGGGCAAGTAATACAGGCTACCCTCAGGCTGAGAAAACACAAAGGCATTTGGGATCAATTGGAGTTCTGTAACATCTGATTTTATGTATTACAGAATGTGTAACACACACACGTCTATGTAGTGTTTGTATCCATGTGATAATTTTATCATGCATCTTTGAGTGCCTCACCTGCACTGTGCCCACTAATCTATCTCCTCTGAGACTACTTCTAGCATTCCAATCCTCTGAGCAACTTCAAAGAACTGCCAGTTAAAAAAAACAAAAACCCAAAGCCTGGCCAGAAAAAAGTTTTCTTATTCACCCCAAACATCATTTAAACAACTAATTGATTTGAGGTCATAGGATAGGAAATATTCAGTCCAGAATGAGTGACTGGTTTAATGTTCACAGCCTCATGACATAAGAAAAGCGTTATACCATTGCAGAGGGATTGGAGATTCCTATCCCGCCCACACAACAAAGCATTTGCTTCTAGCTTTGTACATTGCTGAGATTAATACCATTTGTAAAACAGGGACCTCATTGCCAATAAAGTAAGAAACATATTTCTAGCCTCGGTACGTCACAGCAAAGTGGACATTTATACTGTGACACAAATATGTATGGAAAAACGATTTAGGATTTTTTTAGAAATTTCTAAAATGCATTAGTTATCATTTTTCTTTGCCTTAGAGGCCTGAAGTGGGAGAAACATACTACTAAGCCAGCCATGCTTCAGAGCCAGAGGGATATGAAAAATAATACTTCAAAAAAATCTTTCATTTTTCTGTAGAATGTGTAAGAATACATAGCAGTTGTATTGCCATTCTTTTGGAATAACCTGTCTAACTCATTCCACTTGTAATGTACACCAGTAAAATCTTTGCATCACACATCATGTGCTTCCATTTCTAAAAGACAAAAAACTATCATGTGTTCTTAATATTTATGCATATATGTTATATATGAGATATATATCTATAATTACATTTCTGGATCTTGTGGTGCATCATTTCCAAGATAAATAAAAGTGATAAGAACTAACATTTCTATTTATTTGGAAGGCCATACCATTCCCTTTCTCCTGCAAATATCTTTAGCTGGTGCTTATTTTTAGGCTTCTAAAATTATGCCATGTGATTTGATTATTAGGTTTAGTGGAAGCATGGCTAATGGAATCAGTATCATGTCTATAGCAAGCTTTGTGAATTTTCATTGCCAGTTTTCTGCATAGTTTATACTTTTGTCACTTAAGCTGCACAGAGGTGCTTCAACAATTAATCGCAAACTAGGGGGACTTTTAATGGCGCTCTTCTTGGGATCTTGTGTTAAAAGAAGAAAAGTTCCCATGAGTGAAGTATAAGTTAGCTTTTCCATGGGTGGGGGGGAGGATTGAATTACATTTCTCTCCTTGTCCTTTAAATGAATAGCATAGTTTGGGTGAAATTATCAGGCAATTGCATGCCTTTTATGCAGATAATGCTATTTGATGAAAGCAGTGTTTTGATCTGCTGAGGATAATACAGATCCAGGGTTGGATTCATTGGTGAGAGTAAAGCTGTCTTCTGTGATAACTTCATCTCAGCATGAGGTCAGACGGGGAAAAACTGGGATGGGGGATTAAAAAATGACACAGTCGGAGCAGTATTCAGTTCCCTGCTGTGCTCCTGGCTGCACACTATAGCTTATGTTTCTGATCTGTTATGGTATTGTCTGCTTTTCTCTCCCAGAGCAGAAAGAGATTGCTTAAAACTTTTCCTTTTGCAGCTAGAGGGATTAGTTCAGTGCAGCTTTTTTAATTAAAGAAACTGTATCTTTTTCAAGGCAATTTAAGGCTGCACTAGAAGGCCATCAGCATTCATAACTTAGTGCTATTAACTATAACAGAGCATAGCTGTACATTTAATATTTAGAAATAGGCATCAATCTTTAGAATTTTGGGGTTAAAATTGATGATTGATCCTTTCACTAAAGGAATGATAGTAAATGAATTATTTTCTATAAGTAGGAACTTCAAACAACATTGCTTTTAGTTTAGCTGAGCTTCCTTAGGTAAATATCTATGATGACAGTAGAGTGCTTTTAAAAATATAATATGTAGAAATAGTTCTAAGCATTTCCTCTTCACTTCATTTTTTTACAAAAATAAAAATGTCATCAGTTGAAAATATCTGTAGAATGTACTGAAGTTATTTTTACAATGTGCAGTCCTAGATCATTTTAGCTTTATATCAAGCTTCAAAATATAATTGGCCACTAGCTTTATTGATTAGGAATAGGCACATACTCTTTGCAGTCGTTAGGCTATATACATTTGAACTGAATTTACAACTCAGTTTAGTCGAGGTTAATGGTTGAAACCTCAAATGTTTCAAATAAGGCCCATATGTTGATCACTTTACAAAGCATACAGGGACTGTGCTTAGGTTGCAGCATACACATCTCCAACTAAATTCCATGCCAGATCAATTAGAAACAGTTCCCCTGAGCAGACAGGAACAAACAGATTGTTGCCACTACTCTGGTTGAACTCTTGTCTTCTAGAAATGAAAGAAGTCATGTTGAGTACTATGTACTTTACTAGCAACAGTCCAAGGAAATTTAGAAAACTAATATTTTATTAAAATTTCAGGTTAGACACAACAGATAAAAAGCAATTAACATCCAGTGTATCAACATTTAATAGCAACTCATCATGTTCCTTCAGAGTTTTTAGTTAGTGGGCTGTTTTTCAGACTTAGTTTATTAGTGATGTTTTATTGACAGGTTTCAGAGTAGCAGCTGTGTTAGTCTGTATCTGCAAAAAGAAAAGGAGTACTTGTGGCACCTTAAAGATTAGCAAATTTATTTGAGCATAAGCTATGCTCAAATTTGTTAGTCTCTAAACTGCCACAAGTACTCCTTTTCTTTTTATGTTTTATTGAGAAAACTTTGGTTTCCTTATTGCTTTTCTCCATTACCTTAAAACTTTTTAAAATATATTTTCCTGTGAAATTAAGCTGTGTTTGAACAGTTAATAGTGGGATTGTTGTAATGATCATTAGATTTTTTTTCAAACATGTTCCAATCAAAGAAGGGGAAACACCATCAAGAAACTTAAAGAACTTCATGGGTATGCGCCTTATTTATAACAGAAGTTAATCTTTCTGCGGGGAAAAACAATAGATAATCATAAATTCTGCATAAATTTGATGTATGTTATGGGAAACTGAATAGTTCTATAAGAGATCTGTATATTGACTTCTGACTCTAAAAACTATATACATTCTTCTCAATAGGGATTGAGAGTAGTTATCTGATAGTACCTCATGTTCTGGAAGACTGTTGTATCAGTCAGCATCCCCCTTAAATTTCTCACAGAATTGTGTAACTAATGCACAAGGAAGACTATAAAGGCTCTTTGTGATGGCTACTAATTATGATTGGGAAATGATTATGTGGTTGTTTATAAAGCCATAAAATTACCTCAATCAATATCTGGAAGTGACCTAGTAACAATATGGGAAAGTCATTTTTTGTATTCCAAATTATATGCAGACTGTTTTGGGCTCTTCTTTGAGAATACAGTAAGGAGGGTCAGCAGTAATGTTCAGTGAAAACATCATTTTCACTAGAGCTCAACCTCACTATAGCAGTGGTTTATCTACAAACTAAGGTAATAGAAAAGCATGACCCGCATTTAAAGGCTGATTTGTGTTATAATCCGTACATTAGGTGGCTCCAAAATGAATGTATGTAGGGTCCTATCTTGCCTTAATTAAGGTAATTAAGACATATTTCTCTCTGCAGACAGCCATTTAATTTTATGGCTTTGTCAGTGATCAGATTAGAATATTTGTTTTACAATTTTACCACAATTTAACAGCAGAGGAAAATAAATGTCATGACTTATTTCTGGCAGTAAAACATGCTAATAGAAATATCTGAGATGTTCCTGTGGGTGTTTTAGCTTTTAGCTTATTCTCCCCCCACCCCCCACATCTCCATACTAACTAATACTTGCACAGTGCTTTTAATTTAATATTGACAAATTACTAAAATTTGGATTCCCTCCGGGACTGTTAGCTGTCCAGTCCATATGATTTTCAGGAAGTTTTCTTCTACCCAAAGAAGGAGGTATGTGATATTTACTAATTTAGTTATAAGAGTTATCCATTTATCGTGGTTTGGTTTTGAATCTTAGATTTAGTCCAAACATGTGTTTTGTTCAGATTCATGCGTGCATCCCCCAGGACAGTTTGCTTCAACACCTTCACACACACAGAGAGCTTTCCAGCTGCAAGGCTCGCTAGGGTTAGTCACAGTGTACACCTATACCCAATTAAGTTAGGCAGAGCCACAAATACTCGTTTCTACAATGTGCTTGGACAAATGTAATAACAGTAAAGTACAATTATGAAGTCCAGAGGTTATCTTCTTAGAGCCTTTGTGAAACCTGAGACCCCGATGACCTACAGGAATGCTCTGACATGCGTGTAAAACATGCACAGGAGAAATGAGACAACTCTGCTGTGTTTTCGAACGGAAATACTAAGTAGCTGTTAAGTCAGTCCCTCTCTGATCCTGTACAGGGACAAAAACCATGAAGCTAATTGTACGAAAGAACAAATGGGAATAGTAACTGTCACATTATGGTCAGCTAACAAGATTGAGCAGCCGAAACAAGCATTTTTTTTTTTTAATGCTTTATCCTTATCCACAGTAATGCACAACGCTAGCTATTGAGATCCCATATAGGCAATCTCTTATCTAACTGTCCTAAACCACATTTTGATGCTTACCCCAAAAGCAAAATTGGTAGTTGGAATCAATTTCCTCCGGTATAAGCTGCATTTCAGTGGTATTTGACAGCGAAGGGGGTTTGCGATATGTTCTATTCAGACACTTGCATATCCTGCAAAGGGTGTATAGTCTTAGAGACAGCAAGCGTTTCCAAGCACTGTGCCATTATCCAGTACATAAAGACTGTGATAACGTACACCTCCAAAAGAACACATTAGAGGAACTTAACAAGTTTGGGAAGTACATAACGACATCTTGAATTTACCTCATCTTCTCGTTTTATTGGTAATTAGTGCAGGAGCCAGTATGTCTTGAGTGAGAGTACATTCTGCTCTCTTCCTTCAGTAACACCTAGACTCAGAGGAGAAAGCAAGATTTACTGATCGTCACATAAAAAAGTCTCTCTATTTAATTCATATAAGGAATGCATATTCTTTTGTTCTGGCGCTACAAAATACGAGCTTATTAGCATCCTAAAACCGTGAAGCTGCTGCTTCTGTTACATTTTTTTTAAAGTCTAGATGGTGATTTTTAGCAAGTTTAGCCACATTTAATGACAGTCTTTAGAAAGATACAAGCCTACAGAGATTTAAAACAAGTGTGACTTTACACTTTTTAAATTAGTTTAAACTCTGAAGGCTGAAATGTAATTAAACTTTGTAAGCCTAATCATACTACCTCAGTAAAGTTAGAGTACTAAAAATAATGTACTATGGACTTCAGAAATGCAGACAAGCATTTGACAGTAGTTCATCCTATTGAGCTTTGAATGAGGAGGAAGGTTTATAATCTCTGTATATAACGCAGGAAAATCTTAATTCACTGTGTTTGGAGATGACAGAAAGTTCATCTTGGTATATCATGAGATTTGGCTAAATTAGAGCAAATGCCTTATCACCCTTAAGAAAGCATTTTGAATATTGACAGCTTGTTAACATCGCATTTTTCATTTAACATTAGAACAATATAAGTCAAAAAGAAAAATTATACCAAAGCCCTCGCTGTAAAAGTTGTTTTTAAATTTAACAGTCATTGCTGTTGTTTATACTACATAGATGTATTTATGATGTCTGGTATCAAGTCAAGAATATTCACGTTTATCTAGCTAAATATATTTTGATATAAAGTTAATGTAATATAATCAACATTTTCACATTTTGATTGGTTTCCTAATAGGAGCTCAGAATGTGAGTAGCAGATTTTAATCGCAAAGCAAGTTAATACTGTATACAACTCTATCTTTGTCTGTATACTTCATTTTATTATAAGTGTTAAAATGAGCAAATCTAGGTGTGGTGTAAAGAAAACTTTCAACTGTTTCTTGAGATGTATTTATACTTCCTGCTTTTTGAACCGAAATCCCCATCATTTAAGTAGCACCACCGGAGCCAGGACAGTATACATTTCTGTCCCACTGGTTTATTTTTAGCGTCTTCAGAAACGTAATCTAAACTATGTGTAGGGATTTAGAAACAATTAGTCTGTAATATTTCAACTTTGTAGCGAAAATAAGTTGTTTATATTATAAAATAGCCACAGTATTTCCTATAGATTAAATATTATAATTACGATTGTCTATTATACATGCTGTAAAAATGTTTGATAATGCAGGATGATTGTTCTTTTATGAGGTACACACTGTAATTTACACATGTGGCTCTCGTTGCTCGTACATCACTCAGGAATCAGTTTAGATGTCCAGATGCATTGCTTCCCAGATTGAACCCTCCACAGTATAAATGCTCGTTAAGAGCAATAGGAGACAAATGGGTAAAACACCATAGAAAAGAAAGAATTGTTGAGTGGATCATAGGTAACACTAACCATGCTTGTCAATAACATCTGTAATATAATTTCCTCGATTACATGGTATTTCCAAGTAATTGCATACCTTGGGAATTTACTAAGAAACTTTTTGGATAATATAGGGGTGTTTCCATTATTGAGTCGGAAAGGTGATGAATATATCTGAGACTGGAATATCAGCATACCGTGGCAGATAGCTCCGGCAGCTAAATGTTTAAAACACTGCTAATTTCAAGAACATTAGTGAACGTTCATAGTTGGTGTGTAGAACTTCTTTAAGCCTAAAATGAAAGACGTAAAAAGAGGAATTATGGTTATTTCTCTGTTTTAGAGGAGGGCCAGGGCCAGGATATCCAGGAATATGAATGTGAAGATTAATGTTATAATGCATTAATGACTGTGTTACAGGTGGATACTTTGTATACAGTCCACTACTGACTCCGACTGCTATCTACTTTTTGTGCCGGTTGGGGCGGGGGAGATTGCTGGAAAAGGAGAGTGAGAGAAGGAGGAAGAAAAATAAACAGAAGTCTCTCTATGCCTGTGTATGTGTACGTGTATGTATGGTTAGGGGGGAAATTTATTTTAAAAGGAAACCTCATAAATTACAATCAGGTGTCTCTCAGTGTTGGCCTTTGTTGATATTGTTCTAAGTCTAGCCTACTTTCGAACAATCTTCAAGTAAGGCCACAGAGCAAATACTTCAGCTGTACTATCGCACAGCTAAAATATGTAGGAGAGTGTTTTACTTATGGGTACAAAGACTTCAGGCTTATCACAAGATGTACGCGTCAGACAACGGGTTGTTCATAAACATCGCAGGTCACTCTCATGAGCTATTTTAAATGGGGTCCGGCTGCTGGGTTTGTGAAGCCTTAATTATACCCCTCTGCTTCCGCATCAATCTTCCAAGACAGTCTCTTGCTCGCTCCCACCTTATCTAGGGACTCAGCTGACCTAATATGCCCAACCTCTGAAACAGCAAGAAAAGTATTTTCTAAGACTATCAGAGGTTTTGAGTACATTGATGACGTGCATGCACTGGGGTAAAAATGGAGTTATTTATCACCATTATCACCCTCCCCATGGAAAAATCAATCAACCAGCCCCCTTGCCCCCAATAAAAACCCGCTCTCCTGGCGCTGGTCGGAGAGAATATATCATGAGGCTGTAAGTTCATTAGTGTTTGCAATCAGTAGCGTGCAGACACCCTCATCAGGGCAGAAAGCTGCAAAGAGCCATTCATCAGCGTGAAGTGTTATTCATGGATGACCCCTAAATCATTGCACTAGTAGTAGATGTACTGATTGGTCACAGCATGGGAGCCTCGGTATTTTACATTAACCAAGGCAGGCGGCAGCGGCGGGGAGAAGCGGGGAAGAAGGCAAAGGTGGTTCAGTCCAGCAAATCCCAGCTGGCAGGAAAACGCAGCCAAGGGGACATCTTTGCGGAAAGGGGAGCAGAGGGGAGCCACCGTCCACTCGGCGGGCGCTGGAGCGGAGGCGCTGGGGATTATAAATGCTCAGGCGGGTCCCCGTCGCCCTGCGCTGGGGAGCGGATCTCGCCCCCTCCCCCTGCGCTGCGCTGGGGCGGCGCATGGTAGGCTCCTCTCGCGTGTGCGGCTGCCTGGCAGGGGCTGGAGCTGCTGCTGAGCCAAGTCTCCCTTCGGGGTTCCCGGTGTTAGTGCACAATTACGTCCTCCCGGCGGCGGTGGCTGCTGGTCCCGGGCACGTTATTGTAGCTTCCTCCCCCTCTCCGGAGCCGCTCCCGAGAGCGGAAAGCAACTCGTCCCCGCGCGCCCTGTCAGCCAGGGGAGGACCGAGCCAGAGGGGCCTGGGGGAGGCGGGGGAGAGGGAGAAAGTGAACTCCTGGGCGCGGTGCATTTCTCCTCCCGCCCCATCCCCCCCCCCCCCCCCGGCTGCCCCAGCCCCTGGCAGGGTGCAGCGGCGGGCAGGGGAAGGAACTTGTAACTCTTTTCCTTTCTTTTCCGCTTTCCCCTCCCCCCCCGCTTTTGGCCAAGCGCTGGGTGCGTGGTGCTTTCCCTGGCGCCGCTGCTGGGATACTGAGAGCAGGAGGAGAAGAGCCGGAGCGAGCTTGGCAGCCCTGGGTAAGTGGAGCGCTGCTCTCCGTGCTGGTCCTACTGGCCGGCTGGCGTGTGGCTGTGGGGGAGCTAGCGGGGTGGCGCTGCCGCTGCGAGCGGAGGAGGGTGCCAGGAGCCCGGGGAGTCGGAGAGACTTGCTTAAATCGGGACTTGTGTCCTTCCCCTCCGGGAGGCTGCAAGCGGAGTGAGCCGGTCTGCTGGGAGTGTGTGGCAGGCTCTCCCCCCTCCCCCCAACACTATTTCCTCTCTCCTGCCCCCGTCTCCAGCATCCCCTCCTCTGAGGGGAACTTGGGCTGCTGGCAGCTGCTGTTTGGTTCCCCGCTAAATACCCCGCCGTGAGGAGGGGACGGACACGGGGACCAGGAGAGGAGGAAAACGCGCCGAGCAAAGGAGCGGAGTTTTTGTAGAAAGAGCTCATCCGAGTTCTGTGCTTCTCCCTGCTGGCGATGCTCTCCGCTTGCGTGGTGCTGCTGTTCCCAAACGTGGGTCTCGCAGTCCTTGCTGAAACGATGCAGTGAGTAAGCGTACACACACTACTTATCCCAAACATACACTTCGTAGGCTAGCAAAGGTGCGGGCTTGCACGTTATTGCATTCTAGTGTAGATCTAGTGCAGAGAGATCTGCTACCACAGCAGTTTCATTTATTTTCTCACGTCACTTCATTACACTTGGAAGATAAATGAAAGTGTCCAGACTTTTATTTTGTAAGAGTAATGGAAGTTGAAGAAGTGTAAAAGGTTGCCCTGATTTGACTTGTGGTAGATTTTAACATGGTTCATGTTATCTGTGATCTGTATGCTTAAGATTGTCTTTATTCATAGCACTATATTTCTTATCTTCTGACAATGTATTTGTCAAACGATTGTAGGCAGTGGCAGACCCCATTGGGTGGTCTGTACACTCTGGAAATAGAAATATGTTCAGGTTTTCCCTGTTCTTTCTGTACTTTAAAGAAGAAAGAAAAGAGAACAGGCAGGAATATTCTTTTTACTTGTGTTCAGTAAATTGCAAAGAAAATGTAGAATAAGTAGCGTTAATATGTAGTGACTGAAACAGATTCCAAGTTGCTGGCATTTTGTTTGTTTTGATCTAATGATATTATTTAAACTTCCTGTATTTTTGTTTTCTTTCTTAGAAGAATACTGTGCTTGATATGGTCAATCGTGTCAATGTCTGTGGTTTGTGTGCTAAAAAGTTTTATATTGTAAACTTCACTTTAACCAAGTAATTTACCATATTAAAATACACAAAAAATAGCCTGTATGTGGACCTACAATCTTAAGTTCTAATATCAGTCATTACTCTGTGGTCTTCTGCAGTTCAAGGTTCTTTCAAATTTGTTTATATTTAGATTCAAAACCATTTTTAGTGTGAGAATAGTGAAATTATCTGCATCTGTACTCACTAAATGTGATAAACCTGTTTGACATTAGAAATTCTTTAACTTTACAAATTGTTATCCTTCTTTGTATGATATCCAGTATGTTTTGCCTTAACTATATTTAACAGTTTAAAAAAATTCTATGCATAGGTAAATTCCAGTATCGAGTTTCAAAGCACAAATTTAAATGTAAACATGATACCTCTATAAGATAACTAATGAACTTAAAACGGCAAATTATATTACGTGCATGTTCCTTGAAGAAAAATACAATAAACACAACTATAATTCCCCCTAAAAACAAAAAAAACCCACACAAACAAAACTGAACAAAAAACTGATATTCAGGATTACAAATAAATGCACATTTAAGACGATTGTGGAAGAATTTCTATACATATGTTCTATACCAAAATGTAATTGTATGTAAATACAAAACAGGAAAAAATATACACTCTTAGACCTTAGAATGGACTGTTGATTATATAAAATAAAAATGTTAAAGTTGTCTAGAACATTATTTTTCAAATTGTGTTATATTACACTGCTGTATGGGTTCCCTTTTTTTTTTTTTTTTTGGTCACTATGGACTTGTTACACTACTTATTTAGTCTCATAAACTAGAAGACAGGCTACTGTGTGTGTGCATATTTATAATATTTATAAATTTATATATATATATATATATATATATATATATATATGTGAGCTAATTTTACATATGTAAAAACTGAAAGATATAGGATGGTCAAATAGTTTTTCCATCAAAAATAAATCCTTTTTGTTTAAAATTTAGTGGGAAGGGGAAAACTCCAGAGCAACATTCATAATCCGGTTAGTAAGTTAAAACTGGTACTTCAGTTAAACCCCTTTTGATTGAGGAGTAATTATCCTATACACAAACAGCCAAGCCGGTAGGATATACCAAAAGAAAATGGATTTAAAGATACAAATCAATGTGCAAATAAACAATTTTTATTGGAGATAAACCATACAAATATTAGAAAATGAAATTTTGGCAAAGTTGAAGTTCATTACATTGTCTTCTCCTAGAAATATAACAGCTAACAAACTATAGTTCCAGTTCTGTAAGGTGCTGAGCACTGTCAACTGCATTGAAATCAATGAGCCTTATCCAAAACCCATGAAAGTGAAGGAAAAAACTCCCATTGACTTCCATGGACTTTGCATTAGGCCCAGTAGGAACTGTGAGCGCTCAGCACCTTGTGGGATCAGACCATGTATACAAAACTGCATTGTGCTATGTAGACCTGAAAGAAAATGCAAATAATTTATAGTAAAACTTTGGGACAGAAGTATCTTGTATTCTAACGTGAGATTGAATTTACTGAAGTTAATGCTGACATATAAAATTCTAACTTGTAGAAAATACATATCCCTATTTAAACATACTGTAGGAATGAAAAAAATCTGAAGGAAAATCTCTTCCAAATACTTTTCTCTTGAGATATCTTGTTATGCACAAATATATTGTATTTTGCTTGATCAGTTTGACAAAGACCATGTTTGAACTACTGTATGCATGAAATAGACATGTTAAATCTGAGCACAGAAAATATATGGTATTCCTAATTCTATTTTAGAAGCTTATTTTACTTTATTACTTTACTACCTGTTTTCTTGTATGTGAACTCTTCTAACCACTTTGCTATTTTAACAGATATGGATTGCGAATTTGCCATTTTAGCCCACTGCAATTAGTCTTTCTGCTAGTTTATTCAATTGAACCCTGTTTATCAAATAGGATTCTACTGTATTATCATGAAGACTTTGGTTGGGTGCAAGAAATTTCTCCCTTCCCCAAATAACTCATTGAACTTAGGGAGTTCTTTTATGGCACTTGTCTTTACTTTCAGTATGAGTGACAAGTTGCACAAATATAGGATCAATGAACTGTATCATATTAAAATGTAGTGTTAATGTATGAAGGTTTCCAGTTTTCAGTAACCTTTTATTTAAAAGCCCATAGTTAAGATGGGTTCTACATTGTCAATTACACAGTTTTTGAAAAATAAATCTTTAAAGTTTTGGAAGTTACAAAGGCTTTACAGTAGAAATGTGCACTTTAAAAAGCTTTCCTTTTTTTTAGTTCTAAAACTGATTAATTGCTATGTCTTATAAACCTTGATTTATTTAATACTTTTTTTTCATACCAAGCATTACCATTATGAAGCTCTCCTTATAATTGAGATTAATGTTTCTGAGCAAAGAAGTGATTTGGAGGGCTGCATTCATTTTGAGTGCTGTTCTAATCAATTTTAGATACAGCGTTTCACAATGTATCAGTCTGCATCCAAACCGGCCTTATTATGTAGAATTAACTTGTTGGTGATTGATAGCAGGACTGCTCCAGCTTGAGAAGTCATTTGTTTCAAAACAAGTGTTATGGCTTCTAAGAGTTTCAGACTATTGGGTCACACTACTCGGATGCCCTTTCTGTGGCCTGATTGAAGCTTTATAGAAGAGTTAGAGAAAATGAGGCTGTTTTACGAACAATTAATTCATGCATCTTTGAATGTTGTTTTTAAACTGCTGCCTAGGTACAAAGTCATGTATTTCCTTTAAATCTGGAATGATAAGAAATTATTTGTAAATAATACTTTACTATGATACTGCGTGTCTTGAACATTATTTTGAAGAATAACTTGTTCTTCTAGAAAGGCATAAATATTTTAACTTCCCAAATCATAAATAATGGGAATGGTCTTTGTGTACAATATGTAAACCTACTGCTGTGTGATATAACTTTACTGTTTGAGGTGTTCGATATAACCCAGGTAATGAAAGGTAGTGCATGGGGAAGTAATTCTTTATCCTTTTCTAAAAAGAGTAAGGATAGTAGATGTTCTCATGCCTGCTGTGATATCTGCATGTTTTGTTCTGTCTTTATATCTTCTACCTTGTCTTCATCAGCATTTTGTTATAGACCAAAAGTACATGTTTGCGTTTTACTGCTGAGTGTGACACACACATATATGTAGTTCAATAGAACTCAAATCAGGATGACAAGATTAAAACAATGTGGTATGAAATAAAGCAAAGAAATAGAGGGTCCTTAAAAAACAACAAACAAAAACCCCAATGAGTTGTGCCAGGTCTTTAGTTTGGTGTTGCTTTCATTCATGTATGGTCTATTCAGTGGTTTTAATCTCTGTCACACTATTGACACTAAATACATGGCTGATAGATTTTTACTTTAGACAAAGTTTAGATAATTCTGGGTGTGTTACAATTAAACTATTGAATATAAGTGTTTTCAGAGTTAGTTTTGCCTAATCACAAGAACACAAGATACAGAAATTATGAAATGTTTGCCCAATTACATAGTTAAATATTAAACACAACTACAGAAAGGCTGGTGGTGTTTGTGGAAGAACCATGCATTCTTTTACATGTTATCTTACTGTACGTGTTCATCTTAACCTGTAGCTGAAATAGCCGTAACAGAAGTCCAGAACTCTCTTACAAAGGGAATAATCTTTTTCAACAAGTTCCAGAGTACAGAATAATAACACTTGCAATAATAACCTTTAGAGTCTCTTTCCAGACTGATGTCTGTCTGCATTGCATGCATACATACATTTTTTTTTTCCAGTGCAAGTTTGGAATAAAATATTATTCACATAAAAATGATATAAAATAACATCTTTAACTGATACAAGATAGAAAATTCATAGTGAAGATTGAAACTCTGTCTAACTTCCTTTGTTGTGTCAAGATATGTCATGTGTCTAGGAACAGGGTGTACATCTATGTATATTATAACACTGAAACTCAACAGACAAGTTAAAGATCAACTGGCAATCTTACTTTGAATTTTGGCTTTCATTAATATAAACTTTGTGTGTGTGTGTGTATGTCTGAAAGTTAATCGTCATGAATCCAGACAAAACCAACCATTAAATTATATCCAGGACACTGAATTGGGCTCAACATTTTCCAGTGCTAAGTTAATATCTCTTGCAAACCCACTGAAATCAGTAGGACTAGGTGGGGTCTAAATCTGGCTGGCTATATCTATTGTGCAAATTCTTTATTGTAAATTACTTGTGTATGATAGATTGTAATGGCTACTTCAATGCAGTTAGTGTCCATTCTAATCTGGCATTCATGCATGCATATCAAATCTGTTTTTTAAAAAACTATTTTCAATTTCAGAAAAGAAACTATCTGTTTAGGACATTTTTTTGATCAACCTTTAAAAATTTTTTTTTGCAATCATTAAAAAGACATCAAAAGATAATGTGCTGAAACATTTTAAAGTGAGAAATCTTTTTTCATTTATCAGTCTGCTGTAACTAGTATATTTCTTGAATTTGTTTTTGCTTTAAAGATTATTGCAATTACTACATTATTTTGCAGAAAACTATCTGCCAGCTTTATTTTTATGCTGTTTAAAATATTCCTCTAATCTAAAGAAAGAGAATACTTTCTTCTAATGACATACATGCTGTTCTAAATCAGTATAACCAACTCTCCATAGAGAAGGAACAGATAGTCAGATCTTCAATGCATGATTCATATGAAGGTGGTATTGTTCGTGGTGTTTTTTTTTTTTTTTTTTTAAATTGGGCTGGGTGTAAATGTGCATAATTGCTGCATTTTCAAGTTTCTGTGTGACTTTATGCAAAGTATCCCCTTTTGGCGAATCAGATTTCATTGGCACAAATTTAGTATTTAATCTCTATACCTACTTTTTACATCTCGTTTATTTCCAATGGAATGTTTTCAACTTTTTAGTACTTCTGTTACTTTAAATGAATTAACTGATTATTATTTATTTTTTAGGGGTTTATTCGACTTTGAGGCAGACATGTGACTCTTTTTAACATTCATATCTTATGTGCCCATTGAGTGGAAAGTAGACTATTTTTTATTAAATGTCTAGTTAGAATTTTTAATTGAAGTTTTATTCTTACTAAGTTTTCACATCCAAGTTACAGAAATCTAATGTAGCATCTTGTATTAATATTTTGCGTTACAGCTTTACAGGTGAAATAATTGTCCCTATAGTAAATCAATAACCTATGGAAATAACAATCCTAAAAATGAATACTAACAGTAGTATAAACCATCAATTGTCTATTGATACTGTAAAATGTGGTAGCGAAGTCAGTTTGCGGTTTGTGCTGCATTACTTTCTGTCAGCATGAAGCATTTTGATTTTGATTTTTAAATAACAGTAAAATCACAGTAGACTGGGGTCCAATGTGTTCTATTTCTTCATTTGAGATTTTACAATTTCTGATAGTTTAAGAAAACTATTCCCGGTGCTGTAATTGGTGAAGCATAGATTTAAAATATGGATTTTCTTCTCTTGAGAGAGAGAACACAATAGACAACCACATTTCAGAGTCTTTAAAAGAAATTGAACAGTGTAAACAGCACATTATTCACTATAAACCAACTCAGTGAAGGATAAAAAGTTCCCTAAAATATAGAGTTCTGAGGTGAGTTTTGCATTTGACTTAATTTGTTTCGGGTCAAAGGGTAGGTGAACATTTTTAAAGTACAGTCATCTAAGAAATCATTGGTGCTAATAGATGGTCATTCAGATTAGCAAACAGTGTATAGTACTTTGGCTGTCATACAGGTATAGGCCCTTCCACTGCTGTTGAACTCAACAGAGTATTTGCCATTGACTATTTTATTAAGTTACATTATATCAGAGAGATGTGTGGTGCTTCATAAATAAAATGTATAGGACCTTGGCCAAAAAATTATAATCTAAATAATGGGGGGCAGGTCATTAATACTAATTACTAGGAGCAACAGCATTTCCTTAATACCAAAAAGCATCATAAGTAATTTATTTCACTTATCTACAGAATAGAATGTAATAAAAATCTCTCATCAGAACATGAAGTAAATATTAATACCTATAGGTAACCATTGGTAGATTAATAAACACAGTTTATTCTCTGAAAAATAAACATTTTCTTAGCAAACTGATAGTTTATAGACAGTAATTTGTGATCAAATTTACTGGTCGTATTATACATGTTTTAATAACTAAGAGGAAAAGTGCCAACAGGATTACTCTTTTTATGGCTAATTCTTTAATAACAACTGAAGCTAGGAGTGCGCTGGATCCTCATCTGTTGTAATCCAGCGTACCTCCATTGACTTCGATGGATGTGTGGTGATTTAAACTAGTTGTGGAACAGGGCCAGGGTCTCTCAGAATGAGACATTTGCCGTTAATAAATTTTAACTTTACTAAATTAGCCCTTTCTTTCCTCTTCAGCAAAATATAAATAATTCTTTCCATTCATAAAATGTATTATTTATTTGAGTGGATGCTGATGGTCTGAGCCTTATTGCTCCAATGGTATCCTTAATTTTGCATTTAAAAAACCTGACAAAGCAGAAAATAATGTTCAATTTTTCTTGTAAAAGTCTGTCCTCATTCATACCGTTGAAATTATAAAGCTTTCAGTGTCTTCCTTATCCCCTCTCAGGAGATGTTTCTGATTTGCGTGCCAGTGGTCTGGTCTGAATCATGCAGTTGTAGCTAGGAAAAGGTTTGATTATGGTTCATCTTCTTTGTTCTGTGATGACATAGTGACTGAGCAGTCATATGATTCTGTAATAGTGGGGGGGGGATGGAGAGGAAAAATCATTGGAGTTCTATTATTCAGTCAGCAGTCAAGCACGTTGTGGGTATTTTACTGCTATCCCATATTTCGTAAGACCAGTAAATTGATAAGATCTTTTGCAACAGTGGAACTTCAGGTCCGCTACTTCTGCACATATGATTGTCCACAGTTTTTTCAGGAATACTGAAAGGTTATAGCTTGAATTTGACAAGTCATATTGGTAGACATTCAGGTGAGACTTCAGCTTTGATTTCCTTTCATCCATAATTAGTTAGCAAATCAAGACTTTGGCCAGTGGGACCCTTGAGCAATATAGTCTTCATGTGTTTTATTTTGAGCATGATTTAACATGTTGTACCGATCACTTAATTGGGGGCAAAAGATTATATGGAATTTACCTTTTACAGCTTTTTCCCTTTTATTTTGTTACAGTTTAATGGCAGCAAACCCATAACATTTATAGTTGTATAATGTTCAAATGAAATAATTTGGTTTTTTACATAAACAGTTGACAGAGGAGGAATGATCTTTAAATGAATAGTGGTCACACAATGTTGTTTTGCTAAGTATGCACCTTGGTACAGAACTGCAGAAAAACTTGATTTCCCCCCCACCCCCATCCGTATCTCAGGTAAATTGTATAATGCTGTGATTTCAATAAATATTTGAGAGCTTAATGATGTGAGGTGCTGCATACCTCTTACAAGATGTTTAGTATCCTAAGGTCTCGGTGAAGTCAGTGGGAGTTAAGGATGCTCAGCTCCTTACAGGATTGGGCCATGAGGGAAGAACAATCCTGAATGGAGATGTTCATGCTTATGCTGCCGTTCTATGGATCTTTCACCTATTTAATTATAGTCTGCCATTAATGTTTAGTGATCTATCTATGTAGAGTATGAACTGGAAATGCATTTGTGTTAATAGATTTTGTTTATTTGAAGCTTGAAAGCAATAAATTGCATAAAAAAGAGTGGGCTAATTAATGCAACCATCAAAATACATTACAGAGAAAAATGTCTTAAAGCACAAGAAAATTTGAATACAAACACTTAGCACAGAATAGATAGTTTTATTAAAAGAATAATAAAGATGGATATTCACTTCTGAGAGCCATTTAAGCACTTCAAAAACAAAGTTCAAAATGATGCTTTGTTTCATGAAGTAGCCAAATAGTTCCTTATGGCACGATATGTAATATTAGAACTTTTAACAATATATTTAAATACGGTACAGTTATTAAATTCAGTGGACTGAATAAACGGACCTCATGAATAAGAGCTAAATTATAATATAAAACACACCATAGCCAAATTAATTAGGATGTTTAATCAAGAGAATTCCAGCTAGGCTGCATACAGTATGGATATGTATTTAATTTTTGAAATTTAATATTAGCTGTGTAGGTCAACCCTCGCTTTAG
The DNA here is from genome assembly GCF_015237465.2 of Chelonia mydas. Taxonomy (NCBI): domain Eukaryota; kingdom Metazoa; phylum Chordata; order Testudines; family Cheloniidae; genus Chelonia; species Chelonia mydas. The sequence continues at coordinate 78,520,013 of NC_057852.1, forward strand.
TGCAGTAGTGGCAGAAGCTTAATATCTTCCAGGTGTTTTTATATAAATATCTATTTTTGAAGCAAGATATTTTAACTCTGTTATGAAGAGGTTTGATGTGGTGTGGCAAACGAGGGACTTGAAAACGATGGCAAAGGGATTTTTCTATGGATGCCATCAGCTAATTCTCTAAACATCAGAGGATAGAAGTGTTTTTATCTATTTGTAATGTAGTAAAAAAAATAAGCACTTTAACAGATCTTTTTCAGCATACTTCATATTTATTTGGAGCAAACTCTTTTATGTCAGTTATACTAATGATCTGTATTTAAGTATCAAATTTTATTAGGCTATGAATGGTAAAGTATCATTACTACCTGAGTTCTGAAAAGGCTACTTCTCCCTTTGAAAACCCTAACTCTAAAGAAACTGTTAAAATGTTCATAGGAATGGATTTTCTGCAGTTGTTTTTTTTTTCTTTTTTTAAGTTAATAGTAACACGAGCAGTTATCGTGAATTGTAGGACAGTCCAGTTGCCACCCACTGATTTAACAGATGCGAAACTTGATTGGATCTGCAAGCTGCTGAACAGCTTTAGGATAAACAGGGAGTGTACACATGCATAGGACCCTCTTCCCCTTGAATGTCCCATTGCCAAGGGCCAGCCACAGGTGGGAGCTGATTGACTCTTTCCTCTCACATTCATTTGTTTAAACCCTTGGGCAGGGATTTTTAAGACCTTTTTCTTCATTTTTAGATGAACCTTACACTCCCTCCCTGTAGTTATATGGTATAGGAACTGTATTTTCAGGTTGCTGTAGGTCTGACTAATTGCCTGTTGAGAGGTCAGAAAGGAATTTTTCCCATTGGCACCAAATTGGCTGGGACCTAGTTGCTTTATTTTTATTTTTTATTTAAAATCTTCGTAATAGCAACATGGAGACACAGCTAAGTTAAATAGGTATAGGATTTAGGGTTTATATTAGGAGTTGTGTGAATGTTTGTTTGTTTCATCACAACTTGCTGCTGAAGTTCAGTGCAAATAAAAGCCAAAGGGCCGGCAACAAGAAAGTAAGAGATGTGGGATTTTGCTGGTGGATTCCGGGGGGTGGGAGACATGAAGTCCTTAGAAGGTACTAAAAATGGACCATGATCTGCAATCTGCCCCCTTTTTGGTGGTTGAAGGTGGCAGGATTCAGCAGAGTAAGCTGAATCCTTGGGGTAGGCAGTGGAAAATCTACCCTGGGTTATGGGTTATATATATAATATATAAGGGATTGTAGGATCAGGCTCGTTACTTTTAAAGAACTATTCTTTAGGAGCTAGGAGAGTTTAAGGATAAGATGTGAATATCTGGTGAAGGATTCTACCCGAACTGGGATATGCAGCACTGTAGTCTTATCAAATATTACTAGACTGGCAGTAACTTGATTTAATTACTTAGAAAGTTAATGGGTGATTTTTTACAAATTTATCATAAGTTGTCTAGCAGTTTAAATATACTTTGCAGATATTATTTGTTGCTCTTTCTCAAATTCAGACCTTAAATATTAAATGTATTCAATGGTCAAATATTTTTTCACAAGTTCAAAATGTATGCCAAATTAGCTGTTTTTCACTAGACCTCAGAAATGCTTATTTCTTCAACTGGTTAGAGCTGTAAATGGTTACTTGCTTGTGATCTGTGTTCACACAAATGGTTCCATTCACTTCTGTGGGGTCGTTGCCTGGGGTTTTCAAACCCCCCAACAGTTGGATATGGAGGGTCCATACTCCTTCACATTCAGTCAGATGCAGCTTCACTGAACTGGTTTAACTTTTTCTGTAATCTGTTCTGGGCAGGTACCTGTTCTGGTCAGGTCCCTGTTCACCTCTCTTGTGCAAGATAGTTCCTTTGAATTCACTGGGAGTATTTGTGTAAATTAGACGAGCAGAATTTGAACCTCCGATGTCAGATACAATGGTGACTGCTTGGAGAAAAGAATCAGCTATAAAAAAGAAAAACATTCAGAAATATCAGAAATTCTTTAGTAAGTTAGCATTTCATGGTACATGTTTAATATGATGGGCACCTCCCTCATAAAGAAAATGGGTGCATTAAAATGCACCCATCTCAGAACTGACTGCTTAAAATATTATGTTAAAATATTTAATTTCAAAACATTTGAATAAAAGATAATTGTAGAATGTCTCCAGTCCAGAGAAACTTGATGCAAATGTGCAGAAAGAAGTAGTTAGTTTTGTTTAATAGCCACAGACATTCATTTTAATTTAACTGTAAAGCTAACCCAATAGGACTCAGCTATGTTTCACTGTGCTAAATGGCCACACCACACCTTTAAGCCAGAGAGCCTTTGTCTGGCTTGCTGAAGGAGAGAGAACAGTGTTTTATGGGGCGGGGGGAAGAGAGAGAGAAGTCAGAAGCTGGTGCAAAAGGGGGTGTGGGTCAGTGTGGTGATGCTGACTATCCCTTGGGACTAGTAGGACTGAGGGGTTGAAAAGGAGCAAGCCTGGGTGTGAGAATCCCTTTTTCCCATAGAACAAGTGAGGGAGCACCCACCCTCCACCCCTTGAGGTGGCAAAATACCAGGTTTGGTCAGGAACTGCTGTGGGCATCACACTAGTCGCTCCTTTCTGCAGGGGGGGCTGGGAAGGAATTTTTCCATCACCACGAGATTGGCTTAGGTGGAGTGCTATCTTTTTTCGCCTTCCACACAGCGAGTTCCAGGCAGGCTTTGTTACGGTGAGGAGTGAAGGGGGTGAGGCTACACGTTGCAACTCATTATGTAAGTGTGGGGCAGATGTTCAGTTCAGGTACTCCATTGGGAAGGCATACAGTGACCAGATAAATGGCTTGGTACAGGACTTAAAAAAGGTGTTGGTTAAAGGAATGGAATGGGAGGAGGGAGAGACTCCTATGAATGGTACAGCAGGAAGCCAACCCCCATTTCTTGTAGCCCACTTTAACCTCGTACAAGAGGGGGGTGGCTGGTAAGGTCCCAGCAATGGACTGGCTGAGGAATGTGGATGGAAACGGGGCGGATGGTGGAAGCCCCCCAGGTAGATATTGAATGAACATGGAGTTACCTGCACTGTGTACTTTTATACATCTAATAAATTTATGGCCTGATTAAAACCATATCACGTGTCTCCTGTCCTTCTTTCAGTATAGTCAGACAATCTAGGATGTACAATAGTAGTGGAAAATGTTATGAGTAGTTTAACAGACATTTTAAAAAATCCTCCTGCTGTGGACCCGTGAGGCCCCTGTTTGAAGTAAACTGTTTTGTTCTGAGAATAGATTACAAATGATAGTACCTGAAGTAAAGATTACTGAAGCTCCAATTTGTTTTCTTTTTTTGTTTCGGGTTTTTTTTTAAAATTCTGATCTTGAACACTGGCATGCCACTAATCCCGTGGAAGAGCTGTTCAACAAGAGTAGGAGTTTGTAGGATTGGACTTTGTAACTTTAAGGTTTGAATTTAGGAGAAGAATAAAGACAAGATGTTGTTTTTAGCAACTCTCACTTCTTCAGATACTTATGCCAAATATAATGAAACTTGGAAGACATAATGCCTGAACTAAAACTTTTTCTATGGAAATTGGATTGATGGAAAATTGTCTAAATCTGTATATCTTGAGCGTCCTCTTTAACTCTAGAGATTGATAGCATACAAAGACAATTTTACAACCAAAATCTTATCCCTACTCTTATTATTGGATGAGATCAATGGATGCAAATCGGGGGCCAAATTATAGAATATCAGGGTTGGAAGGGACCTCAGGAGGTCATCTAGTCCAACCCCCTGCTCAAAGCAGGACCAATCCCCAATTTTTGCCCCAGATCCCTAAATGGTCCCCTCAGGGATTGAACTTTCTACACTTACATACTGGGGGAGCCCATTTGAAAGAAAATTAGACTATACACGTGCAGGAAATTTCACACGTTAGTGTTTGTAAGATCAGGCCCCTTGCCAAAAATTGTTTATGCAATAAATTTAACATTTATTCATGAGATATGAGAACAATATTTCTTGCAATATCATTGCAAATATTTTTGTTTAAAAAAATAATTCAAGATTGCTTTTTTTGAGGAGGGAGGGCTAGCTCAGTGGTTTGAGCATTGGCCTGCTAAAGCCAGGGTTGTGAGTTCAATCCTTGAGGGGGGCATTTAGGGATCTGGGGCAAAAATTGGGGATTGGTCCTGCTTTGAGCATGGGGTTGGACTAGATGCCCTCTTGAGGTCCCGTCCAACTCTGATATTCTATGATTATATTTATTTCCTTGTACAGTTGCTTGTCTTGTTTTGAAAAGGTAGTTTGTGTTGCTTGCGACTGTTTGTACGGAATAGTTTTAAATCCCGTGTATGACTTAACATAGTTGTAGCTTTCTATTGCATATTTGCTGCATAGAAATATTAAATGTTTAATTTTTAAAAAACTAGAAAAAGATACCAGTCTTCATGACTTAATTTATATCGTCCATTGTGGGTTTTTTGTGTATCCCAAACTTAATATTATTTCTACATTTTGGTGGGGGGTGTGTGTTGTATTTTGGGTTTTTTAATACAGTGTTCAGAAGGACTAAAATGCATTAAGCATTTTGAAAGGTCTAAGTATTTCCTCTTACTCCTTATCCCGTTGCCCTCTAGACTTCTCTACTAAGCCTTTTCTTTTTTTCCCCCTGTGATTCTAAATTGCCTTCAGACTCTAATCTCTACTCTTCTTCATAATTGGTTGTTGGTTAGGGGTATTTTTTGTGATTGGAATTACAAGTGAATGTATTCTCTGCCACTCATTCCCTCTATACCTGCAAGAATGGGATTCCTAGAAATGATTGTGGACAACTTCCTCTTTTGTTTTTCCCTATTTTTGCTATGTCGGATGTTTCAAACTTAGCATTATAATAGACTTGCAGTTTATGGGGCTGGGCTAAGTAAGAGAGACTTAACTGAGATTGTGTAAATGTGTAAACGTGTCTCCCTTCACATACACATCTGTATGGAAGGAGTGCAGTGACCCCAATCCTTCCTCCTTTCATAGCTGTGTGACCTTTCTTGGGATTCAACTTTGCTGCATTATTTCCTCTGAGAGTTTGATGTGTGGTGGAGTAGAATGAGCTGATAGAATGATCTAGCAGTTAGTATCGGATGACCATTATGGCTGTTGTTTGCTCATTCCAGGTTCTTTGAAACATATATATTGCCTGAACCATGCTATTGTTGGTTAGTCCTCCACAAGTTAATGCTCCAAAATTTTCAAGGGAATAGTAACCTAGAATTCGTGGTAATTTACAGCTTGTGTATGTGGGGATGCTTGGGAAAATTAATCCAAATTAATTAACGGTGTGGATTAAATAGTTTAAACCTTTGTGTAGACACTTTCATTTGGAGTTTGAGTGGCTTTAATTTGGTTTAGTTTAGTGTAAATAACCTTTAAATTCAAACTTTTAGTTAATTTGGATTAACATTCCTGAATGTCTCCATGTAGAGGGAGAATCATACTGTGTAGTACAGCTGCTCCCTAGACTCTTCTTCCTAGGCTCCTGGCCTTTTGGAGATGAGATTTTGCATTGCAGAAGGACTAGATATGGCTATTTGGTGTTTACCTTTTGCTTTTATACACCCACATCCCATTGTTGCTTGCTTTAAATCCCCACCATCATATGGAAAGGAGCAGAGCATATACCACATATACTAGGTTTCCTCTTTGTGTGTAGCATCCTGACTAATGGAATCATTAGAGATATAAAGTCTTTATAAAAAATGGATGCCTCTGGCCATCTTATCGTATTGTGAAATCACTGCTGTACTTGCTGTTTTATTTAGCGCGGTCTGAAGAAAAAGGCACAATGTAATGAGCTGTTGCTAGAAAAGCACATGTAATTCATGTATAATGTGGGATTTTGTTCCCCTCTAGTGGCTGACCCAAAGCAGCTAGCTAGGAGACTTAGCGAAGCCATTAGCTCAAGCAGAAGAGCTTCATACTTTGTGTGAGCGATCCCAGGTTCACACCCTGCGGTTGGTCCAAGTAAGGCTGGTTTTGTGCACCCAAGGGAGGAAGTTTTCAGTTCAAACATTGTATTTTTGGCATACAAATTTAATGTATAGACAAATAAAAATATTTTCCCCTTTCAAGATTCTCCCCTCCCCTTCTTCTTTTGGCAATGGCAAAGTGTTGCTTACATAATTAAAGTCGCTACTTTTGTATTCACCAATGTCTTAAGCTTGATTGTTGAAGTTCTAAACACATTGCAGCTCATTTCACATTCCTGAGAGCGATGGGACTGCCATAGTTAAGACTGAAATAACCCTTCTTTTTCAGTTGCTCATGGGGGGAAAAACAACCAGTGGAGTTTTAGGCCTCACAATAATTATGAAGTAGGTGAATATAATTACCATCATTTTACACTGTACACATTGAAGCACAGAGAGGTTGTTTGTCTGCAGTCACCCAGCAAGTCAGTTTCTGCGCTGGGATTAGAACCCATCTATCAGGACTACCAGTCTGGCTACATGGCAGCCAAATTTCTAGAATTATTTTAAAGGAAATGATGAATATTTCTGTAAAGACTGAAGAAAATGTCAAACTGTTTAACTACAGGTCATTAAAGGTGGTCCTGCTTTAAATTTTGTCTTATGTCCAATGCTTCTTTGCCTCCTTCTAGTTTAAAAATGACCCACTTCAAACTTTCCATATAATTGACTCTCTTTGAAAATACATGCGGGCTATATATGAAGAAAAGAAGTTATAATTAACCATAGTTATTAATGATTTTTACTGGTATATTGGTACCCAATCTTGCTCCCATTAATAGTGATGGGAGACTTTTGCCATTGACTTGAGTGGAAACTGTGTTGAGCACTAAGTGTGTTTTTGAGCATGTTCTTTGAGTAATGTCCCTATGGGTGCTCAACTTCATTTGTGCATGCACTTTGATCAGCGATTTTTGGTAGCGGTGCCTGTTTGGTCTGTGCATGTGCCCTACACATCCTCATGCCCTGTAGCAAGGATATATACAGCTGCACAGGCAAACCCACCTTAGTCCTTTCTCAACTTCCTTCATTCTGGTGGTGCGTCAAGCATGCCCACTTGACCATGCTTATTAGATAGTAAAGTTATTTCTAGTTACAGTAGTTAGTGTTGGGATTGTTCTTTCCCCCTTGTTTGTGTTTTCCCATTTCAAGGATTATTTTGGACTCTCTTTTATTGGGATCCCTAGACTTTAAACTTTTGTTTTCCCTATCTGGTTAACGATGGACACTCTGTTTCTAAAGTGTTTGGGGGATATCATCATCTGTAAAATCTGCTGTTCATTTAAAAGCAGATCCTTTAAGAACAGGGAGATAAAATTCAAACCCCTCATGATGGAGCAGCCCTAGAATGAGCTTCCAACCAGAACTCTGAGAACCTATCTGTATGTAGTGCCCTGTCCACCTCTGGATCCTGGTCATTGAGAGCTACAAGGGAGAAGACAACTGCTACCCTATCCTCCTCGAGGTCCTGGTCACCAAAGCTTTGGGGGATGTCTACACCTGTGACCGTGGTATGGACATCTTTACACTCAAAGTTAACAAGTACTGTTAAGAGGAGCATGACTGAGAGCTCTCCCTTAAAGAGCTTGGTCACCAGACACCTCAGCTCCCTAAAGGAGAGCTACCGAGGTTCCAAGTGCATACGGTACCGCAAAGGAGACTAAGGCTTCTCAGAGCCATGCTTCTTTCAAAAAAAGACATTGAAGACCTCCTTTGCTATAGATCACAGCCATTTCAGCAGACATTCTACAATGAAGAGTTCAGGACCAGCTGGTTCCTTGGCACTCTCAGTGCCTTCTTTGGTGCCTCATTTTGTACCTCCTGAATCTGTTTGTGCAGGCTTACCTTATGGCTCATACTAGCCAGATACCAATGTCAGTTTCCATTTTACTTCTGTATTGCGGAGTTCCAGTCCTCGAGAGATCTTTTCCCCATACAGAGCATAAACATTTTCTCTCTCTCTCCTCCCCTGTACCTTCATTTCTGCCTCACCAACCAGAACCAGTTGAGTTGACCTTTGAAGAACAAGATATTAATTGCTGATAAGGAGGTAAAATCGTCAATGAATATTTCATTGTCATTACCTGTTGAAGCTGTAAAGGCAGATGACTTCAGGTAATTCCAGGACTGGATGAAGTAAATCGCAGATACCTCTTGAACCAATAATCATAAACTGCTAATCATAAACGCCTGCATGGTTTATACACATGAGCTTCAGAATGCATGCCACTTCCAATTAACGAGGCTCTTCTGGAGCTGGCCGGGACTATGTGGCAATCTCCAGCTACAACACCCTGACATGTAGACATGCTGACAAGAAATACTATGTCCCAGCCAAAGATTTGGAATCTTTATTTCCACATTAATCACTGGTTTTTCTTGGTTGTGAAATCATAATCATATGTGTGAATTCGTTGCCATGGCACTCTTGCAGTCAGATGTTCTGTCCAAAACCTTCCAAAAGCTGGTGTGTGTTTGGCTGGCTGATGTCATTATGGACAAAATTCCACCCTACGCTCTACTTCCAATTCCCCAAAACTTATGAATTACCTAAGTATATCTGTGCCAAAGTTCATAGGCCTTAAGCCTCATGCTAACTGCTGAAGCCAATGTCTTACGGGATACAAGCCTGTAGGTTCCTTGCGTTACTGCTGAATATAATAAAGTAGAATATAATGCAAAGCAGAGAATAGAATAGAGGTAAGCTAGCTTGCTGGGCTACAGGCCACGCCTTGATAGAGTGATTGTTAATGAACCCTATCACATAAATTTAGGGCCTTACACAATGCTTAAAACCCATGCTTTACATAGCCCAGTAATGACTGATAAAAGAGAAATGCCGCCTGTCAAATCAGTATGTGTGTATAAGTGCCTGTGGGTTGTAACAAAAATTTAATTCTGTAAGCTTATATTCCGGTTGACCATAAAAATATCTTGATATTTGGTCATTACCATACTGGCCATCTCCACTATACTTCACCCTTCTTATATGCGCTCCTCACTTGGTTAACCTGGTAGGTTAATATGAGGATGACTGATTTCGTTGGTACCTTCCTTCTGGCCACACTGTGGTGTATCCACCTCAAACATCTCTTATTTGCAAATGTACTGGTATTACTTTTCAGAGCAGCGGGCCATCAGTGGAATTTCCTGTGTTGGGTGATTTACTACCAGCGGAGGTACATTGATGGGTTTATTGTAGACATTGTTTTCAAGGTGAACTACTGAATGGATAGCTGCCAAATGACCAAATATATCCTCATCTGGACTGAACATAGGCAAGGAGGTGCCATGATGTAATCTTTAGTTAGATAAGCGTCTTAATTAGGGTGCAGTTTCACAGGCCCCATATCTGAGTTTCTCTCAGTGGAGAGCAGTGGCACTTTTTAATAAGAATTAAAACAAGTGGCTGTTCCTCTGCCATATTTTAAAAACAGCTTTAACAATACCATTTAGCAACTGCTAATCCTTGATTAGATGTAGGGCCTTTCCCAATTCTAAATTGTGCTATATGTGTATACTGTATGCAGAAATTGGTATACTATATTGTATCCATTACACTTTTGCTATAAGTGTAGCCACCTCCCACCGTGGAGTTATTGATTAGAGGCTAAACCTTTACACAGATTACTAAAGGTGGCATGGTTACCTTCATTAGTTTATAGCTGAGGGTTGCACTTTCGCCTAGTATTCCCTTTACAATATGACCATTTTCAATACATATTGTTTTACAATACATATATATGTTGATACCAGTATTGAGTTTATTCAGGCAATAAACTCAGTACTGTCCATGTTTTGATTATTCGTCTTTGTGACGGGTTGGATCACAGAAACTCCCTTGGGGTTGCCAACTGATGTGCCAAGACTACTACTGCCCCTGCTTTCCCTGCCACCTTGGGACTCCAGCACTCTGTCTTGCTGTGCCAGACATGCCAGTCTGCTCCAACACAGACCCAGGGTCTGAATCACATTTCCAGAGCTGCAGACTTAGCTGAAAGCAACTTAAGAAGTGTTCCTATCTTTAACACTCAGATGTTCAACTCCCAATGTTCAACTCCCAATGGGGTCCAAACCCCAAATAAATCCATTTTACCCTGTATAAAGCTTATACAAGGTAAACTCATAAATTGTTCGCCCTCCATAATACTGATAGAGAGAGATGCACAGCTGGCACCAGTGCACCAAAGAGTGTCCTTATATTGGGCTGCTGCCATTGATTCCAGACCACAGTTACCCCAGCTGTAGAGTTCATCATCTGGAGGTTTACAACAAAGTCTGTTTTCTTTGCTCCCTTCACGTTGTATAAACGCTAAAGCTTGTGAGTCTGCATGTAATTGCCTCCATGAACAAACTGTATGGACATCAAGACTGCTGCAGAGGAGGAACAATGCTGTCAGCTACATAGTGCCGTGAGCTGGGTTTGGCTTGGGCCTCCTCTGAGGGCCTTGTTTTACTGCTGAGTATCTGTAAAGACATGTCCCTTTCCTGGTACAGCATTGTGGGACTTAATGTTACAGCATGTACCAGCTTTGAAATTGGCAACTTAATTCCTTTCACTATTCTTAAACAAAACACCAGAATGTCTCAGATTCTAAAAGGGCAAATACACAAATAGTTAACAAGAATTCCTTCCAGTATAGACACATACAGCACCACCCTTATTGGGATGGTAATCTGGTTGATTATTTTAACACCATTGTACTTTAGCTGGAACTTGATTTTATGTTTTTGTGGAGTTTGATTATGAGAACCAAATAAAATATATTATTGCATTGTAGTTGTAATATTGCTATTAATCCTACATTAATATGATGATGGTTTGCTCAATGAACTTCTGAATTTTAATCTGGGTTCTCCCAAACAACTGGCCACATTGCCTGACAAACTTCAAATCAAAATTGTCTATATGTATAATTAGTTCCAATTAAATTGTTGAAAGAAACATACCTGACTAATTTCTGCAAAGATTGAACCATCGCAGGTGTCTTTTTGGGACACACCCATGGTAGTTAGATTCCAATTCTAATACTGAAATAGCCTGATACCACAAAGAAGAATGTTTCATTATTAATAATGTTGTTTACCTCTCTGTGCACAAAGAGATAGTTGTTGCAACAAAAGCTCCCCCAAAATATGAAAAATTATAACCCAGTCACATGACATAAAAAAATCCAAATAATAACCCCAACATACCACAAACCATACCACCAATGGATTACACATTGTTCAGAGCAGGTCCAGCAAACCTAAGATTTGAAATTAATAATTGTCCTGGGTTTACAACTTTGGTGTGTCTGTAAAATAAGTGTGATTATTTAGTCAGGAGCCTGCTTTTCTTGAGTCTTTATATCCTAGATTGAAACAGAAATGGGTGGAAACGACAAATATTAACACATGCTTTATTTAGAAAATATAAAGGCAAACTTTGCAATTAGTTAAGTTTAACGTTTTACGTCAATGAATTAGGACCTATAATAATCATGATTTATATCATGGTTGGCAAAGTCTGCTACATATTGCTTGTGAGAGGCTTCGATACTTCCTTAAAAGAGGCAAAGAGTCCTGTGGCACCTTATAGACTAACAGACATATTGGAGCATAAGCTTTCATGGGTGAATACCCACTTCGTTGGATAAAGCACAAAGGTCATATGTTGCTGGCCCCCTTTACTATGTTGGGGAAGTCCGGAGTTGCAACTAACTTGATACCTATTTTTGGAATAATAATGCACAACCAATTAGTTAAATATATCTAATACAAACATGCAAGTAACAAATAAATATTTAATACCTGAATTTTCCCTAAGGGCGTTACCCCGCTCCTTATTCTACTGCTGCTTCTTCCACTTACAGGTTAGAGGAGTAGTAAACAGGATTTGCTTTATCTTGTAGATGCACTTTAGACACCACCTTATCTCCATTGAAGAGAACAAATTTAAGGCCATTGTAAGTGAAGGTCAGCTTTTTGGCGAAGACATCTCTATGGGTGTCCTTGAAAGCAGCTGATTCTGCAGCCTGGTCCATGTTCTCTGTGACTTGTGATATGACGAGTGTCTTGGCTCCACCTATCCAGTTTTCCAAGTGACGCACAGACTACTGTAGCGGATCTTCTCTTCGATGGTCACAAGTTGTTTTCTGACTCTACAGATGAGTCACTTCACACCCTGAAGGATATGAAGGCAATTCTCAGATCCCTTGGGATCTATACTCTTGCAAATAAAAATAGTAGGTCTCAAACAAGCACAGATCATGCTCAACTCATTTTCAAAAAACAAACAAAGCCAACTTTTCTAAAGTGTTTCTAGTGTCCCCTTTATCTGCGCAACAAAACCACATTGCATCAAAAATGTAAAACCTGGGAGGATTTTGACATTTGCTTGTGGAAAAGGCAATTTTCAAGGACAGGATAGAGAAGTTCAAGAAATTAACATTACTTGAAAACTAGATGTGATTCTTTATTCATGAAGACAGTAGAAGAAAACATGGCACTGGAGAATAAGTTGTGTTTTATCTCTGAATCAGCTCAGGTTAGTTTTCAAAAGTGAAAAAACTCTACCTAGGAGGAATGTGCACATTTTTAGTCCTTTTCTACTGAGGAACCTTAATTTCTAAATGTCAAAATACTAATTTATCTAGAACTTATTCTACCAACCCTAGGGGGATGAGAGTGAGATGGGGTGAGCAATATTATTACCTCAGTTTTCCTAATGTGCTTGTCAAAGTTCATAGAGCTAGTGCACCTGATTCTAAACTATGTCTCAGCAGTACTTGAGTGTAGTGGAGAGGACTGGCCACTGTTTGATTGCCACTCCCTAATTTAGGACTGGGTGCCTGGCCTGAGCATAAATTAGAGCAGGAGGGGGTCTTCTAGATACTTTGGTTCTAACTTTTATGTTTCTGGTGCCTGTGGATGTGGTGGAGCTCAGCTCTGTCATGACCCTTCTCTTCCCTTAGACTGGCGGTGGAGGCTGCATAGGGGGTTATGTCAGCTCTGATTCCTGCTGTCCAGGGAGAAATCTCCTCTGGGAATCTCTAGCTGGATAATGCTTTTTACATTTGAGAAGTTGCCTGACCCTAGGAAAAATGTAGTATGTTATTTAGCCCTTGTATTTTTTTTAACTGCAACATTTTTACCATTCTCAAACCTTTTTCATAGTATTCACCACACTTTAATAGAGAGTCTCATGGATCACCTCCTCTCTGATTTGCAATTTCATAACATCCATGTGGCAACTACAGAAATTGCTTAGAAAAGAAGCATTTGGAAAATAATATATTTTTAGCTGTCTTTTAATGCAGCACAGCAGAAGGAAACAAGAACCATTGCCACAAGATTAGCTGTGGATTAGCAGCCTCTGTTTTGAAGAGGGCTGGTGATCCAGGGACCGCAGTTTGGAAACCACTGATATACTTGGTACTATGCTGCTCTTTGGACAGCAATCAGAGTTAGAGATCAAGCTTTATTATTTTTTTTTTTAAAAGTCCCTCCCACCCTGTAAGCGGCATCTGCTGGCCTTTTAAGGAGATTCCTCAGGCATCTGAATTGGTGGCTTCTGAGTTGCCGAAAGGGGTCATATGTAGGTAGACTACTGTTGGAGTCTCAACTTGCATTTTTATATAATTTCTTAGTTCCAATTAAATTCATCTGATGAAGTGGGTTTAGCCCACAAAAGCTTATGCCCAAGTACATTTTTCTGTATAAAGTAATTTTTCAATGAGTCTCCTCTGAAAGTCACTGATACGTTAGTATGACTGACCGTATGTTCATATAGTGTTTGGTCACACTGAAAGATGTTTAACGTAATTTGTGTGTTGCATTTGGTATTCGGTCAAGGACGTGTCTTGCACACTGAACTCCAGGTGCAGGAGAATCTTATGCTGTGTGTGGATGAATTCAGGACGGAGTTAAAAGCTTGGTCTTGACTATGGGAATAAGGGTAATACACAGAATAAGCTTCAGGAGGAGCCTTCAGTTTCACTATTTATGCCCGGCAACTACATTAAAATGGATTTTCAGTGACTGGTTATGCCATATTCAGGACCCTAGGATTGTGGCTGTTGGCATCAATATGGACTATATCAGCTTGGGGCAGTCACGATGGCTTTGGTGAGACAGACATTTCCAGGCCTGAGAACAAGGTGTTAGTAGAAAATACTCATAACTAAAGATCCAGAGAAGTCTAGACTGAGGGTATTTGCCAATTTAAATTGTATTAGAAAGGTGTGTAAGTATCAGCCCCTGTCAGTCTAGAATATCCAGGGTACCGTGTCCTTGTGTAAGCAATAGGGACATTTTAGTTAAATCGTCTAGTATGAAGGTAGACATGTGTCTGCAAGGTCTGTGTCAGACTAACAAGCATGTTTAAGTAAGATGATATCAAAAGGTGACCCAGACTGAACAGCGATGTCACAATGGCTTTGCAAGCTGTACAGCTGCTCTCCGTCTGGTACAGGGATCATTTTGTGTGCTGTTTTCGTTGTAAAACAGGCTGATATGGCCATCATCTGTTGCCTTTTTCAAAGTATATATCTCCATCTTCAGAATACTTTGTGTAACCTATTCATTTCCCTTTAGAAATACAGTAATATTTAACATCAGAACAAAACTGTCATTTTATATATTTGAAATAATTAGAATAAGCAATGGGCTAAGTCATGCGTTCGGATTCTGAGTTTGCAAAATTGCACAGCATCTTTTACAAAGAAAATTCTTGTATACAAAACGTATAAGGCTTTTATTTAAAATTTTAGAAACATTTATGGCTCTAAACAGACTTCTGTACTTCCTTACACAACCTGTAATCTGATCTAATTTGTGACTCTGTACATGCCAGTACTGAATGGTATTCTGATATCACAAAATGTTGTATGCTAATTTTGGGATGTGTTTTGGCAGATGTGCCTAAAAAAAATAATTTAAAAACCCCAACTCCTCGCCCCAGGAATTTCAAATAGATTCAAGTGGATTCACTTTTTTTTATCATAGTGGTAGTACTTTATACAGTACTTTGCCACAGGGCAGTTTGTTCCCAAGGGTAGTGGATTGAAACAGCATGTGGGAAAAGTGATTGATAGTAGAAATGATTGAACAGTCTGATCATACTGATGCTCATTTTGATAACCAAGAACACTGATTTCAACGCCTGCTGTCACACTCTAATGTAAATACACTAAGTTGGTGGGACAAAGGTCATAATCTGGATCTTCATGTAACAAGATGAGGAAAATCAAGTCCTATTGGTTATTAATATTTAGATATGGAATGTAACTAAAGATAATGAAAATTGTTGTGGACCTTGTGGGGGGAGAGAGACTATATATTTTTTTCCTCCCCCATCTTTTAACTCTGTCAAACACCAGAGAAACATGGGCATTTTCCTTGCAGTGTCCTAAATTGAAGAGAAAAGTGAGAAGTGAAGATGTGAATGGCACACACAACCTGGCTTTTCCTCAGTGTTAAATATACTGAAGCAAACGTTCTAAAGCCCTGTACATACATGGGGGGGAAAATGTCTCTATTGCTAAGACCAATGCACTCTCGTGATCTCCTGAAATTGTTAGGACAGCTTTAATGTATCTTCTAATTTTTGTAAAAGTTCATAAAAGTTAATGTATGGTAATAGGTTCCGTGTTGCTCATTTGCAAGTTCTTTTCTTTTTTCTATTTTTTGACTCCCTTGGGGACCTGTGCTCTTCTACCTTTCATTTAGAGCCTGATTCTGTTCTCACTAACGTCAGTGTAAAAGCTGCCGTTGCCTTGGAAGGTCCAGGATCAAGCCCTTATCTAGCAATTTAAAAAAATATTCTCATGAAGTATTAGGAAGAAAGTTACAATACTTAAAAATAATAATATGAAATATATAGGGGCAGGAGTTGAGTAAATGAGATGAAAGTATGGCCTTAAGTACTCTGTGCACACTCTTCTTATGGTTGTCCATAATAATTGCATAACTTGGTAAATTTCTGTAATCAACTTAAAATATTAAGTCATGAAGCTTTGGTGTTCCATTACATTCATAAAAATGAACTCTGAATTACCATCCATACTCACGCTGCTTTCCTAATGCTTGAAAAATAATGGTATATGTAATAGAACATTCAGAAAACAGAGCATGAGAGAGATCCTTTTGATTTTCTGAAGAGATTAAATTGTATAACTACCTGCTGTCATTTCTTAATATTGCATAAAATATAAAAGCATTTTGTTTAACAAAAGATTTTCTGTAGCAGATTGATAATCTTTTAATATTTTCCCTCTCATGAGCCATGCTATAGTTTTAAAATTCTTTATATGTTTTAAGATTTTTCTCCCTAAAATCTCATATAGAGAAAAAGCTAAATGCTGCATCTTTGACCTTTCTGTTTATCAGTGGTGTAATGAGACATCTCTATTGTAGTAACAGCTTCTGACATATCTTACACTAGCTCAAGCTAACAGCTCAAGCCCTCTCCACTGGGGGGTAAAGAATATTTAATCCTTTAATGCTGACATATACAACACATAGGCATGTCAGCTACAGCTGTTTCCAAACATCAGTAACAAAATTATAGACAGGTTCTGAGGCTTCTGCGGTAGAAATGAATACGTCTGAGGATTCAACTTGCTGACAGTGTTTATGTAATTTAATCTTACCATCTGGAAGAAAGTAAACATTTTTTAGAAAATTAAAGTTAAGAAAGTAAACCCTCTTGCGTTTTCCAGCTGATGCAAATAACTTAAATTTAACTAAGTTTATTAAAATGTACATTTGGAAGTTCATTGATATATTTAGAAGATTATTATTTGAGTGCCACTGGGTCATGACATTTCTAAAAAATACCTATTTTATTAACTTCCCTACTTGTTCAGTAGTTAGATGCAATTTTGACTACAGCATTGTCTTCAAGAAGTTTGTCACCACTCTTGCTCTTCTCAAAACAAGAGAGATGTCACAGTTTCCAGTGAAATATGATGCAGCATGGGGGGGGGGGTGTGCGCGTGAGTGTAAAAGAAAGTAAGTTTTGAATGTTTTGGTTCAGAAGTGGAAGAGAGTTTGAGATTGTGGTTTTACTACTGTGCCAAATTTGAGCATGTGGTGTTGTGACAGAGTGCTGGGGGTCATAACATCATTTGAATTTGTGACAACTTTGCAGTGTGTGCTGAAAGTTGTGGTGAGCGCTGAAAGTTACTTTCCACAAAAAAATTTTAGCCTGCAATTTTTCTTACAGCCATATATAATGCAAATAAAATATACTAACCAGAGTGGGACAAGTAATTGTTTTCTTTGCCATTTTTCTTTTCTGTCCTTGTTTCCTTTTCTCAATCTTTCCTCCAGTTTCCTTTTCACAAATTTTCACTTTTCTCCTTTTAGTCTTCTGTTTTGTTCTTCCCATTTCTGTTTTTCTTTAACTGTGTGTGTGTGTAATATATATATTTAATAAACAAAAGCAGTATCCTCTTGTCCTGACTTCTTCCAACCGCAAGGGGGTTTAGAACATAAGAGTGGCCATACTGGGTCAGACCAAAGGTCCATCCAGCTACCGACAGTGTCCAGTGCCAGGAGCCCCAGAGGGAGTGAGCCTAACAGGTAATGATCAAGTGATCTCTCTCTCTCTCTCTCTCTCCTGCAATCCATCTCCACCCTCTGACACACAGAGGCTAGCGGCACCATTCCTTACCCATCCTGGCTAATAGCCATTAATGGACTTAACCTCCATGAATTTATCCAGTTCTCTTTTAAACCCTGTTATAATCCTAGCCTTTGCAACCTCCTCAGGCAAGGAGTTCCACAGGTTGTGCGCTGTGTGAAGAAGAATTTCCTTTTATTTGTTTTAAACCCGCTGCCCATTAATTTCATTTGGTGGCCCCTAGTTCTTATATTATGGGAACAAGTAAACAACTTTTCCTTATTTACTTTCTCCAGACCACTCAGGATTTTATATACCTCTATCATATCCCCCCTTAGTCTCCCCTTTTCCAAGCTGAAAAGTCCTAGCCTCTTTAATCTCTCCTCATATGGGACCGTTCCAACCCTCTAATCATTTTAGTTGCCCCTTTTCTGAACCTCTTCTAATGCCAGTATGTCTTTTTTGAGATGAGGGGACCACATCTGTACACAGTATTCAAGATGTGGGCGTACCATGGATTTATATAAGGGCAATAAGATATTCTCCGTCTTATTCTCTATCCCTTTTTCAAAGATTCCTAACATTTGCTTTTTTGACTGCCCCTGCACACTGCATGGATGTCTTCAGAGAACTATCCACGATGACTCCAAGATCTCTTTCCTGATTAGTTGTAGCTAAATTAGCCCCCATTATATTGTATGTATAGTTGTGGTTATTTTTCCCAAAATGCATTACTTTACATTTATCCACATTAAATTTCATTTGCCATTTTGTTGCCCAATCACTTAGTTTTGTGAGATCTTTTTGAAGTTCTTCACAGTCTGCTTTGGTCTTAACTATCTTGAGCAGTTTAGTATCATCTGCAAACTTTGCCACCTCACTGTTTATCCCTTTCTCCAGATCATTTATGAATAAGTTGAATAGGACTGGTCATTGGACTGACCCTTGGGGAACACCACTAGTTATTCCTCTCCATTCTGAAAATTTACCATTTATTACTACCCTTTGTTCCCTGTCCTTTAACCAGTTCTCAATCCATGAAAGGCTCTTCTCTCTTATCCCGTGACAACTTAATTTACATAAGAGCCTTTGGTTAGGGACCTTGTCAAAGGCTTTCTGGAAACCTAAGTACACTATGTCCACTGGATCCCCCTGGTCCACATGTTTGTTGACCCCTTCAAAGAACTCTAATAGATTAGTAAGACATGATCTCCCTTTACAATTTATGTTCTGCTATGTGGCTGACAATTTTATTCTTTATTAGTGTTTCAACTAATTTGCCCGGCACTGACATTAAACTTACCGGTCTGTAATTGTCGGGATCACTTCTAGAGCCCTTTTTACATATTGGCGTTACATTAGCTATCTTCCAGTCATTGGGTACAGAAGCTGATTTAAAGGACAGGTTACAAACCATAGTCTTGTTACTGTTAAGGTTATCAGTTAATTCCAAACGTCCTCTAGTGACACTTCAATCTGTGACAGTTCCTCAGGTTACCTACAAAAGATGGCTCAGGTTTGGGGATGTCCCTAACATCCTCAGCCATGAAGACTGAAGCAAAGAATTCAT
Organism: Chelonia mydas; assembly: GCF_015237465.2. Lineage (NCBI taxonomy): Eukaryota > Metazoa > Chordata > Testudines > Cheloniidae > Chelonia > Chelonia mydas. The sequence goes on from NC_057852.1 coordinate 78,539,204, forward strand.
TTAGTTTCTCCGCAATGACTTAATTGCCTTTAAGTGCTCCTTTTGTATCTCGATTGTCCAGGGGCCCCACTGGTTGTTTAGCAGGCTTCCTGCTTCTGATGTACTTAAATATTTTGTTATTACCTTTTCAGTTTTTGGCTAGCTGTTCTTCAAACTCCTTTTTGGCTTTTCTTATTACATTTTTACACTTACTTTGGCAGTGTTTATGTTCCTTTCTATTTACCTCACTAGGATCTGACTTCCACTTTTTAAAAGATGCCTTTTTATCTCTTACTCCTTCTTTTACATGGTTTGTTAAGCCACGGTAGCTCTTTTTTAGTTCTTTTACTGTGTTTTTTAATTTGGGGTATACATTTAAGTTGGGCCTCTATTGCGGTGTCTTTGAAAAATATGTCCACGCAGCTTGCAGGGATTTCACTCTAGTCACTGTACGTTTTAATTTCTGTTTTAACTAACCTCATTTTTGCATAGTTCCCCTTTCTGAAATTAAATGCGACAGTGTTGGGCTGTTGAGGTGTTCTTCCCACCACAGGAATGTTAAATGTTGTTATATTATGGTCACTATTTCCAAGCGGTCCTGTTATAGTTACCTCTGGGACTAGATCCTGCGCTCCACTCAGGACTAAATTGAGAATTGCCTCTCCCCTTGTGGGTTCCTATACCAGCTGCTCCAAGAAGCAGTCATTTAAAGTATCATGAAATTTTGTCTCTGCATTTCGTCCTGAGGTGACATACCCAGTCAATATGGGGATAATTGAAATCCCCCACTATTATTAACAGGTTTCAGAGTAGCAGCCATGCTAGTCTGTATCCGCAAAAAGAAAAGGACTACTTGTGGCACCATAGAGACTAACAAATGTATTTGAGCATAAGCTTTCGTGAGCTACAGAGCTGCAGCTCACGAAAGCTTATGCTCAAATAGATTTGTTAGTCTCTAAGGTGCCACAAGTACTCCTTTTCTTTTCACTATTATTGAGTTCTTTATTTTGATAGCCTCTCTAATCTCCTTTAGCATTTCATCTTCACTATCGCTGTCCCGGTCAGGTGGTCGATAATAGATCCCTACTGTTATATTCTTATTAGAGCATGGAATTACTATTCATAGAGATTCTATGGAACATGTGGATTCATTTAAGATTTTTACTTCATTTGATTCTACATTTTCTTTCACATATAGTGCCACTCTCTTTCCCTCCCTCCCCCCCCCCCCAACGACCTGTTCTGTCCTTCCAATATATTTTGTACCACAGAGTGAGTGTGTCCCATTCATTGTCCTCACTCACCAGGTTTCTGTGATGCCTATTATATCAATAGCCTCCTTTAACACGAGGCACTCTAGTTCACCTGTCTTATTTAGATTTCTAGCATTTGTGTACAAGCACTTTAAAAACTTGTCACTGTTTATTTGTCTGCCCTTTTCTGATGCGTCAGATTCTTTTTTTTTATGTGAATGTTTCTTGTCTGATCTGGCCCATACTTTATCCTCTTTCATCCCCTCCTCCTGATTAAAACCTAGAGAATCTCTATCAATAGACTCTCCTCTAAGAGTAGTCTCTGTTTGATCCACGTGCACCTCTGCAGCAATCAGATTTCCCCATCTCTTAGTTTAAAAACTGCTCTGCAACCTTTTTAATGTTAAGTGCCAGCAGTCTGGATCCACTTTGGTTTAGGTGGAGCCCATTCTTCTTGTATAGGCTCCCCTTATCCCAGAAGTTTCCCCAGTTCCTAATAAATCTAAACCCCTCCTCCCTACACCATCGTCTCGTCCATGCATTGAGACTCAGAAGCTCTGCCTGCCTACCTGGTCCTGTGCATGGAACTGGTAGCATTTCTGAGAATGCCACCATAGAGGTCCTGGATTTCAGTCTCTTACCTAGCAGCCTAAATTTAGCCTTCAGGACATCTCTCCTACCCTTCCTTATGTCATTGGTACCTACATGTACCACGACCACCGGCTCCTCCCCAGCACTGCACATAAGTCTATCTAGATGCCTCGAGAGATCCGCAACCTTCGCACCAGGCAGGCAAGGCACCATATGGTTTTCCCGGTCATCAGAAACCCAGCTATCTGTGTTTCTAATGATCAAGGCTGCCATTACTAACACCTCCCTTTCCTAATGACTGGAGTTCCCTTCCCGGAGAGGTAACCTCAGTGCAAGAGGATACCCCAACATCATCTGCAAGGAGGGTCCCAACTATGAGAAGGTTTCCCTCTGCTCCCGGTGACTGCTGTCCCTCCCTGGGCCTTTCATCCTCCTCAACAGTGCAGGGGCTGTCTGACCAGAGATGGGACAAATCTACCGTCTGCCGGAAAGCCTGATCAACATACCTCTCTGCCTCCCTTAGCTCCTGCAGTTCCGCCACGCTGGCCTCCAAAGCCCATACATGGTCTCTGAGGACCAGGAGCTCCTTGCACTGAATGCACACATACGCCACCTGTCCACAGGGCAGGTAATCATACATGCTACGCTGGGCGCAATAAACATGATAGCCACCATTCTGCTGCTGGGCTTCTGCGTGCATTCTCCCCTACAGCTACCTAGGTTAATGATAGGGTTTTTGTTTAAATCAAGAAGTTTTGATTATAGTTTACTGTAAAGGTTTTAAAGAATGGCAAGTGTACATCACCCCCTTCTCACTCCCCAACTCCCTCTCGAAACTCCCTGTTAGCGGCCCCTGGTCGCTTGCTCACCGCTTTATAAAACCCTGGCCTTCCTGATAGCCCCGCCCCCTGACTAAGGCTCAGCCAATGAACAGAAGCTTCTAGATTTCAAACCTTTATTTTCTAGTATGTGTAGTATGACCATGTTTAATTTAGAAAAACAAGACACTCTTCATAATAGTGTCATGGGATAAAGAGGTACATATGAGAAGCTTTTGATAAGAGGATAACTTTGCTAGTACTTGCCCTGGAGTTTGGAGGAGGGTTTTGGCAGATTGGGATGGACATTTTGAGGTTGAAGCATATGCCTGGGATGGTGCCTTTGCCTCTCTTGACATTTCAACTTCCATGTCCCCCTTGGTCTTATTTAATCTTCTCCCCACTCCCCTACACATTCTGCTCTACATATTCTTCTTCTGGGAAAGGGGGCCAAACTGCTTCTGTGCTTGACCATGTGCATCATCTGTCAATCTCCTTCATTAGGTTGCGTTCATGTTAGTGCACCAAAGATTATCTCACATTCCAAATCTCTGTGTCCTATGTCTCCTGTGAGCTATGGTGCTCTTGGAGCCAATCCCAGTTGTTTAAAATAGGGTTTTTAATGATAAATTTACAGGGTTTTTTGTTTTTGAGTTTATGCTTCTCATTTTCAAGGCTTTCTCCACAACCATAAGGGCAAGACCCTTAGGTTTTTGTTGTTGGTTCCCCCATACCCCAAACTAAATCTGAGATTCTCACACAATTGCCTGATTCCGGAAACTGAGGCTTTCAGTAAAACCCCAAATGTTAAGATATTCATCATGAAATTGTGAGATCTGGCAACGTTGTCAGCTTGCACACAGTTCAGACACAAGCAAGAAGTGCATTATGGCCTAGCACAAAAATATTGGTGTGCTGGATATCAGAAGTGAGGGTGGAAAGAAAAGTAGGCAGAGGCATGAGCTGTAATAGTGAGGGAAAGTCAACTGTTAAGCCAGCCTGTAATGGTAAAATGGGAACAACAACTCAACTTCACTGTAATCTGCTGGGATGCTAGACCAACCCCACTCCACCCCAGCTGCCCAAAACAGTCTCTTCCTCTGAACTAAGATTACTGTTGACCTCACCTTGGTTCTTTCAGTCCTCCTTTTCTCTGCTCTTTAAATAGGGTTTCAATTTTCTAATCACACAAATCTGAACACCCTAGCCCTGCCCCTTCCCTGAGGCCCTGCCACTTGCCCCACCCCTTCCCAAGGCCCTGCCAGCTGCTCACTACATTCCCCCTCCCCTGGTGGCTCGCTCTCACTCATTTTCACTGGGCTGGGGCAGGGGGTTGGAGTGTAAGAGAGGGTGAGAGCTCTAACTGTGGGTGTGGGCTCCAGGGTGCAGCCAGAAATGAGGGGTTCAGGGTGCAGGAGAGGACTGTGGGTTGAAGCATGGGATTGGGGAGTGGGCTCTGGGGTGGGGCCAGGGATGAGGGGTGCAGGAGGGGGCTTCAGGCTGGGGGGTGGGGCAGAGGGGTTCAGGATGTGGGAGGGGGCTCTGGGCTGAGGCAGGGGGTTGGGGTGCAGGAGGGCTCCATCTGGGGGTGCAGGCTCTGGGGTGGGGTCATGGGTGAGGTGTTTGGGGTGTAGGAGGGAGCTCCAGGTTTGGGGGGGCTCAGGGTTGGGGTGTGGGCTTACCTCGGGTGGCTCCCAGTCAGTGGTGCCTGTCCTAACTCTATGCTGCACCCTGGAAGTAGCCATCTGGTCTGGCTCCTAGGCCGAGGCATGGCAGGCGGCTCTGCATGCTGCTCTCACCTGCAGGCACCACGCCCGCAGCTCCCATTGGCCATGGTTCCAGGCCAGTAGGAGTGTGGAGCCAGTGCTCGGAGTGGGGGCAGCGCATGGAGCCCTGTGAGGCCCCCTCTCCCCCCTGCCTAGGTGTCGGACGTGCTGGCCGCTTCCGGGGTGCAGCGCAGAGCCAGGACCGGTAGGGACTAGCCTGCTTTAGCTCTGCAGAACGGATGACCAGACTTTTAATGGCCCGGTCGGTGGTGCTGACCGGAGCCTCCAGGGTCCCTTTTCGACTGGGTGTTCTGGTTGAAAACCGGACACCTGGTTACGCTACTCTTAAAGGTTCAGTCCACCCTCATGCCTCCCATATATTGGCATTTTGTGTGTCTCTGGTTTTCCCTCTTTTCTGACAGAATTTATTGATTTGTTTTATTTAGATTTATAAAAGCAGGCTGGGTCATGTCCAGAAAACACAAAATACTACCATGTTTAATAAATTCCAAAATTCATTAAAAAAGATTTCCTACTCACCACAACAAACGTCTTTCAAATCACTCCAGTATCCTAATCAAACCTTTGTCCTGAAAACAAGTCAGAGGAAACCGATAAAGCCTGGCAGCCTTTCCTGAAGGTTACCAAAGGCAGCCTTCCCCAGGAAGGGGAATTGAGACCTCGTCTACACTTGGAGCAGTGTGTAGGATACATGTAGCTATGTGCTGCACTGACAGGCAGGCTGCATCCACGTTCACTGTGGTGTGTAGCTAAACATTTTATAGTTGTGCCTTGTGTTAAAAGAAAAGACAATGTTTTATGTTGATGTAATAAAATTTAATTAGGTGTAAGTCAGGTTTTGCTTTAGTTGTAATTAGTTTAGCATATAATTATTACACCCAATAGCCATCTGAAATGTACAAGCATTTTGATCTTATTCCAAGTTTTAAAAAAAAACCCACCTTTATTAGATTTATTCCATCAATAGCTATAATAAAGTCATATTAGTCAACCGTATTATAGAAATTGTGTAAATCGTTAAGTGGCTGAAGAAACATTTTCATTGATGTCGGTCACGTATCGCATTAAATTGGCACAGAGAAGTATTTTACAGTGGAATTGTTTTCCTTGCTTAATTAGAAAAGAAATAATCCAATAGTGATTTGTTTTTCTTAGAGAACCTATATTTAATGTGTGATTCCTAACTTGTCACGTGAAGGTATTTATTCTTGAATGTTACAACCTTTATTCTAAAAATATTTATTATTTTAAGGCTCTAGCTTTAATACAAATTAAAAATATACAGGGAATTTGGAGTTCAATTAAATTTAGTCCTTTAGTAGTAGCAAATGCAAAAGAATATCCTAATCTTGTTTTACACATGGAATGGGTATAGAGGAGACCTCGTGGTATGTAATTTACACACTAATCTTATGGCCCCTTTTATTAGAGAATGATGTAATCCGATATACCAAAATGGCAGAAGTGCAAGTCATGGCATTTCCTACATAGTCTTCCACCAGAGGATGCTCAGGATTTCGTCCTGAGATCTTTCAGATCCCCTGAGAATCTCATGTGTTTTGGTCAGTCTATTAAAGATCTGTGTTTGAAGGTCCCATGCCTCTGCATTCACTCAAGGACTTCTTCTTCCCCCCGCCCCCCGCAATGTATCATCACGCTTTTGCTCCCTGGCAGTGCAGCTCCAAAAAGATCACTCTGCCAAAGATGCCTCGGTCCATTTTTGCCTCTGAATCATGTTATGGGAAGGGTCTTGCAGCATGCAGACGAGACATGCAAATATTAATATAATCTGCCACTTTATTTTCCTACTTTCGCTCTCTCCTAGACAATGTTATTTTGGATGTCTTAAATAGCAGTGATAAAAGCCACATTCAACATATTACTGATTTGAAACTAACTTTTTAATTTAATTGTTGTGCAGCTCCTGATGTCAAGACCCTCCAGTCTTTGTTCTGTGAAAGGGCTCAGTTTGTACTGTGCTGGTGGTTTCGCAGCCAGTATGGAACTCTGCTGTATACTGGAGCCAGCCTATATTCTGGTAAGTCGTAGTTACGGCTTTTTTTTAAAACAATATTGCATGATTTTGCATGGTATTAAATATAATCATTTTAATAATGCAGTGTTGTTTTAAAAAAATATATAGGAATTTTATCCTCTCCAATAAAGCTGGCTCAGATATGTAGCAGGGTTCTGGATACTGAAATGATACGTGCAGTGGAAGTTGTTGAATCCAGGTAGCTGAACTTCTACAAAACAAGAAAATACTTAAGAACTGAGTGCCCTTGTAAGTTTAAAAAGTTGCTATTTGTGTAACTCCGTGTACGTGATTCTAACATTGCTTTCGTCCTCAAGCCCCAAACCATTAAAATGTATTTTAAAATGTTGTTTTTGTTTTTAGTTTTGAGAGAGACACTCATGAGTTCAGATTTTAAACTTTGAGAGACTTATTGGACTGACCATAATGGCTGTTAAAGTTCATCAAGTGAAAAAGGAAGAAAGCAAATATTAGAAAATTACCATTCAGTACTGATTATAAAAACAAGACAGCTGCCTATCTACTGCCAATAAATCCCTGATAAATTTAAACGGATATATTTTTTCATCCCTTTTTCATTGTGTTCTGGTTACAAGTAGGAGGTAAAACTTTCAAAAGCATCTATTTGGAGTGCATAACATGTTTAGGTGCCTAGCACCTATTTGCATTTTTAGGCACATAAATGCCTTAGAAAATCTGCCCTTAAGTCTGGTTTGAAAATTATTACTTGTGTTGTCATAGTGCCTCAGTCATGGACCCAGGACCATATTATGCTTGGCACTATACAAACAAACAAACAAAAGAATGTCCCTTTCACAGAGAGTTTATAATCGAAGAGTAAGACAAAAGACAACAGAGGATTTAGACAGCCTGTCGGTGAGTACAAGGAAACAGTGAGACAGTACTGTCTCACTGTGATAGGCTGTGGTCTCAGCATTCTGACAGCCTAACCTTTGTCAAATTGTTTTGTAAGCTTCATGGAAAAAGAAAGTTTTAAAGAGTATTATCAGTTAGTTTTACAGAGGTTTACAGTAGCTTCTTCCACGCATGGGAGAAAGCAGGAAGGGGTGCTTGTTTGAAAATTTTAATAAGCAAGTGATGGAGTACTTAGGATCCTAAGTCACTTAGATGCTTTGAAATATTTTCCCCATTGACTTCTATTGAGAATTCCATCCAGCAAAAATACAAAAAAATTTCCCATTTCTCTCTAATTGCTCTGCTGAGGGTCATAGGGAAATAAGGTATTAAGGGGGCCAGGTTCCAGATCATACAGGGCTTGCAGGCTTTATTATTGCAAGTACTAACTGCGTTGTAGATAATGTTGGGAACAGTGAAGGGAAGAACTGGTTTTACAGTTAAAGAAGGGACAGTTAGACTTCTGGCATGCAGGAAAGTGTTCTACTATTTGAAATCCAGGAGTCACTAAAGGTTTTGGTACTGGGGAGGAGGGTGCAGGCTCTTTCCTTCCCATTTTTTGGTAGGGGCAGAAATGACTTCAAATTTAGCAAACAAGAAGTATGTGAATAAGGGTGATCCAGTTAATATAAGTTTCAGAGTAGCAGCCGTGTTAGTCTGTATTCGCAAAAAGAAAAGGAGTACTTGAGGCACCTTAGAGACTAACCAATTTATTTGAGCTTAAGAAGTGAGCTGTAGCTCACGAAAGCTTATGCTCAAATAAATTTGTTAGTCTCTAAGGTGCCACAAGTACTCCTTTTCTTTTTCCAGTTAATACAGTGTACTTAAACTTTCACCAAAGGCTCTTAAGCAAACTAAACAGTAAGGGGATAAGAGAGATGGTCCTCTCACGGATCTGTAACTGGTTAAAATATAGGAAACAAAGGGTAGGAATACATGGTCAGTTTTCAGAATGGGGAGAGGTGAATAGTAGAGTCCCCCAAGGAGCTGCACTGAGACCTGTGCTGTTCAACGTATTCATAAATGATCTGGAAAAGGAGGTGAACAGTAAGGTGGCAAAATTTGCATGCAATACAAAATTACTCAAGATGGCTAAATACAAACCAGACTGCAAAGAGTTATAAAGGGATATCGCAAAATTGGGTGTCTGGGTGACAAAATGGCAGATCAAATTCAGTGTTGATAAGTACAAAGTAATGCACGTTGGAAAAAATAATCCCAACTCTACATACAAATTAGCTTTTAACACTCAAGAAAGATATCTTGGAGTCATTGTGGATAGTTCTCTGAAAACATCCACTCAATGTGCAGCAGCGGTCAAAAAAGCGAACAGAATGTTAGGAACCATTAGGAAAGGGATGGATAAATAAATCAGAAGATATCATAATACCCCTATGAAAATCCATGGTACACTCACATCTTGAATGTTACGTGCAGTTCTGGTCACCTCATCTCAAAAAAAGATATTAGAATAGGAAAATATGAAGAGAAAGGCAACAAAAATGATTGAGGTATCAGACTTCCATAGGATCAGAGATTAAAAGCTGGGGCTGTTCATCTTAGAGAAGAGATGACGAGTGCAGGGGGTGGGGGGAATATGATAAAGGTTTATAAAATCATGAATGTGAGGAAGTGAATAGGAAAGTGTTATCTACCCCTTCATGTAACATAAGAATTAGATGTCACCAAATGAAATTAATAGGCAGCAAGTTTAAAATAAACACAAGGAAGTACTTCACATAATGCACAGTCAACCTGTGGAACTTGTTGCCATGGGTTGTTTCGAAGGCCAAAGTTTTTAAAAAAAGAATTAGATAAGTTCATGCTGGATAGTTCCATCAGTGGCTATTAGCCCTGGTGGTCAGGGATGCAACTCCGTGCTCCAGGTGTCCCTAAATGTCTAACTTCCCTAAAACTGAAAGATGGGATGGATCACTTGATGATTTCCCTGTTCTGTTAATTCCTTCTGAAGCATCTAGCAGTGGCCACTGTAAGAATACAGGATACTGTGCTAGATGGGCCATTGGTCTATCTCAGTATGGTCATTCTTATGTTTTTAAGTATATTTATTTTAACTTTTCATATTTAGATAGTTTTTAAAAGCTACTTCATGAAAAATATATCTATATAAAATAGGCTTGCTTTTGACTTGGTTGAAATTATTCTGTTCATTTAGAGCTTGATTTAATAATAATTAATAAAAAGCAACAAGAAACAAGGATCAGTCATACCTGCTCTAACTCAAGTTACTGAAATTACAGTAAGAATGAAAAGGATGCAAAGTATGCAGCTGCTATACATCAAAAGCCTCTCTAAATATTAGTCATTTTTTGTTTCTCTGTTTGTTTAAATTGAATTGAGCTGAGCCATTTTTAATTAATTCAGGTCAGCATAACAGATAGTGGTATAAAATAGGTTCTTTGGTGGGGGATGTTATTATTTTTAGTATTTTGCCAAATTAAATGACTGTCACAGTTGGAATTGAACAGTTTTAGAGGTTCAAAGTTGAGAATTGCTAATTACTTTGAGATATAGCCACTCACAAACTGATTCCATGGCTGCTGATCCGTTGAGACTACATGGATTGTTTAGTTAAACAGTGTCAGAGTTTATTCTCAGAGGAGCTCAGAGATGTCAAAATCAACAGCCATAGAAGACTCTGCCCTTTTAGGGTACATCAACATTGTGATAAAAACCAGTGGCACTGAGTCTCAAAGCCTGGGTCAGCTGACTTTTTGGGCTTGTAGGGCTCAGGCTGCCAGTCTAAAAATTGCAGTGTAGGTGTTTGGGCTCTCCCTCATGGAGTCTTAGAGCCTGGGCTCCAGCCTGAGCCCAAACACCTACACTGCAATTTTATAGACCCGTAGCCCATGCCCCTTGAGCCCAAGTCAGCTGACCCATGCCAGTCATGGTTGTGCCAGTGTAGACATACCTTTAGAGAGCTGAGTCACAGAAAGAGTGGGAATTATATCAAGGAATTCCTAATGTAAAGGGGAGTACTCCCTCCCAGAGCAGAAACCCTTTTAAAGAGGTCATACAACGTACAGAAGGAGACTTTTCCATGATTTACCATTCGTTGTAGAGCTCCACCAAGGAAAGATTGATCCAGGATATCTTTTCAAATAGTGAATGGAGGCTGAAACCCCAACTTGAATAAGTAAGAGGAAAGGTCTTCCATATTCGGTAGTCAGAAGAGAAGCCACTTAAGTATCCTTCTGAAGAAATTGGGGGCAGGAGCTATAACTCCTTTATTTGTGTTTGGATAGCAGCTAGAGGCCCTGGTCAGGATAGGGACACCATTTTATGAGGTGCTCAAACACACCGAAGAATTTTCAGTCTGAATTAGAGAAGAATGATATTTTTAATATTTGAAAAAGGTGTCTGGACCAAAGTGTATCCACCCCTCGTCCTCTCTTCTCCCACATCCTTTGATGGGACAGCACTTGGTCCTAGCCCTATTTCTGCAGTAAATGTGCTGAGCAGCACAGTTCCAGGTCTGTTTAGATGAGCTCCCGACTGCCCCAACAGATTTGCAGCTCCCTATTCCAAACCTTTTTAAATTTAATTTCTAGTGTTTTGCAGCGGGGTTAATATGCTGGATAGTTTGAATGGTTTGGCAATAATGGATGTTTAGTGTGGTTATTACCCTAGGGCAATCAACAGGCATCAGAGGATTAAGAAGCCAATTTAGCGAAAAAAATAAAATTGTTTATGAGCATAGGATTTTTTAAAACTATTACTATTAAATTATACTACCTATACATATAATACAGTACTACATATACAAGTCAGAAAGGAAAATATTTTCTTTTTATATGGTATCATCTTCAAACTTTGCCTGCGTGCTTGTGGAGATTTGTTGCTTTTATCTTGGGGCCAATTAGGATTTTGTAAAAGTGTGGCAAGTTGCCTGGGCTCAAATTGAGCCATGTATGGCAATGCATATATGGAATACCATGCATGCATAGAACTACATAACATATGGGGTCCTTCTTTACTACTGTAGGCTATGTCACCCTTTGGAGTGAAAACCCATGAAGTGGGAGGGGGGAGAGGAGGAATGAGGGAACCATTAAGGTTAGGAAGCTCCTGGGAGAGGAGTACGGGAGCCTCCAGGGAACAAGGTAGGGAAAGACAAAAGGAAATTGTGTGGAAAAACAGGTCAGGTGCTTGTGGCACCTTTTTTTCTTTTTGGTTAACATTTTGTAACAGCAAGGCATTAGAGACACTAGGCTGGGTGGAAAGTGTGTGTGAGAGAGAGATCAAGTGATAGATATGGGGAAAACCTGAGGAAAATAGGAGAGGGAAGAAAGAGATTAGAGAGCCCAGCAGAAATAGAGAAAGAAATGAAGAGCAATTCAGTAGAAAAAGTGAAATGGGGATACACATGAATGAAGAGGGTAGAAAATAAGCAGGAGGAAACAATAGAAAAGGTGAAACGGAGCAAATGGTATGGAATCAATACAATCACTAAAAAGCAAATGGTCTGGTGGGGGGTGATAGGAGAGAGGTGAAATAAAGATAGAAGTAGAGAGAGAAAAGCAAGAAAAAAAATTGGAACTTCAAGGTTAGTATTTTATTTCTTTATCCATGTTCACATGTTTTTTTTTCTAGTTTCACTGGCAGAAAAGAAAAAGCCATGTGTGGGCGTGCGTGCCCGTCTCGTGGGGTTGGGGAGAAAGGGAAAATTTTCAGGTCAGGATAGTGGGTATGTGGTGTGCTGCTGGTGTATCAGCTTCCCCTCACCTTCCTGAATTTGAACTCTGAGTTGTTAATGATTATATAGTAGTTCCTTTCTAGAAGTGATAGCAATCGTTATGCAGCATTTACACAAATGTCAAGCTGTCTCAGGAATGTATATCTAAAATTCTAAGGACAGATTTTTTTTCAGAGAGAATTAAATACTGGAGGTTAGAGACCAAGGATATTTGATATGCCAAGGGAAAAACACATTGCAGAGCTGTGATACAAATCATTTATTTTCAGCTGAGTATTTTTTAATACCTTTTATTTAAGAGTGCAACACTCACAGCTTTGAAAAATATTTGGTGTCTTTGAGGTGAAAGAGTATATTTCAGTATCGAATGATAACTAAAACAAGCTTTTTAAAAGCTGCTGAGTACAGATTCTTTAAGATAAACTCTTGAATGAAGTTTAATTTCAGACTGCTTTTACAGACCCCTCTTTACATATTCCCTTGGTGGTCTTTCAAAAGCCAGGTGTCTGGGATTGTCTCCAGCCTACTCTAAAAGCACCCCAGGCCTTGGATTAATACAGGAGAGCTGCCTTTTATTTAAGTCTGCCCATTTACATAATGTCTGCTCATTCAAACTCACTTGGAATATATAGGCAAGTTGAACTGAAACCTTAGCAGGTCAGTGGTGCAAGGTCTTGGGTTTTTCACTGAGTGAAATTTAAAATGTCACTTTTCCTCGCAGCAGGAGTTAGATAATATTGTGAAAGCATTTCTGGACCTCTGATTTACATGTACATATTTTAAATACTATTTTAATTTAATATTTGATATTTACTACATAAAAACATTGAAGAAAAAACAAAACAGCACTTAAATATTGCTTTGAGAGCATGTGTGTAAAAACAGTATCATAAGTCAAAATATGTGCATAAGTGACATGACAACCCAGTCCAAATATCAAAATAATTTCCTTAATACACAGAGTAGTTGTTCTACATATCTGTGAATTTAGTTCCAAATGCAATGTTTCCATTAAGTTAAATGCTTTTTAGCAAGGTAATCATGTTTTCTAAATGTAAGCCTGAATTGTGTGTAAAATTACTGATATGCCAAGCAGCCAAATTTCTTATGTTATCACTTCACTAGGTATTTTTTGAATCGTAGGATTTTTTTTCTTGCATTGAGTAATCTTAGTGGCTTATTCTGTAAATCCTTGGCCTTGCCTTTTTGGAGCTGAACTGCAAGTCCTTCTTGATATTCATAACAAAGTGGGTTAGATGGTCTCAGTTCAGCTATATAGGCAAGAATCCACTTCACAAAACAACAAAAATTGATATGTTTTTGACAAGTAGACTACATTATTAGTGATCTTTTGAAGAGAGAGGTTTCTATAGTCTGTTGCCTCTATAGCACTTGAACAGTGAATAAACAAAATACGTGCTTTCAGTGAAGTAAGACTAAAATAACAAAGTAGCTATAATTGTAAATTTTAGATTAGTAAAACTGTTGCTATGGTGATTTGCTTTCTCATCACACTTTGCTTTGAATGAAACACTAACTATGAAGGTATTGTAATTGTGCAGTATTTCTTTTCGTATTCCCATTGTTTGCTTTTCTGCATGAAAACATGAGCAATGTCTCTATAGCCAGTTTTTTTTTTTTAAAGGGCTTTATAATCTGATACCAAGGTTATATTTTCACCTCGACACAGTGGTGTTAATGTTTGTGTTTACCTCTATTTTGGTAGCCTAAAGAACATAATATGTTTATCTATTTTTATAAAACTGTATACTGAATATAAAGTATATCTTCATTGAAATATTTTCTTTAAATTAATTAATGGAAAACTAACAATCTGTCAATAAAATGCACAAATGAATAGTGCAATTGAAGCAGGGTGTTAAATCAAATAAGGCTGTTTGTTTTTTTCCCTAAAAATCTTGCGTGAACTTTGTTAAATACATCTGTCAAATGGATTACATTTTTTATTATGCTTTCTTAAATATTTTGATCTTGACAAGTATATTTTTCAAAATATGAACTTTCAGTATTTCAAAATTATTGATTGCCTCTCCATGTGGAATATGTTAATTAGAATCTCCTACTGTGCTTCACTGATCCCAAATTGACAGTCTTCCTTTCATTTTTTTTTAATTTGGGGGAGTGCTCTTAAAGAGAGAGCAGAAACTTTTGGAATATTTTGTTCAGAATTTCAAGATTGATTTTTTTAAACATTGGGTTTTTTAGTTTTATACTTGTACTTCAAAGATTCATATACATTACCTAGTTTATTCATCATTAATGTTTAAATATAGATATATGGATAAGAAAAAGTCTGTTTATACAACATATTTCAGTATAACCTGATGTACAAGTAAATAATGGATCACACAAGTAACTAGTGTTCACTGTAATAATGAAACATGCAACTAACAAAGTTATATTAAAAGCTGGTCAAAAAGGAGACAAATTTTTGTGCTTGGATTTTTGTGCTAAGTCTTTTTGGTTTTTTTTTTGTTTTGTTTTGTTTTTTTTTTTTTACAAGATGTCTTTCTAAAATCTATACTGTGTTTAATTCAACCACATGCTGTTGGACTTCATGTAGGAATTACTGGGTGAAGTATATGGCCTGTGCTATGCAGGAAATCAAATCAAATGATTGTAATGGTCTCTCTTAGCATTAAAATCTATGAATCTGTTAAATTTGTTGTTAAAGACAAAGCTCTGGAAATAGAGTAAAATAATAGAGAAGACAAACTCATTTTATAGAGACGGCTGGCTTTTATTTTTTAAATGTGGTATGTAAGCCTGGAAATTTAGGACCAATATTCCCCTCAATCCACAGCAGATCTCTCAGTAACATCACTGGGAGATTTACACAAACCTGCAAATAGAGGCCTTTACGTGGTAACTAAACAGTTAGACTACAATCCTACAAGAATTTATGCACCTACTTTACACGCTGTATTGTCATCAATGGGACTACTATAAAGACAGTTAAGATTCTGAATATGCTGTGTGGCCCCCAAGAACACATCATGTCATTTTGGGTACAAAACTTAATTTAAAAAATCCACAAAGAGAACATGTCTGACCCACTTGGTATGCCATCTCTGCACTCAGAATTTTGTTGTAGCAATGACGACAGAGCATGGACTTTTTGATGCATTGTATCAGAGGAGGAACTAGGTCGGTGGGGTGGGTGGATGGATGTGACAAATTAATTGCATTGAGTGTTCCTCTTATTCTGGAAACAGAGGGTATTTGGCAAACACCATACACTTTTGGGAAAGTTGCTGGACCTTTAGCTTTCCAAAAGACTTTTTAAAGTAGAGATTTTTGTGGAAACTGAAGTTCTGTGTAATTCAGATTTTCAGTGCTGTCAAGCAGCTTGATGACATTCTTTTAATGGTTGTTTTTTTGGAACAGACTCTCATTTTCCTTATCTAAATGATTCTTTGCATTACACAGAAAATACTAGCATATTTCAGATAATTTCTGTTCTACAGAAACCGAATCATCTCATCATTTTCTGTCAAAACAGTGCTGATTTTGCTGGTTTTGAGAACTGTTGTTCAGTATAGACTGCTATTTCCTTATCTGAGTTTCATAATGCTAACCTTTATAGATAACTAGCTTGTATTTGGTGCTCAGACTCTGGAATACATTGCTTCTGGAAATTTTCCACCAATTCTTGTCTTTCTGTTCCTTGAGCACCTTGTTAATTATTATTTCTTAAATCTTGGGAGGCTGTAGATCTGAATTAGCTGTGACATCAAGTGCACATTGATAACTAAGGTTAAATAACCACAAGACATAGGGCAGACTTTGGTCAGTGTGTCATGTAGACTTTTTTTTTTTTTTGAGCGACAATCCTTGATATGTAATGTAAAAGGGTGCCTGTACTCTTTTGTTGACTGCTTTTATGATAGACTATAAACATCTAAAAAGTAAATACATTTTGTGTATCGTAATGACAGTTTAATCTATTTGATTACTTTTTATTTAGCTAATTGCCGAAACCATGTAACCTCCTCTGTCAGTTACATTAACTTTAGTGTCATCTTCAGCCTTAGATCAGCAGCTGAACAAAGTTTTAAGTTGAAAGTATAGCAGAATAAACAGAACAATCTTTCCAAACACTTGTTTGAATAGAAACTGTTTGTTTTACATCTTCCTTACAATGATCCATTGTGTAGATGTTATCATGGATCTGATCAAAGACACTGAGTCACACTGGATCTTTGACTTAGAGAACATAAGGTCAGAATTTGAGTGAAGACCTCAAAAAGAAAAATACTTTGTTGTCTTGATAAGAAAGAAAGGGCTCTTAGACATTGCTATATAGCTAGCATATTTTGAGGGTCTCATAAGACAGTGCTTTTCAGTTATAATTCTACCATTACGCTTCAGAACAGCCCTTCTACCTTTGAAGAGTACAAGGCTGAACACCTCTGAGCTGTACCAAACATTGTGTATAATCTAGTCCTCCCATTCAGAACTAGTAGCTGAAACAGAATAATGCCAACTGACTTAAAGGCAATTTTCTTCCCTCTGTGGAAATTTCTGCTTCTCATATTGAATAGATTCACTGAATAAAACTTGACGTCTTGTTACCTTGCATACACTTGTTAACCTGCGCTCAATCAATTCACAAGGAAATACTACTTTATATATATATATATGCACAAAAAATTACTCTCCCTACCATACACAAAAAATGAAAATGCTTTTAATTCACGCTTCTGCAACAAAATAACAACGAAGTTTATCATGACTTCTGGCACTTTCTGGACTGTTACTATAAGGTAATTATAGTAATGAATATTTAGTCTAAAATACTAGACTGTAGTTAGTAAGTATGAGGTTGGAAATAATCATGTTTCTTTCATAGCTGAGTAGATAACATAAGAAATGTGTAGCTTAATTAGAAATATTGCATACTGCAGAAAATATTCAGAGGACAAAATGCCAAAACCTGCAACAAAGAGAAAAAATTAACTATATCAAATTACTACAAGATGGTTCAAAATTAAAAAAAAAATTCTCTAGAATGGAAAGATGATGGTGGAATTAAATGATCACAACATTAAAAATATTTTCATTAGCATATATTTAAGGTTTATTAGTCATCGCAGTTCTTTTTATTGCATGAACAGAGTTTGAATCTTGCTATATTTATTTAGATGTGCACTTATTTTAAATATATATATTTTGGAATTACATCTGAGGTTCTTCAATATGTACAACTGAGTATGCAATTTCAAGATGTTCCTACGATTTTATACTACAGTTCTTACACTTTAGAAATATAAAATCATACTGAGGCATGCAGGCGTCAACATTGACTTACTGGTAAACTGGAGCCCTGCATGTATGTGGGAACAAAATTTGGCCCATTATTATTTTGTTTATTTAGCTGAAGGTTTTTAAAAGCAAATGAAAGATGTATTTTTCTTCTAGAGAAAATATTTAGTTCATGCTACAAATTTGGCAGATAATATGGCTTGAACAGAGTTAATATAGTCTAGTGATAGGGGAAATAGCTGTGATTCAGGATGCCTGGGTTTGATTTCCTGCTTTGCCACTGAGTGGCAATTTTACCTTGGTCAAGTTACATACTCTTACCTCAGTTTTCCCATCTGTGTACTGGTTGATATCTGTCTTGATAAAGTGCTTTGACATCCATGGAAGATAAACCTACTAATATATGTGTTATATGATTGTCATAAATATAAAGGGAAGAGTAAACACCTTTGAAATCCCTCCTGGCCAGAGGAAAAACCCTTTCACCTGTAAAGGGTTAAGAAGCTAGGATAACCCTGCTGGCATCTGACCAAAATGAACAATGAGGAGACAAGATATTTTCAAAGCTGGAGTGGGGGAGAAAAAAAGGCTCTCTCTGTCTGTGTGATGCTTTTGCCGGGAACAGAAAAGGAATGGAGTCTTAGAACTTAGTAAGTAATCTAGCTAGATATGCGTTAGATTCTGGTTTGTTTAAATGGCTGATAAAATAAGCTGTGCTGAATGGAATGTATATTCCTATTTTTGTGTCTTTTTGTAGCTTAAGGTTTAGCCTAGAGGGATTCTCTGTTTTGAATCTGATTACCCTGTAAGGTATTTACCATCCTGATTTTAAAGAGGTGATTCTTTTACTTTTTTCTTCAGTTAAAATTCTTCTTTTAAGAACCTGTTTGCTTTTTCATTGTTCTTAAGATCCAAGGGTTTGGGTCTGTGTTCACCTATGCAAATTGGTGAGGATTTTTATCAAGCCTTCCCCAGGAAAGGGGGTGTAGGGTTTGGGGAGGATTTTTGGGGGAAAGACGTTTGCAAGCGGGCTCTTTCCCTGTTATATATTTGTTAGACGCTTGGTGGTGGCAGCAATAAAGTCCAAGGGCAAAAGGTAAAATAGTTTGTACCTTGGGGAAGTTTTAACCTAAGCCAGTAAAAATAAGCTTAGGGGGTTTTCATGCAGGTCCCCATATTTGTACGCTAGAGTTCAGAGTGGGGAAGAAACCTTCACAATGATAAATTTATTATAAGCACTGTTATTGCTATTGTACTTAGTTAAGGATTTTATTTGCTGTCAGATACAGCCTTTTCGTTTTGGTCATGTTGTTTACTTTCCCCACTGTGTTCTTTTGTATACTGATAAATCACTACTTCAAGGCCAGGATATTGAAATATGGAGTTCTTGCATGTCATCACAAAATGTCTGATGTTCAGCTGAATGCTGCTTTGTTAAATCACAGAATCACAGAATATCAGGGTTGGAAGGGACCTCAGGAGGTCATCTAATCCAAACCCCTGCGTTGAGATGCCTAGGGCATGGCTCCACAGATGTTAGTTACTCCAGCTGTTACACTAGTTTTAACATTATTATACCGCACAGAAGAATTCAAACTTTGCATTCAGTAACTTCCTACATTTTAAAGTGCTTAATATTGTGTAGTGTGAGTGTTTTCTAGCAAGTCCATTTCTTATGGTAAACAACAAAAATTGTCGAATGATTTTTGTGACTTGATTACAAGTTGTTACCTTGCTTAAATACTATACTAATGCTTGAAACAACTTTAAAGTCAAATTGCGTTTGTTAGATATAATACTCACAGCTTTTTTTTCCTTTTTTTCACGGGGGTGGAGGACTATTCACAGACATGCCTAAAAGCAAGAGGAAAGTTAAGTGTTCATGAAGGGAGATGAGAAGCAAAGGTCTGCAGGCTCTGAAGCTTCATAAGAAACTCAAGGAAAGTGTGAAAATCTAGTTGATGTTGGATTTTCCAAATATGAACAAGAAAATTAAAGAGAAACAGCAAGTAAAGTTAGGAGGAGATATATACACATTCATTCAGGAAAGAAATAGTGAAATCCGATACATTTTATTTTTAGAGTAATAGAATGATTTTTTTAAAAAATGGAAATGGTTGGACACCTAGATCAGCAAAAATCATTATGTTTTTAGAACTGTAAATCTGATCAGTGCAGAAGAAAATTCAGAATGTTTATGTCCGAGTTTAGGAATGGACTTGGAATATCAAGTCGGGGATTGGTGATGCTCTCAGCAGGCAAGATCTGTGCGCTGTTGAAGACCCATATCCTGCTGAGAAGCTAATGGACTCAAGTAGAAGAGATGTTCAATATTGGATTTTAGTCGTGTAACACTTACGTAAGTAGTTCTGTAGCCTTTAGTGGGACTAGTGAATACAATTCTAGCATTGGGCCCTTGTTGGTTTCATGTACTTGCCAGTGGAGGGAAAATGAACAGGCGATGAAGTAAGAAAAGGGAAGAAAATCTTCAGTAGAAATAGTCTCCCCTTCCAGAATGGAGTTATTTTTACTGAAGGGTGCATCTGATAATGGCATGACATTACAAACCATTATAAAGAATAGAAATTAATTTTGGAAAAAAATAGTGAAGGAAAGAAAACTGTATCAGTTGCTTAAATGTTCTAACACTGTAAAATGGGAACTCGATAACACATTTGTTAATATAATTATATAAAAAAGACATTTTAATATTTCCCTACTCTAGTATTAAACAGTTTTTTGTCAAGCAGTAACAATTTATTTTATATGGAAACTGCTGTATTATTGTCTGATGGCCATTTTACATCCATAAAAGAAATGGATTAAAAACAATTAAACAGTATTTTTAAGTGTCTACAGCATGTGGCATGCTAACAACAAACTTTATCTGAAATAGTACCGAGAAGGATGTGGGCAGATTTATATTCTAGTAGTTAACCAGCTAGGTTTTCTCATTTCCTAATAATAGTGACCGTTTTTTGCAAATTTTAAGCATGCTATTTCATTTTAGAGAACACTCGCTGAAATGTTACTTGTAGTTTTATTAAACATGTTACTATAGTTGTGTGAAAGACAACCTATAATATTCAGAGGAGGAGTGCACTGATTTCTTATGTGGTGTTCATAGTAGTATTTTTTTTTTAAAAAAATACTATGTTCCATATAGATCATTACTAGACTTGTCTCATTTATTACTTGTACAGAATACTTAGAATACCTACATATGCCCTGTGTTTCTAATCTCACTTTTTTGTATTGGTGAGTTATGCATACTGTTGGCTTCCCACAGATATTCCATGCAGCATGATGAATGCCTTAGATGCTTGGTATTCAAACAAATCTTTGATAATAAACTGTACACTTATGGGCTAGGCTAAGCAATATTAATATCTTACGAGCAATGTGGATATATATGTCTCTGCATAGTACGTGAAGTATCACAGACAGGTGTTTGTTTTAAGAAACATTCAATCTCAAGGTCCAGCAAGTACTACCAGACTTTTGAATGTGAATTGCAAATAATTTTGCCTACGCTCCTTTTATAGCTATAGAAATGGTGCAAGTCTGAAAAACGCTTATTAATTGAACATATGTGAATCAAGGGGGGAGAATGTCCCCTTTCATGCGGTGTTCATCAATCAAGTGACAGTTTATATTAGTGAGTAGCATACAGGAATGGAGTTTGGGAGGCATACTTCTCTGACCCGAAGGGCAGAAGCTGTTGAAACACTGATGTGCTTTCTTCATGAAACTAGATTCGGGGGTAGTTTGGGGAAAGGTAGAAAAATTTTGTATGTTGGTGTTCCAGAATGAGTTAATTTACTACCTTTCCCCAAACTACCCCCCGAATCTAATTTCATGAAGAAAGCAGTTCAGAACACCCTTCTGCTTTGTCTTTGCTGCTCACATCAAGAAAGAAAGAAAAAAAAAAATAAATGCTTAAAATGGATTAAAGAAAACCAAGAGATTGAGGTTTAGGTACATGAGCTCAAAGGCTTGAAGCATTCTTTTCTCGCTTCCTCTTTTGTTTCCTCTCCCCTTGCTGACATCTGACTTGACGAGGAGCTGGATATATTACTCAGTGGAGGTACTCTACCAGTTTCAACAGAACTAGCAGGAAGACCTCTGGGCACCAATGCTTGCTCCCTTCTCCATCCTCCTCTAACTTCTCCCAACCAATTTCCTCTTCACTTGTACCCTAATGTTGAAGACAGACCTAGCATCTGCCTCTGGTCAGGGCTCAGGTACCTCCAGCTGGATCATCTCCTTCTGGCGCGCGCACACACACCCCCTCTTTGATTTTGCTGCATTAACGGGTTTCAAATTGTGCTCTGGACAGCCTTGCAGTAGCAAAACACAGGTAAACTGGAGGAATCAATGGTTGAGAGAGAGGCAGTACACTGGCAACTGCTCATTCTGACTTCAGAGGTAAGCTGTTGAGCTTTAAAGTGCACCACATTGGCAGGGGAGCTACGGGAGAAAAGTAGGAGGTGAAGGATGGGGGTCAAACTGATAGCACGTTTCCATATGTCAAATGTCATTGTCTCTCCCTTCCCTACCACCGCATACAAATGTACATAACTCATGAATATGGGTCCCATTACCTCCATTATTCTTCCACACACCGATGGCATATTCCCATCCCAAGGGTATTCTCTACCTACCAAAACCAAAAATGACACTCACCCATCCCCTGCTGCTAAAGGTGTCTTATAAGTTTTCTTATCCATCCCTGTTCCCTCTCTAATCTTGACACAAAAAACATTCAATTTAATGGTTCAATTATGTGGTCGCTCTATACATCAAGTGGGATTGGTTGCATGGGAAGATGCAGCTAGAAACAAAGAGGATTTTCTCGGGAGGCTGGATGGATCAGGACTTGTGCCAGAAAAGAATTCTGCCCCTTCTTCCTGATACCAGAAATCCTTATTGACTGCATACACTCTTGCCTCCCTTCTAAAAGACTTCAAAAACAACCAGTTCCCAGGTGTTATCCGCCTTGGAACTAGCCAGGTTTCTAAGGATTAAAGCAGCTTTTTGTGTATTGAAACACATGCAACAATAATAAGATGACCTAGTAATTCAATACACAACATACTCCAGGTTTAACAATCCAAAATGGCCTAATACATTTTCTATTTATTACTTATAATAGCTGTTAAAAGAAAGTTATTGGCTTAATATATTACCACAGTATAGAACATTACAAGGGTAGTAGTTTGATGACCTATGAAAAGATTAATCTGGTGTCTTCCAAGAGATGGCTATTTCTAGTATGTGATCTAAACTTGGGTCTACCAAATTTCCAGAATAAGCAGCCCAGAAGTACAATAAACAGCAGCTTGTTGTGGAAAGCGCGTCCTATTGCCGTTCTGCTTTTTAAAGTAGGGATTAACCCTTTTTAGCTCTTGATGTATTCAAAGAGAGACTCACGTAGGCCTTCCTGAGCTGATTGTGATACACCTTCTTGAAAAAACAGGACCTGGGTTGTCCTGATGGGATGGCTCTCAAGTCATTAAAGTGGACTTAATTGAAAAGAAAGCAAACAGTATATCAAATATTCATATGTATCTATATGGATATGCAATATACACCTTAATAATATTTATATTCTTAGTGAAAGCATATATGAGTATATAAACCTAGTAGGCCAGTGCTGACATGATAGAAAACTAATATCAGACTAACAATAATGGCAAGTACAAAATAAATTATAATTTTATTGCTGAACAAGTAAACATTTAATGCATAAATTGCATGTAAACAGACCCACACAATCTCCCTCTTCAACCACAAGCAAATTCTTGTGATCATCTCTCTGTCTAAACTTTACCTTTATGACCATAGTAACATCTTGTCATATAAGCCAGGTAGTCCCAAGTGAGACTTTCCCATCACAGTAGTACCAGAACACAATACCTTTTTATTCAGAACACTGTGGTAGAGGACATTTATATATTCACAAATGGGGTTCCTTGCTCATTTCACAGGGAAAAAAATACACTTGAGTGCTCTTTTCAATATATGCATTGGGTTATAAAGGGAGTTTCAGAGATACTGTAGTATCAGCTGCACATGAACACCTTGTGATTTGAAGAGGGAACCTGGGATAGAGGCATCCAACCTCCCGTATCCAATTTTACCCAGTGGACTATTGCATTAAACAATCTTATTGAGTGTTGTGAATTTCATTTTGTCTTTTGGAATATAGGACCATATGTTCAGTATATATATATATATATATAGGACCTTTGGTACAGTATATATTGTGTACCGCATCAGTATTTTCATTTAATACTTTATATTTCAGAAAGTCTGAAAAATATTTTTCTGAGAAAATTTAAGTGCACCTTTTCCGATTTAGCAGGGTGAGAGATTCTATTTCTAACAAAACATTAGGTATGATGTTGTGGTTTATTGACTTGTATGTCTTGTATAAGTGAGTTAAATTCAGATTACTATATGTAACAATATGGTTCTTAACTCCTTAACTCTGAGGAGTACGGACAGAGGTTTTGTTTCACAGACAGTTGCTTGAAGAATTTAAAGGAAATCGGGGAAAAAACTATTAGTAATCCAGTCCTTTTTAATGACTGGACCTAGACTTAGTGTTCTTTGACATCAGTCAGTCCATTATTTCTTAAAGAACATGATAAAGTGTTACTTCTCAGCGTGGCCTGCATTTATTCACTGGTGTTCTTTCTGTATATTCCCTTTTGACTAATGGAATGCTTTCACCTTGCCTCCGATATGTAGGACACAGTATCTCTAAATTGTATCTGGTGAATGTGCAAAAATTGCACGAATACCATGTGAGACAAGCTTTGGTAGTTTTGTGTATGGAATCAGTAGTTTACTTAGTTTTCACCATAGCTGTTTATAATCAGAAGTTATGTAGATCCAAAGATTTGAAAAAAACCCACGCATTATTTTTTTATTCCATTCTTCTGAAATTTAAGGCATGTAACTTACAGAGAAATGTGTTTTCATTGATAAACAAGACTGAAGTAAAAATGAAAGGGAAGACATAGAGTACGTCAGGATTATAGTAATGTGTGTAACATTTATTAAATTGTTTTTGTTAAATAATGTATTCAGACTGACTAGTGTTTCCCAACTTCTACATCATCCATTATGTTTTCTAGTAAATTAAAGCTAGGAAACCTTTGTCAGAGTTATAATACTCAAACTGACATCTAATTCCCCCAGACAATAGGTACAAGTCTGCAAGCCTCTCTAATTCTTTCCAGTCTTTACATTTATTGATTCTTTTGTAGACCTGTTTCATCCAATCTATTACAGACAACACCAGTTAAAAGTGTGAAGTTTACCACATTTGACCTAAGGCACGTTAAAAACACTAGCTTCCTGGCATGCCTTCCATGAATCCCAGGGTTATTGTTTTTAATTGGAGCAAAATTTTTGTCTGTATTTGAAGTGTTACCTTAGTTATAAAGATCGGCATGTTTAATTTTTGATCTGACCTTGAATTCCCAGGGGAAAAAAATCCATTTCTGATGTCAATTTAGTTCAGTTACCATTTGTTACCCTAGGCTCTAAATGTTTTATTAGTTAAGTTAGCTTCAGCACTGCAATATACTTTGATTCAAAGCTTACTTTTGCCATGCCTTTGAAATACTATTTTACATATTTAAATGTAAATATTTTACACTGTGTATCAGCTCAAAGAAATTTGTTTTTGTATTTCATGTTAATGAGGAATTTTACTGAAAAGTTTCAAGTGATTCCATTTGTAATCTCCGTACAGCTGTATCGGTACAGTAGGTTTTACTGGAATTAACATAATATAACATTTTTATTATACAGTGTTCTTCAGAATTATGCCTTTTGTGCATATCTTACACTGTAAAACATACCATATAAATAATTGATAATAAACAAACAATCCTACATTTGCCTCCGTGTTCTCCGGTTTTAAGGCTTTGAAATTCAGTAAATAATGTATGGTACTTATTAGTGTAGATGAATCCAACAGTATCCTTGATCTTAGTTGCTTTGTTTTTGAGCAGAATTTTTAAGTGATCCTTCTGATTGGTACCTAAACAGAATGATGG
The DNA here is from genome assembly GCF_015237465.2 of Chelonia mydas. Lineage (NCBI taxonomy): Eukaryota > Metazoa > Chordata > Testudines > Cheloniidae > Chelonia > Chelonia mydas. Next base: position 78,564,660 of record NC_057852.1, read on the forward strand.
AGGAAGTGTTGGAATTGTTATAAATGCTGCAAATTGTGGGATTCATTCATATGTGCAGAAAATTAAACTGGAGGTTTTTTTTTCTCCCATCTATATCCATATATACAAATATAAACCAAAGAATTCTTGGACTATTTTAAAACCTTATGTCATCTTTAGAAACAAATGTGCTTGTAAGTTGCGTAAGACAATGGCAAAATGAAAAGTGTATTGAGGTTTTGAGTGTATATGAAAGGAAGCAGAAAAAATACCAAGAGGCATATTATTTACCCTGCTTTTTACCCACAAAAATTCAGTCAGGATGTCTGCTAGCCAGATTAAATACCCCTCAAAGTCCAGCTATGATCTCCAGGAAGAAAATGTGATGAGACATAAGGCTAATAAGTTATAAACCAGATTTATTTTGGCGTTTAACTAAATATTTCCTGTCCTTTTTCTGCTGATCTTCTGTTGTTTGTGCAACCAACCCAACAATTTCAGAGCTAGATAATAAGGGATTCAAGGGAGTATTTGAGGTCATGTGTACTTTTTATGATGGTTTTGTCTGTGCTTTCCTACTAGAATTCCTGAATACTTCAGTAATTTTACTCACTTTGCGTAATGTTTCTAAAATATACAAAATTAAAAATAAGAGGAATTTTAGGGTTGTTTTTTGGTTGTGTATTCTAGATTATGCATTGGAAATCAGAAGATACTTCAATAGGCAACACCCCAAGTGGTCAAAACAAAGAGCTCTGGATGACCATCATTTCCCTTTTAAACTCTCCCTCTTCTTAAGACTTTTCAAAACTGTTACATTTTTAAAAGGAAAAATCTTTCACTTCTTCCAGTTGTAGCTTTCATGCAGTAGGGTATGAGTCTCACCCACAGTCCGGCTCTTTTATACAAGGTAAAAAGTTCATAAAAGCCCCATCCTGCTTTTGAGAAGATTGCCTGGGTGCAGGCACTGCAAAAGACAACCAATAAAGCTGCCCTTGGAAGACGCTTGCAATTCCTGGCATAAGGAGCAGCATTGTCATAATAGTGTGATTCCCTTGTACAGACAAAGGGATCCTAAATGCTCAATGCTTTACCAAAAGTAAGGCATTCTGAAGTCATGTAACTTCAAAAATATTTTTTTTGAAAATTTCAGAATGTTATAATTATCAATAAGGCTTTACCTTAACAATGTTAAAGCATGACATTTTAGTTTTTGTGCTCCCCAGAGGATAAAAATGACCCTTAATTATAGAAAGGCCAAAACCATCCACATACTGAGACTAGAACTGTGGTCCTGCAGCTCCAGACACAGGCCTCTACTGTTACTTGGGGTTATCTGGACCCAAAACTATGGTAACTAGTGTCTGTTTTCCAGGCAGTGTCAGAAAATAAATCCAATGGGGGACAAAACTACTCTGATAACTCCTCCTTGGATAAATGATTGGTACATACACAAGTGCTTTCAAGCAAAATTTCTTGTTTTTATTGAGTTTACATCTAAAATAGCAATAGTATAGAGTAGGGGTAGGTAACCTATGGCACACGTGCCAAAGGCGGCACGTGAGCTGATTTTCAGTGGCACTCACTCTGCCCGGGTCCTGGCCACTGGTCCGGGGGCTCCGCTGCTGGGCTGAGGTACCGGCCACCAGCCCCTGACAGCTGGGGTTCCATCCGCCGGCCCCGCTTAGCCTGCTGCCGGTCCCGGGTCCCGACCACTGGTCTGGGGAGCTCTGCTGCCAGCCTGGGGTCCTGGCCACTGGCCCGGGGCTCTGCAGCCGCCCTCAGCTGTGGCCCACTGGCCCCAGCCTGGGGCAGTGAGGAGTGCAGACAGGGGCAAGAGGGGGCACAGCTCAGCACCCCCACCTTAACAATTGTTCCAACTCCACTGTGTTGGGATATTTTTAAGTCCAGATTTGCTGCTTACATCACTATCATGCCACGTGGAACAGTGTACTGCGTTTGTTGAGATTAGAATGTACATGCAAGAACTGGAATCAGAATTTTCGGACAGATTTCAAGATTTCCAGCTATTTGGGCCAACGCTTTCTTTTCTAATTAAACCTGAAAAGTTCAACGATTTGTCTGTATTTCAGTGGATGAGTGTTGAAGATTTTGAAATGCAGCTCGTTCCGTTAAAAAGCTCAGAATTGTGGGCATCAAAGTTTGGAGATCTACGGAGTGCACTTGAAGCTACCGAGCGAGATCATGGGGCCTCTATTCTGACCTGCTGGCTGTCCCTATCAGTGACATTAAACTGTTTGTTTGAAGAAAATTGCATTTGCAATGCTTTGAGCATTTGGATCCACATACCTGTGTGAATAAGTATTTTCACACATGAAATCTGTCCTCTGTCCCTCTCGGAGCCAGTTAACAACTGATCACTCAGAAACCTGTGTGCAGCTTGAAGTATCCAAATACGTGCCAGACACTGGGAAACTCAGCAAGGAAAAGCAAGGGCAAGGATCACACTAAACTGATAAGATCTGCATTTTAATTTAATTTTAAATGAAGTTTCTTAAACATTTTTAAAACCTGATTTACTTTACACACAGCAATAGTTTAGTTCTATATTATAGACTTATAGAAAGATACATTTTAACGTTTTTAGAAGGTATTATTGGCTCTCGAGACCTTAAATGAGAGTGAATAATGAAGACTTTGCACACCACTTCTGAAAGGTTGCCGACCCCTGATCTAGAGCATACTAGATATAGCTACCCAAAGACTGGGATGGTGTTGAGTGGTCAGCAGCAGGGTTCTTATGGCCAGCCTTCCTCCTGGCAGCTGGGGAATTGGGTGTCAGACTTCTAGCTCGTAAAAATCTCTCTGAAAACTTCTCCAAAGTGCACATTCTAACTAATTTCTTTTATAGGTCACTCAAAGCAAAGCAAATAACTTCTAGTAATCTCCAGCAACAGCAAAGAACTAATCATTTCTATTTATCAGCAAAGCAACTCCCAGCAAGAAACTCTCAGACACCCAGAGTCAATGTCAGCTATTCACATTCCCTTCCATTCTCATGAATCTGTATCCTGATGTATCCTAGTTACAAACACTGCAGCAGTTCTGTCTGCCTCAGCAAAGACCAAATTATTCTTGACTACGTGGTATCCTTGCTTCCAGTTTGTGGTGGCTGAGTACACAAAACAGATTCAATTTTATGTCAAGTTCAGTTCTCTTGTAACACTACTACTTGAGCTCAAGCAAAAACTCTGTGAGCTATCAAATTTAGCATTTGTGATGTTCTTTGTAAACTGCAATAAGTCAATAGAGGACAACATACAAAGATGCACTGTGCCTGCTCCTGCTCCCACTGAAGTTGCTGGCAAAAAACTCTCTAACATTAATGAGATGGGGTGTACTAGGCCCAAAAGGCCCCTGCTACAGGCCTTATGGTCCTACCACACACTGCTCGAGGAATAGAGCAGAAAAGGTGAGTCCTCCAAGCTACTTAGAGAGTCTGTGTGGGAAGCAGCCAATTAGCGTGGAGAGGCTGCAGAGAAGCAGTCAATCAGAGCCCAGCAGGGTCATATGAAAGGAGCTGCTGGGCCTGAGAAGTTCATTTACTGCCAGGAACCAGAGGAGCAAGGACGGTGCTTCTGGCTGGTTGCAGCAGTTCCAGTACCTGGACAGAACAGCTGCTGGCAGGGACAAGGGGAGAAATTAAGTGCTCCTGGCTAGCTTCTGGGACTCAAGCAAGACTTCAGCCTGAGGTAAGTGTGAAGCTGAATGTGCTATGGGAAAGTGACCCGGGGAACAGTAACTGCAACATGTTAAAGGGATGCAGCAAGTGGCTACTATTTGTAGGGTCCCTATGTTGGGACCTGGTGTAGTGGGCAGGCTCGGGTCCCCCACCAGCTGCAGGTGAGATGGCTGAGTGCCCTGAGAAGGGAGTTTACATAGGCTCAAGGAGGGATGAAGGTAGCATTCCCAAAGAGGGTCAGCATTTGTGGACTTTGATACCCCAGAAGGGGACTGAATTGAGAAAGCTACTCAGCTGGAGAACTGGGGTTGGTCAAGGGAGGAGTATAAAAATATTGCTTGTGCATGCAGGGGTGTAATGAGGAAGGCCAAAGCACAATTGGAGTTGCAGCTAGCAAGGGATGTGAAGGGTAACAAGAAGGGTTTCTACAGGTGTGTTAGCAACAAGAAGCAAGTCAGGGAAAATGTAGGACCCTTACTGAGTGGGGGGAGGCAACCTAGTGACAGATGATGTGGAAAGGGCTGAAGTGCTCAATGGTTTTTTTTTGCCTTGGTCTTCACAGAGAAAGTCAGATCCCAGACTTCTGCACTGGGCAGCACGCTATGGGGAGGTGAGCAGCCCTTAGTGGTGAAAACAGATTTAGGACTATTTAGAGAAGATGGACATGCACAAGTGTGTGGGTCCAGATCTAATGCATCTGAGGGAGTTGGCTGATTGCAGAGCCATTGGCAATTATCTTTGAAAACTCATAGCAATCAGGGGAGGTCCCGGACTACTGGAAAAAGGCAAATACAGTGCCCATCTTTTTAAAAAGGGAAGAAGGAGTGTCTGGGGAACTACAGACTGGTCAGCCTCACCTCAGTCCCTGGAAAAAATCATGGAGCAGGTCCTCAAGGAATCTATTTTGAAGCACTTGGAAGAGAGGAAGGTGATCAGGGACAGTCAACATGGATTCGCCATGGGCAAGTCATGCCTGACCAACCTGATTGCCTTCTATGATGAGATAACTGGCTCTGTGGATATGGGGAAAGTGGTGGACGTGATATACCTTGATTTTCGGAAAGCTTTTAATACAGTCTCCCACAGTATTCTTGCCAGCAAGTTAAAAAAGTATGGGCTGGATGAATGGACTATAAGGTGGATAGAAAGCTGACTGGATCATCAGGCTCAACTGGTAGTGATCAATGGCTCGATGTCTAGTTGGCAGCTGGTATCAAGCAGAGTGCCCCAGGGGTCGGTACTGGGGCCATTTTTGTTTAACATCTGCATTAATGATCTGGATGTTGGGATGGATTGTACCCTCAGCAAGTTTGCAGATGACGCTAAGCTGTGGGGACAGGTAGATACGCTGGAGGGTAGGGGTAGGATCCAGAGTGACCTAGACAAATTGGAGGATTGGGCCAAAAGAAATCTGATGGGGTTCCAGAAGGACAAGAGCAGAGTCCTGCACTTAGGATGGAAGAATCCCATGCACCACTACAGGCTGGGGACCAACAGGCTAAACGGCAGTTCTGCAGAAAAGGACCTGGGGATTACAGTGGACGAGAAGCTGGATATGAGACAACTGTGTGCCCTTGTTGCCAAGAAGGCTAACGGCATACTGATCTGCATTAGTAGGAGCATTGCAAACAGATCAAGGGAAGTGATTATTCCCCTCTATTCAGCACTGGTGGGGCCACATCCGGAGTATTGTGACCAGTTTTGGGTCCTCCCACTACAGAAAGGATGTGGACAAATTGGAGAGAGTCCAGTGGAGAGCAGTGAAAATGATTAGGGGACTGGGGCACATGACTTACGAGGAGAGGCTGAGGGAACTGGGCTTATTTATTCTGCAGAAAGGAGTGAGGGGGGATTTGATAGCAGCCTTCAACTACCTGAAGGGGGGTTCCAAAGAGGTTGGAGCTTGGCTATTCTCAGTGGTGGCAGATGACAGAACAAGAAGCAATGGTCTCAAGTTGCAGGGGCGGAGGTTTAGGTTGGATATTAAGAAAAACTATTTACTAGGAGGATGGTGAAGCACTGGAATGGTTTATTTAGGGAGATGGTGGAATCTCCATCCTTAGATGATTTTAAGGCCCGGCGTGACAAACCCCTGGCTTGGATGATTTAGTTGGGGTTGGACTAGATGACCTCCTGCGGTATCTTCCAACCCATATCTTCTGTGATTCTATGAGGCTCACTGTAGAGCAAAGAGTCTCTAGGGAGGAAGCACATCTCCCTTCCAGAGGACAGACTACTGGAGAATTAGTGCAGGAAGGGTTACTGAGGTTCTTTGGACTATGTACTCCAGATGGGTTCTATTTGTGTTTCACACAAGGATGTGGGACTTGTCTGAAGGGCTGAGTCACTGAAAACCCACCTGAAAAAAGAAATTGCTGGTGAAGAGCACCACAAAAGCTAAGAGAGTGAAGATGCAAACGCACCCAGTAGGAGGTGCTCGCAAGAGACAAGTGGATGCTGTCAAAGTGACATTGAGCTAAAAACTCCCATTTAAATCAACAGGAGCAGGACTGGCTCCACAACTGCCCGAAAGTATTAACTGTACTTTTAATGATACCCTTTATTTTCAAATACCACTTGTTTGTAATTTTTCAGGGTGATTTCATGGTGTGGAATATTTTAGGAATGATAAGTTATTGTCAACAAGAGGAAAACAAAGAAACATTGACAACATTCAAATTTTCGAATGGGGCTAAATTTTTTTTATGACCTATAATCAAAAAAATTGTAAGTTTTGTGCAGCTGTTGAACTACTCCTACTTTTGCCTTTGGAGTAAATCTAGCAATTACTATGCCACAGCAGTTTTCTAGGCCAAAGTTTTAGGGGGGCTAAAACCAAGGATATTACAGTGGAAGCTGGTTGCAGCCTTTACTATAGAGTGGCTACAATTTTACCATAATAACTTAAGACTTTTCCTTTTGTCTGGCTTCCATATTATTTTATTCTGTTTGGATAAGTATTAGATTTAGTTTGCTTCCCTCATACTCTATATAAGGTGTAGAGCAGAAGTAACGAGTGTTGGAAGTAATGCCCTCTGTCCCATTTCTGGTACATTTGTTGATGCTTAATCACCAGATACAGAAAGGAATAGTACATCTAGGCATAACATTAGTCATTCTGCATTAACATTGCCTGATGCTGGTATGTCAGAAATTATCTTCGGGACTGATGGCTTCTTGCTACATTCTTGGAACCCAACATTTGTAAATGTACCCAAATAACACTAGTTGAGTTAAAAAAACCAAGACGTAAAAATATTATGAGTAATCATGCTCATGGTTCTTTGCAATTACAGATACGTGATATCTTTCCTAAATGGTTCAGCTCAATTCTGTTGTTCTGTATATGAGTTGCCTCACAGCTTGTGCTCCTTATTACTGACTAAAAGTGCAACAATCACTTTCCAATGGGAGATGGAATTTTAAGTACATATCAAATTCAACGTTGCAGTAAACATGGCAACATATTCAAAATCAGATTAGCGGAGGCACTCAAGCTGGACTTATCTCTGTTTAAAAGGGAGAGGCTGCTGTCAAGTCATCCTCTGAAAGAGACCTTGACATGGGAGTTTACACATCCCTTTGGTATAAAACGGTCCCAACTTGTTGATCTTTTACAGCAAGTGATATTAGGTGGCAGTAGAAAAGCATATGGATGGCTTATGGGTAGAGGTGCTCTGATGTTCCATCTTTTTTTCTTTTTCTTTTTTCTTTTCAGGCTTGTGGCAGGGTCTTATATCAGGGTAGTAGATCAGCGCCTGTGCCTGGAATCGTGGGTAGTAATGGTGACTTGAAGATATCTATCTATCTATTAGCCTTCCATGTTTCATACAGACCTCATTGCAGTTACCCTTAGCATTTTCAGCTTCCCGCTTGATTACTGCAAGGTACCCTATACCTGTTGTGAAAATAAAGTTTGGCTAGAAAACTGCTGACATTTCCCAAGATAAAGCTTCCTAGGGTCAGTATCAGGGTGCTTTCAGCAGAGGGCTCTTCCCTAGGGGCTAGAAACCTCAATAAACTTGTCAGAACTCCAGTTTGGCAGGCTTCAGAACCCATTGCAAAGCACACTTTTTTTTCCTACAGGTTTTTAACTAGGACATTTAATTTAACCATTTTGAGGCACTGTGGTAGCAATTTGTCAGTATGTTTTTGGACAGCTATATAGTATAGTGTGACTATCTTATCATATGGTGACCAGATAACAAGTGTGAAAAATTGGGACGGGGGTTGGGATGGAATAGTTACCTATATAAGACAAAGCCCTTAATATCAGGACATCTGGTCACCCAGTGTCCGGAAGACTTTATTTTCTTTGTCTGTTTTTCTTCTTAGAGAATTTATAGCACCTGGGTGCTACTGTATGGTGATTTATTTATACATTTACAGACTCTAACTTTTCTGTCTAGCCTGTTCATTATCTTAGGGACATAATATTTGTTTAAAAGTATATCCTTGTTTTGTTGTGTGTTTATGGTAAACGATAAAATACAGCCTCTATCTGAGAAGTACTTGCACTGCTAGATTTCTGAACTGGATGCTCTTGGCATTCCAGTGCTGAAATTAGGATCATATTGCATCAGGATCTTAAAAACAAATTTTGAATTATAAAGTACCCAAGAAAATTACCAATGAGGCCGGGGAAAAAAAAGATGTCAGCAGCAGCAGCTCCACATTACTTGTTTACCTGTGGAAAATAATGTTTGACTATAACATATTTGATATAAATCTATAGTCCTTGTATATGTGATTATATTATAATGTTACTCTCAAAATTTATATATACTAAAAAAGGACGGTACCTTATTGAACATCCCTTCAAAAGTGAGATACAGATATTGTTACTACATTTATAGTCCTCTTGTTTGGAGCCAAACTGGATCAAGTCAGAATTGTTAACAAATAAAAAATACCATTCAAACAAATTAATTCAATATCATTTACACACAGAGGTTTATCTTTTATTACCTATGTATTATTTGCCTAGTACTGCAGTAAAGCGTTATTTTATAATGCACTTTATATAAAGTGACATCGTCATTTATGGAAATTGAATCACATGAAAATTTATTCTTCAAGTTCTGCAGTGATTCATTGACCGATTCACAGTTCCAGAAGGTCTAAACCTTCCCTTCATGTATGGTCTTCCATTCGGGTTGCCAACTTTCTAATTGCACAAAACTGAACACCCTAGCACCACCCTGGATCACTGCATTCTCCGTCCCTCGATGGCTTGCTCACTCCCACCCTCCCTCACTTTCACTGGGCTGGGACAGGGGGTTGGGGTGCAGGAGAGGTTGAGGGCTCTGGCTGGGGGTGCGGGCTCTGGGGTGGGCTGGGGATGAGGGGTTTGGGATGCAGGATGGGGCTTCAGGCTGGGGGGTGGGGCCGAGGAATTCGGAATGTGGGAGGGGGCTGCAGATTGAGGCAGAGGGCTGGGGTGAAGGAGGGGATGAGGGCTCTGGGGTGAGGCTTAGGATGAGGGGTTCAGGAAGTGGGAGGGGGCTCTGGGCTGGGGCAGGGGGTTGGGGGGTGAGGCATTTGGGGTGCAGGAGGGTGTCCGGGTTTATAGGGGGGCTCAGGGCTGGGGCAGGAGGTTGGGACATGAGCTTACCTCGGGCGGCTCCCCGTCTGAAGCACAGCAGGGCTAAGGCAGGGTGTCTACTTGTCCTGGCACTGCGTGGCGTGTGCCCCAGAAGCAGCCAGCAGGTCTGGCACCTGGGGCGGGGGGGGGGGGTGGCAGGAGGCTCTGCATACTGCTCTTGCCCACAGGCATCGCCCCCACCCCCCAACTCCTGTTGGCTGGTTCCCAGCCAATGGGAATGTGGAGCTGGTGCTCGGGGTGGGAGCAGCGTGCAGAACCCCGTGTCCCCCCCCCCCCCCCCCGCCTAGGAGCCAGATCTGCTGACTGCTTCTGGGGCGCAGCATGGTGCCAGGACAGGTAGGGAATAGCCTGCCTTAGCCCTGCTGCACCACCGACCGGACTTTTAACAGCCTGGTCAGCAGTGCTGACCAGAGCCACCGGGGTCCCTTTTTGACCGGGTGTTCCGGTCTAAAAGTGGACACCTGGTCAACTGGACACCTGGTCACCTTATCTTCTATTTTGGGTGATACAAGATGGCAGTATTTGCTCATTTATTTGGAGAGAGGTCATCTAATCTTGAAAGAGAAGGGTATCAGGGCACTGGAACTGCAGCTGAGAATTGGCATGGGAGGAAGTTGAGGAGGGAGGGGAACTTTACTGTATGTAAACTTTTAAATCAAACAAAAGAAAAAACATGTCTGCCACAATAAGCCTGATCCCTCTGCTTGTATATTGTATCATTTCTCCCTGTCTTGTTTTTGGTACATTGTATGCTCTTTCATACACATACTGTGATTATGAAAGCAGCTAGTGCATGGTAGGTAATAATAAAGTCTGAAACTATATATACAGGTGGATCATTTTCATATGTAATTCTTTTTCCATACAGTTTTGCTCTGTACTTTGCTCCCAATTGAGTAGCAATATTATCACAAACAAGTTAAGTGTAGTTATTCTTCTTTGGTAGAGAGATTTCATGTGCCTCCTTTGAGAGACCTCTTTAATGGAATTCATTAATGTATATATCAGAGTCCTTATTAAAGGAAATATCTAGTAGCTCATCTGAATTTCTTTTGCGCTTTTCACATTCTTGAATTCTAAATATCCAGATTTTTTTTTCTCCAACATGGAAGATCATGAGCTCCCAAATCTTTGGCACCAATACCAGTTTACTCGACTAATGGCTTTCTGTTTAATTGTGAGGTTTCTACCCACAGTGAAACTTGGATGGCTCCAAACCACAGTCCCACAATAAAGCTGCAACTTTATTGCAGCCCAGTCCCCTGGTGGGTTACAGTCTACATAACGAAACATTAGGAAATTTGTGACGCTGCACCAGCACCCACCACAGACCATCATTATCACAGAGGGCTGGCCATGTGGTCTAGCGGATAGAGCACTGGATTTGGACTGAAGAGACTTGGCTTGCCAGTGGTCTGCTGGGTGACTTGGGCAAGTCGTTCACTTCTCTGTGCCTCTGTACAGCTTCCCCATCTGTAAAATGGGGTTAATGTTAAGTGTATTGAGATCTTCTGGTGAAAGGTACTATATGAGAACTAGGTATTGTTGTTATTTGTTAAGATAGAGGGAGGGACTAAAATACAAGTAATAAGGCCGCAAGTACCTAAAGGTAGTCATATGGCTTGGATCTCACATTCTGTTTACCCATTCATTTCATTTTTAGAAAGTACTACTTTACTCAGATATATAGTTCTGTTGAACCAGTGGCATCACTATGAAACCAACAGCGTTTGAAGACGTTTGAAATGTCAATAACTTTCCAAAAATCCCCCTGCTCTTCTCTTAGAACAAGGGAGAACTGGTTTATTAGCTATCTCTACTCTTTTCTCATTTCATATTTCAGATATTTCTTTGATAGATACTCTCCAAGTCTATCTACTGTTGGCATTTCATGTCTGATGCAGACCTCATTGCAGTTACCTATAACATTTTCACCTTCAGGCTTGATTATTGTATTGGACCCGGTGCTCAATTTTGACTGGTTGGAAAGCTGCTGAAGACGACTGACTCTCAGAAGTGTTCTCAGTAAATGAGTGGTAGAAACACAAAAGTTAAAGAGAGCAGGCATGAAAACAAATCTCAATTGCTAGACTATTAGAGGGGGATAAAGATTTTAAAGTTGCTGATCTTATGGGTTTGTTTGTTTTTTTTGTTTTTTGTGTGGAAAATTTAAGCTAGTGCAGAATTCAGCACTAGGGTGTTAAGCAGTACCTCTTTGCCTGCAGTGCAGTTGGAGCTGTGATTGCAGCACACACGGGCATATCTGGGCTAGCTTTAATCTAGCTAGTGTGAATACCAATAGCAGTCAAGCCACAAACACGCAGGCTTCAGCACAGAGTGTACAGCCCTGCCCTGGGTACTTATTGGGCAGCCAGCCTCCACTGCAGTCCATGCTGCTGCAGCTTCACTGCTATTGGTGCTCATGTTAGCTACGCTACAGCTAGCTCGGATATGTCTACATGTGTTGCCATCACATCTCTGATTGCAGTGTAGTCATACCTTTAGTGGCAGCATATGTTGTTAGTGCTCTGTGATCTCCTGTTTAGTGATGGTAGATGAGAGAGTGTGTTCCTTCTGGAATGCACAGGGCATAAATACCGCCCTCCCACTAGTGCACATGGTGAGTCAGTGCCCCTCAGCTGATCTGGCCACTTCCTGTCCCCGTCCCCGCCTCCTCCCTTACGCAGGTAAGTCCCCTGCCTCCCAACCCAGATGCAGTAGGAACCCTTAAAGGAGCCGCATCCCCTCTTCTTCCTGCCAGCCAGGCAAAGATTCCTCACATTGAGCTGTGGTAAGCACATTCTCTTCCCTGCCATGCTGCCAAAGTTGCAGTCAGCAGAGAACCTTGAGTTTGATTCTCTTCGATATAAAAGGGAGTGGGTTATTGGCAAAACATTGTTTTGAAGGTTGGAATCTTAACTTTAACACTAACCCAAGGTCCAAAGTAACCTAACTTTGCTTACCTTCTGGGCATGCTGCAAAACCCATCTGATTGAGCGGGTAGATTTCTGTCTCATGGAAAAGTGTGGGAGTTTTAAAGCTGTCACATGACTGATCAAATAAGTTGTGCTAAGGTGGGAAGAAGTACTGCTACTTGAGTCAATTTGTTGTACTTTATTCCAATTTTCTTCTGTTTTTAAAATTGTTTTTGGCGTCTAGAGATCTGGATGGGCACCCTTTGGTGTGGCATTTGTATAAGACTAAAATATAAAACGAATATAAGAAAAATGGTAGGGGGATGAGCCTAGCCAAAAAGATTTGTGTAAGACCCAAATTTAATTATTTCACATCATACCCTTCTATTTTTGAGCAAATGTGCCTAGACCTATTCTTTGCATGGTAAAGTGAAGTGATAATAGTGGGGAACAGCCATGCAAGTTTCTACCTGGCCATTTGCCTGAGATGAGTAATTTTTTTTAATGGGTGAATAAAATATCATTAATTCTTTTATGATCAGTCATTATGGCAAAGGGCAGGTGAGTAGATTTTGAGCCTGGATAGTAAATTTTCATGACAATTCTTCAAGGATGGCCTGTGCAGTAAATGAGCTAAATGTATACTATACAGTAGACAAAAATGTTTTTTTGCAAAAATAGAGACTTCTGGACACAATCTATCCCAAGATGTATTTGTAAACTGTGTGTAAGAAGTGGATGTGTTGTAAACAGCTTTAGATACATTCAGACAGGTCAAGTCTTTTTCATATTTGAAAAGTAAACTGTGTACCCAACTAGAGTTTTCAACTAGCAGACAGTTAACTCTGTGCAGATTGGTGAATGCTTACTAAACTAGAAGGAACATTTCTAAACAGACAAATTCTCTTTTTGTGTAAACCCCCCTGCATGTGTAGAAACCCCAAGAGGGAGAATGAACACAGAACTGAGACAGGAGAAAAAAATTATAAAAAGGACCAAGTTAACTCTTCTACACTCCAATGAAATTAGGAGGGCAGTGAACTTAGAGGATCTGCCTCTATATGTGTACCCATCAGACAGGAAAATCTCAGTCCTGGCACACCAGGTCCTCTAAGGTGGCCTGAATGCACAGGTGTAGGAAACTGGAAAAGGAGTGGCCACAGCATTAAGAGGCACTTTTTCAAAATGGATGCCTTGTTGCAGTTTCACAACTCAGAATGGCTGCTGACTTCTCTGAGTCTTGCTTAAGGAGAGATGAAGCCTAACCAGAATCATAAAATCATAGAGGTGTAAGATTGGAAGGGACCTCAGTAGGTCATCTAGTCCAGTCCCCTGCACTGAAATTAGGACTATGTAATAAATAGACCATCCCTCACAGGTGTTTGTCTAACCTGTTAAAACCTCCAATGAGGGAGATTCCACAAGTTTGTTCCAGTACTTACCTACGCTGACAGGAAGTTATTCTTAATGTCCAGCCTAAACCTCTCTTGCTGCCATTTAAGCCTATTGCTTCTTGTCCTGTCCTCAGAAGTTAAGGAGAACAATTTTTCACCCTCCTCCTTGTAACAACCTTTTATGCATTTGAAAACTGTTATATCCCCTCTGTTCTCTCTTCTCCAGACTAAATAAACCCCATTTTTTTTCAGTCTTTCCTGATAGGTCATGTTTTCTAGACCTTTAATTATTGTTGTTGCTCTTCTCTGGACTTTCTCCAATATGTCCACATATGTCCTGAAATGTGACACCCAGAACTGGACACAATACTCCAGTTGAGGCCTAATCAGCATGGAGTAGAGCGGAAGAATTACTTCTCATATCTTGCTTACAACACTTCCGCTAATCCCAGAATATGTTTGCTTTTTTTTTTTTTTTTGCCACAGTGTTATACTGTTGACTTATATTTAGTTTGTGATCCACTATGACCCCTAGATCCCTTTCTGCATTGCTCCTACTGAGGCAAGTCGTTTCCCATTTCGTATGTGTGCACCTGATTGTTCCTTTCTAAGTGGAGTACTTTGCATTTGACCTCATTGAATTTCATCCTATTTACTTCAGACCATTTCTCCAGTTTGTCCAGATCATTTTGAATTTTAATCCTATTCTCCAAAGCACTTACAACCCCTCCCAGCTTGGTATCATCTGCAAACTTTATAAGTGTGTACTCTGTGCCATTATCTAAATTATTGATGAAGATATTTAACAGAACAGGGCCTATCCCTGTGGGACTCCAATCAATATGTCCTTCCAGCTTGACTGTGAACCACTGATAGCTATTCTGTTTTCCAACCAGTTATGAATCCGTCTTGTAGTAGCTCCATGTAGGTTGTATTTCCTTAGTTTGTTTGTTTATGAGATGGTCATGCGAGATGGTATCGAAAGCCTTACTAAAGTCAAGATATACCACATCTACCACTTAGCCCTTATCCACAAGGCTTGTTACCCTGTCAAAGAAATCTGTTAGGTTAGTTTGACATGATTTTCTCTTGAGAAATTCATGTTTACTGCTGTTTATCACCTTATAATCTTGTACGTGTTTGCAAATTGATTGCTTGATTATTTGCTCCATTATCATTCTGGGTACTGAAGTTAAGCTGACTAGTCTAATTCCTTGGGTTGTCTTTATTCCCCTTTTTATAGATTGTTACTATATTTGCCCTCTTCTTAGGTGGTCTATAATAGAATTCTACCATGACATCACCTGTGTTTTTTTACCCTTTTTATCCTTACCCAGAGACTTTCAATAAGTTGGTCTCCTATTTCCGTCTCAACCTCATTACAAGTATATGCATCTTTGATATACAAGGCACCTCCTCGCTTTTTTTCTTGCCTGTCCTTGCTAAGCAAGTTGTATCCTTCTATACCAATATTCCAGCTATGAGTATTATGGCATGAAGTCTCTGTGATGGCAGCTATGTGGTTGTGATTGTTCACTAGAATTTCTAGTTCTTTCTGTTTGTTCCCCGTACTTCTTGAATTCGTATACAGACATTTAAGATACTGATTTGTTTTTCCCTCTGTTCCCTCTTGTCTCTCCTTTGTGCCTTCTATAATTGACTCTGCTCCCCTCAGATTCCAATCCTTCACCCAGATCTCCATGTTTTTGACAAACCGGTGGGCTTTTGTCTCGTGCTGCTGTTTAATCTAGTTTAAAGCTCACCTCACTAAGTTAGCCAGTCGGTATCCAAAGACACACTTCCCTTTCCTCGATAGGTGGGCGTGGATCCCATCTCTGCTCAGCAATCCTCCTTCCTGGAGCAGCACTGAGTGGTCAAGGAAGCCAAACCCTTCCTGGTGACACCAGGACCATGCAGAATATCTGCTTGTTTCTTGCTTTCATTCACAAATATTCTTAACATCAGAGACTGTATGATGGGATAGTAGTGAAGGTACTGGACTGAGACTTCGGAATTTCCCAGGTCTATCAGATTTCCTTCTGACCTTGGGAAAGATACGTAATTTCCCCTGTGCCTCAGTTGCCCAGCTGTAAAATGAGGATAATATTACTACTCCCCACCCCTCTCTCCTTCTATCTGTCTTGTCCCCTTGACTGTCGGCTATGGGAGACCATCTGTGCTCCAGACTGTCTGTAAACAGCACCTAGTATAATGGAGGGATTTCAGTTGGGGCCTAATATACCTTCACTTTTCCTGGCAGGAGATTCATGGAGTGTCAGAGTCCTTTTTACGGGCCAGGCAGACAGGCAGCAAAGAAAAGGGACGAGTTGGAAGTGTAGGACAAGGACAACAGCAGCTCTATCTGCTGGAAATCTGTGTGAAAGCTCTCAACTAGCACTCAGCTTTCCGTATACATAAATTAATCAAATACTTGGGCTTGATAGCATTTGACTGGGAATATGCAACTTTTGAAGCATTTTTGCTTAATGCTACTTAGCAAATAGTTAACTACTCCTTGGCTGGTTATTCACTCTGAACTTTTAACATGGTGTGACAAAGTTCCTGCTCTATCTTGGTGGGTCTTGCGCTTATTGGTGGATTTGCTCACCTTGGAGCTTCACGGCAGCCCTCAGCTTAGCTGTTTTTCTGAATTCACAGTCCAGGTCGACTCCTCCTGTGTCTGACTAGGAGTTGGGAGGATTTGGGGGGAACCTGGGCCCTCCCTCTACTCCGGGTTCCAGCCCAGGACCCTGTGGAATGCAGCTGTCTAGAGTGCCTCCTGTGCGACAGCTACAACTCCCTGGGCTACTTCCCCATGGCCTCCTCCCAACACCTTCTTTATCCTCACCATAGGACCTTCCTCCTGGTGTCTGATAATGCTTGTACTCCTCAGTCCTCCACCAGTCCACATTCTCACTCTGAACTCCTAGTGCCTCTTGCTCCCAGCTCCTCACATGCACATCACAAACTGAAGTGAGCTCCTTTTTAAAACCCAGGTGCCCTGATTAGCTTGCCTTAATTGATTCTAGCAGCTTCTTGATTGGCTGCAGGTGTTCTAATCAGCCTGTCTTAATTGTCTCCAGAAGGTTCCTGATTGTTCTGGAACCTTTCCTGTTACCTTACCCAGGGAAAAGGGACCTACTTAGCCTGGGGCTAATATATCTGCCTTCTATTACTCTCCTGTAGCCATCTGGTCCGACCCTGTCACACATGGGTTCCTGCTTTGACAGTAAAATAGAGGGAAGTGAACAAGGAGATATGAGCTGTTTCATCAAAGATGGCTAGCTATAATTAAGGGTTTTTTTGTGGATTTTATGAACAATAACATTTTATTTGAAAATTTATAAACTGTTTTTCCCCCTGTTTTACTCCTTTTGGGCTGGAGCAGATAATGAGAAAAGGCCAACACACAATCCCTTTGTAGGATGAGAGGATGGTAGGATCCATGCATAGGCAACAGGTGCCTTCCCATACTGAGAGCAGGGGAGGTATCAACTAAAAGACTGCCCTACGTGTCTCCCCTGCCTGGTGACCTCTCCCACCTTGCAGCGCTCTTCCCCAGCCCATGTTACCAGAGGGGGTGGGCTTTCTGTCCTATCCCTGCGCCTCTTCCCTGGCATCTTTGGCTGCTCTCCCTGTCCCTGTCAGATGGCTGGGGAATGGGATGGAGCCACTTCTGCCTGAAAGAGCCTGGCTGGGAGGTGAGTATGTGAGAGTGAGCCTCCCAGCCAGGCTTTCCCAGGCTTTTTCAGGCAGAAATGGCTCCATCCCTCTCCCACCCAGCTGCTAGGGACAGGGAGAGCAGGTGAACTGTGCCGGGGGAGAGGCGCAGGGAGAGAAGAACCCTAGAGCCTCTGCCTCCCTGCCGGCCAATTTAGGGGGTCACTTGACCCCACTTATCCCCATTACACATCGCCTCTGTATCCATGTACATAGAATCATAGAATATCAGGGTTGGAAGGGACCTCAGGAGGTCATCTAGTCCAACCCTCTGCTCAAAGCAGGACCAAGCCCCAATTTTTGCCCCAGATCCCTAAATGGCCCCCTCAAGGATTGAACTCACAATCCTGGGTTTAGCAGGCCAATGCTCAAACCGCTGAGCTATCCCTCTCCCCAGCAGGCCAATGCTTAAACCTCCCTCAGCAGTACCAGCTGATCCTCCTGTCACTCTTCTCACATGGCCAACCCTACTCCACCTGCTGCCTGTATGCTGGTGTATGTGAAGACCAACCCCACAGAGCTCCAAGTCCTAGATTCGTGCCCTCTTTTTCCCCTTGTGCGGGGAAACCATGCTGGATCTGCTGTTAGAGGAGCTGTGAAGGTAGGAGTTGGATTTGCCCCCATGTCCTTACATTAATTCATCTTCTGTGTACTGTATGTAAGTGAAAATCTTGGATATTTGTTTGCTAAATCATATGGTAAATGGTCTTGTTGATGACTGCAGAGTTGCTCAGGGGCTGCAGTTGTTAAGCACTCATTACAGGAATCCAACAGGGCAAATTAAGAAACCTGTGTGTTTGCTTGTTATTTCAGGACTTTTATGCTTGGCTTCTGAGGAGCCCTGTGTAAGACCTCATGACCTAAAAAGACTTGCTGTTCCTTAGTCAGAGGTTCCTTAGTCAGAAGTCTGAATCACTGACCTGGCAACAATGAAAATGATTACTGCCAAGGGAGAGTTTAGCTGTATCTTTAATGCAGAATAGCTGAATGCCTGCTATTAAAAATACATATATAAAATAACAGTAGCATTCTGTGCAGTTGGTAGATAGTATTTATATACATAACTTTAAGGCTTTTTACACTTGCAATTTAAAGACTTTATTTTACGTTTCATTGTAAATAGTTGTTAAGCAGGCTTCCTCCTATTTGCTTGCAGTACCATTGTGAGCATTTCCCCTAAACCCATGCAATTTCAGATACAGTTGGTGGAGCTGTTCTTAATTCTGTACCTGTTTAGTTTCTGTATGTTCTTTGGCAACATTACCCGAAGTGCATGAACATCTTGGGGCATGATAGAACTTGTGATGATACTGAACACGTTGATACTTTTATGTTGTAATGATGTACTTTTATTGGAATTTAACTTTAGAAGAACCAAAGCAAGCTATTTCCCAAAGTTTTTAAAACTGTTTTGACATTGCAAGACTTAAATATGCAGTCTACTGTAAATTGAAAGTCTGAACTGTAAATATATGCATTGTTGTTTTCCTGTGTTGCAATTCCTCGGTATATTTCTAGAAATGTATCTGTTCTTAGTGTTGTGACTTATTGATCCTGGTTCTCATACCAACACAGACAAACAACAATCATGCACATTTTTATTCATAATTGTAAAGTCTTAAATGTATCCAAAACAAGCTAAATTTGTTAAGTTTTACCTCCCTTTTTTTTTTAAGCTTCCCTCATAAGATTCTCTCCACTGAGATTAGCTACATATAATACCATGATCTTCCAAAGCTATTTTTCTGCTGCGTCTTAAGTAAACTTCCTTAGCATTTGCGCTGGGAGCTCTTGAGTTATAACTATAAATCAGTTAAGGTGGCGGACGATGTGATTATAGAGCCGGTCCTCCTAGTTACTCTAATACTGCAACTTACCTTTTGGCAAATAAGAATGTATTTGTTAGAATGGTCTTTCGAATAAATCTTTTATAAGAGTCCTACATCTATTCTTTGTCACTGTAGTAATAATAAAAGTGGAGTTCAATGGTTATTGTTGTTTGCAAAGAATGTATATCTTATCAGAGATACCCACATTCTCATACGTTGCTCATGTGTGAAGTTTACTTTCTTTGAGTCGATAAATCAGTTACTTAGAATAAGTATGTAATAGTGACATTCAATGAAATAATAGATGATCTACGTTTTTATTTTATTTACGGAGTGCTGTAAGAGTGGATGACATTTAAAAAATATGGAAGAGACAACGTCCAAGCTTCAAGAATCTTATTATTTAACTCATACTACTTTTAGTAAGGACTGTAAATGTATTCTCCTAGATATTCAAGACTGTAGAAGTCAAGAGTTAAGTCTTTAGTGAAACACTAGTTTCACAGCATTCCTGTTTGGGTATGAGGCCCTGAACCTGCCAATACTTACAATGCGTAAATTTAAACAAGTGTGTAAGTAGTCCCATTATAAGATTTTAAATAATAATATATTTTATGGTGGTATTGTGGTCCTGTGTAGTACCCCTAGTCGTGGACCAGGACCCCTTTGTGCAAGGTGCTGTACAAATACAGAACAAAAAGATAGTGCCTACCCAAAGGATCTTATAATCTAAGCATAATAATAGACAACAGATGGATAAACTGAGCACTAGGAAACAATGAGACAATATTGGTCAGTATGATCAGCAGTGGTCTCAGTACACCAGCAGCCTAAGTGTTATTTTTATTTTGTAGTGATCACAGCAAAGGAGAGTTTTGAAGGATAATAGGGTTGCTTTATGGATATTTATAGGGAGTGCTTCCTACGCATTTTCATCTGTAACTTATTTGTCTATATTATATTCATTAATAACCACATTCAGAATACCTTTCTTCCCACCTACCAGCATCTGAATGGGGTTTAATTTCATATTTGACTGTGAATGTCATAAATGTATGAGGAGATGATCATTTTTGACCATATAAAGAGACTGATAGAAATTCATGTTCTTTCTAGATTCAGCTCTGAATCAAGGGTTTGACTAAGTCTGAACCCCTCCGTTACCATTTCTGGACCTATAGCCAAGGATATGAGAGTGGGAAGAGCAATTTTCTTTCCTGAAGGTTTTTGTTTTGTTTTGTTTGTTGCTCCCTCAACCTGAGTCCACTCAAAAATATGCACTGACAACAAGGCTGGTGCCAGTGCAGCTCTTATGCAATTCATGAGCCCTCACTTTGTGCTTTGAAGCTGAAAACTACTAGTATTAAGGTGAGTGCAATAAGGTGATGAGAAATATTCTATCCAATTGAAACTGCAAGGGGAATTTTGATAGGCAGAATGTTATGACCTTAAATGGAATTTAGCCAGCTAATTTCCATACTGTTGCAAAATCTGTGGTGAGATCTCAAGTGACTGCAAGTTTTAAGGATGTTTGTTTTAATTGTCATCCAACTGATGACACCTTTCAACAGTACCTCCCAGCACTTCTCTAGGGCATTAGTGTGCTACTGACTCAAGGGGAAAATGCCACCCAATCACCAATATGACTTGAAGTTCCCTGGATTTTCTCTGGAAGTTTCCCATCCTAGTATTGACCAAGCCTGACTCTGTTTAACTTTGTGTTCTCATATGTTTTAAAAGTGAAACTACTCCATAGAAGAGTGGACTTTTACTTTTAACAGTGATAGACAGATATCTTTGGTGGTGCTTTAATTTTAGTAAATTTTATTTAGTTATTGGACAGTGTCATTGCTGATAGTTATAATCCTTTTAGAGGATGTCAGCGAGTTGTTACAAGAGATGCTACATTGGTGTAAATGTACAGTTTGTCTTATGGGGGCAGATCTCTAATGACATGGTAAGATATACCACAGTGTGCTTAGAGATTCACAGTCCTGCTGGTGGTGACAGACTAATGTCACCCAGAATGACTGCAATAGCCAATAGAGCAGGGGTTCTCAAACTGGGGATAGGGACCCCTCAGTGGCTCATAAAGTTATTACGTGAGGGGTCGCAAGCTGTCAGCCTCCACCCCAAACCCCGCTTTGCCTCCAGCATTTATAACGGTGTTAAATATATTAAAAAGTTTTTCATTTATAAGGGGGGGGGGGTCACACTCAGAGGCTTGGTTTGTGAAAGGGGTCACCAGTACAAAAGTTTGAGAGCCACTGCAATAGCAGCAGACCTATCCAGTATTAAATAAAAAAATGCTTTTTAGTAAAAGCACAGTTTTTCAAGGTGTCAAGCACTTTCAGCTCCCATTGAAGGAGTTAATGGTGCTCGGCATTACACAGGAGGCATACTGTAGCTTGCAGGATTGCTTCCAAAATAGTAATAACAATATTCAAGTGCCTTGAAAGTGTCTTTTTTATTCAATAGTTTTTTGCTTCCTTTAAATCCAAAGGAAGGAAGAGAAGGCTGAGAAAAGGGGAGGAAATTTCCTTTTATTCTGCATTGGGGCATTCAGTTTTTAGAGTTTCTTCTTTAATCCAGACCTACTTGTGGCACTTGTTTGAGCTATTATTAACAATGTTACAGTTGCAGTGGGGGAGGTTTAGGTTGGATATTAGGAAAAACTTTTTCACCAAGGGGGTGGTGAAACACTGGAATGTGTTACCTAGGGATGTGGTAGAATCTCCTTCCTTAGAAGTTTTTAAGGTCAGGCTTGACAAAGCACTGGCTGGGATGATTTAATTGGGGATTGGTCCTGCTTTGAGCAGGCGGTTGGACTAGATGACCTCCTGAGGTCCCTTCCAATCCTGATATTCTATGATTCTATGCTTTTGCAGGTTCTCTCATGTTTATTATCATAACTGTACAAAATCAAGTCAGAAAACTTCATAACACTTTATATACATGGGGATCTTCAAAAGTCAAGAAGAGACAAATCACTTTTAGACAAACTCTAAGCAAAACTAAAGGAGTACTTGTGGCACCTTAGAGACTAACAAATTTATTTGAGCATAAGCTTTCGTGAGCTACAGCTCACTTCATCGACTGTTGCTGCAAAAAATAGCTAATTGTTCTGAATCATTATCTTACTGGTAAGGGTGTTCTGACAGAGACATGTGAAAATTAAAACATATGAACGATTACTTGAATTTTCCTTGCATTGACCATAATTTTTAATGAAGAAGAAAGTAGATGGAAAAAGGAGAACATGCATTCCTTTTTGATTAAATAAAACCTGTTTGTCCCTAATACCTAGCACACTAAAGAAGTTCTAATCTGTACACTTGATACCCTCCTGAGTAATTTTGGCTTCATTTATACATTCCAAGAGTTTCAGATATGTTAAAAGAGGACTAATACAGTGATTTCTACAAGCATAGATCTTTAATGTTTTGTTGCATGGCTGTTTCCTACTTCAGCAAAACCAGCTTTGCCCTGTAATTGGTAATCCTATTATAAGTGGATGTTCTGTTAAGCTCTTAAAGAACTCCTCAGAAACTAATAAGAAATTTGAAGAAAGGAGAGAGCTTTTAGTCCTATTATAGATGTACCATGTTTCAGAATATCATGTAACCTATAAGTCAGTACAGAGGTACAAACGATAAAACGTCATATGATGTTGCAAGGTATTTTAAGGAATGATTTGAATCTCTCTCTCTAACCCACTAAAATAGTACATGCAGATTTATTTAGTCTCACTGAGTTTTCACAAGTACTCCGTTGTAAAGAATTTGTGTGTGAACTTTTATTGTGAGAAATACGGCTGAAATAAGCATTGTTCAAAGCCTGTATAAAAATACATTAGAAATAGCTTTCTCTATAACACACAGTAAACTTAATTCTTTTGAACATCTTTAGTGGTAACCGTGTTTTGTGATATTTTTATAATTTATTAATTCTGTATGTACATTACATTGGAAGGAGATGTTGAACGTCTGTCTTGTTTATTTCAGTAACACATGAACTAAGGGGGCTAAAACTCGGTATTAATCTGGTTATGTACATTTTTAAACAAATTGAGAAGGTATTCCAAAACCAGAAGTTTAGTTTGAGATTTTGTGCCAGATTCTTTCCCTGTCTATATGACTGTTACAAAATGCAGTTTTGCTCTTGGTACTAGAAACGATTTTTTTGTCTGCTCCATTAACACCAATACAGACTGATGCAACTCTTCCTTTCTGAGTGACTGGTGGCAGCATCAGCATCGGTGAAGGTTAACCAGAAGGTTTAGAGTCAAGGATCTCCTTCTGTTTAATCTCTCTTCCCCATTCTATTTTCTGCCTCAGAAGGAGGCAGTCAGTATCATACACCTTACACAAGAAATCTTAAAGGAGGAACCTGTAGTGCCGTGTAGGCAATAATCTTGCATTTCAAGGAGGGAGATACTTAAATAGGAGTTTTCTAAAAAGTCAAGAAGCGCTTGGCCTGCATACTTTCTTGTAGCCAATTCTTACTGGTCTCATTAGACTATGGTGCACTTGGGATCCAGATCACTATCTGGGAAAAAGAATGTCAATTACCCTCCTTTACCAAGCAACTTTCCTAGTGAAACTTTGCCCTCCACCAGCTTAAATATAGATGCCTGTATATATGCAGAGGAGGTAGGTACAGTGAGTAGGTGAAAACATCTTTTTTCATCATGGTATTAGACAGTACTACTAGTAAAATCTCCTTCATGCCCATATAATTCCTGGAATAAGATTGTTCTAATAGCTATTGTGCCCAAGCACCCACTCACGTGGTGCAGTCCCTTTCAGCAAAATTATCATTCTTCCAAATGCCTGTCCAGTGGAGTTTGGACAGGATCATTTTTTGAGATTTCTGTGGGGAAGTCAGTTCTAGTCTTGGCCAGCCTCCACAAGAAGCCGTCTCTATCCTGCACCAACTACGAAGGGGAAATTGATGCTTTAAAAATTGAATCTTGATTACTCAAGGATCTTTTTTCTAGGAACCTGTATATCTTGATAAATAATCTGTCACTGAAATTGCTTTTTACTCTCCTAGCTTCCAAAATAACCTCATGTGAGTACTGGTTGTCTGGAAAGCTATCCACATGGATTAATGTCACACAAATCCTAAATGTTTTTTAAAAATAATCACATTTTGTAATCCAAACCTTGAAGAATGAAAATATTTATCAGTTATTTACAGGAAAAAATCCTAAATGAGCATTCTATTTCATAGTTATGAAGGAAAATAAGTTGAAACATTAGGTCAGAAAGACTTTCTATGGAAAATTCTGACAAAATTCAAAAATCTGTTGTTTTTTGTTGAATTTGTTCATGGAAAACTGAGTTGTTTTTTTTTGTTTGTTTTTTTTTTAAGCAAAATGTTGAACTAAAAAAGAAAAAACCAAATTTTTTATTTGGAAATACCACCTAAGTGCCTCATGGAACTAATTCTGGTGCCTCATGCCCCCATTTTCCTCCATCTGTACTTGGAAGTTATCACAGTTAATTTAGTGTTGCTTTAGGGATTCTCCAGGGTATGATGAGTTAACAAGTGGCAGCTTTGTTCAATGGGTATTGTGTACATGATGAGTCATTCACAGTTTTAGGATCCAGATTTGGCTTTGGACCTTTTTATTGATAGTGCTAGGTAGAATATGTTGCTAATTTACAATGTGAACTCATGTCCTAGGTATAGAGTTTTTAACTGATGTGGCTCAAGGATGTGAAATATTATTCCCCCGGTCCCCACTGCCGATTGGAATTCCTGGTTAAGCTCCCAGTGCCTAATGGGGCAAAAACATTGTCGCGGGTGGTTTTGGGTACGTGTCGTCAGTCTTCCCTCCCTCCCTCCTTGTGAGATTGTGAGGAGGATGCAGACGTTTCTGAAGGCACGGAATGTGGCAATCGGGATATCATGCTGTCATTGGGGCATGTTGATACAGTGGAATGCCGATTCTGGACCCAGCAAATGAGCACAGACTGGTGGGATCGCAAAGTGTTGCAGGTATGGATGATTCCCGGTGGCTGTGAAACTTTCGCATGCGTAAGGCTGCTTTCATGGAACTTTGTGAGTTGCTTTTTCCCACCCTGAAGCGCAGGGGAATACCAAGCTGAGACCTGCCCTGACTGTTGAGAAGCAAGTGGCGATAGCCCCGTGGAAGCTTGCAACACCTGACTGCTACCGGTCAGTTGGAAATCAATTCAGAGTGGGCAGATCTACCATGGGGGCTGCTGTGATCCAAGTAGCCAAGGCAATCAATAACCTTCCGCTAACAAGGGGAAGTTTGCAGGTCATAGTGGATGGCTTTGCTGCAATGGGTTTCCCAAACTGTGGTGGGGCGATAGATGGAACGCATATCCCTATCTTGGCACAAGACCACCTTGCCAAACAGTACATAAACCGCAAGGGATACTTCTCAATGGTGTTGCGAGCACTGATGAATCACAAGGGCCGTTTCACCAACATCAACATGGGATGGCTGGGAAAGGTGCATGATGCTCAAATCTTTCGGAACTCCGGGCTGTTTGAAAAGCTGCAAGAAGCTACTTTCTTCCCAGACCAGAAAATTACTGTTGGGGATGTTGAAATGCCAATAGTTATCCTTGGGGACCCAACCTACATTTTGCTCCCATGGCTCATGAAGCCATACACAGGCAGCCTGGACAGCAGAAAGGAGCAGTTCAACTATAGGCTGAGCAAGTGCAGAATGGTGTAGAATGTGCCTTTGGACGTTTAAGAGGGCGCTGGCACTGTTTGCTGAGTAGGTTACACCTCAGCGCAACCAATATTCCCATTGTTATTACTGCTTGCTGTGTGCTCCATAATATCTGTGAGAGTAAGGGGGAGACATTTATGGTAGGGTGGGAGGTTGAGGCAAATCGCCTGGCGGCCAACTTTGAACAGGCAGACAGCAGGGCTATTAGAAGAGCACACCGAGGCGCGCTGCTCATCAAAGAGGCTTTGAAAAACAGTTTCATGACTGACCAGGCTATGGTATGATGGGGTGTGTGTGTGTGTGTCCGTCATTTATGTAAAGCTGCCCCCTTTGGTGAATGTGCTTTCCGGTAAACCAGTCCCCCTCCCCCACTTCAACCACAGCTGGCACAGGAAATAAAGTCCCTATTCTGAATCTATTCATTCTTTCTTTATTTAAAAAAACTTGAGATTATTGACAATGCTGATTAGTAAAAGGTAGCCCGGGTGGGGTGGGAGAGGAGGGAAGGTCAAGGCCACATTTCTTCTTGTAGCCACACTACAAATCAAAGCTGTTTGAATGACAGTCGTCTGTTGCTTGGGCCATCCCCTGAAGTTAAGTGGCTGGGTGCCCATAGCCGCTGCCGCCTCCCCTATGTTCTTGGGTGTCTGGGTGAGGAGGATATGGAACTTGGCAAGGAGGGCAGGCAGTTACACAATGTGGGGTTCTGAACTCTAGTTGCCTTTCCTGCAGCTCCACCAGACTCCTCCTCATGTCCAATTGCTCCCCCATTAGCCTCAGCATCTCTTGTGTTCCAGTCATGCTCACTGTATGCTTTCCTGGCCTCTGCCATCGCATGCCTCCATACATTCATCTGTGCCCTATAAGTGTGAGAGGACTGCATGAGCTCTGAAAACATGTCATCGCGAGTGTAGTTTTTTTCCACCTTCTAATCTGTGATAACCTCCGGGACGGAGTTGATACGGGGAGCATAGAAACATTTGTAGCTGCAGGGGGGAAAAAAGGGAGAGTAGACTTTACAGAAGATACATTTCTGAGAACAAAAGGGAGACTCTTTCACAGTGAATCAATCAATTCACAGCGGACAGCACATGTGTTTTAGGTACAAGGTAATATTTTTCCTTTTATATTGAGTGCCTGCCAGTATGGTGACACATCACACATGGCTGGGCAACAGAATTCAGTTTCCAGGCAGCCATGGTAAGCCAAAGGGTGAGCGGGGTTGGCTTCTTCCGCGTTCATAACATGTAAGAATGTTTTGAAACTGCAGCGCCCTCCTTTCCCATAACAACCAATGCTGGTTGGGTTTGCCATTTAAAAGTAGGGGCTGCGGTTTTGGGGTGGATGTGCAGCACACCTCTTCTCTCCTCCCCACCCCTGTGTGTCTGTTCTCCAGGATGATCCCTTTTAGCCAGGCGCAAGCAGCCCCGCATGACCATGGTCTAATGTGCCAGGATCACCAAACAGAGGGGATTACTGTTCCCTTATAAAAATTCCCCTATTTCAACCAGATAACCATGAATATCACTCTCCTGAGGCTGACACAGAAAGATAAAGACCAAATGTTGCATGAATGCGACCAAAATCCAGGACCATTTGCTGCCATGCTTTGTGCTGCAGTGATTCCAGACTACTTGCTACTGGTTTGGTGTCCTACCGTGGAGGACAAAATAAGGCAGCCCTCCCCAGAAAGCAAAGGCTTTCAGAGTACCTCCAGGAAAGCTTCATGGAGATGAAGCGGGAATCCTCCAGGGCATCTCCAGACATGTTAACAGACTTTTCCAGTAGCTGTACTGGCCGCGAATGCATCCCAATTGTTCAGGGCAAATCAAATATTAAACACAATTGCTTTTAACCCCGGTAGCGTAGTTACAAATGAGCACTCATCAAGGTGCCTTCTCCGCCTTCAGGGTCTAGGAACTATACGCCCTGGGGCGGGGGGGGGGGTATTGGCTCCAGGGTAATGAAAAGGTCCTGGCTGCCAGGGAGAACAGATTCTCCACTTGCCTGCTGCGCATTCTCCTCCTCCTCCTCATCCACACAATCCTCCTCTGTGTTGCATGAGGCTGCCACCTTGCAGGTGTCCATGGACAGTGGTGGGGTAGTGTTAAGATCCCCCGCCCCAAGAATGGCATGCAGCTGATCATAGAAGCGGCAAGTTTGGGGCTCTCACCTGGAGTGACCGTTTGCCTCTTTTGTCTTTTGGTAGGCTTGCCTGAGCTCCTTAATTTTCACATGGCACTGCTGTGTCCCCCTGGTATAGCCTCTGTCCACCATGCCCTGTATGATTTTTGGCATATGTATCAGCATTTCTTCTGCTGGATCAGAGTTCTGCCTGCACAGATTCTTCTCCCCATACAACAATCAGATCCAATGTCTCCCGTTCACTCCATGCTTGAGCTCGTTTGTGTTTCTGGGGGGCCTGCATGGTCACCTCTTCTGCTGAGCTCACCATGCTGACCAAATGGGAAATGAAATTCAAAAGTTCCCAGGACTTTTCCTTTGTACCTGGCTAGTGCATCACAGTTGAAAGTGCTGTCCAGAGCAGTCACGTTGGAGACTCTGGGTTAGCTCCCGGAGGCCAAGATCATCGAATTTCACAGCGCTGCGTCTACAGTACCCCAAATTTGACCCAGGAAGCTCGATTTTAGCGCTACTTCCCTTGTCGGGGAGGAATACAGCAGTCTATTTTAAGAGCCCTTTTGGTCGATGGAACAGGGTTGGTTGTGTTTATAAAATTAACCTAACGTGGCTAAATTCGACCTAACCTCGTAGTGTAGACCAGGCCTAAGAAGCCTTCATGAGACTTTCAGAAGCTTTCCCTTTTCAGACAGACAGTTCTGAAAAGTTTCAGTAGGTGTGGTCAAATTAGTCAGAGATCTCCCATGCTAAAAATTTACGTTTAGGGTACAGTACTTTATGAGGCTCCTATTTTGAAAATGTGCCAAAGAAATTTGTAAAGGAGATGAAGTCTTCTTTTTATATCTGTTAAGTAATGTGGTAAGGCAGAAAATTACAGGATGACTGATTGATTGAGAAAACAGACTGAAGTTTCAGTATTTGAAAGCATGATTCTAAACTGACAATGGAAAACTGCCGTTTTTAAAAGGCATAGAACAGGGGTCGTCAACCTTTCAGATGTGGTGTGCTGAGTCTTCATTTATTCACTCTAATTTAAAGTTTCATGTGCCAATAATAAGAATCCATGCGATCTGAGCTGCTCCTCCTCTTGGCCCTGTCTGCACCCCTCACTGCCCCAGGCTGGGGCCAGCTGCAGAGCCCTGAGCTGAGGCCAGGAGCAGAGCTCCAGGCCAGCGGCCGGGACGCCAGGCCAGCAGCAGAGTCCCCAGGACTGGTGGCCATGACCCAGGGCTGGCAGTAGGCTGAGCGGGGCCAGCAGGCAGAACCCCAGTTGGCAGCGGAGCCCCCGGGACTGGTGGCCAGGACCCGGGCAGTGCGAGTGCCACTGAAAATCAGCTCATGTGCCACAGGTTGCCTACCCCTGGCATAGAACTTGTCCTCATCAAGGTGCTTGGCCCTAGCAGGTAGCACCAGGATTGCTCGTGTGGGTCCTGTGATCCGTTCTCATCCCCAGTTAATGACGTGGCACCCACTAGATCTGCACACGTTGTTGCAATTGGTCACTCATAGTTAAGGCTGTGTGTTTGTCACAGAGGTCACAGAAATCATCTGATTCCATGACCTCTGCATGGGGTGCATGGTGGGGCTTGCCTGGCGAGGGCTCCCTAGCTCCCACCGGCATGTCCCTGCGGTTCCAAGTGGCCATGGAGGCTCCACGCACTGCCTGTGCCCGCAGCTCCCGTTGGCTGCGGTTCCCGTCCACTGGGAGCTGCAGAGCCAGCACTTGTGGCAGGAGCAGCACGTGCTGTGGAGCCCCCTGCCACACCTCCCCCTAAGAGCTGCAGGGACATGCCGGTCGGAGCCAGGTAGGGAGCCTGTCAGCCCCACCACCTCCCCACCAAGGACCAGCAGGGGTCCCGGGCCACATGCCATTGCCTGGCCCCCTCTCCCAGCACCAGTGAGGGTCCTGGGCCATGTGCCACTGTCCAACGCCCCCCCTCCCAGCAGCAGCAGCAGGGTCCACACGCCCTGGCCTGCCTAGCACCAGCAGGAATCCCGGGTCAACCTCCTAGCGCACCTGCGGTCCCCCGGCCCAAGTTTTAGTTAGGGGTATATAGTAAAAGTCACGAACAGGTCATGGGCCGTGAATTTTTTTTTTTACTGCCTATGATCTGTTGACTTTTACTAAAAATACCTGTGACTAAAATATAGTCTTACTCAGAGCGCCTCTCAAGCGCTAAGCTAAGGTTTATAGCACCGCACATCATAGGTGGCAGTCCCCTTTGTGCTCTACCTCCAATAGTTACTGCAGGCCCTGTTAGGTGTTGGGTTAGGTGGTACCAGCTTTATTGCCTTCCAAGAGAGAGGAAATCATGGAGTTTAGACTACCCACCACTTCAGTAGCTCTGGCAACTCCCAGACATTTCCAGTGTGGTGTGGTAATACTACTACTTTTGTGGTGGCATGGGCCTGGTTCTTCAGAGAGGTTATGTTCTGTTGTACTTAGAATGTAAACGTTTGGTGGAAGGGCCATCTTTTGTTCTGTGTTTATACGGTGCCTAGCACAGTGGGATTCCTGGTCCTTGACTAGGTGCTACAGTAATACCTATAATAATACAGAATAGCCTTGAGAAGCCAATCAATTGACTGGTCACACAATGTCAGTTGACTGCCTAATATTTGACCGTGGTCAAATAATGTCAGATATTCCAGCAAGAATGCCCTGATGTCCCTGGCAGCCCACCTTTTTGATTCTATCATGGTGCTATTGCTTAGCAAGCCTACTTAAATGTCTTGCTTCCGACGAAGTGGGTATTCAGCCACAAAAACTTATGCTCCAATATGTCTGTTAGTCTATAGGTGCCACAGGACTCTTTGCTGCTTTAAATGTCTTGATCGCTCACTTTACAAGATGCTAATGCCATGTGTAGGGGAAAAGATGAACTAATTGAAAGTTGGTCATTTTGACTGGCTGGCATCTTCTAGAAACAAGTATTTTATGTATCTATGCATATATTTATGTATATAAAAGGCCACAATGCACATGGTGGCTTACAAAGCACATTATGCAAATTAAAACACTGTCCATACTCTGAAGAATTTACCATCTAAACTGATAAGAGACACATACAAAAAATAAACTCATAAGGAATTGGGAGAGGGAGTAGAGGGTTCAACAGTCATTAAACCGCCTCCCCCAACACAGAGAGAATAGATGCACAGCCATTAAACTGTTTGAAGAGTTTACCTACTCCTGCCTAGTATAAGTGCATTTAAAAATGACTTTTGTTCTTTTATAGTTGGTATGTGTTTGCTTTATTTCAGATAAAAAAAAATTTTCTTGTGTAACTGTTCAATCTTGAATAAAGTTCACATTTAAATGCTAACCTAACATTGCTAAAAAGGTAATAATGATTATTCTTTCTTTAGAACTTCATTTCATTGGTTCACATTTTGCTGAGTTAAGTTACTTTAATGAATTATTTTATTTTTTTGTAATTAGGCATAAGTATTTTCCTAAGTCTATGCCATTAGAGACTATAAAACCTTACTCTTTTTTGGTATTGTTGTTACTGTTCCAATAAATTAGTGCTTTAAAATATTTGACCATGTTTTACAATACTTGACCAATATTTGGTCAATTGACTAATTTAGTTTTGGACCAGACAAATGTCCAAACAATCATCATCATCATCTTACTGTGTGTCAAAATTTTCCTGAACAATGCAAACAAGAGAAGGAAAGTGGTGATTTTTAACAGTTTAAAACTGGGGGGAAAAAAGTCAAGGGATAAAGAAAAGGCACTCTTCCATCCCTAGGGCTTTCTCCGTGCTAAATTTCATACGCTGGCTGCATACAGTGGTGGTGACAGAGATTCTCAAAATAGTCACAATGATCATTTGTAATGATAGATGTCCAAAATATAGGAGTTGTCACCAGCTCTCCATTAATAAACCATCACAGAATCTCAGGTCTGATACAGATAGTTTGTGCCACAGCACCAGCGGATTTTGGTGCTCAAGTCGGTACAGCTGGTCAGCGGAAGGATCACCCCAGTGTAAGAGGAACATTTGGTGGTGTAGAACCAATATAATGGCTTGTGTGTCACCCTTGCTTTGCTGTTGACATGAGTGCATGCATAGCTGAGGGAAAGAGAGAAGTCCCAGCCAAGCCTATGTCCCACTGATTTAAAGGCAACCTTAACTTAAATCAGGGGATTGATCTGATATTCAGCTGGTCATGGACTGGAGAAGCGCACACACCACCTTTGCACCTCACCCACCACTTGCCAAGGTGTGCTGGACCAAGAAGTTGATGATCGCATAATCACTAAATAATTTTGGCAAATGTTAATTGGGAGATGAAATTAAGAAACATTGACAGTTTCTATAATTGTATAGTTTGCAAACTAGTAAAGAAACCAACACAACAGTGATTATAGATACAATATTTTACATTTCAAATGTAAATAAATTAACAAAAACATTTCCCATTAGAAAAAAAGCTGCCAATTTCCATTCATATTCAAGATCAAATTTTTAAAACTTTGATAGTTTTAAAAATTACTTCTGTATTCTGTTAGTCATCTAGCAGTTATGGTGCTTATATTTCTAAATAGATCTACTTATAAACCTATTCTAAAAAAAGGCTTGAACTTTTTTCTCTTGTACCAATCAAAATATGTTAAAATTGCATTATTTCTAACAGGCCTTAAGGAGATTTGATTTTAACAAGCTGTACTTAATTTTACAATCATATTATTTCTGGTGAAATTTTTGTTTTAAAATGCTCATGCAAAATTTATTATTAACTCCAAAAAAAATAATGAAGTGCATAAAAGATTTCCTTTGAAACTCAGAATTGTCCTCTGCCTTGGTGGCATTCAGGAAAGCTGTTTGATGAAGCAGTGATTGTCTCATTGCTCTTGAATGTTTGAACTGTTCAGGGCCCTGACTGCCAGATCATTTACTGACCCTTCTTTTCATACAATATCTTGTGAGATCAAACAGAATACTGCCATACTGAGCATTTTCTAAATGTAGAAGGACTGAACTGGAGACAGCCGTATCTTAGATTGACGACTAGATTGATGGTAAGCGTTACAGAAGGTTCAAGCCCCATGCTAGTATAAAATCATTTGACAGGTAGAAATATTTCTTTATAAATTGAAAGAGTAGGTAATA
This sequence comes from Chelonia mydas, assembly GCF_015237465.2. NCBI lineage: Eukaryota > Metazoa > Chordata > Testudines > Cheloniidae > Chelonia > Chelonia mydas. The sequence goes on from NC_057852.1 coordinate 78,597,788, forward strand.
ATAGTGTGTTTTTATGATTGCATTACATGATAGTTTATGATTATACAAGCTAATAGCTAGCAGATGGCAGAGTATATACATTTTACTTGTTTACCAAGATGATGGATAACAGTGATTTGACAAACATTTTTTTTCTCTCGTTACATTACTCTGAGAGCTGGTAGTGGACAGGCAATTTACAATGTGAGTTAACAATAATTTATATGTGCTCAGGGTTTTTTAGGACATTCTATTATTCTCTTCCTGACTTCCCTGTTTTTCTCTCTCTCTCAAGGAATTTTTTTGTCAAAATCCTCACATATATGTTGGTTATTCAGTCTATATGGAATGTAAAGGATCTAAAGAAGTGTGTGTGTGTGTGGTTGTCGATCTACGTATATAGACAGACAGATAAGTGTATTTGAAACTATATAATTTATTCTCGTTTCCATTTTGAATAAAAGAAGATTTACGTCTGTCAAATTACTTATACCTTTTGTTTAAATGAACTGTTATACTGCTTTTTTTAGGTACTTTAGCAAAAATCTAGCTTTTTATATTGTATCCTGTAAAAACAGTTAATATTTTAAAATGTACTGTCATTTCATCAGTAGTGATGGACCCAAATGAGGAGAAAAGGGCATAACTTTTTGTGTTCATACAATGTGAGTTTTTGCTATGTAGTTTCTGTTCAAGAGCTTTTTGTTTTGTTTTAAACATAAACATGGTTTTAGAATGGTCTGAGAACTTGGGGAAAAACTCATGTGGTAAGGTGGGTTTTTGTTTGTTTTTTCTTAAAGACCCAATAAGTCCCATTTAAATTAGTTTTCAATAAAAGGGGTGGGGGGAACCATGCAAATATTATTGAGATTAGAGAGTTTAAAACATTTTTCCAGAGGCACTTCTCCAAATAAAATGGGGCCTCCTTGGAACCCATCCAGTGGAAGATTGCACAGTGTGCATACCTGGGTGAAATTCAGATTATTCCTAACATAAATCTTGATGAGTTCATTTCAAAGCTTTGCCCTTATTAATTCCCCTTCCTGATTTTTGCCAGTGTGTGGGAGACCCTCAAAAGCTTGGAGTTCAGACAAGCATCCAGAAGTTCAGGTGTTCAGCTAAAGCGCCAGCGGAACCTTGTGATTTCCTTTTTTTCACATCTGCACTTCTCCCCACCCCCGCAAGGGCTTCCCTCCCATTGTTCCTGTAATTGTTTTAGGGAGAGAGAAAGGGAGTCTCTATATGACATTGCTATCCCACCTTCTAACACACATTCAGGGGGAGGCAGGATTGTGTTCTCACTTGCAGGCAACTTCAGGGAGCATCTCTTCCACTGTCTCTACCCTGAAGGTGCCTTTTTTCTGTTCTCAGTCAATTCTTTTTCATTTTTCCTTCTTCCCACACCTTTTTATTTTTCTACTGCCCAGACCCAGGCATATAGAGATTTTGGCAGCAGCTACTCTACCCTGCTCTGCTCCCTGCTTATGAACAAATCTCGTATTTGGTGTTTTCTGAAGGCCTGAGCCTGTGGAAACCCAGCTTTCATTATTATTATTTTTTTTAAATTAGACAAGTAACTACCATGGTGTCAGGGTTCCCTCCCCACTCTGAACTAGATGGTACAGATGTGGGGACCCGGATGAAACACCTCCTAAGCTTATTTCTACCAGCTTAAAACTTCCCCAAGGCACAAATTCTTTGCCCTTGGAGTGTACGCTGCCACCACCAAGTGATTTAACAAAGAATCAGGGAAAGGACCACTTGGAGTTCCTATTCACCCAAAATATCCCCCCAAGCCCTTACACCCCCTTTCCTGGGGAGGCTTGAGAATAAGATCCTAACCAACTGGTTACAAAGTGTTCACAGACCCAAACCCCTGGGTCTTAGGACAATACAGAAGGATTTTATTTAAAAAAAGGTAAAAATCACCTCTGTAAAATCAAGATGGAAAATAACTTTACAGGGTAACAAAAGATTCAAAAACACAGCAGAACTTCCTCTAGTCTTAGTTTCAAAGTTACAAAAAACAGGAATAAACCTCCCTCCAGCAAAGGAAAAATTCACAAGCAGAACAAAAGATAATCTAGCTTGGCTTTTACTTAGAATTTTTGTAATATGAGAGACTTTTAGGATGGTTTATAGGTGAAGGAGTTTTCTGACCTGATGCTTCTCTGCTTCCCAAGAGAACACACACAACAAAGCCTCCCCCCGCCTCCGGCCAAGATTTGAAAGTATCTTCTTTCCCCATTGGTCCTTTTGGTCAGGTCCCAACCAGCTTATTTGAGCTTCTTAACCCCTTACAGGTAAGGAGGAATTCTAGGCTACCCTTAGCTGTAGGGTTATGACACACAGTTATGAAGAAAAGTTTGCAAACATGAACCATAAGGGCTCCAAAACCAAAAGGCAAATTAAAAAAATATATTTTAAAAATCTCATACTTTTTTGCACCTGAATGATGATTTTTCAGTACTCTAGGTTAGCAATACTAAAAGTCCAGCTGCAGAGGAGGATAGGAAGCAGCAACCTCCAGCTAATGTTCTTCATTGTGACTCTTAGCCACTGCAGCAAAATACTCTTTGGCTACATCTGCAACAGACTCCAGGTCTGTGCATGTCCAGGACCGTTTTGAAAATCCATGGATGATCCCAGACATATTCAGAGTGCTAGCTGCTATGACACTGAGCCTTCTCACAGCAATGCCTGTGCCACTTACTGGATCAGGAGATAACAGTGATTGACATGCATTTGCCACTAGCACTCAAATCCCAGAGCAGTGTAGGGATTGCCAGGACAAACAGGAGTAGAGTTGGTAGTGAAAGAACACCTAAGTAGTACAGTATTCTTCAAAATATCATTGTCTGGCATTTTAGCTTTACTTATTTGGCAAAAAGAAAAGGAGTACTTGTGGCACCTTAGAGACTAACCAGTTTATTTGAGCATGAGCTTTCGTGAGCTACAGCTCACTTCATCGGATGCATAGCATATCGTGGAAATTGCAGAAGACAATCACTCTGATTCATGTAGCTTAGGGTTGCTGGTTCTCCTTTTAAAAAATATATTGCAAAATCTCATCTAGATAACCCTTCTAAAACCAATAATATCAGCACATAGAGGAAAGTAGTACTGTGACTATATGGTGATGTAATCGTGGCTTTTGAAACCCAGCTTACTCTGTAAGATTCTGGTTTTTGTGGCTCTTTTTATTTTTTCATAGCTTTCTTATGGAGAGAAAAAAGGACATTGCTCTTTTGTATTTAAATTCTTGTCTTAGTTAGCTCATATTAATTGACTCATTTCTATAATTATCACAGTTAACCCCTTGCTTGAGTTACTTGGAAGTCCTTGTAACAGTGGAATGCATCTATTAGCACCATATCAATAATTCCAAGCAGGAGGTTTATACATCGGGAACCACCAAAATGTCCGTTTCTCCTCAGAATTGCCCTAGGGACTCTGCTGCTTCATTTTTTGCCAAATAGCGTATTATGCAAGATAGCATGAATACTGGTCAGCATTAAAAAAAAGAGTCCTTCATTTTAAGAATGTGGTGTAGACTGACCCACATGTTCTCATGACCAATTCACTGTGCATTTAATAACAGTCAGTGCAGTATGAAGGCTCATAAGAAACCCATGGAAATGTTTATTATATATTTAGATAATTATCTACATCTGTTATCTTCTCAATCCCCACTCCTCACATGTATTTCTTCTTTGAACAACTTTTTCTTGAGACATGGGGAAGATGCATTTTTACCTTAAAAAGCAATAGATATGATGCATATATATATATATATATATATATATATATATATATATATATATATATATGCTAGTTAGTTTCTTCTTTGAAATCAAAGTCCTGATCATGCAAATATTTACATATAAGTAACATTATCCATGCAAGTAGTCCATTAAATGTACTGTTATGTCATTGTTTGCGGGATGATGCCTCAAGTGTATGACTTTTAGGCCAGTGGCTCTCAACCTTTCCAGACTACTGTAACCCTTTCAGGAGTCTGATTTGTTTTGCGTATCCCCAGGTTTCACCTGACTTAAAAACTACTTGCTTACAAAATCGGACCTAAAAATACAAAAGTGTCATAGCACATTATTCCTGAAAAATTACTTGCTTTCTCATTTTTACATATAATTATATAAAAAGTAAATTGCAATATAAATATTGAACTTACATTTCAGTGAATAATATATAGAGTAGTATAAACAAGTCATTGTCTGTATGAATTTTAATTTGTACTGACTTCACTAGTGCTTTTTATGTAGTGTGTACTAAAACTAGGCAAATATTTAAATAAATTGATGTTATGCCCTGCAAAACTTGTGTGTTCCCCCAGGAGTAAACATACCCCAGGTTGAGAACCACTGTTTTAGTCAGTGTTGGATTCCCCATCTAAAGAGGAAGTTGTGGACATGAAAGTATCATGGTGCAGATTTTAGGACCCAACCTTATTATTAATGGGGAGCACATAACGTTTGTCCCACTAGTGATTCTTTTCCCATCTGTTTTTAGCAAATGTTGTTTACACTAGTGTACACTGATTTGTTCTTAATTTTGTTTTCAACAACCACTCAACCGATATCTCCTGGTAAGTTCTCTTTGTGTCAGTAGGTTTGCTCTTTGTGTTAGAGAATATTTTTGGTTTGTAACAGAGCTGAAGATAAGTTTACCAGTTGTGCTCAATGTATCAGATTTGTTTCTACTATTTTAAGGGACGTCAAGGTTCCTTCCCCACTCTGAACTCTAGGGTACAGATGTGGGGACCTGCATGAAAGACCCCCTAAGCTTATTCTTACCAACTTAGGTTAAAAACTTACCCAAGGTACAAACTTTGCCTTGTCCTTGAACTGAATGCTGCCACCACCAAGCATGTTAAACAAAGAACAGGGAAAGAGCCTGCTTGGAGACGTCTTCCCCCAAAATATCCCCCCCAAGCCCTTCCTGGGGAAGGCTTGATAAGAATCCTCACCAATTTGTACAGGTGAACACAGACCCTTGGATCTTAAGAACAATGAAAAATCAATCAGGTTCTTAAAAGAAGAATTTTAATTAAAGAAAAGGTAAAAGAATCACCTCTCTAAAATCAGGATGGTAAATACCTCACAGGGTAATCAGATTCAAAACGTAAAGACTCCCTCTAGGCAAAACCTTAAGTTACAAAAAGACACAAAAACAGGAGTATACATTCCATTCAGCACAGCTTATTTTATCAGCTGTTAAACAAAAGAAAATCTAATGCATTTTCTAGCTAGATTACTTTATAGATTACTTACTAACTTTACAGGTGTTGTAAGGCTGCATTCCTGATCTGTTCCCGGCAAAAGCATCACACAGACAGACCAAAACCTTTGTCCCCCCCACTCCAGATTTGAAAGAATCTTGTCCCCTCACTGGCCATTTTGGGTCAGGTTCCAGCGGGGTTACCTTTGCTGCTTAACCCTTTTCAGGTGAAAGGGTTTTGCCTCTGGCCAGGAGGGATTTTATAGCAATGTATACAGAAAGGTGGTTACCCTTCCCTTTATATTTATGAGAAGGGATATATCTCTATAAACTCTCATCAGAGTGGTCTCCACCAGCTTCTCTGGCTGGTACATTACAGTCTATCCTAGAGGGAACTTCTAGCTTGTCTTTCCTGGTGAGGACAGGAGTGCAAGAACGGGAAGAGGAAAATCAGGGTTGATTTAAAAGAACAAAATATACACTACCTTTTCAGCATTAAAATAATGATTTATTGTCTGACTCAGTAACAACATCCATCTGCCCCACTGATTTTTAAATAAATAATTAGCAACAAATTTTATTTTCTTAATTTGAAGTAGAAAACTACCATTGTGTTTTGCTTCTTTAGTTTGTCATTCTTCTTTATTCTGTCTCCGTCCCCAAATGTTATATCTAACGGACTGCTTTCTATATGGTTGCAAGAAAACCTAGATTCAGGAGCACTCATGATTCCATTTCCATTAGCGAAGTTATGAGGTTGTGTGTATTGGGGGAGAAAAATTCTGGGGGGTTTACACTGCCAGAATATTTTCTTTGTTGCTTTTGTCCCACATGTATTTTTCAGTTTTCAAAGCAATATGTTGGGATTTTTCATTGATTAAGCATAGAAACATAGAACTGGAAGAGATCTTGAGAGGTCATTTGGTCCATCACCTTCCTCACTGAGGCAGGATTAGGTTATACCTAGATCATCCCATCATCTTTTTTTAACCAATTAATAAAAATCTCCAATGATTGGATTTCCACAGCCTGCTTAGGCAACCTATTCCAGTGTTTATAGTTCGAAAGCTTTTCCTAATATCTAACCTGAATCTCCCTTGCTGCAAATTATTACTACTACTTCCTTTTAAAAACAATATTTTCCATATTAGAAGACCTGTTATCATATCCCCCCTCAGTCTTCTTTTCTCTAGACTAAACATGTTCCCATTCTTTCAACTTTTCCTCAGAGGTTCTGTTTGTTGACGTCATCTGGACTCTTTCCTATTTGTTCACATCTTTCTTAAAGTGTGGTGCCCAGAAATGAACACAGAACTCCAGCTTGATAGCTCACTAGAGCCGAGTACAGTGGAACAGTTACCTTTTATGTCTTACATATGACACTCCTGTTAATATACCCCAGAAAGATATTTGCCAGTTTCACAGCAGTGTCATACCGTTGGCTCCTATTCAATTTGTGATCCACTATAACTTCCTATCTTTTTCTGCCGCCTAGCTAGTTATTTCCCATTCTGTGTTCATGTATTTGATTTTTCCTTCATAAGTGTAGTACTTTGAACTTGTCTTCATTGAATTTCATCTTATTGATTTAAAACCAATGGTCCAGTTTATCAAGATCATTCTGAATTGATATCCTGTTCTCCAAGGTACAGCCTCTCCCATCTTGGTGTCATCTGCAGATTTTATAAGCGTACTTTCCACTCCATCATCCAAGTTGTTAATGAAGAAGTACTAATCCTAAAATAGAACACCTGTGGGATCACGATTGATATGTCTTCCTAGTTTGATAATGAACCGTTGATAACTGCTCTTTGAGTATGACTTTTCAACCAGCTGTCCACCTACTTTATAGTCATTTAATCTAGAGAATATTTCCCTAGTTTGCTTATGAGAATGTCATGCAGGCCTGTGTCTCAAAAAGCCTTATAGAATCCTGATATATCATGTCCATTGCTTCCCCCCATCACTGCGTGAGTTAGCCTGTCAAAAAGGAATGGTTTGTCATGATTTTGTTCTTGACAAATCTGTGTTGGCTATTAATTATCACTTTGCTATCCTATAATTCTCCAGGTCAGAACAAATAATTTATTCCATATCTTTTTGAGTATCAAAGTTAGGCTGACTGGTCTATAATTGTCCAGTTCCTCCCTTTCCCCCTTTTTGAAGGTGAATACTATGTTTCCCATTTTCAAGTCTTCTGGGTCCTCAGTGGGATTTACACATATCAATCTGCACTTATATTTTTACTCCATAAACGACATCATGCCAGCGTACTACAAATATGCCTGGGCCTACACTTTCGAGAACTCAGGCACGGGCTCCTATTGATGTAGAATATGGTTCAGGCCCAGAGAAGGACAAAATAAGTAGGAAGTATAGAGTGTCCCCCCACCCCCAACGTTCTATAGCTATTTAGTAAACCTCACTTTTTTGTTCGTTTTCTTTTTTTCTTATGCAGGTAAGTATGATATTCTCTATTTTATGGATGGCACATTTTGAAGCACAGAGATGAACCGATTTGCTTAAGGCCATAGGAGGCAGTCCTTTTGAGAGAGGCTTCCAGATCTGAGCTCCCCCTTTATTTCCCTTGCTCCTCCATTAAAACCTTTCTTGAAATCAAATGGCTTTCATTTATATTATCAATTTTCTTGTATAAATTAGGTTTTTGATCATTTTGATGAAGGATAATTGCTTAAACATGACTATTAATTTTACACTGGAATACAAAACACAAATTTTCAGAGAAAGTGTTACACTTCATATAGCTGACTTTAGTTTAAATTTTCTTGACTTTATACCAGTGACATTTTAATCTCATCTTTAACTGCTGTGTGCTACATGTTTTTGCAATATGTTAATATAGTGATCTGCATAGGGAGAATTAGAATAATTTTTGAAAGTTAATCTTTATTTTAGAAGTTGTTTGTAATAACTGTTCATGCTATAAAAATATTTCTGCCTTTCAGAAGTAAACCTCAAATGGTTGAACTTCAGTAGATAATGTCATAGTGCGTTGAAATTAACTGAAATCAGTTGTCCCAAATGTGAAAAAGCACTGTTATAGACCTTTAGCATAGACACTACAGCAATGGACCGGGTTCTTCCATGGCTGCAGTGAATCCACTTCCCCAATGTCCTTCTGTCGTAGCTAGGACAATGAAAAAATTCGGCTGTTGAACTAGCGCTGGGGACTCTGGTTGCCTTAACAACGTCACTCAGGGGTGACCACCATAGCTGGATTGATCAAATTTTCTATGGCAGACCAGCCCACAATATCTGGTTTTTACCTATTATTTATGGACTGAGTTAGTTAGGGTGCTTTTGTATTTTTAAAGAGGTTTATCGTGCATCTGTGTTAGCCATTTGATACAGTATTTGAATTATCAAAAGGAAAAGATGTATGCAAATTCTAATTTAAAAATTTAGCAATCTGGCCGTCTCAGACATTATGTAATGGTACTGTGTGACTAAAGTATTGAGTGAATAAGAACATTTTAAGTTATAACCATATAAGAACAAATCACATGTCTTTTTGTCTTTGCAGCACAATTGTCAATTTGTTTTTTTGACATAGATTGGAATTAAGGTAACTACTAAACTAATAGATTGCAGAAAACAGAACTCTCTTGTTCTGCCCTGAGGCCCCACCCCTGCCCCGCTCCTTCATCGAGGCTTCACCCTCCTCCATCACTCGCTCTCCCCCACACTTGCTCACTTACTCATTTTCACTGGGCTGGGACAGTGGGTTGGGCTGTATGAGGGGGTGTGGGTTTGCGGTGCAGGAGGGGGCTCCAGGGGGAAGGGTGTTGCGGTTCAAATACAAGATAGGACAAGGCTTTAAGCAAGCAAGCAGGCTGGTCTGCCGACGGGCTGGTCTGCCTGTCAGCTTTTCCACCCTCTCCTTTATTTCTCTCTCTCCCCCCGCGCATTACATACTCCAACAGATAAAAGGAATACACTGGCTTTGTATAATATTCTTATTTACCAATTTCTATCTACCGCATTCCTTGCTCTGAGGCCTTGAGCCAAGTCCTGGGAGGCTTCCCACGGTTCATGTCATCTGGGCGAGATTCCAAGGTTCATGCCCTTGAGAGGAGCCGTGTGTGCACTGCTCCTACACAACACTCCGGGTGTGCCCTGAATGTTGCCAAGTGCATGAACCCCGTATGAATGCTACATCCCCTCCTTTTTTGTTTATTTGTGCTCTGCCATCTCATGGTAGCCATCAATTTGCTTTTGCAAGCCAATTAACTCCCGGACAGACAAGATCATAACTCGTGGAGCCTGCCAGGGCGGTTCTTGACAAAGCCTTAACAAAAAGGAAATACATTGCACACAGCAACAGCAAAAAATAAGCTTAAGAAGGTAAAGTGTAATTGGCCGGGCCCCAATTAGCCATGCTAGAGTACTGGAAAGAGAGGTTCGCGTAAGCAGCGAGCATCGTCTCATTCCCTATTTCCTCAGGGTGATGACATACTGGAATGAGGCACATACCTAACAATTCTTCAGCTGCTACAAAATCAAATAAACAAAAGTGGGTAACATTTGCTATTGAAGCCAATCTTTCCCATAGGTTATATGTCATTCGGGTCCGTAACGGAGGAGGCGCTCCCGAGTCAACCCCTACAGGAAATAGCAGGCACATAAGGCACACAATCAATACAGAATTAGCAGTGATTTGGGCGAGAATGGCCACAAACAGAGTCTCAGGAGTCTCTGGCTGTTGGTTTGCTGCCAGTCTTCGTTGAGCCGCGGCGACCAATGCTTTCACTGCTCCCCATGTCACGGGCTGGCTTGGGACGCTACGTCTCCTCCGTCTCCGTCCCGCCATTGTCGACCCGGGAGGCACCGCGTTCTCCTCCAAGGTCAGCTGAAACTCCGGTATGGGGTTCAACAGCCCCTGGTGCCACGCCATGCTGTTTCAGTGCCGGTCGCACACACCGGGCCGGAACCCACAACGGTCCTGCAGGGAGAGACACAGCAGCATATCCCCGCCCCCAAGTAATTAAAGGTACTGGGCCCAACCATTGCGGATCGGGCAGCTGACGGTAATACACACGCGGTCTTTCCAGTACCTCGGACTTATGAAAATGCCGATCCACGGGGGTCTGCTGATCTGCGTTCAGCGTTAAATTATTTAAAGTAAACAAAAGGATATGCAATTGTTGCTGAATGTCTCCTAAGGTTCGGAGATGCAGCTCCCCTTGTTTTAATTGTTTGTCGAGAAAGGTTTTTAGCGTGCGATTTGCACGTTCAACAATGGCTTGGCCTGTGAAATTATAAGGGATCCCGTGTTTTAAACGGACGTCCCATTGGGCACAAAAAGTGGAGAGGGCTGTGGAGCAATAGGCTGGGGCATTATCCATTTTTATCTGGCTCGGGCAACCCATAACAGCAGAACAGGCTAGCAAGTCGTGAATAACTTTGGGAGTGGCTTCCCCACGCTGTGGGGTCGCCCAGAGGAATCCCAAATAGGTATCAATGGAAACATGTAAAAACGAATAGGGGCGGAATTGTGGCACGTGAGTGACATCCATTTGCCACAGCTGATTCGCTGCGGTACCTCTGGGGTTAACGGCATAAGAAAAGGTAGGGGCAGCAGCGGCACAGTAGGGGCAGGAAAGAACAATAGAACGTGCATGATCAGCAGGAATGTGAAACTGTTGGTCCAAAACAGAGGCAGACTGATGAAAAAAGGAATGGCTTTCGATGGGGTCAGAAAAAAGGGAATTTACCTGACCACGTAATGCGCGATTGGCGCGCGCATTACCTTCAGTGAGCAGCCCAGGCAGAGGGGTGTGACTGCGAATATGAGCAACAAAATAAGGGAAATTACGAGTGGTGATGAGATACTGTAAGGACAAAAACAGGCGAAGAAGGTCCGCATCGACCTGAGGGGTAATGAGGGCAAGGGGTAAATGATCAATTACCTGATAAACATAATGCGTGTCCACAATTAAATTAAAAGGACATTCAGCAAAAAGTTGAAAGGCCAAAATAACAGCAGCCAGTTCTGAGCGCTGCGCGGAACGCTGAGGCAGCGTAAAATGAGAATGCCAACGAGGGGGGTCACCTAATTGATAGGTGACAACACCGCGATGTGGAGAGCCATCAGTAAAAAGAGTGATAGCTGAAACAATAGGTCAAGAGCGGCTAAGACGATGTACGATGAGTGGCACCTTTTGTGTGATCACCAACCGAGGGTCTTTTGGGGGATTATAAGAGATCTCTCCCACATAATGACAAAGAGCAACCTGCGAGGCCAAGGAGGTGTGATACAAGGAATCAAATTCACTACGTGACAAGGGGAACACAATGGCAACTAAATCAGTGCCCGCGAGTGGCACTGCACGATGGCGGGCTTTACGAACAAGGTCGGACAGGGCGTCTAAATAAGGATAAATATTCTGAGGAGGAGTGGAAGACAAATACATCCACTCTATGGTAGAGACGGCTGTGTCTGTACGAGATACAAACAGAGCAGCAGTAGGCGTATGAGGGGTGGCAAGGAGAACCAACCGCAGGGGCCGAACCTCAGTGAGTCTATCCACAAACTGCTGACTCAACACTGCATTGATCTGTTGAATGCAGGCAATGTGCTCCTCAGTGATGGCAATAACTGCGTCCGGTGCCCGAGCTCCACGTAGGAGCTCGAACAACGGCTGCAGCATCGATGTGGGGAGACGGAAGTAGGGTCGAATCCAATTTAAATGACCCAAAATTTGTTGTAATTTAACGAGGGTTAGGGGTTGGGGTAGGACCACTTCCGGGCGAACAGGGGTAGCATAGGTTTGTAAAACCTTATGCCCGCGATATTGGTAGGGATAAGAGCGTTGAATTTTTTCTGGTGCCACTAACAGGCCACTTTGGCCGAGAATCTGAGACAAATATTCAAGCTGTTGTGCCGTGACCTAGGGACCGCTAAGCAAAATGTCATCTATATAATGGTAGACCTTTAGTGTGGGGTATCGGGCACGAAAGGGGGCGAGGGCCCGATCCACAAAAAGTTGACACGAGGTTGGACTATTTTGCATTCCCTGGGGCAAGACCTTCCACTGATACCTTTGAGAGGGTCGCTGATTATTATATTGTGGCACCGTAAATGCAAATTTTTCGCGATCTTGTGGGCAAAGGGGGATTGTGAAGAAACAATCTTTTAAATCTAACACACAAAGCTGATCGGTTTGAGGAATTAAATTCGGGTTTGGCAACCCAAACTGCAAGGGGCCCATGGGTTGGATGCGTTTATTTATTTCCCTTAAATCATGTAACAGCCTCCATGCACCAGATTTTTTCTTAATAACGAACACCGGGGTGTTCCAAGGACTAGTGGAGCTCTCCAAGCGCTGTGCATGCAAATGTTGTTGCACAAGTGAATGAAGCGCTTTAAGCTTTTCTAGGGGGAGGGGCCACTGGTCAATCCATACGGGCTCTAAGGATTGCCATACCAATGGTAATGCAGAGGGCAAGGTGGGTGGGGGAGGGTTTTGGGCCATTATATATTAATATCGAGGGTGGTGTCCAGCTTTACAAGTAAGTCACGGCCCCAAATATTGAGGTGGACAGGGAGCACAAAAGGGCGGATTGTAGCAAGGGCACGGCCTCCTGGTTTAGAGACCGTGACCCAAGACAAACTTTGGCGCCCGGGTTTGCTACCCCCGATACCCCACAACTCTTTAGAAGGAACTGTTGGCCAACTGACCGACCACTCCGGATCACGAATCACCGTAACGTCAGCTCCAGTGTCCACCAGCCCTGTAAAAGGGAAATTATTTAAAAGAGGTGTTAACTGAGGTTTCGAGGGGCAGAGCGACATTGTTAGAGCAACAAGTGGAGAGGACGTGTTGTGAGACGGCAACTAAGACAGCGTCGATCCAAAGCCGCCTCCGCCCCGGGCTTGATCCTCTGTGGCTGGCACCTGATAGGGGACTAAAATCAATTGTGCAATTGACTGTCCACGCGGGAGCGACTGTGGAAGATGGGTCCACACCTGAACCTTAATAACACCGGTGTAATCAGCGTCAATGACCTTTGGGATGACAAAAAAACCCTGTTTCCCAGCGTGTGAGCGAGGGAGAACCAGACCCACAAATCCGGCAGGGAGAGGTCCCGTCACCTGCGTAGGTATGGCGCAAACCTCCCCCGGCAACTGAAAATCAGCGTCCTCCTGCATAATCAAATCAAGCCCTGCACTTCCGGCAGTCGCCGCCCTCATGGAGTCTATGGATTTTAAGGCGGAGGAACAATTGTCTGAGTGGGAAACACCCCCGTTTGGCCCTGGGTTCGGGGGGGACTCATCTTGTGGTTTCCTGACCCTCTACGACACTGATTAGCCCAGCGATAGCCCTTCCGACACTTGGGGCACTTCTTTGAGGGGCGGGCGGGCGCCATCGATGAGCGGCACTCCCACTGAAAGTGACCCTCCTTACCACAGCGATAACAACACTTCCCCTCCTTCCCGCTTTTCCGCAGGGCGGCGGCCAGAACCCCAGCTTTATGTGCTTGTGTGCCGATGTTTTGGCACGCCCGCAGCATGTCCGACAGCTCTAGAACGCCAGCGGCTTGTGCCACCTGGAGAGCACGGCGGCAATCCTCGTTCGCATTTTCAACCGCCATTTTTAACAGAATCTCCTGAGCTGCCGCAGAGTTATCCACCTGTCGGAGGATAGCCTCCTGCAATCTGTTGGTAAAATCCATAAAGGACTCTGATGCACCCTGATGGATACTGGCAAAGCTTTTGGTAGGCTTGCCTGAATCCGGAACCTTCCGGAAAGCATGCTGGGCGCAGGCAGAAATAATGGGGAAGACGGCCTGAGGGAGTTGAGACTGCATCTGAACGGTAGCAAACTGGCCCTCCCCTGCTAACTGCTCGTAAGTGACACCTTGCGCTATATATACCTGGGCTTGGCGTTCCGCCATCTGCCGATACTCACTAAGCCAAATAACATACTGACTGGGCGTCAGCATCATGCGCAACAGCGCCTTCCAATCTTCAGGGACCAGGGTGTACCCAGTACCTAGCCCTTCAAGGAGACCACGTACATACGTGCTAGTGAGGCCGAACTCGCGAATCACTTTCTTTACCTCTCTGATCACCGAGTAAGGCAAACTGACCCAGTTTGCAAGCTGGTTGCCCTGGCCATCATCCCGCCAGGTCACCGGGCAAACTGAGACCAGATCAGCTAATTCCTCTGCTGTAAGATCTCGGCGAGTCTTCGCTGCGTGAACCATTTGTTGCACCAGCGAAAGCCCCTGAGCAGACGCGGATGACCCCCCGGGAGGCCCCGGAGCATGGGGCCCCACGTGGGGACGGTGACCACTCACCGGCTCCAGAGGGGAAGACAAAGGAGGTGGCAGTAATTGAGGCACTGGGGGCGAAGCAGGGGGAGGGATGGCTGCAGGAGCGGACGGGGGTGGTGAGATCGGCAGCCCCTCTATTGGCGCAGGAGAGGGTCTTTCTGAGGCGACACGCTGTGTCGCATCACCAGGAGGGGGGATGGCTGCAGGAGCGGACGGGAGTGGCGAGATCACCAGCCTCTCTATTGGCGCGAGGGAGGGCCTTTCCGAGGCGACAAGCTGTATCGCATCGCGGCAGAGGTGCCAGGCATGTAAAGCCTGCACGGGCACCCGAGGCTCTTTGTGCAATGTCTGGCCCAACCGCTCCCAGTCCGCTAGCTTAAGGGTTCCGGCCTCAGGGTACCACGGGCCTTGGGCACTCACCTCCTGTAGCAGGAGAGTGAGTTCTCGAGTGGGGCATTCATGCTGAGCCTTACGCAGCAAATATTGTAGCTCATTGCGGTGTTGCACTTGCAAAGCAGAGAGGGAGCTTCCCATACTTACCACAATGAAAAATACTCACCGGGATCTGCGAAGCGGATGAGTGATGCGTCTGAAACCCTTGCCGGGCGAGGTGAGTGCTGAGGGCCCCACGTTTGGGCGCCAGTTGTTGCGGTTCAAATACAAGACAGGACAAGGCTTTAAGCAAGCAAGCAGGCTGGTCTGCCGACGGGCTGGTCTGCCTGTCAGCTTTTCCACCCTCTCCTTTATTTCTCTCTCTCCCCCCGCGTATTACATACTCCAACAGATAAAAGGAATACACTGGCTTTGTATAATAATCTTATTTACCAATTTCTATCTACCGCATTCCTTGCTCTGAGGCCTTGAGCCGAGTCCTGGGAGGCTTCCCACGGTTCATGTCATCTGGGCGAGATTCCAAGGTTCATGCCCTTGAGAGGAGCCGTGTGTGCACTGCTCCTACACAACACTCCGGGTGTGCCCTGAATGTTGCCAAGTGCGTAAACCCCGTATGAATGCTACAGAAGGGGGTTGGGGTGTGTGTGGGGAGGGTGAGGGCTCCAGTTGGGAGTGTGGGCTCTGGGGTAGGGCTGGGGATGAGGGGCTTGGGGTTCAAGAGGGGGCTATGGGCTGGGGCTGAGAGGTTGAATGAGGGAGGGAATGCGGGCTTGGGGAGAAAGTTTGGGTGCAGGAGGGGGCTCAGGCTTGGGACAGGGGGTTGGGGTGTCTGAAGGCATGTGGGCTCTGGGAGAGTGTTTGGGCTCCTAGCCAATGGGAGCTGTGGAGCTGGTGCTCGGGGCAGGGATCCAGCCGGCTAGTCATCCCTGCGCTTTCGAACTGGCGGGACATGCTGGCTGCTTCCAGGAGCCGCGCAGAGCTGGCCACAGCGGCACACCCAGACTTTAGTGGCCTGGTTAACAGTGCTGACCGGAGCCGCCATGGTCCCTTTTCGACCAGGCTGTTCCAGTTGAAAACTAGATGCCTGGCAAACCTAGCCAATTCAAACAAATATGGGGCACCTGTGAAAGCAGTCAGGTGAATTCTCCTTGACAGGCCCCAAGACTCAATGAATTCCTTTCCTTTCCCAGCTCTACCTACCACAAACAGCTCTGCCACACCCCCTGATAGAGAAGATTTGTGATCTGTCGGCTGGCAACTCGTAGGGAATGTGTCCCAAACCGGGGTGGGGGTGTGTGTATGTACTGCTCACCAGGAGGCTCAAGTTATCTCCACAGATCTCTGTTAGGAGTAAGTTTGCACCCTGCGGCATATGTCATGGAGTATGAACATCCCACAACAAATGCCAGCCTGCCATTTTAGCTGGTACTTTGCAGCAGGTACTATCTTACGATTTTAAAGACAAGTTTTAAAACAAAAGACTAGCTGTAGTCAGTAGGAATCTCATAGATCATCTTCTTCTTCTGAGCAATTATTTATTTGTTTAAAAATATAAGACAACACCTATCCAGGTTCTGCGTGCCCTAACATTATTAATAAACACAGTTAAAATCTGAGGAGCACAGACTGTCAGCCAGAAACCTACAGAAGTTGCATTCTATCCCTTCATAGTTAGGGGGACATATCCTCAAGCCTCTTCAAAAACCCTGACAAACAGCATACTGGCCCCAGCATTGTGGTAAATTCCAATTAGGGTAATTATACTCAGTAAGGTTGTTTTTGTGCTTAGAGTTGCTAGGGCATTAGGAACTGCCAAACATTTACACCAGTTGTTTTTTTTTAATGTTTTTGCCCCTGAGATCCCCATGAAGAAACAATAGGAGGTTTTAGGCACTGTGGAGTGGGAGGATAGCAATGGTAAGGGGCGAGGTGGCGGAAGTAGGACTGGTGGGGATTGGCTGGGACAGTGTTGGCAAGAAGTTGGTGTAGAGCTGGTGGGAGTTGCTGGGAGGGTGAGTCTTTGGAACAATGAGCGTGTTTCTCTACTCTCCCACCCATTCAGCTCTCCTCTCTGAGAAAGGCTGCCACAGGCTATAGAGTAGCCGCTTCTAGAACTGAGCGCTGTGCAAATGGGTAGAGGGTGGAAAGGGGACAATGAGAGCTAAACTGTGACAATTAGAGTGGGGCAGGGAGGGAGCTAGTTGGTTATTCTCCTTCCCTGGCTCTTGATTGGTCCTAGCTCCTCTGGGGCTTCCACCCCTCCCCACCCTTTTCCTTCTCCATGGAAAGTGGGATGTGATCACATGGGCACCTCCTTCACATCCCACTCAGAATGTGGCTCATGGTTCGAGAAAAAGCATGGTTTAGACTAACTGAGCTTATGTTACAGGCTCTATACTTCTGTAGAATATAGCTATCATTGGGGACAATAGTAATTTTAGAATATCATGAAAAGAGAAAATGAGGGGTGTTTGCACCAAAATACGACTACTTTTTTTCTGAACAAAAATGTATTTGTAGTCCCAGGTACCAACCTGGTAGCAGTTTACAGATGTCAAAGCTGTATTTTGTAATAAAATACATTATTCTTCTCACAAAGATAGCATTGATATTTTTGGAGTAAAATATTTTAAGGGCATACACAGAGAAATCTTGTAAATCTGTCTCCATTTACTCTCATTAGTATTGAATCAGTACAATAGATAAGAAATGTCCGACTATAATTTGTCTGGCTAAAGAGATCATCTGCCTGTTTCATAATGCATACATTTATGCATACAATCAGTAAATTTTAGGAACTGTCTGAAATGCTAAGTTGTGTTACCTGTTGTACAAGGAATGTGATTATATAATGTATACTTGAACTATAATTAACTCCAGGTCTTCTCCCAAATAGTTATTAGAGGAGGTCAGCTTTCCTGTATTCTCTGCTTCCTTTAAAAACTCTTATCTTCCCCTGGATCTGTCCATGACTATTTAAGTTTTTGACTCTCCTAGCAATATTTGTGTTTGTATTTCAGACTAGATAGCCTCTCTTTTGAATTTCTGCAGTCAATGCAGAGGAATTAGAAAACACTCTATTAAATTAGCTAAAGATCTTGTTACTATTTTTGGAACAAAATTATGGTCCTGTCCCAACTATCCCTTCATCCACTCCCAATGAAATGTCTCATGGCCCATCAGGGTAATCTGATTGCGCGGCGCTAGACATTTCGCTGATGTTGACCGTCACAGCACCTCACAGCTCCCAGTGGTCCCAGAGCTCAGGCTTGAACCTGAGCCTGAACATCTATACTAGAATTTTACATCTTCACAGCGTGAGACTGATTTAGCTGAACCAGGCCAGCTGTGGGTGTTTAATTGCAGTGTAGATGTTCCTGAGGTGCTCGGGGAGAGGTGCTGTTAGAAGGGTTGGAAGTTGAACGGAGAGGCAGGCCATCCCCCTGGATGCCTAAGTGGTCCACTGAGTTGGTAGCAGAGTTCCATGCAGAACATTGGTCTCCCTGAGTTTAAAGGGCTACATTCCTGCCCCCTCTGTTGTCTCTGAAACCTCTTTCCATTAAATGGGAGAATCTACTGTGTTCTCTGTGGCTTTGGAGCCACTGAAATTTGACTACTTTTTCTCATGCCAAAGGTTTTGCTGTAGAAGGAGAGTACTGGGAACCCAAAAAGAAAATGGAAAATTTTAGCATATTTATGACCTCCAATTTGTATATACTACAAAAAAAGCCTCAAGACCTGACAATAGTATTGAAACCGAATTAGAGGAAGGGGAATTAGGTACCAAGTTGTACTGACATTTTTCATGAATATTCAGAATGACTAGTTCATTGATGCCATTTGTTGATAACAGATTATAGGAATTTACAAGTTTATCGCTACATGCGTTGATACACTGTACACTTTCTGAGCTACTATCATCTTCTGGTATTGGGAGGAGGGGCTTCAGCAAGTTGAGCTATTCTTTTGGTTTCTCAAGATGAGGTGAAGTTTTTTTAAATATTCAGGGGAGAGAGATTTAGGTAAAAAGAAACCTGTGCAGTATATTGGAGATCGAAGAATATCTTCCAAACACTAGATTGTCACAAGTGAAAGCCCTATTTATGTTTTAAAAGAAGTTTTGTTTATCTGCCCATTTGCTTCTTTCTTCAGTGTCTCCAAAGTGAAATGTAAAACCATTAACATTTAAGATGAACTTTCAAACCCACAATGTTTAAATTTTGAAAATAGACAAAATTCATTCACTCATCCATTTTACATAACACTATGGGAAGCTTTGCAGTGTATGTTGTTTCTTAATACTTCAGTAATGATTCAATAAAATGGGGCATGTGTCTATGTATTATACAATACACATATATTTGAGTGTGTGAGAACCTGTATATATTTGCAGTTATGTATGTGGGGAAGGATTTTTCAAAAGCGCTCAGTTGATCTTCCTGCTCCCATTTGAGCACTTTTGAAAATCCCACCCATGATCCATAGTTATGTATAATATAGCTGTATTTCTAATCTATTTGCTGCTGAGCCTTTGGAATGATAAATTAGGAGAGACAGCCTGAATATTAATGATGTCACAATGCTTGAAATTATCAAGCTTTTAGTTAGGGAAGGTTTGTCAGTGAGAGAAATTCTGTAATATGAGGTCTCTGTTTGAGATTACTTTTATTTTTGATGCTATAATGTCAAGCTGTGGTGAATGAACTTGAGTTCAGAGCTAGTAGAATCACTTTAAAATAATCCCAAGGTCTGGTCAACCGATAGAGGTCACCAGTAAATAAATGTGCAGCAGTTAATCATTTTGTGTTGAAGAATGTGCAAGGCAGCAGTAATTTAAAATTGCAACAGCTTTAGGCTTTAGAGCTGCCTCACTAGAGACAATATTACATGAAAAATTTTCGATACTGAACGCATTTATGAGCATTGGATACTGATAGAGAAAAAGGGATACATTATTTTAGCTGGTGAGCTAACATCAGTTAATCTTTGAGATCCTAAAATTAACCAATCAATGCAGTCTAAACACTAGGATTCTCTGAACCAAAGCAGAAATCTGCAACACTAGTGTATAGTCAGTGGGGGCAAGTAACAAATATCTTAAATTCAAGTAATTTCCACTTAAAATAATACTCAGTTATTTAATCAAATGACAAACTATTTCAGCTGCTAAAAGCAAAGCATCATTTGCCCAAACTAAGATCCATAAAACAACATGATAATGTCCGAATGTTATGCCAGGATGTGTGTTTGGTGATATTGCATTGTTGTGCGATCACGTTTTAATTTCCCTCCCATTCCCATTTTTCTGATTCCTGTAATAGATGTGGAGTTTCCCCTACTCTCCCTCCATTCTGGATACTTTCTACCTTATCTATTTAGGGTGAGAAAATTGGAGAATAGATCTGATACCTAAAAATGTGGGAGCTTTGTTTGCTCAGTGCTACCTGCTCTGCTTGATGCATGTATATCAGCCAGAACGGTGGAAAAGCTCTCCCCAGAAGATCCACTCTCAATGTGAGTGATGCACCAGACACACACATGCCAAAAAGAGGACTATTATGAGCTATGTGAAGTTCAGGAGCTACAGGTTAAGGATCTGTGCAATTTCAGGAGGTGAAAGTCACTTGGCTTTCAACCTATTACTCAAATTGGGAAACAAGTAAAAATTCTATAGAATTTTGCTCGTCAGGTTTTGTTGCTCAGGAAACAAGAGACAGAGCTGACTTGTTTCTATCACTGATATTGAATGAGTTGATGATGCAGTGTGATTTTATTATTATTATTTTTGTCAGATTATAAATATGTGTGTTCTAAGATGCTGATTTAATTTCCAGGAGGAAATTCTTGGTTTGGTAGGAACAAGGGAAAAATCTGGTCTAGAATCCTTTAGACTGGTATTTAACTACTGAGAGGAGAAATGTTTTTGACACACTTTGAATTGTTCTTTGATCAAAGACACTTGCATAGAATCATAGAATATCAGGGTTGGAAGGGACCTCAGGAGGTCATCTAGTCCAACCCCCTGCTCAAATGAGAACCAACAAAGGAGGATCATCCCAGCCAGGGCTTTGTAAAGTATGACCTTAAAAACCTCGAAGGAAGGAGATTCCACCACCTCCCTAGGTAACGCATTCCAGTGCTTCACCATCCTCCTAGTGAAAAAGTTTTTCCTAATATCCAACCAAAACCTCCCCCACTGCAACTTGAGACCATTACTCCTCGTTCTGTCATCTGCTACCACTGAGAACAGTCTAGATCCATCCTCTTTTGAACCTTCTTTCAGGTAGTTGAAAGCAGCTATCAAATCCCCCATCATTCTTCTCTTCTGCAGACTAAACAATCTCAGTTCCCTCAGCCTCTCCTCATAAGATATGTGTTCCAGTCCCCTAATCATTTTTGTTGCCCTCCGCTGGATGCTTTCCAATTTTTTCACATCCCTCTTGTAGTGTGGGGCCTAAAATTGGACACAGTACTCCAGATGAGGCCTCACCAATGTCGAATAGAGGGGAACGATCACGTTCCTCGATCTGCTGGTAATGCCCCTACTTATACATCCCAAAATGCCATTGGCCTTCTTGGCAACAAGGGCACACTGTTGACTCCTATCCAGCTTCTCATCCACTGCAACCCCTAGGTCCTTTTCTGCAGAACTGCTGCCTAGCCATTCGGTCCCTAGTCTGTAGCGGTGCATGGGATTCTTCCGTCCTAAGTGCAGGACTCTGCACTTGTCCTTGTTGAACCTCATCAGATTTCTTTTGGCCCAATCCTCTAATTTGTTTAGGTCCCTCTGTATCCTATCCCTACCCTCCATCGTATCTACCTCTCCTCCCAGTTTAGTGTTATCTGCAAACTTGCTGAGGGTGCAATCCACCCCATTTTCAAGATCATTAATGAAGATATTGAACAAAACCGGCCCCAGGACCGATCCTTGGGGCACTCCGCTTGATACCGGCTGTCAACTAAACATGGAGCCATTGATTACTACCCGTTGAGCCTGACAATCTAGCCAGCTTTCTATCCACCTTATAGTCCATTCATCCAGCCTATACTTCTTTAACTTGCTGGCAAGAATACTGTGGGAGACCATGTCAAAAGTTTTGCTAAAGTCAAGGAATAACACGTCGACTCCTTGCCCCTCATCCACAGAGCCAGTAATCTCATCATAGAAGGCAATTAGATTAGTCAGGCATGACTTTCCCTTGGTGAATCCATGCTGCCTGTTCCTGATCACTTTCCTCTACTCTAAGTGCTTCAGAATTGATTCCTTGAGGACCTGCTCCATGATTTTTCCAGGGATTGAGGTGAGGCTGACTGGCCTATAGTTCCCCGGATCCTCCTTCTCTTTTTTTAAAGATGGGCACTACATTAGCCTTTTTCCAGTCGTCCGGGACCTCCCCCAATTGCCATGAGTTTTCAAAGATAGTGGCCAATGCCTCTGCAATCACATCCGCCAACTCCTTTAGCACTCTCGGATGCAGCGCATCCAGCCCCATGGACTTGTGCTCGTCCAGCTTTTCTAAATAGTCCCAAGCCACTTCTTTCTCCACAGAGGGCTGGTCACCTCCTCCCCATGCTGTGCTGCCCAGTGCAGTAGTCTGGGAGCTGACCTTGTTCGTGAAGACAGAGGCAAAAAAAGCATTGAGTACATTAGCTTTTTCCACATCCTCTCTCACTAGGTTGCCTCCCTCATTCAGTAAGGGGCCCACACCTTCCTTGACTTTCTTCTTGTTGCTAACATACCTGAAGAAACCCTTCTTGTTACTCTTAACATCTCTTGCTAGCTGCAACTCCAAGTGTGATTTGGCCTTCCTGATTTCATTCCTGCATGCCCGAGCAATATTTTTATACTATTCCCTGATCATTTGTCCAGTCTTCCACTTCTTGTAAGCTTCTTTTTTGTGTTTAAGATCAGCAAGGATTTCACTGTGAAGCCAAGCTGGTCGCCTGCCATATTTACTATTCTTTCTACACATCGGGATGGTTTGTCCCTGTGACCTCAATAAGGCTTCTTTAAAATACAGCCAGCTCTCCTGGACTCCTTTCTCCCTCATATTATTCTCCCAGGGGATCCTTTCCATCAGTTCCCTGAGGGAGTCAAAGTCTGCTTTTCTGAAGTCCAGGGTCCGTATTCTGCTGCTCTCCTTTCTTCCCTGTGTCAGGATCCTGAACTCGACCATCTATCTCATGGTCACTGCCTCCCAGGTTCCCATCCACTTTTGCTTCCCCTACTAATTCTTCCCTATTTGTGAGCAGCAGGTCAAGAAGAGCTTTGCCCTTAGTTGGTTCCTCCAGCACTTGCCCCAGGAAATTGTCCCCTACACTTTCCAAAAACTTCCTGGATTGTCTGTGCACTGCTGTATTGCTCTCCCAGCAGATATCAGGGTGGTTGAAGTCTCCCATGATAAACCAGGGCCTGGAATCTAGTAACTTCTGTTAGTTGCTGGAAGAAAGCCTCATCTTTATATTTAAAGATGTGTATATATATTTAATTTTTTGTGCTTCTTTTACGATGGAGCTCCAACATTGCTAATGCGTAATGATGTGGTATTTTCATTTAACATAGATCTGACCAGTCAGATAATTTAAATACATGTTTAAATGTACCCAACACCTGCAATGAGCTTGCATATCTGCTACTTTGCTTTGTAAGAGTTGGCTTAGGTTATTCAGTTAATAAAAATTTTAAATGTCATTTCTATTAAAGGCATTGCATAATAGCCACCAACTAAAGAATAGTTTTATCATGAACTACTCAGTAGTGAAGGGAAGGGCTGCTTATTAGTGATAGACCATGCTTTCAGCCTTTTCCCATCTAGGTTTAAGGAATTTGTATTTAAGATTGGCCTAATCCATGACCATGCTGGCTGCACCCAACAACTCCAATACACTAATACTGTTTCCTTAATCTTCTCCACCTCTTTTTGATTCCTGTTTTTCTCCTAATATTTTGTCCAAGATCCCTTCCCTGCTACCTCATGTTACTGCCCTTGTGAATAATTCTTCTTTCCAAGGAACTCTCTGATTGTCCTAAAATAAAACAAATCTGTTGGCTTCTTCTCTGGGTCAAGTTCCCTACTGTCTGGATTTCTACCCACAAGGTTCACTTCTCGGCCATCTGCCCTTTTCTATACTCTTTATCTTATCTCTACTATTAACTGACAGTTACATGCTGATGGTCCTTAAGCGTGCATATTTCTTGACACCTTTAGTGACTCTTCTCTGTTCTTTCTTTCCCTGCTTGTCTTAACCAAGTAAACTTATGACTTTGTTTCTAAATACTTCATCTGGAAGTGTTTTTCTGGGGTGGAAGTCAACTTCTTCCTCTCTCTCTCTTCTATTTAGACTTCCCACTTGTCTCTCCTATTCGTAACCTAGGTGTCATATTTGATCCTGAACATCTCTCCTGTTATATTTCATATATCTGTAAATCTGTCTGTTGCCACATTAACAACATTACCACTATACAGTAAAACGCTGCCTTAAATTCGACCACTGCTGAAATCCTTCAGCCATACCTCCACTATTTGACTATTATATTTCTCCTGTCTTTTGCCTCCTCCTATGCAGTTCTCTGTATTTACAGTAGGTTGGAATCTTCTCACACACAAAAAGAAGCATATCTATATCATCCACATTGTCTGATATATCAAAAAAGATATGTTAGAATTGGAAAAGGTACTGTGAAGGGCAACAAAAATGATTCAAGGGTTTAGAACAGCTTTCATATGAGGAAAGATTAAAATGACTGGGACTTTTCAGCTTGGAAAAGAAACAACTAAAGGGAGATATGATAAAGGTTTATAAAATCATGAATGGTGTGGAGAAAATGAATAAAGAAATGTTATTTTCTCCTTCACATAACCCATGAACCCAATTAAATTAATAGGCAGTAGGTTTATAACAAACATAAGGAAGTACTTCTTCACACAATGCACAGTCAACCTGCTAAACTTGTTGCCAGGGGATGTTTTGAAGATCACGAGTACAACTGGGTTCAAAGAAGAATTAGACAATTATATGGAGGATAGGTCCATCAATTGCTATTAACCAAGATGGTCAAGGATACAGCCCCATGATCTGGGTGTCTCTAGTCTCTGACTGCCAGAAGCTGGGAGTGGACGATGGGATGGATCCCTCAATGACTGCCAGTTCTGTTAATTCCTTCTGAAGCACCTGGCATTGACCACTGTTGGAAGACAGAATGCTGAGCTAGATGGACCATTGGTCTGAACCAGTGTGACTGCTCTTACGTTCTTAACTCACTTAGTTCCCTATTCATTTCAGTACCCAGTGTAAAATTACTCTGTTTTTTCAAAACCTACATTGACTTACTCCTACATTCTTCTGTTTCGTTCTCTCTCTTGCACCACTGGCCCCAGCTAAATTGAAAGGGATGTGTATCGTAAGCTGTTGTAACTATGTATAGGTGTTAAAGATTGCTTCTTAGTGAACTTCCGTCAAGCTGCTACACCAATTTATTAAGCTGCTTCAGTTTGTTAACATTAATTTTAGACACACGTGCTCGCGCTCTCTCTCTCTCTCTCTCTCTCTCAAATTTGTTTGGGTTTCAAAATATAAACTGATTAATCACAATGAGTCTGTAATATTGCATATGGCCCTTCAGGCTTTTCAGAGTAAATAAAATGTATTATAAAACTTATATATGAGTACGCCATTTTGGATACTCGGTCACTCCAGTGACCTTATATAATTCATTTTGAGATAATGAATATATACATAAATAGGGTAAATTGTATAGTTCCTTGAACAGCCTCTGGACAGTCCCACTCTTGGGATTAAAGTGGCTTCATCAGGGCCTTCTGGAATCTTATGGTGAGCGCTGTTTGCTGGGCAACACGCCCAGCAATACTTCTCTGTTTTGATAGAATTCTCAAGGTATAAAAGGGGGAGTTATGCCAATCACCCCTCGGTTCCTTCTTGCTACTGAAGTTGCAGCAAGCCTGGATTGTACTTTGGCACAGATTCTCAAAGGCATTTAGGCTCCTAACTTCCATTGATTTCAGTGGAAATGCCTTGGTAGATCTTGGTGTTTGCATCTCAACTTCCTTCCTTCCTCTTTCTTTCTGTCTGTCTTTCATTGCTGTTTTGGTCTGGCAGCCTGTAAGCCCAGCACCAACTTTGCAGATTTGCTTACCACAACGACTTTCTGCCCGCCGTATGTGGCACCAAGGTCACTGGATCTCTCCTGAGTGAACAAGTCCAGTGTTGATGATCAAGCACTGTTGACTATGGAGAACTGATTGCCAGAGGAGTTCCATGCCCAGCATGAATGGCATCAAGATCCTCTGATTTGCCAACTCTGGTGCTGGGGACGTGGGCTTGTTGACTGCTTAGCATACACAGTGCAATGGTTCCTGGCTCTGTCCATGTCAATGGAGATCAGTGCTGAGGTTTGTTACTCTATTACCTCTGGAGGACCACCTACTAAAATGAATTAGAAGCACCAAAGTCCTCACAGCCATCCAGATGAGATAATCAGTAGCCTGATTAAGGCTAAATTTAGCCTAGACAAAGGCTGAATTCCCCAAGCCTCATTCACAGGCAGGGAGGCAGGCTCTATGTTTTGGACATTCAGTTTTAAATTGGATTATCTAAATGGGAACAAAACTATCTACAAATTCCCTAGACTTACGCGGGATGGAAGAGTGAGACCAGAGGGTCACTTTATCATTGTTCAAAGATTGTGAAAATTAATCCGGTTCTATATATGATGATTGTTATGACTTGGGATGTATTCAGCCACCTGGGGATGTCAAAGTGTACTGAAGAAACCTAAGATATGCCTACACACTGTCTTTATTGTAGAATGTTGCAAGGTTGTTTTATGAATTCTAATCGTACTTTAAGTAAAGGTTACTTTATCAGTAATTGAAGTTTTTTGACATGATCCTCTGCATAGTCATACTCCCTGCCTGCTTTCCTCACTGCTTTGGAGTCTTGTGTTAAGAATTCCTGAACTTATGGGAGGAACTGAAGGGTAGTTTGTGCCACTGCTCCTTTTATACCTTTAGAACTCTACAAGACAGAGGGTTGAGTGGCTGCAATGGACATAGATCTCTCGAGTTTTTAGAAGGTTGCAGTGCAGGTGCATGTCTGGGGTTAACAGTTAGGGCAGTTAACCAGTAAAACTAATGCTTACCGGTTAACCGTTTACTCTTTTACATCCCCAGTGCTCATGTGCAGAGGGCCACCTTGAAGAAATCCAGTTACTAATAACTAACCTTCATTTACTGATTTTCTTATTTACAGTTGTGCAGAACATTAAAAAGCACCTCTCTACAAGCTCTCGCTTTTCACTGTATATTAAAATACCAGGAAACATGAACACAATAACTTTCCCATAACCAAGGGAATGGATCTACTTTAGCCACAGATTTCCTCCCTTTTCCCAGTGCACAAATCTCAATCTTCATTGCAGCCCTCCCTTCTGAAAACCTGGGAAAAGAAATGGGCTTTGCAGCATGATTTGGAGGTCTATAGGTTCAGGCTGTTTCATGCCAAAGTGAGGAATGAATTTCAAAACTGAGGGCCCTTAATGAAGAATGACCCGCTAACAGCTCTTCCTAATCTAAATTAAGGGGGCTGCAGCTCAAGCACATCTGCTGACCTCAGGCAGCAGAACTTGGAGAGAGGTAGTCTGTCATATACACGTCACAAGCTATTTAGGGCTTTACAGTTCAAGCAGAGTCCTTAAACTTCATCCAGAAACTGAGAGGCAGCCAGTTCATGTCACAGAGCTATAGTGCTGTGCAAACCTGAGAAACTCCTCCAGAGTCACTGAGCAAACATAAAAAGAAAAGGAGTACTTGTGGCACCTTAGAGACTAACAAATTTATTTGAGCATAAGCTTTCGTGAGCTACAGCTCACTTCATCGGATGCATTCAGTGGAAAATACAGTGGGGAGATTTATATACACAGAGAATATGAAACAATGGGTGTTACCATACACACTGTAACGAGAGTGATCAGGTAAGGTGAGCTATTACCAGCAGGAGAGCGGGGGAGGGGGGGGGAACCTTTTGTACCGGAAACCTACTGACCGCTATGCCTACCTACATGCCTCCAGCTTTCATCCAGATCACACCACACGATCCATTGTCTACAGCCAAGCTCTACGATACAACCGCATTTGCTCCAACCCCTCCGACAAACACCTACAAGATCTCTATCAACCGTTCTTTCAACTACAATACCCACCTGCTGAAGTGAAAAAACAGATTGACAAAGCCAGAAGAGTACCCAGAAGTTACCTACTACAGGACAGGCCCAACAAAGAAAATAACAGAATGCCACTAGCCATCACCTTTAGCCCCCAACTAAAACCTCTCCAAAGCATCATCAAGGATCTACAACCTATCCTGAAGGACGACCCATCACTCTCACAGATCTTGGGAGACAGGCCAGTTCTTGCTTACAGACAGCCCCCGAACCTGAAGCAAATACTCACCAGCAACCACACACCACACAACAAAACCACTAACCCAGGAACCTACCCTTGCAACAAAGCCCGTTGCCAACTGTGTCCACGTATCTATTCAGGGGACACCATCATAGGGCCTAATCACATCAGTCACACTATCAGAGGGTCATTCACCTGCACATGTACCAATGTGATATATGCCATCATGTGCCAGCAATGCCCCTCTGCCATGTACGTTGGTCAAACTGGACAGTCTCTATGTAAAAGAATAAATGGACACAAATCAGACGTCAAGAATTATAACATTCAAAAACTAGTCAGAGAACACTTCAATCTCTTTGGTCACTCGATTACAGACCTAAAAGTGGCAACTCTTCACCAGAAAAACTTCAAAAACAGACTCCAACAAGAGACTGCTGAATTGGAATTAATTTGCAAACTGGATACAATTAACTTAGTTTTACTTTGTGTAATGACCCATCCACTCCCAGTCTCTATTCAAGCCTATTTCTCCATGTTTATTTCCCCCCCGACACACACTGTTCCTCAGATGTTCTTGTCAACTGCTGGAAATGGCCCACCTTGATTATCACTACAAAAGGTTTTCTTCCCCCCCGTCCCACCCTTCCCGCTCTCCTGCTGGTATTAGCTCATCTTAAGTGATCACTCTCCTTACAGTGTGTATGATAACACCCATTGTTTCATTTTCTCTGTGTATATAAATCTCCCCACTGTATTTTCCACTGAATGCATCCGATGAAGTGAGCTGTAGCTCACGAAAGCTTATGCTCAAATAAATTTGTTAGTCTGTATCCGCAAAAAGAAAAGGAGTACTTGTGGCACCTTAGAGACTAACACGGCTGCTACTCTGAAACCTGAGCAAACATAAAGTCTAGTAATTTTTAAGGCTGCTAAGCTTTTAAAATTCCCAGATCCTCGATCTACCTTAGCAATTTTAAAATGTTAACTAGATATTTAAAGGGAAAAATATTCTTAGCAAACCTTTTGAGAGACCTGTAGGCCTCATAGTTCAGTTGAAAATTTAAATTTCTTACTTTGTTAAAACATGTTTTTGATCAAATCTTTGGGCTTCTGTGAATTGTATTTTAACATTTTATGAGTATGTACAGACCTGCAATTTATCCAGAGGAAATTTACTACATCCTTAATGAACCACAGTATACACAGTTAATTATGGAGAGAACTTGTTTCTGGGATTCTACTTGGTTTTCTAGCTTTCAGAATAAGTGCCATGCATCTAGACTGAATAGTAGCTTAAATATCCTAAACTAACAGGTATTCTGTTTGTACTTAACCAAAAATTCCTTTCAGTCATGTGTACAGCTCAAGATTTGAAGTTAAATTCTCTAATATTTGTTGTAGTGAGAGGAGTACACTCCAGTAATATAAGCTCTTATGATAGAATTCGGTATTAAACGGTAATACCAGTGTCTATGTAGATAAATTATTCTAATTTATTTTAAGATTACTAGTTGTGCTTTCTCATGTCCACTAACTTGTCTTAGAAACAAAGTTTTAGGTTATGACTAAGACTAAATCCAGTATAGTCTGGAATTACTTGTCTTTAGGCTTGATGTAGGTTGACTTGATGTTTTGAGGTGTCAAAAAGCCAGTATTTCACATCTGTAAGTAGATCACAAGTTCCTCGGGGCAGGGTGTTTGCTTTAGTATAGATCTGTAAAGCATGATAGAGAGAGATGCCATGTAAGTAATATATTTTTAAAACTGTATTCCCATCTTTTTCTATCTTAGTTAGGAACAGAACTCCTTCCATAGATTTCTGAGAGAGTTATGGTGACCTTGGATGTTTAAATACGGTGCTTGGGATTTATTTTGCTCTTAGTCTGGAAAATACTATGTTGTACACATTATTTCTGATATGGTGGTCAGAAGATAGAGGGTATAGTAGCTGAGCGAAGAACCTTTCTTTATCCTTTTGTAGGGATTGGTTCCCACAAATCAGTGACTGTACTTCAGTGCCCTAGAATTAGTGTTCTAAGTTCATTTGTGAACTTTGGTTTCTTAAGTTAGAAGTAGAGTTTTTCATGTCGAGCAGCAATACTGTGAAAGTCATGTGTCTCCCATTTCTGGTGCTTGTCAACAATACTTCGTGAAATGTCAGATGTTGATAGTTGATACTATGATTTGTCTTGGTTCAAAGGAAAAAAAATTTATTAAGATACAACAAGAATATTAAGCAGTTTAAAGGATGAATCAGAGTAGATATTCTTCTTGGGTGAGATCCACAAAGGGACTTAGGCATTGCAGTGCTGAGCATCACAGCACCTAACTTTTATGTGCCTAGAAAATCACAGGAACAAAAGCCAGCATGAATAGGGGAGCTGTCTAAGCTATCCAGTGGGACAAACTGACCAGAGGGGTTTGTGCTGAGACACAAACAGCTGATTGGTGCCGCAAGCCTGGGAGGCGGGAGAAGCGGCGGCGTGCTCAGGGAGGAGGCGGAGCACAGGTGAGCTGGGGCGGGGAACTGCTGCACGTGGCTCCCCGGGCCGAGGGGAGGGAGGGAGGGGGCGGCGGGGAGCTGCCGCAAGGGGGGCTGCCCAGGTTGGGGGGGGGAGGGGGCGGCGGGGAGCTGCCGCAAGGGGGGCTGCCCAGGTCGGGGGGGGGGGGCGGCAGAGGGAAGCTGCTGCAGGGTGGGGGGGCGGCGGCGCAAGGTGGAAGTTTCGCCTAGGGCGTCAAACCTCCTTGTACTGGCCCTGCTGTAGTAAGTGGACGTAAGCTATGTCAACTCTAGCCACATTATTCACGTAGCGTAATTTAGGATGACTTATCACAGCAGCGTAGACATGTTCTAAGACACCTAGAAAACTTTTAACCCGAAAACCTAGATGCAGAGTGAGCTTAGGTACCTGCCATGTTTGGTTTAAGAATTTTGTGAGTTGCACAGGAGCCTAAAACTGGGACTTAGGCACCTAAGTATGGTTGTGGGTCCTACTCTTTAACATTGTTAAAGTATGTATACGTAAGTGATGGCTAATTTATTTATTATCCTTTCCTTTTGGTTCTTTGTGAATAGTATATCTTTAATTTATAACAGTTCAGGAACTCTTTAACAGAATAAGTGGTAATCCTTTTGAAGTGTGATTTTTATTATTATTTTTTTGGTACTTTGAAAGCTTTAAGACAGGAATTTAGAAATCTGCACAAAAAGATATGTATCTTCTTTTCTAACAACTCCTTGCACCCATCACTTTGAGGCCTCATCTAGAGTAGGATAAATTAATTTGTTGTTAGCGTGTGTTATTTATGCTAAGTAGCGTGTCTTAAAAGTCTGGTGTGGATAAGGTGCACTGCCTTTAAAACCTGCTAAACAGGTCAACTTAAAGCCTAGGTAGGTTTGTTTATTTGAAATGTTTTTTTAAAATATAACTTTACAGCAAAATTAGAATGTAACACAGGGCCAGATACTGACCTTGATAAATATCAAGATTAGTTTCAATGGGCGTTTTTATAATGCAATCCTGACCTGAGATATGTGCGCATTTGATCGCTGATTTTGCAAGATGTGTGTTGATGCATTGTCATGTACATATAGGGAAATAAACTTGCTTTAAACAATAAATCAGCAAAATATATCTGCAGTCTTCTGAGATACACCAGTTCCAGAAAGTCATGGATGCTGGCACCTCAGCAGATCAATCTCTGCTGTATTGTAGGGGAAAAGGGTCAGACTGCTGTGAGAGACCAAAAAAGCAAAAGCTCTCTCATGGGGATGGAATTAATATAGCTTTTCAAGCATCAAAAGTATAATTCTCTAGAGCATCTATGTGGATAAAGTGTATGGAAGAAAAACGTATCGCTCATTTTCTCTTTCTAAGCAGTTGCTGTGCTGAACATCCTGTCGCTTTTAGTGAAGCCAATAGAGCTGCAGGAGCTCTGCATCTCTGAAAAATCAGGCTACTATCTAAATAGGCACCCAAGTTTGAAAATGATGGCAAAGATTTACTATTGTGTTCCTTTGTGTGTCACCTCTCCTGACTTTTTCCCCCTCTTCACAGTACTACATGAGAATATCTTTGTAGATAAGCCAATTAGCAAAAAAAAAAAAAAAAAGAAAAGCAGACTTCTTTGCAGTTGTTTTTTTTTTTAAACAGGATATGTTCATACAAATATGTTCCTCTTTCACATTTGCCTCTCTATCCATCCCTTTCCAGGTTTCTATTTTAGGATTGTGTATTTAGATTTTTTAAAAGAGCCTCTCTAAAACTCAAGATTGTTGCCCTTGTATCCATTTTGAAAGGGATCTGATTGTAAAGTATCATCATTATAAGC
The DNA here is from genome assembly GCF_015237465.2 of Chelonia mydas. Lineage (NCBI taxonomy): Eukaryota > Metazoa > Chordata > Testudines > Cheloniidae > Chelonia > Chelonia mydas. Next base: position 78,630,454 of record NC_057852.1, read on the forward strand.
ATGTTATTAAATGGCTAAAGTCTAACGGCAGCTAGTCTGTTGAATTGTGTGTGGTTTATTCATATTTGCAGTCTCTCCTTCAGTGTTAAGAATAAAACAAGAAACTGGGCAGAATAGCTGCAACTGGGTTGAATAGAGACACACAGCAACTGACTTGAAAGTCAGATAAGCAGTTAGTGGTTGCAAATTGTCTTACTGAGAAGCAGTTGTCAATCTTAAAAGCAGAAATGACTACAATGAAGACATCAAAATATGCTAATTATGTCTTAGCATATTTTTATTGCTTTTCTTTTTAAGCTGTGTACTAAGGGGATCCAACATTTAACAGTGGAAAAGTTTAGGTGAAGCCATGACCAAAGTTAAAGCTAAAAGATAGATTGATTTGAGCTGCCAGCACAGTGGCCTTTAAGAATCATAATATTACTTTATCCTTTTTCTGAAGGGGAACTGCCAAGATCATAGGGCTACCACCTGTTATTATCTTGGAATCAATACATCCTTTGTAAAATACTATACATCCTGGCAGTTGATTCACATGAAAATGGAAAAAAAGAAAACTGCATTTTTCGGAGCAATTAATATTTGTACTTGATAATCTAATATTTGTAACATCTAAATAATGCAATTAAATTAGAATTAAAAGGTTTAAGGGGTTTTATGAAACCATCATATGAAGTTTATTTTATCTTGGGGAGAAGGGGATGAATATATTTCATCTTCATTTCTTGTTAATAGATATTATAATAATTTCTTCTCTTATTGTGTATTGCTCAAAAGCAAAACAAACAGCAACACTTCTTAAGTAGGCAATATTTGGTAGTAAATATATTTTTGGAGTAAACAAAATATTTCCTCTCTGTGAGAAAATATCGCTTCTCTAGAAATTCTTTTCTTCTCCTTGAGGACTTCCTGAATCTGAATGGAAAGCCCGATCATGCTGCAATTAAAAAAACCAAAAACTACTGTTGCAGGATATTTATATAGATTTTGTAGTGCTTAAACATGACTGATTTTAAATTGTATACATTTGTTCAAGTTATTCCTCTCTTTGAAAGGAACCACAAAAACCAGACAGGTAATATGCTGTTTTTGCACTATTATCATAGCCAGAACCTCACAGGAGAACCACTAAGTGGGAGTAGTTGGGGGAGGGGGAGGTTTGTGTCTGTACACACACTATGTAATACTTGCTGTTTGTAGATGAAGGCCCCTCATTATCTTGAGCTTATTTCATTCTATTTTCTCTTTTTGTATATTGTTTGAAGAAGTGAATAGATACACAACAAAACCTTAGTTTTCATCTGAACATTTGCATTACATTTCGTGAAAAATAACTGCATTATTATGCCGTATGGCATTTGGACATATCTTTTCTCAGGGAGCCAGAATTCCTTCCAGGACTCCCAAGTGTGTAGAAGCTCAAGACTGGGTCCTCAAAGGTATTTAGGTACCTAATGGGCATTAGCACCTTTGAAGATCTGTTCCATAGTGCCTACTACATGCTCTGGCAGGATGCAGCTTATATTTCTCCTCACCTTCAGTGCAGTTAGTCAGCTCTGTTGATCAGTATATTGAAGGCAGAGGAGCCAGGGCTCTACCCCTCCCAGTTCCTTTTGGGAATTATGCACAGTTTTAGAATGAATTCTGCAATTTTCCTTTAAAGGTAAGGTAACTTGTAGAGGGAGAATGGGCTTTGTGATCTTTTTTTCCCCCCTTATCTGTTCCCTTTGTTGCATAAAGAAGGCCTGAAATATTTATATGGTTTTTATTTTACAAAAAAATCCTTATTTATGTTTGTTTACATTAGAAATTTTGGCCTTGTACATTTGGAAGACTAATAGACAGGAGAACTGGTAGGATTATGATATCTCAAGTAACTAGGTGTTGAAATCTGATTAATTGAGAGAGGATGGACTTTAAAAACAAAACCAAAAAAACTTTAAAATTATTTTTAAGTCCTGTTTGACTTAAATGAGTGTAAAATGTGGGTGAGAAATTATTTTTTGCTTAAGACTGAACATTCTTGTCCCTGTTAATTGAAGTCTGAGAGAGAAGTTCATTATTTTCATTATTGGGATCAATGAAAAATCTCTCAGCAAAACCAGGGAAGAACTAAAAACCCACCATCACAGCCCAAGAGAGCTTGTAAAATGCACAACCCTTTATTCCCCCATTACCAATCACCTTTAACTATAGATAATAAGTTGAATTTGAGTCGGAAAAAGTAGAAATACTGATTTGTTCATCAGCAATAATAGGTGTAAGGCAGTGGTTCTCAAACTTCCTTGTGCCGTGACCCCCTTCTGACAACAAAAATCATTACATGACCCCAGGAGAGGGGACCGAAGACCGAACCCGCCTGAGCCCTGCTGCCCTGGGCAGGTGGGAGGTGGGGAGGGGCAAAGCTGAAGCCCAAGGGCTTCTGTCCTGGACGGGGAGGCATGTAACCTTAGCCCCAGGCGGTGGGGCTTGGGCCCAGGGCCAACACCAGCTTTGGCGACCCCATTAAACTTTGGGGTCCCCACCCACAGTTTGAGAACCCCTGGTGTAAGGGGAAAGTTTAAAAAACACCACAACATTGGGACCAGACTTTGCTGCAATATGTAGCAGTTTGTTAAAATATTTAACAAATGATATTAATTCTGGGTTTCTTCTGTCTGATGTGAGGATAGATAATTATATCTCAAGTTTAGTATGGGTATAATTGGGTATAATGTATCCACTTTGTAAAAACTATAAGCATTACCTCATTAATAACTTGTAACAGATTTTTTTTCCTTTTGAAAGACAAACATTCATTATACACTCTAAGGGTGAGAGAAGTTAGAAAAAACTTGTCGAGTGTATAAGCCCTTAGCTCTAGAGGGGGAAAAAAATAAAAATTGAGCACTTAAATATGTAGTGTTTCTTTTGGTGGTTACAATAATCTGTCTTACTCTCTGACATGAATCACTTTCAGATGAACCTGCATAAATATGGACAGCTTTCCAGTTTACTTTTTGTTACAAAATTAAAGGGTGAATGTCAGTGAGTTTGCAATCTTTTTCTAAATAAGGCTATAAGGGCCTAGTCACAAGCATTATTCTTTTGTAAACAGGTAATTGTAGCTTTCATATGTATTTTTAATATTTGTTATGCATGTCCCATTGGTACTATGCAGCCAACCAGTCTTATATTGTTGAAATATGTGGACTGATATCTCAGTTTTACAATTAAATAGGTGTATTATGTACCAAGCACTTGAAATGGCTGCAGAAAACCTTAATGCAGATACTGTGTTTAGAACCATTGAAATCTGTCATTTCACTGTGTCCTTATTATTTTTCAAACTCTAAGCTAAATAGACTAACTGCTCTTAAGGAGCTGTCAGAAGATGCATGTCAAACACTAGGTGTATCATGCAATCAGACCGGTGTCGGGGTGGAAGTGTCAGTCGTTGGGGTGGGGGAAAATAGTCAACTTGTTCTCTCAACATTGTCTTTACACTGAATGGAAGAGATGAGATTCTGAATTATTCACAATACTGAAAGCTTATAATTGCTAGCAATGGTGACAGCAACAGAGTATAGAGACAAGAATTTTTTTTGTCAAACTGTCTGATTCTGTTACACATCAAAGGATTCACTTCACAAAACTGTCTTTGGGATTTTGGGTGGCTTTTTTTTAAGGACTAGATGTAGAATCTTTCCCACTTTTTTGTTATCCTTCTAGAAATCTAGGTCAAAGAGGTGCAAGTTAATATTTAACAGTAGCACAGATTTTCAGTAATCCAATAATGGAACAAAGAAGCTCTGTGAGAAGGATCTGCTGTTTCAACAAGTAATCTTCTCAAGAGTCGGTTATAAATGTATGTAACAAAGCAAACCTTCTGAACCAATAATGCAGTAACTGACTTTATGTAAATTCTCCTGTCTTGTTACTAGACTGGATAAGGCTTTATATTTCAAATATGTTTAAATATATCCATTTCTTACTTGTCACAAACGTAGTTCAAAACAATAATATCCATTAGGATCAAGCTGGTTTAGTGTGTATTTCTTGTATTTGATTTTTAGTGCTTCTCTCATAAATATTTATAACTCAATTAGTGAAAATAACATTAACTGAAAGTTACAGAGATGAGGCCTGAACCAGTGCTGTTCATTGAGGTCAATGAGAATTTTGTCTGATTAAGGACTGTGGGAACAGGACCTTAGTCTTGCTTAAAGAGATCAGTATTTAATAACATACAACATATACAGTTTTCACATTTTTCATTTCAATCTTCACTCAAATTTTAATTTAAAGTTTTTCTGTACAGTTGCTTTTGACTCTCTTGTATTTTGTGAGAGAGCCATTTGTAGTCCAAAATTAACATCCCAATATTCATTTTAAAGAAAATGAAGCTGATGGGATTTTTTCCTGTATCCATCATAACTAAAGTAGAGGTATTCATGACCAATATTATATGTTGTGTGTGGTATTGCTATAAGAGCTTAGCTACTACCCACTAGACCACACTGCGCTCTCACATCGTCTGAAATAGATGCTGTGAATTAGATCCATAATTAGGGCCCTACGAATTTCACGGCCATGAAAAATACATCACGGACTGTGAAATATGCCCTTCCCCATGAAATCCAATCTCCCCCTGCTGCTGGGAGTGCTCCAGCCAGGGGGCTCTTAGCTCTTGCTGGGCTGGGGTGGGACAGGACTTGTCCATCCCCTACACAGCTGCTCTCTGGGGAAGGAGCGGAGACCCATCTCCACCTCCGGGAACCTGCTATAGGAAGCTCTGTGGTTGCTGCCTTCAGAGTCCAAATCTGAAGGCAGCACAGAAGTGAGGGTGGCAATCCTAGGGCCCCCTCACAGGTTTGCGACCCCTCACAATCCCCTTTTGAGTCAGGACTCCCACAGTTACAACACTGTGAGATTTCAGATTTAAACATCTGAAAACATTAAATTTAACAATTTTCAAATCCTATGGCCATGAAACTAACCATAATGGACCTTGAATTCGATAGGGCCCTATCCATAATATATCATATCACCACCACTACACTAGGAGGTTCCTACAGCCAAAATGTATTGGTGGGTAGGTGGAGGTGGGGAAATAATAACCTTTAACAATGCACAACTGCTGAAGAAATGCTTTTAGAAGTCCCCTAAAGTTCTTTTAAATCTTTCTTTACATTCAGGTGGTGTTCTGTGCAAATGAAGCAGACATGCTGATCTATGGCGATATCTGTGTTATCGCAGAATATGAAACAAGTATAAGTCTCAAACCCATCTCCCCTTCACCAGGGAACAGCATTAGTGAACTTTGTACCAAATATTTGTGATCTCATCAAACCAGTTGCAGTTAAGTAGATAATTGCAAGGCAGAAATAGGTAATGTTAAAATTTGGAAAGTTCTGTTAACTAATGGTTGAACTCAAACCAGAGTGAGTACAAGAGATATAAAATACCTAGAGATCCAAAAAGAAAAAGCAGTAGTCACTTGAGAAGTGTAGGCAACTATTACAAACCTCCAGCTTTGGAAAATATCAGCATATCTGAGGTGGTATGGAGAAGTTCCTCCCCAGCAAGAAATGTTGGGAAACACTGTGCATGATGGTGGTTGTTGCTTGTCCTTTTTTCTGTGCGCAAAAATGTGCTAGACACCCTTACAGAAGAAGTGCTTTCCCAAAAGAGCATACAATCTAAATTTGACATGGCCCAATAAATATAAAGAAGAGGGGGAAGGAAGGACAAGGGTGACACTAATAAAATGCAAGGTTTGTATACATCTGGAAGTTTGTTAAATGTTGGTAAGACAGTACAATTGAATCTTTAGGAGGGATTTGAAATAGGTGAACAGATTTAATTATTCTTTTAAAAACATATTTAAATATGTATGTTTGCTATGGTACTTTTTTTGGTATAAAGCCACAGTGGATGTTTAATTTTTTTAAATTTTTTTTTTAAGCTTCCAGATAACTTTGGGGACAAAGGTTCCTGTGGAGGGTATTTTCCACCACTTAACTAACAGACTTTGTGGCTTGCCTCCAATCAGTGTGGAAGATCTATGTTTTGGAAAATATTGTATGCTGGAGCCTCATTAAATGCAGTAAAGACGGCTATTAGAAATAATCCAGTAGGCAGATGAGTATAAAAAGGTCAAAATATTGAAGTGTATTGTAAAATGGTGCTTTTCAGTTATGCTTAAAATTGCAGGATATAAGATGTTCCTGGACTGTAGAGTATAACTAAAAGGACTCTCTCTAATCACAGGTACCTAGGCAAGGTTCAATGTATTCCTTGGGAAAATGTACCACTTTGCTTTATCACACATAGTGTAACTGATTCCTCAAAGAAAGGTTGAATTATCACATATATGAAAATAGTGTTGAATCCTGCTCAGTCCTTCATTCCTTATTCCTCAAGTTGTGTGAGATAAAGAATTGTTTCCTTAGGTTCAAAGCAAGTGTACCATGTGCTCTTTCAAGTTATTTTAAGTATATGATGTGCTTTGTTTATTTAACTGTTTAGTGATAAATGTATGTAAATGTCTATCTCAAAGATCACCTCTTTCTCAAGCCCCATAATGTGGCCTGCTCTCAACCTGAATGTTCTGACTGTCTCAAGATGGCACAGGTTGTACTCCATGCCTTTTGGAACACTCTTCTAGAAATATGTCTAGTTGCAAACCTTTCCCCTTTAAGAGTATGAGTCCAGGATTTCCACTAACTGTAGTCTTCAAATTCCTATGGCACTTAGTCTGCCAACTGATATTTGTCATCTCTAGATCTTTTCCATAGTATTCTGGTCAATTGCTGCACAAGCTTTTGGAATATAATCTTCATGCTATATAAAGCAAAGGCATATAGAGCAATATTATTGGCAAAAATGCTATTTCATACTATTTGGAGCTATGTAAATGTTCAGATATCTTGTTGGACTGCTTGTAAAGCCATGTAATAATTTAAATGTCATCAATAACATCATGACAAAAAGATATGTGAGCCATTCCCTTTTAATCTATTAATGGATGGAATGGGCCAAATCCTATTATTGTTGTGCTAGGCACTGTACAAACACAGAACACAAAGATGGTACCTGCCCCAGATGACAGTCTAAGTACAATATACTTCCGTTTATCTGAAAACCTGTTATCCAAACCTCCACATTATCCATATCCCTTCCCTGTGCCCCATGTATCTCATGCTTGGGGACAAGAAGGCATTTGAATAATGTTCAGGTTTGGATAATGGAGCAGAGAACCCTGGCCAGGACTGTGAGGAGGAGGAAGCCTAGCTATGAGGGAGGCCACCCTGCTGTTGAATGGCCCCTCCAGCTGTGCAGGAAGCCTTCTACAGCCCTGCAGTGAGTGAGCGGGACTGTGACGCTACACCCCATATTCTTCATAGAAATATTGTTCTGATATGAAAATGGCATCACTAAGATATGTTTTATGCAAGATGGGTCATATGAGATACCATTAGAAAGGTTATGATTTACTGAATGTGATTATCCTGTCTGTATGCATGTATCATTTCTGTATCTGAAGTTAGGAGTATGGACTATATATATCAATTACAAAAGTGCTTGCACTCGGGGAATGCCCACCAGATGGTAAACAATCAGCCTGGATGGGCCATTTGGAAGCACAGTAGGACTTTGAAGATACTAATCTTCCTTCTTTCTGAGAAGCTTTGACATTGCAGGGTCAGATGATCCGGGTCACCTGGTACTAGACCCCATCTTGGACTTCTAGGGTTTTTCCATTAAGATGGGGTGGGAGTCAAACTGGGAAACAAAGGATTCCCACCATAAAATCCAATTTAAGGCTGGGGAGTGAATTAATCTTGGTTCTTCTCCATTGCCTCCCTGCCCAAGAAGGAAAACTGCAGAAAACACCTGAGGAAACACAAGAACTAAGCTGGGGAGGGGGGGAAGTGGCAGCGGCTGAGCCCAGGCAAGAAACGTCGAGCCCAGTGGTTCTCAAACTTGTGTACTGTTGACCCCTTTCACACAGCAAGCCTCTGAGTGCGACCCCCCCTTTTAAATTAAAAACCCTTTTGTTTATATTTAGCACTATTATAAATGCTGGAGGTGAAGCTGGGTTTGGGGTGGAGGTTGACAGCTCGTGACTGCCACATGTAATAACCTCGCAACCTCCAGAGGGGTCCTGACCCCAGTTTGAGAACCGCTGGTCTAGCCTGTGAAAGGAATACCTGGAGATTTAAGCTGAAAGCAGTGAAGTTTACCTTCAAGAAACTCTGCAACCTGTATAAAACAACATTTAGGGTGAGAATTTTCTAATATCAACCAGTTAATTCAGTGTAATAAGCTTAGTTTGCCTGTTTTGTTTTATTTGCTCAGTAATCTGCTTTGTTCTGTTTGCTATCCCTTATAATCACTTAAAATCTACTTTTTGTTTGTTCTAAAACCCAGTTTGTGCAATTCATACCTGGGAGAGGGGGCAAAAAGCTGTGCATATCTTCCTCCACCTTGAGGGCGGGAGCGAATTTCATGAACTTACGCTATATAGATCTCTATACAGCACAGGACAATATAATTTTGGGTTTATAATCTGGAGGGAGTGTGCACTTTGAATACTGAGCAATCCCTGAGCTGAGTTTTCCCACACAGAGCTGATTGCAGACTGTGTGTGATTCTATAGCTGGGCATGTTCCCTTCCTGTGTGTGTGTGTGTGTGTGTGTGTGTGTACGCAGCAGGAGAGGGCAAGGGAGCTCAGGCTGGTGGAACAGGTGGGCTCAGTGGGACCCCACTACATAAGGGGGGTCCAACCCGTCACAGGGGCCATGACAGCAGAGCTGCAGAGGGCGCCTTGTGCTGCCAGTAACACCCAATCCCAGTGGGCAAAAGGTGCAGGGAAGGCTGTGGTCCTGGCAGGGCTGAGTCCTTACCTGGAGTCTCTGCTGTGCCCTGCACCTTGCTCTCTGCAACTCCTGCTGTCATGGGAGTGAGTGAGGGGGTGGAGCAGAGACCCCCCCCCCCAGCCAGCACTGTGAGGAGGAGGAGCCCCTGGCCAGGTGGGAGACCACCTAGCTCCTGAATGACTAAATAGCTCCTGTTCTCTTGATTAATGAAACTCCCAATAATCCAAATAAAATCCACGTCCCTCATGCTGTTTAGCTAATTGGGACTATACTGTCTAAGACCAGAGACAACAGATGGATAAAGACAAACCAACAGAGTACAAGTTTATTGTAGACCTCACAGAAAAGGAAAGTTTTAAGGAGGATAGTTACTTAGTTTTGCGGAAGTTTAAAAGGTACCCCTCCTAAGTGTGAGAGGCAGCGTGGAAGAAAGCCTGAAGGTGCTTGTTTGGAAATTTAACAAATGGGCGATAGAGATTTGGTTACATCCAAGTTTTGACACCCATAGAGAATCTCGTGCTTAATTTGTAAAATAACTGTATTTGTCAGGTTGGATCATACAATAAATTTATTTAGAAAACTTCAATTAGTTAAAGGTAATAATTTACCTTTTTACATTCTATTTATTAGGAAAAAGTTACTTTATACCTTCGGAAACTATGAAAGTATGATGGATTGAAAATTGTGTTATGTCATATGCTTTGTTTAACTACTTTCCTTTTCTGTTTTAGTGTCAGTTTTGAGTTTTCTTCTGCTAGGAGAGTCTAGAGACAAAATTGGAGCAAAGTTCTACGTGACATATATTCTGATTGTCTCATCATTGCTATACATATTTAATAGGCGTTTCTCCAAAACCACTAGACGTATGGAAGACAGTTTCTCTCCACTAAAAACGTTATTTGAATTTTCAAAATCTGGATATATCTATGCTTAGGCAAGTAAAACTATGATATGAATGAAAAACAATTACAAATAAATATGGAGCAGGGATTGGGAGCAAGATATCACAGTACAGGTGATATATGCTAGGAATAAAATGTCAAAGCAGGAAGACAGATAAAGAGGTCAGAGAACAAATGAAGATATCAGAAATCATAGAGAAAGTTTGGTTTAAAATAAAAAAGAAATGACAATAGAAGAATTCCTAAGATCTTTGATCAAATGAGAGGTGTCTTCTCTGAGTGAGATCTTCAGTTTTGGGCCCGATGTTTAGTGTGATGGACCAAACTAGCCACAGAATATCATCAGTAGGTAATGGTGATAGTGGAATATTGTCTTCTACATTCTCAGTATTTGAGTGCTGGAGAATCCAAAGTTTACTAAGATGAGTATTATTCCCACTTTTGCAGTTAAGGAAACTGAGGCATGGAGAGATTTGAGACTTGCTCTTGTTACCTCATGAGGCAGCTGGGAAAGGGGTGCAGGTTACTTGCCTTCCCATACTATGCTTTATCACTGGACTGCCTAAACTTATACATTGTTAGGATAACCTACCAGCTCACTGGAAAACATTAAAGGACTCTTACTAGGCCTTTAGTAGTAATTTTTAATGTTTTTGTACATATATGGGAACACAATGCTGTGGGAGAGGAGTTATGGTGGTGCGCCTGGAGCGATACAGAGAGAAAAAAAGTTCTTGAAACAAGGTTGCTGCTGACCCTCTTTTTTTTTACTACAAATTATGGTGATATTTGTTCTCTGTGATGTGTCAAAGTTAATTATAATTGCACAGATAGGTCTGTAGAAACTTGAGATCAGAAAGACATAAAATAATAAATGGTTTTGTCCATCCTCCTTGCACTATATTCTTTAGTATTTTGCACAATCTAATTTTCAGTGACTCAAAGCAATAAGGTTTCCACTGGTTTTCATAGACATTAAGGTCAGAAGGGACCATTATGATCATCTAGTCTGACCTCCTGCACAACACAGGCCACAGAATCTCACCCACCCACTCCGGCGATAAACCTCTCACCTGTGCCTGAGCTATTGAAGTCCTCAAATCGTGGTTTAAAGACTTCAAGGTGCAGAGAATCCTCCAGCAAGTGACCCGTGCTCCATGCTGCAGAGGAAGGCGAAAAACCTCCAGGGCCTCTTCCAATCTGCCCTGGAGGAAAATTCCTTCCTGACCCCAAATATGGCGATCAGCTGAACTCTGAGCATGTGGGCAAGATTCACCAGCCAGATACCTAGGAAAAGAATTCTCTGTAGTAACTCATTTCCCACCCCATCTAACATCCCTCACAGGCCATTGAGCCTATTTACCATGAATATTTAAAGATCAATTAATTGCCAAAATCATGTTATCCCATCATACCATCTCCTCCATAAACTTATCGAGTTTAATCTTGAAGCCAGATAGGTCTTTTGCCCCCACTGCTTCCCTTGGAAGGCTGTTCCAGAACTTCACTCCTCTGATGGTTAGAAACTTTCATCTAATTTCAAGTCTAAACTTTCTGATGGCACAGTTTATATCCATTTGTTCTTGTGTCCACATTGGTACTGAGTTTAAATAATTCCTCTCCCTCCCTGGTATTTATCCCTCTGATATACTTATAGAGAGCAATCATACCTCCCCTCAACCTTCTTTTAGTTAGGCTAAACAAGCCAAGCTCCTTGAGTCTCCTCTCATAAGACAGGTTTTCCATTCCTCGGATCATCCTAGTAGCCCTTCTCTGTACCTGTTCCAGTTTGAATTCATCCTTCTTAAACATGGGAGACCAGAACTGCACACTGGTTTCTTTGGGAGTCTGTTCCAGAACCAAATAGACCTAACTGTAAGGAACTTTTTCCTGGTAATCAGAATTTTGTGCTGTTTTTCCCAGTTGTAGTTCCTTTGACCATACTAAAAATTACCTCTTGTTCTTATCTTTCAAATACTTGCATAAGGTTATTTCTCTCACCCCTTTTTGTTTTGCTAGCTGTGATACTTTACTTTTCCTACTTAAAACATCTTTAGATAGTTCATTATATGATTGGCTACAAGTGTTGTCTTTGGTGTAAGATCTAAGGTGCAACTGACCTGGGGTAAGTGACTGGTCCTTTGGGACTGGGGGTAATCTGAATATTGCTACTGTTCTTGGTGTAAGGAGCAACCTATCGCAAAGGTATGTTCATACGGGTGATGAGATAGATCAGAGTACCTGAGGGGACAGTCTATGACTCCCTCTTTAGATTGTTATAGTGCCTGAGGAGTTTACTCTTGATAATTGGTTGGTGAAATCTAAGTGTAGAACTCTCAACCAATTTGGGGTTTGTATCCTGTTTCCTAATAGTCTGCCCTGAGGTTGGTATTCAGTCTTGGATCACTGCAGGCAGCTTTAAACCGGCATTGACTAGTTAGATTTTTTTTAGACAGCATGCTTAAAAGTATTGCATCAGAGACCAGAGCATGATTGTTGTTATGCAAAAACGAATGAGACCATACCTAGAGTACTGTTTCCCGCAGATACATTTCAGAGATTCAGAAAAGAAAAAAAAATTTGGCTGGAGAAAGTGAGAGCAAGTTTGTGCCAGCCCTCTCTGTGTGCACAAAGTGTGGGGAAGGGAAAGAAGGCAGAGGGCGCCTCTCTTACAGACCTTCACAGAGCTGGGTATGGTGACACTGCTGATGGTCTCTTCACCGCAAACAGAGGTATGGCTTCACCTGTCTCTGCTCCAAACAGTATTGCTGGCATTACAATCAGTCATTGCAACTTCAGGGGTGGCTCAGTGGTTGTGTCCCTACATGGGTCTGCCTTCATAGCTCTCACTGATGTGATGCACTCCTCCACACCACCCCAATACAGGGTTGGGCCTTCAAAACACCCTTAATTTATGAAGAAAGATTAGAAGAACTGCATGAGTGTTGCTCAGCCACTTGGTGTCAACACAGGGATGGGGTGATTGTTTCAAAGTATTCCAGAGTTGTAAACACCACAGAGAGGGAGGAATTGTTTAGGGTAATCCAAAGAATATAATAAAGAATGAAAGAATGAAATTAAACAAAGGAAAATTTAAATTGGATAGCAGAAAAAAATTAAATAGTTTATATCTATCAGATTCTGGAATGGTTTTACAAAGAAGGATGTGAAAATGTAATTATTTGTACCATTTATACAAATAATTGGAAAAATAATGTAGGGAAAAACACTATACTGCCAGGTGTATGGACGAGATGGTAGCTTGAGAAAAGAAGCCAAGGATTTGAATTGGCATGGAGATTAAACCATACGCTCCTCCACAGAGCTAGTCCCTTTGGAGCAAAGCTCAGGCACATGGATGTGTGCCATTGTGGAAAAGATTGTGCTGCGGCTTCTTTTGCTCTACCTCTTCTGTAGAATAATGGAGAACTACAGGCTCCAGGGCTTTCAAGCTGGCACCTTTCATGAACCCTAAATACATTTAGAAAAAATACAGTTCAAATTCAGTACAGCAAGTAAAATCACTTCTGATATTGACAGTACTGTGGAATTTGTGCTAAAAATTAATTTGGGAAAGTAGAGTACAGTAGAAACTTATTGAATATTTTCCTTATACATTGAATGGTGCACAGCTTAATTATTCAGTTACAATTAATTATAGGTGTGTTTTGAGACCACCTTGTCACTTATTTTATCATGATACTTTTGTAAGAATACAGATCACATGTCTTTAAAGGTCACTTCCAGATTTTTATGCATTGAATTGTTTGATACAAAAACCTGTTATGAAAAAGAAATTGTGAAATGAGTAGAGTGTAAAAAACAAAGAAACCCGCACAAAAGATTATATAGTTTGGGGCCAATTAACTTTGTATTTGTTATTTAAGTGCAAGCTATAAAGAACTGAGATCTAATAGCAAGGTAGTATTGTTATGGGTCCTGAGCTCAGAATCTGATAGAGACCTAGGGATATTAAACACTGCATGGTGCTCCAGATTTGCTCATTGTGCTGGCAGAACCCAGACTACAGCCTTATGGTGGCAGAACTCCACCAGGAGTGGGAGCATAGCAGTGCAAGCCACAAGCAGGGTGGGAATTACAAGGGGAAGAGGAGGACAGCAGGAAAGTGCTCTTCGTGTCACCTTCCAGCAATTATCTCTTGCTGAAGGAAGGAGCAGCATAGATGAATATACTAGAGATATGAAGGCTTTAAGAGCCTGCTTCAAAGCTCACTTAAAAAACAAAAAAAAACAAACTAAAATTGGCTTCAGTATGGTTTGGATCAGGCCCCAGGTCCTATGCAAGTGTGGGGATTAAAAGATGTAAAACAGAATGGATCCTGAAGGCATTTCCAAATCCCTCTATAAATAATTTCCTTTAAATTGCTTTCTCTTGGCAATTTTTCACTGTGCCTGAGACTGGCAGTTAAAATATTCCTAACTTGAATGTAACTAAACACATTTTTTGTGTGTGTTGTATAGGCAAGGAATAATTATAATTTCTGCATACTAGGCTTTTTTTTTTTATTCTGCACATAGTATTGTTTTGACAAGGAAGTATGGTCTTTTTAATTCTGACTGAAGATAATTAAGAGTAAAAGAAATATTAAAGTTGATTCTACTGGGGTAGGTTTTAACTTTGTGTGTGGGTCAACTCTTCAATTATCAACTAAAAGAAAATAGAAACCACCCCAGTTTAAAAGCAATTGTTGGATTCCCACTCCAGGAATTGGACATGCTTTTTAGAGGAGTCAGCCGTAGTATTCAGTGAGTGGCTTTCTTCTGCAACATTATCTCCAGCAGCAGACCATCAGTAACTGTTTTATTTGTTATTTAATATGAAAATTACTGTAGTACTCAGAGGGCTTGGTCAGGATTATGTCAGGCTTTTTACAAAGGTAAAAGTAGACATTGTCCCAGATCCAAGGACCTTGTCCATCTTATCCCTTTTGTCCCAAGTGGTTAGTCAATATTCTGGGTCTTGTGGGGTGATTTCCTTAGAAGGAGAAATTGGTGGTAGAGTAATGTAACTTTTTGATGCAGTCTTGTTTTTTTTTAATGAAGAAAGCATGCAGTTCCATTTCCACAGACATAGGAATCAAACAACAGGAGGCAGTTTGTTCGCTTACCACTCCAATCCTTTTTACAGCCCCCAAAATCACTTCTTGTCTTTTTGTCAGGGCAACATTAATAGTACTCTTCTTGCTTCTTTCTGCCTGCCTGTGGCTGCTTCAGACAGACAGACAGCCTCCTGTATTTGCTATCAGCCCCCACCAAAACCCCTTTGCACATAGCTCAGCTTCTGTCCTGTCTCGCATATGGTCATTGTTTTGAGTGGTGGCGTCTATTGTTTCATTCATCTTACTCCAAACAGGAGCTTAACTGCTTCTGACATTTATCCTGAATGAAGGTTGTCTATCATGCCACAAGAGTTGGCAAGGCTTGTTACTCTTGAAATACAGGCTTGCTGGTATCTACCAATATCCTTGGCATGACACCATATTAAGGCAACACTCTAATACAGTATACAAAGGGTGGGAGAGAGAAAGACAGTTAAAAATATACTTTTTAATATACATGTTTTCAAGGTTCCTTCCCCATTCTGAACTCTAGGGTACAGATGTGCGGACCTGCATGAAAACCCCCTAAGCTTATTTTTACCAGCTTAGGTTAAAACTTCCCCAAGGTACAAACTATTTTACCTTTTGCCCTTGGACTTTATTGCTGCCACCACCAAGCGTCTAACAAATAAATAACAGGGAAAGAGCCTGCTTAGAAATGTCTTTCCCCCCAAAATCCTCCCAAACCCTACACCCCCTTTCCTGGGGAAGTCTTGGTAAAGAGCCTCACCAATTTGCATAGGTGAACACAGACCCAAACCCTTGGATCTTAAGAACAATGAAAAAGCAATCAGGTTCTTAAAAGAGGAATTTTAATTGAAGAAAAAGTAAAAGAATCATCTCTGTAAAATCAGGATGGTAAATACCTTACAGGGTAATCCGATTCAAAACATAGAGAATCCCTCTAGGCAAAACCTTGAATTACAAAAAGACACAAAAACAGGAATATACATTCCATTCAGCACAGCTTATTTTATCAGCCATTTAAACAAAACAGAATCTAATGTATATCTAGCTAGATTACTTACTAAGTTCTAAGACTCCATTCCTTTTCTGTTCCCGGCAAAAGCATCACACAGACAGAGAGAACCTTTGTTCCCCCCCCCACCCAGCTTTGAAAGTATCTTGTCTCCTCATTGGTCATTTTGGTCAGGTGCCAGCGAGGTTATCCTAGTTTCTTAACCCTTTACAGGTGAAAGGGTTTTTCCTCTGCCCAGGAGGGATTTTAAAGGTGTTTACCCTTCCCTTTTATATTTATGACACGTGTATTTGCTATGTTCAATTACAGAAATGAATATCAACTTTCCACAACTGACCCTTAGTCTAGGTGTCATACGTTGGCTGATTTCTTGTAGTGGTCGCAGCAGAAGTGGGTCTGTTTGTTCACATTGGAGTGAAATGCTTACCCCAGTGAGGCCAATGACAAAGCTTCAATTGACTTCAATGGGGGCCAAGATTTCACACTTACCCTTCACAAATAGGACACCCAAGGAAGAGGACATCTAGCATGCATATAGGAAAATGATGATTACTATAACAGACAGAATAAATACAGGGTCAGCATAGCAGTGTATGCTAGAGAACACTAACTGATCTAAGCAATAGCATGCTATGTTAATTATTATTATTTTACAATGTCCAAAAGAATGCTAGATGCCTGACAGTACAGATGAAAAGATATGGTCCTTTCCCTGAGGAGTGTATACTGTCATATCAAATGCAGTGCTATGAAGTGGTGGTATCTTAGTTGGGGAGCATACAGGAGGTAGGATGGTGGGACATCCATAAGATAATGTAGTTACTTAGCAAAGGTGAGTGTACAGTATAGAGGAGCAAATACTTATTTTTTTTCTCAGTGTTGCCTCACTTCCTGAAGGCATCACAGTAAAGGGAGTCTTAAGGGATTTGAAAGAGGACAGTGTCCTGGCAAATTAGCTCAGACAGAAAACTCTCTAAAACAAGGGTTCCCAAACTTGGTTTGCGGCTTGTTCAGGGTAAGCCCCTGGTGGGCCGCGAGATGCTTTGTGTACCTGAGTGTCTGCAGTTATGGCTGCTCACAGCTCTCAGTGGCCGCGGTTTGCCGTTCCCGGCCAATGGGAGCTGCGGGAAGCGGCACGGGTTGGGCCACTGCTTCCTGCAGCGCTCATTGGCCGGGAACGGCAATCCGCGGCCACTGGGAGCTGGGAACGGCCATACCTGGAGATGCCCAGGTAAACAAAGCGTCTCGCGGCCCGCCAGGGGCTTATCCTGAACTAGCTGTGAACCAAGTTTGGAAACCCCTGCTCTAGAAGAAAGCATGGAGAAGGCTGAGGGAGAAGTAGATGAAAGTGAGGTAGCAGACTGGCATGATTTTGGAGGTAGGAGATGTGATGCAAATTCAGATAAGTAGGGAGAAGCAAAGTTATGCAGAGCTTTGAAGGTAAGGATAAAAACTTCATGTAGTGAAGATGGTGAATAAAAATCAATTTAAAACAAAAATAAGATTTTAATTTTTTTCTTTTTAAAAATAAACCCATTTAAAATTAAATTTGAAATTAAAACAACCTCTGATAAGGCCTGAACTTACTATAAACACTACAAATCATTTAACTTAAATTAAAAATAATAATCAGTACAGTAAGCAACCTGAACTAGCGTTTGTTGGCTTGCTAAACCAGCTTTTGATGGCAGTCACCTCTTCTGCAGATGCAGAGAAAATATTTTCTTCATTTCAGTTTATTCAGTTGGTTCAGTTCAATGATTAGCTCATTCAAAGTTGAGAAACTGATCAAAGTTGGAGAAGTAGAAAAGCTTATTTCCCTTTTCCAGACTATGAATAAAAGTGAGGTGTCAAAGAATGAGATCTGCTGGTTCTAAAGTCTTAAAGGATTAGAAGCTATCAGTTCAGTTAATTAACTACAGCTAATATTTCATTTGTTTAATAAATCAGCTAATTATCAATGCAAAACATATTTTAATAAAATTATATGTCCTTATGTATCCCGCACATTTAAGTAGTTTTATTTAATAAAAAAATTTGTTTTTTGCATTTTGAGTGGAATCTCTTTTCCATCAAATGCATCTTGACGCACATTAAGAATAAAAAATTTATCGTCTAGTAAATAAATTATTCTACATTTTCTATCATAAAAAATGTAAAAATGAAGAATGGGGATAAATGTGTATAGGTAAAGCGTACCCTCCAGGTTAGCACAGCAAGTACCAAATTTTGCCAGCCAATGAGACTTTCTTAGAAAAATAACTTAAAAGTACAACTGCAAAGCAAGATTAAAAATCAGTTATTCAAATCAAGATTTCCTGCTTGCTGATTTAAAACATTTGTCAAATTGATAACCAATTTGACTAATGATTTAAATCAGCAAGCAGGAAATCTTGATTTGAATCACTGATCACGTCTATCGCTTTGATTTTAATCAGTGTTCCCTGTGTGGAGAAGGGGTATCTAGTAGAGGGATTTTAAAAGGGGATGACACCAGGCAAGGAAAATTATCCTGGAGGCTGTTTTTTGTGCAGATGAAAGGAGACAATGCCAGAGAAGAGGAGATGGCAGAAGTCATGACAGGAGATAATGAAACAATGCAGGCAGAAGGGAAAGAGAGGGGGGTGTGAAGATGGAGAAAGAAGCACAAATTTTCTCACAGCTTGGATACATGGGTTACATGAATGCGTTAGTAATGATTACTGATATAATTTAACACTTATATAGTGCTTTACATTGCCAAAGCACTGTAGAGAAATTAATTAATCCTGTTGTGAGGGTAGGGAAGCAAATATTATTGCACTGCTTTCCTTTGCTACTTTTAATGTTTCTTCTGTTGTGTTTTAGCCCAGGAGGAGTAATTCTGCAGAACATCCAAATGATCAGCATTTTAAAAAAATAAATAAATCTGGCAGCATGCCATACCATGCCCACTGTACTAATTACTCAGTGTTGGGATGAGGAAAGTCCTGTTCCAGGTCTCCCACGTCTGTCATGTCTTCCACACAACCAAAATATTAATTCTTTGATGGAAAATAGGGTCATGTGGACCCTACAAGGAACAAAATTTTGTGATGTTAAATTTAAACTATAGACTGTATAGATCTATCTATAGATCTATAAATCTAAACTGTATAGATTATATCCATTATTATCGTTTTATTTCAGTGAGCTTATTAATTATGAAGGGTCAGGCATCCTCATTATTTGACTCTGGCATAATCAGGGCTTGAAAAATCCACTCAACCATTTGCTTATTGCAAGCAGAAAACATTCCTGGGTGAGTTTCTTCAGTTTTCACATACTGTAAGGTTTCATTGTATTATGAAAAGGGGAAGCTGAGAAGGTAATCTTCAAAATATGAAAAGAGAATAAAATGTAGTGTCATGTTACTGAGTCTGCAGGTAGAGAACTTCAGTGCGTTTGCTACTGCTCATAGCTTTTCCAAGTTGCAGTAGAGTGATATCTGATCATTAGTCAGTTGTAAGGATAAATTTTCACTGAAACTTTTCAGAAGTCTGCTGGCAGCGCTGAAAGTGACAAGAACCAGGTCAGTTTCATTTTGTTTGTGCTTAGAAAAGCTTCCTGCAGCAGCAAAAGCAGGTACTGGAGCTATTTGCAAGGGAGGACGACTCACAACTTTAAACTAGGGAGGGGACAAAGTAGGAGAGACTACCACTTTTGTAGCGGCCAAGAGGATATGGGGCAAGGGAATAAGGAGACTGAGGCTATGTACACACTGCATCTTATGTCGATATAAGTTATGTCACTCAGGGATGTGAATAAACTACCCTGCTGAGCAGCATAAGTTACAACGAACTAAGTGCCGGTTTGAACAGCACTATGTTAGCAGGAGAGCTCCTGCTGACATAGCCACTGCCGCTCACAGGGACTGGAGTAATTAAGTTGATGGGAGAGCTTTCTCCCATTGGCTTAGAGCATCTGCGCCAGCAGCAGTTCAGGTGCCTCAGTGCAGCTGTGCTGCTGTAAGCTCCGTAGTGTAGTCATAGCCAGAGAGAGGTCCCTTCTAGAAGTCAGAGAGTTTGGAGATGTGGGGTAAGCTTCAAATTTAGCAGATACCTTCCTAAATTCTTCTCTGCTTAGGAGCTCTTGATGAACTTCCATGTGTGTATGTCCCTGAATAATTCTCTGTCCCCACAACACACACACACACACACACACAGAGTTTGTTACTTTTTTGAACTAAAATATAGTAAATGAAGCTGCATTGACTTATTTTTTCAATCCAAATTTGTTCCTCACTCTTTCCCTTCACTCCATTTTTTCTCTTCACGCTTTCTTCATTTGCTGTATCTTTTCCTTTCAGTGTATTTTCCCTTTTTCTTACGGTTCTACATTAAGCACAGATTATATCACCTCCTTCTTGTTCATTGTGTGTCTGTCTAGTCTTCTCCAATAATCCTGCCGTCCTTTCTTGCCTCAACCTCTTCTGATCACACTCTCACCCTCATTTTATTTCCTGGAGGCCAAACCCTCTGTCAATAGAATGAGTCATTTCACTCCTCTGTCAATCAATTTTCTCCCTCATTAGTCCTCCCTGTGTTTCAATTAACAAAATAGATTCCCATATCCTGACTCGAATGCCCCAAATTAAAAACAGTTGATCCCCCCACCCACAAACATCAGATTTCATCTACACAATCCCTGCAATCAACTCCCCTCAAACAAATCCTTGCCAACACAAGTTCACTCCCAAACAAAAAATCAATCAAATAATCCATCATAGTCGCATCAAATGCTCCCACACTCAATATCTTGTTGCATGCTGCTCTTCTTCTACAGTTTGCCTGCTGCTGCAGTCCTCAACCCTTCTTGCTTACTTCCAGGAGTAAAGGACCATACTCTTCTGCCAGGATTGCAGCAGGGTGTGTGTAGTCAGCAGCTGTTGTCACTATTTTCCTCTGAAGGCCCTCTGCCTGCTTGTAGGGCTTTTATGAGACAATAATGGCCAAAGGGTCTTTCTTGATTGTGCTCAAATCATCAAAGAGTAACATCAGTTGGAGGAGCTCCCCAAGGGGAGAAGAAAGTCTCTTTATGTCAGTTTTAAAGAGAGAGGCCTCTCATTTACAATCAACATAAAATAAAACCCAAAACAAACCCCCCAAAACCTCTGTGCTTATTTGGGGTCAGGAGCTCCCATGAAAATTCCTGGTATCCTTGTGAGCTACTCTGGGCTTGATTGCAGGGTACTTGATAGTTAATACTGAATTATGTGTTTATTGTAAATTCTTTCCTTTAGTGAATTTGAGGGGTTTTAGAAAATTTAAAGTCAATCCTTTTTAACTGTGTCTTGTAGCAATGGTAAGCACAAGAGAGAATGTGTTCCGCAGCCATGAGGTTAGTGCTGGGAAAAAAAATACTTAGAGCATATAATATTTTGTGTTTTATGTAATTAAGAAATGTGAGGTAAGATCAGGGATAGGCAACCTATGGCATGGGTGCTGAAGGTGGCACGTGAGCTGATTTTCAGTGGCACTCACACTGCCCGGGTCCTGGCTACCGGTCCGCGGGGCTCTGCTGCTGGTCTGGGGCACTGGCCACTGGCCCTCTGTCAGCTGGGGTTCCGTCCTCTGGCCCCGCTCAGCCCATTGCCGGTCCCGGCCACCGGTCCCGGGGGCTCCGCTGCTGGCCTGGGGTAGCAGCCGCCAGCCCCCTGCCAGCCGGGGTTCCGTCCGCCAGCCAGCCGGGGTTCCGTCCGCTCAGTCCACTGCCGGCCCCAGGTCCTGGCCACTGGTCTGGGGGGCTCTGATGCCAGCCTGGGGTCCTGGCCGCTGGCCTGGGGCTCTGCAGCCACCCACAGCCTGGGGCAGTGAGGGGTGCAGACAAGGGCAAGAGGGGGCACAGCTCAGCACTCCCACCTTAAAAATTGTTCCAGCGCCACTGTACTGGGATATTTTTAAGTCCCGATTTGCTGCTTACATCACTATCATGCCACATGGAACAGCGCACTGCGTTTGATGTTGAGATTAGAATGTACATTGCAGAACTGGAATCAGAATTTTCGGACAGATTTCAAGATTTCCAGCTATTTGGCCCAATGCTTTCTTTTCTAATTAAACCTGAAAAGTTCAATGAAAGCGATTTGCATTTGTCTGTATTTCAGTGGATGGGTGTTGAAGATTTTGAAATGCAGCTCATTCCGTTAAAAAGCTCAGAATTGTGGGCATCAAAGTTTGGAGATCTACGGAGTGCACTTGAAGATACCGAGCGAGATCATGGGGCCTCTATTCTGACCTGCTGGACGTCCCTTCCAGTGAAATTAAACTGTTTGAAGAAAATTGCATTTGCAATGCTTTCAGCATTTGGATCCACATACTTGTGTGAACAGGTATTTTCACACATGAAATCTGTCCTCTATCCCTCTCGGAGCCGGTTAACAACTGATCACTCAGAAGCCTGTGTGCAGCTTGAAGTATGCAAATATGTGCCAGACATTGGAAAACTCAGCAAGAAAAAGCAAGGGCAAGGATCACACTAAACTGATAAGATCTGCATTTTAATTCAATTTTAAATGAAGCTTCTTAAACATTTTTAAAACCTTATTTACTTTACATACAACAATAGTTTAGTTCTATATTATAGACTTATAGAAAGATACCTTCTAAAAATGTTAAAATGTATTACTGGCACGCAAAACCTTAAATGAGAGTGAATAAATGAAGACTTGCACACCACTTCTGAAAGGTTGACGACCCCTGGGTTAGATGATGGACTTACAGGCTTTCTTAAGTTTCAAGGTGTGAGCTACTTGTCTGACTGGTCATTTTTTCTTCAGAATGACGACTTTGGAGAGTCATACGTTCTAGTTTCTCTGCTAGAAGACAGAGTTCCATTATTAAGAAGTTAGTTTCTAGATATGATGACCTGAAATATCCATGTATTAAGAGTCAGCAGTTTGACTAATGGTAGATCATGGCTACAGATCATCCTAAGCACCCCTTTAAAGTGTCATTTTTCCAGCTCAGTTAATTTCTGACATACTCACTTTATCAGTCATTGAAGTGGAAATTTCATCACTGTTGTATGCCTTTTGAGCTTTTCTTAGTGTGTGTTTGTAATAGGTTTTATGGGTGATTAGTTATGTGAATTGTGGCATTCTTGTGGATGAAAGGATTTCTTAATTTTTTTTCATAAACTCTCTGTTTTGTCTGTAGTGCTCAGCATTAAGACTTTAGTTTAATGTACTTGTAATATACATTATAAAGATGAAATTGATTTGCTTTCCTAACACTAAAAATGTATAAACATTATATACCAATTGCAAAATGTAATAATTTTAGTATTTCTCTTATTTTTTTAGAAATTAGCAATGGTCATCAACATTCACATAGGAATTCTTGTAACAGAAAAGACCAATGGTTAATCTAGTCGGATAACTTATTTGAAAGAGTAGTCAATCCTGATGCTTCTCAGGAAGTATTACAACTCTGATGATGCGCTTTTTTTATTTTTTTGCAATCCTATATAATGGAAAGAAATTTATTCCTGTCATCAGCAAGTGCTCCGTCTGTAAAAACTAGTAATCCTTGTAATTTATTTTGGGAACATAACCGTGGATGCTCAGCTTACTTATAAAATCTAATTATTGTATCATATCTTACATGTTTTGTTTCAATTTTATTCGATGGCTTTGTGTTCTACAGGTCAATTATATGTTGCTTTAAAAAAGTATTTCCTTATCTCTCTTTGAAATGTGTTGCTTTTTCATCATTACTCACTTTCTCGTTCTTATGAGAGGGTAAATGTGAGCACCTTGTAGGTCTTCTTAATACCTGTATCCTGTGTCCTCTTCCTCCTCTTTTCAAGCTAAATAATCTTAATCTTTTTACTCTTTCCTCTATTTGAATTACTTCCTATATCAGTCCTCCATGTATCAAATTATGTTTATTGCTCCTCTCTGGACCTTTTTCTTGTCTGCTAATCCTCTTTTGATATGAGGGTTCTAAAACTGAATTAAGTATTGAAAGTGAAGAGAATGTACACCACTATAGTCTGATAAATTGATTTATGTAGTGACATATTTTCCATATTGTTCTGTATCACCCCCTATACTTATAGTATTTTTGTTCTTTTTATCGTTTAACAAATTTGTATTTCTGTAATTTTTAGCTAACAAAGGGCATAAACCATTAAGGTATTGTTAGACTCTCAACGATTATCTTGTTAATCTATCCAATGTTTCTTGCTTTTAATGCTGTTCATACTAGAAAGATTCTCTAGCTGAAGTATGAGATTGGGTGGGGAGCATTATATGCATTAGGTAAAACTGGCATCATGTTGCCAAACTGTAATAAACCTTACGGGAACTCAGTGTTGAAACTACTGAATTGAATGCAGTAATTTCCCATAACAATTTAAAAGGCCTGCACACATGCTAAAGTTGTAGCGAGATGTTTCAGTTAACACTTTCTAACATGACCCTAAAGCCTAATTTACATCACACAATTAAATATGTTACAGTATGTTTACTGCCATATAGAAGTAATATAATGTAGTGTTTTTTCTTTTCAAAATTGAAGAACAAAAAACCTTATATCCTCATTCCTATATCCTTCCCTTCCTCCTCATCCACCTCTGTGAACTTTAATTCCCAGTATAGAAGCTGGTTATGTACATCAGTAGAAAAACTTCCCTCTGGATTTTTAATGGGATCTGAAGTCTTTTACCTCTAGATCGCAAACTCAAGTTATAATTATTTAGTGATTATATGTTTATGTATAATACCATAATTTTGCATGCCTCTTTACAGAGATGATAGACATGGACCCTGCCCAAAAAGACTTATAGTTGATATCCCACAAAGGAGGAGTAGGGAAAGGAGAGTTTTTAAACAAATGAAATGCATAAATGTTGATGTGTCTTCCAATGGAGGATAAGGTAGGAGAAGAGGGAAGGAGTACAAGAATGAAGTAGTGCAAGAGTGAAGAGTGGTAGAAAACAGGGAGAAAGAAATGCGTTTTGAGATGGGATTTGGTGGCGTAGAATGAGAGCTGTTGGGTTTCAGGATGAGGGATGACACTTGGCTTTCAGGAAGAGAAATATCATGGCACATATATAGTGCAGTATGAAAAAGGCACAAAGGTGAGAAATTGCTATTTAATGCTTAACTGGTGTCCTGGTGGCTGTCATATCAGAGAAGGCAAGGATGAATGAGCATGGATACTGGCCCACGTTGGTGGGATAACATAGGGGAACACGTGCTGCTCTTGCCCTTATTGTTTCTGTCCTGTAGATTAAAAAACAGTCTTTAGGGCTGAGAAGATGACATCATTCATGGGGTGGGGCAGGCTATTTTTTAATTTTAAAAATCCCTGCCAACCTGTGTATTGTATAACAGTACCAATGTTAATTAACTCACAACTATTACCAAACACTGATTAAAAAGAGTACCAGATGAGAATATGAAGTTTAGTCTTGAAGCATGCTCCTCAGTAAAAGGCTGATGAGTAATTTTGTTGTGCTCAGTTTTAATAGTCATCCCTTAACAGTGAAAAAAATGTTAGGTCCCAAAAAACATGGGCACAACATGAGAAAATTTGCAGCTTCTTTCATATCTCAGTGTCCATCACTCTGTAATTAAACATTATGAAAAGGCCAACAGGTGCCTTTGCAGTTTGTCATATGTCTCATGTTCTTTTCTCTCATCTTCTGCTTTGCCTTATGATCAGGCAGGGTCCTGAAATTCAGGCTGTCTACACTTGGAGCTGGAATGTGATTCCCACTGTGAGACTTACTCATGCTAACTCTCACCAAGCTAGCGCAGTAAAAATAGCAGTGTAGGCGCAGTAGCATGGGCAGTAGCTAGCTACCCTGAGTCCATGCCCAGGGGTTTAGACGGTTTATACTTGGAGCATCTAGCCTGTGCTCGCACTTTCCGCTGCTCGTGCTACTGCAGCTACGCTACTATTTTTAGCATGTTACCTCGAATAGAGTTAATACGAGTATGTCTACTGAAGCTGGAAATTGCACCCCTAACTCCAAGTTTAGAGGTAGCCATACAGTACAAGAACTCTGCTTTTTTTAGTACATCAGATAATCAAATTCTTGTATGCTTACATATCCTGCTGATGGCAGTAACAAAGTGGCAGAGTAAAAGTACTGAGGTGTCGGTTAGATCTGAAATATAATCTCACACATGTATATGAACAAGTTTTGTGTGAGCCAGTTACCTATTCATAAGTACAAGGGATACTTGCACACATAAGCATCTCTTGGTACAAGATTTCTTTGTAGGTGCACTGTAGGTGTCCATTTTTGGTATCTTGGGCCTGATCCTTCAGTTGATCTGCATGCAGAACTCCCTTAAGATTACACCCCATGTATTTTACTGTCAGACACATGCTTATCTGCATTTTTTATATTCTGTGCAGCAATAGTAACTTTCCGTGATGAGGAAGATACGTACATCCCACAGGTCTAATATTCTGTGATGATTTCCTGAAGTTTGTCTCTGTCACGCTATTGACGGGAAAAAAATGCAGCATGCTTTTGTAAGCATACATTTTATGTATAATAAACTTTTCAGAGAGTCACAAAATAGTGGCTAAAAGGGACTCAAGGAAACTGAGTAAACAAAGATGGAGAAGTAATTTCTTGTCCTTTGCTTATCCTTCTGATCTTTATTTCTACCTACTCCTTTCATGCCTCTTGGTCATACCTGCCCTCAGCCAGTCACTATATACCATCTCTGTGTCCTCCGGCATCCCTTGATCATTTCCCATTTAATCATCATCTGTTTCCTTCCTCCTCCCCCCCCATCTTCCTATATTAACCTCAAAAATGAATAAGTAGTGTGTAAACAATCATTTAAATCACTGCCATTATGGAAGAAGCCTCTTGATTATTATAAATTGGTTTGGGAACTTCAGATGTCAGTTGCTGTGGAAGTTTGGTCAGGCTGTGCGTGTAACTTGGTTGAGTAACCTTATAATTTTGTACTGTAACCCTCATTCTTCCACATCCTATTCCCAATTACTGTGTGTTAAGATCACTGAAGCATCTTACCTTTAATCAGATTGCAAGTTTCCTGGGGCAGGGTTCATGTTTTCCCAGGTGCTGTACAGTGCCTAGCACAATAGGGCCCCAACTAAACAGAGGATTGGCAATACTGATCTTACCACAACTTTCATCTTCCCAAGAGTGAGTCAGAAGCTTTCCTTTATATAGTGTCCAACAGGTGGGCAATGGTGCTTCATCATTTGACCCGTTGCCTGTCTAGAGACTTAAACTGCCAGAAACCCCTCATCTTAAAAGCCCAGGATGCCCTGGCATGTGTGGATGCACCCCAGTACAATAAACTATTAGTATAACTCTTACTTTGGGTCGGATTTGGTCACCCTTATTCACCTCGAGTATAGTCTTACTTATTGTATAATCCTATTGAATTCAATAGGTCTTCTCAGAGTGAGTCTCGTCTCTTAGCTGGAGTAAGGATGGCAGAATTTCATCTCCTGAATATTGTATTCAATTTTGATCTCCTCAGCCTGAAAAGAAAGCAGGTGAAATGGAAAAGATCTCAAAAAGGTCATTAAAAGGAGGAGCATATTTTTGTAGTGCTGTTGGTGGGACGCATAGGTGCTGGAACTGGGGATGCTGCTGCACTCCCTGGCTTCAAGTGGTCTCCATTATATACAGGATTTACTGTTTGATTCAATGGCTCTCCGCACCCCCACTGTACAAATTATTCCAGCACCCCTGGTGGGACATATACAGTTTGAGCCCGAATGAAAGCTTCAGTCAGCTTTGGACCATGTCCTATATGAGAAGATTAAAAAGAATGGCATTATTTAGTCTGGCAAGGTATGCAGTAGTAGGAGATATGAAAGAAGTATGATGGTGTTTTGGTGATTGTGTCCTTTCATCATGTTATAGATCAGAAAACGGAATGCAACATTTTAAAATGACTAAAGTGAAATATTTTTATACCATGTATTGTCCACATGTATAATTCATTTGCCTCGGGAAATTAAGGCAAGTGGTTTAGAAAGCTACAAGAAATGGTTGGACATATCTCTGAACAAGAATACTATTTGCTATTCTAATTATGTAAAAATGTTATAAGAGGTGTTGACCCTAGTACTTGAGGCCACATGCGAAGATTGAGACAGAATTCTTCACATTGTGATTTAGCACTTTGGGAGTTTTAATCATTCATCCAAAACACCAGGTGTGAACTGCAGGTGAAGGTAGTTGACTAGAGTAGATAAACCAATGATCTGCTCTGGCATGGCAACTCATACTGTATGTTCTTGTAAAACGAATATTTTCAGATAATCATTCACCTTGGGATTCCTATAAATTAGCCATTTATGTCTCAATCCCATCTCCTTGGTGTGATCAAAATTAATCCTGGATCCAAGAATGCAGGATTGGGTCTTTGGTAGGTATTTGATGGTAACCCCAAATTGAATGGGTATCTTCAGATAGGACTAAAAAGAATATATCAGTGTTGCCATACCAGCACAGAAATTGGTGTGCATTTTGAAAAATGAACATATGTCAGCCAGTACATTGTCCATTTCCTTCAGTATATGCAGAACATTTCAACATTATACACACACTATAATCCCTTGCATAGCAGGTGCAGACTGAGAGATATAGCAGGGTGTTAGTAAAAAGACTGATGAAAACCCAAAAAACTCTGCATGTATGCCAAGAGATATGATGTCCCCAGGAAATTAAAAACTGTACACAATTATATAGATGGCATGTGCTTGCTCTGTACTCATAGCCAGAGTTGCCAGGTTCTTTTATGAAATCTTTGATCTGCAAAAATACTGTGGAGAAAGTTTTTAAATGAGCAGCAGTATCCGACTTAGCCATTTTAATGTCATTTTGAGGCTAGATGATTTAGTAGCTGAATGTCTTTTTGTAAATAATGTACTAAGAAAATTCTTGTTCTGTTCCATTAATTGGGACAAAGCTATTTGGTAGACCATAAATATTGACATATGGGAAAAGTATTACTTGAAGATGAGGGCAAATGTTTCTGTAATATGTTCTAAAACTGGTTTAATTCTGTTAGGTTTAAAACTTTAATCTGATTTGTCAAGAAAACTGTTCATGTGTCAAATTAGAGTCACTCCGTTCCCTTGAGCTTTTGTATTGTATTTATTATTTCATGTGAGCTTAATATAAGGCATAGTAAAATGAGAATAGTCAGTGCATTCAGGTAACTGGGATGCAGCTCATGCAACAAAAAATAAAGGAAAATGAAACTATCTTAGAGTCTGATGACCAAGGGGTCACTTAAAGTTGCTGGAAAACTTGTTAACACAATAACCATTACAGGTAATTTTATGGTGTGAGAGCTGAGCAGATACAGTAACTGACAACCTCAACCTCTGCCTCTGCACTTTGTTTTTCAGTGGTTTTTGCTGAGGAAAAAAATACTCAGTCTTCTTGAGAGAAAAATATATATTTTATTTTTGAAGATGTTCATAATATGACAGGGTGAAAATGTCATGCAATAATGAGAAAGTGCTGTAGTAGAAAGTACTTCTAAAAAATGAAGTACAGCAAGAACCCTGACCAGAAGCCTTTCAAAGCCAACAACAAGTTTTCCTTTCCTTGACCTGGCTTTGTTGACAGACAACATAGACTTCAATATGAAGTGCCCTTCTGAACTCAGAAAAAATGCATGTATTATAGTTCAAGTGCTATCTACAGTTTTCTCGATGAATGTTGTGTGTCATAATTGGAATAGTGCAGAAAGCTTTTTACTGCTGGCTAGATTAGGCATATTTACCAGACTGTAGTCTTTCTTCTGACTCCTCTCTGGCTATGTCTACATTACAGGCTATGTCAGCATAACTTATGTCGCTGAGGGGTGTGAATAAACAACCCCTCTGAATGACATAAATTACACCGACATAAGCGCTCATGTGCACAGCGCTATGTTGGTGGGAGTGTTTCTCCTGAAGACATAGCTTCTGCCACTCGTGGAGGTTTTATTCTGCCGATAGCAGAGCTCTCTCCCGTCAGCATAGAGCATCTTCACCAGATGCGCTGCAGCTGTATTGGTACAGCTGCGCCACTGCAGCGCTGAATGTATAGACCTGGCTTCTCTCTCTGACAACTTTCCTTCTCTTCCTCCATTCTATAGATTTACCTTATGTAAGCGGGGGAATGGTCCTGCAATTGTGGGGAACTTGCCTGGCTTATATGCTAACCTGGTGGAATTGGCTAGCAAAAGGATCTGAGTCCTCACTCCCACTCCCTTTACCCAGAAGCCTACCTGACCTCGAGGACTCCCCTTCCTCCCTCCCATGTGGCAGAGTCCTCGTAACCCCAACAAGGCTGGGCCCAGGATTCCTGGGGGCTTTGACCTCCCACTCCGGATACTTTCCTGACTCACTGATCACTACATATAGTTCAAAGCAAATACACAATTATTAAACAGCAGCTAATAGTAAAATTAGAAAAAAAATTGGAAAGGCTAAAGGGAACAACAAGTAACCCTGCTTTGGGGGGATGGGGACACCACAAACGGCAGTCCCTGGAACTCAACGAAACTTCACAGTCTGTTTCTCACACGTCGCAGGCCTTCTTCAGTGGCCCTGTCTGCACTGCAGTGATACTGCAGATCAGACACTTGGTCTGGTAGTGGCCATACACCTTCAGATTCTAGGCTCTCCTGTTGGGGATATAATCCCTCTCCAAGTCTGGCCTGCAAGACCTCTTGTCTCGTGGCGTCTCCTTGTGCTGGGCTCCCTGCCCAGGGTCCCCTCACTCTCTTCCCAGCTGCACACTGCACCTGGCTCTGGGTTGCCCCAGCCTCACTCTGCCTTGGGCCTGCTGCTGTTCTGCCTCCAGCTCAGCTCTGCTCTCTGGGCTGCTGCTCTGGTCCTGGCTGCTGTGGCTCTCCTCTCTGGGCTGTTTCTTTGGCCCCTCTGGTTCTGGCTGCTGTTCTGCTCTTCTCGGGCTCAGGCAGCTCCAGCTTACATAGAGGACAGGACCACATGCTCCTGACTCCCTCATTGGCCTGCCCGCCCTGTCAGTCAGGCTAACCAGGAGCATTGGCCTCTCCCCATTGACCCTGGAGACTGTAAGTCTCAGGATCTTGATTTCTCATAGGCACGTCCCCTTTCCTTTGGTCCTGGGATACGGCCAACTAAAAACCTGCACTAAGTTTCAGTAAGGGGCCAACAGTCCTTTACACTTACATAAGCCAATGATTAAATAATTTTTTAAAAGCCTTGATCCTGCAAGATGCTGAGCTCTTCCTCTGAAGGGCTGAAGGCAATCAGCTCAAATTGACTTAATTGAGGACATTAAAGATAGCACGTGTTTTACCTTTAAATTCAAGATGTGCAGGATCAGGCTATTGGAGCACTCAGCATTTCACAGGAGCTAAATGTCTTATGCAAAACATGACTGTGGTGTCCACTGTATCTTCATAGTTCATGACAGTATAATTGCCATGAAGGTATTCCAACAATTTGATGCTATTAACCAGCTGTATTTTCTAGCCTTCTCATTCTTAGCCTGGAGAGGCAGTAGATAACCCAGAAAACTGCCTTTGAAGTTGTATTGAATTGATTGATTTTGTGTGAAGCAGATCAGTAGTTTCTAACACTACAGTGTAGATTAAATCTGAGGATTTTCAGCTTTGTATAGTCATGGAAAGCATTAAACACAGGGCTTTGTTTTTATTTTTCAAAAATACTGCAGAAGCTTGAAGGCTTTTTAAAAAAAATCAAATTGATCTTATCTTTGATGGTTAATACTGAATATCGATTTTCTCATGGCACAATTTAGAGATTCCAAGAATAAAAAAGATCTTTAGATATCCTGAAGTATATGGCTAAAAAAGAGATGTTTTCATATGAAGTCTACATGCTGATATGGAAAATCCTAAAATAACTGTTTATTGATAACTTAAAGCAGCAATATTGTGTTTTTAAAAAAATCATGTTAATTTACAGTGTGAGATCTGAGCAGACATAGTAACTGACATAGTAACTGACCTTAACAATGATTTTTGCTGAGGAGAGGGGGAAAATACATCTTATTTCTGAAGATGTTCATAATATGCCAGGGTGAAAATGTGTAAAATGTTTAAAAAGCTATTTTTAAATAAAAGGGTCATTTAGTATGATGGGATAACATGATTTTGGTAATTAATTGATCTTTAAATATTCATGGTAAATAGGTCTAATGGCCTGTGATGGGATATTAAATGGGGTGGTATCTGAGTTACCCAGGAAAGAATTTTCCAAAGTATCTGGCTGGTGAATCTTGCCCATATGCTCAGGGTTTAGCTGATCGCCATATTTGGGGTCAGGAAGGAATTTTCACCCAGGGCAGATTGGAAGAGGCCCTGGAGGTTTTTCGCCTTCCTCTGTTGCATGGGGCACGGGTCACTTGCTGGAGGATTCTCTGCTCCTTGAAGTCTTTAAACCGTGATTTGAGGACTTCAATAGCTCGGACATAGGTGAGAGGTTTTTCGCAGGAGTGGGTGGGTGAGATTCTATGGCCTGCGTTGTGCAGGAGGTTGGACTAGATGATCATAATGGTCCTTTCTGACCTTAGTGTTTATGAATATTCAGCAGTCTGGGGAGAAAAGTATTTGATCACAAAATGTAGGTGGGTGTGTTTCATATAAAAGGATTTAAAACATAACCTGCATTTAGGGTTGCCAGTTTTGGTTGGACTTATTCCTGGAGATTTAATCACATGACTTAATCTTTAATTCCTGGACTACAAGCACCTGCACATATCAGTATCCCTAGATTGAATGAACAGTATCATTGTACCTATATCTATCAACTTATAGTGTGCTAGGAAAAACAAACATTTTGACATGAAAAAGGAGGTGTAAAGTATATTTGAAATTGCCCTAAAGGTAAAAGGGAATTTGCTTAAATGAAAAAAAAAATTAGCTCTGTATTTATTATATATGTATTCCATGTAATTTAGCACTTTATATTGAAATTCCAAATTGAGGTTCACATAGGTCAAGAAATGTGAGAGCCTTCTAGAGAACTTCAAACTAGATAGGATGATCAAACACCTTTCATTTAAAGAATTTTAATTACTGTTCAGTAGTAAATTAAATACTTGCTGAGAATCATTTTAAGAGGGACAATTAATTAGTTTGTTTGAAATGAAATATGTTTAAAAATGTAATAGGTGAACTGATCTAAAGCAACCTTCATTTTGTAAAAAGGAGTGAAAATACAGTTTGATATTGCTTTGTGATAGGCACTGTACATTATCATTTTAATCCTTTGTCACAAAGGGAATGGCTGTTACAATCACTCTTCGTAAAATAATTGTGTGGTACTTTAAGTACTCTAAACGGAGAAGGGCTCCAAGGAAAGAGAGATCTCATAGTCTTCCCCCTAAAGACAAAGGAAATAACCTTAACACACAACACGTTATATAAGAAACAGCAGCTCCTCAGCTTATGGGGCATTGCCTGCTATTTGACTCCTCAGACCTAGGTTTTGTTTAAATATAGTATTTATACACATTTTTAAATAGTTGCCAAAAACTAACATGAATAATTTTTATTTAAAATGGCAATGGAAATGTTTAATATTTTTGAATAATCTTTTGCTGTGTTAGAAAATCAAATGCCTGAGCTTTGTGTATGAGACCCAGTAAGTGAAATGGAGTACTCAGTATAAACTGAATGAAACTGGAAATATAGTAAGAAAACATCACTAACTAACTGTCAGAAATATATTAGATTTTTAAAATCTATTTTTATTTTTATCTTTACAGTGTCATTTCAAGATATGAGGACTAGAAAAATGATTTCTGATTTATATTTGCAGTGTGAATTTAAATTTGAAATATTACAGTTCTTATCCAGGAATAGGCACACTGAAATGCACAACCAGGGAAAACTTCTTCCCAATGCCTGTGTTGTGCTTATGTTTCAGTAGCCTGTCATGAAATACTAGGTTTGGGTTCTCACTGAAGGACAATTTTCTAAACATATAAACAGCAACAAAAACCATGGAAATTAAACATTTACATTTCAGAAACAGACATTGAAACAGAAGATCCATTGGGTATGAAAAAGTCAGGCTCCCCTTAAAAGCATGAACTGGTGTATCTTTCTGAAAAGAAGAAAAAACAAATAGCAGATAATATTTTCCTTGTGCTGAAAGCCAGAAATATTTTATTACAGGGTTTCTAGCTGAATTTGGCAATGCAGTTTGAGCTTATGTTTTTGGTGCACTCACTTGCACACAGCAGATTAGATGTATACTGTAACTTCCGTTATTGTTAACGGGTTTCATGGCTAATCTATCAGGCATGCTGTTGAAAAATTAAAGTATTGTGTCTCAGGAACAACACAGAACTTTGTTTCAGATACTATTGAACTGTATTTTTTTATAAATAGGGTCTTTGTTTCTGTGTCAGAAAGACATGGAGAACTCTCAGGAATTAGATGACCACTAATGTATTATTATAATATATATCTTTTTATCTTCTTAAAGGTGGACATAAATTAAATGTAGAGAAGAGTTTCAAGTAAGCTGGGCTGATGTGTATATAGAAGGAATGAAGTATGGATGTGAAAGAACGTAGGCCTTATTGCTCCCTGACAAAGAGCAGAAGAGACAAAGAACGACGTTACACAAATTCTTCAGCAGAAAATGAGGAGTGCAGAGTGCCTACGCAGAAGTCATACAGTTCAACTGAAACCCTGAAAGCTTTTGATCATGATTCCTCCAGGTTATTGTATGGAAACCGGGTAAAGGACTTAGTCCACAGGGAAGCAGATGAGTATACCAGGCAAGGTAGGTAAAGTGTTCTAATACTAACAGTATGCACAATTTGGTTAGTGTGGCAGTGAGGCATTTCATCTCTGAGTGGGGTATGTTGTCATGATAGTTTTATAAATAGTAATAATACTCAACATGTATGTAGTACGTTTAGTATATAGCTCATTATTATCCTTGCTTTAAATATAGTGAAAAAGAGCACAGACAAATTAAGTAGACTACCTGAAGTCAAGCAGCCAGCCAGTGACAAAGTTGCGAACAGAACTCGGGTGTCCTGAATCCTTGTCCAATGTTAAGATTATTAGACCACAGCTCTACTTCATCCAATTATCACCTTGCTCAATGTTGTGTCCATATAATGTGCCTAAAG
Organism: Chelonia mydas; assembly: GCF_015237465.2. Classification (NCBI taxonomy): domain Eukaryota; kingdom Metazoa; phylum Chordata; order Testudines; family Cheloniidae; genus Chelonia; species Chelonia mydas. Next base: position 78,665,453 of record NC_057852.1, read on the forward strand.
CTATGCATAGATACAAGATGATAAATAATAAATAAATAAAACCTCTGTCCCAAGGGACTAAACCACATCATTATATTTTGTGCAGAAGTATAATAATGGAATGATGTCTTTCTCCTCTAGGTTACCAGGGCAGTAAAAACTGTATGTTGTACTGTTTTACAGCTTTTGCGTGGCCAGGGTGAAATTAGTTCATAGTAAAGGTCTATTTCTAGTGGATGGGTATCCAGAACAGAAAAACTACTAGCACTAACTTACACCATTGTTGGCTTTTCAACAAGGTCAAGGTCTGAAAAGACATGAGGATTAAACCTAAGGATGGTCCTCTCCAGTTTGATTAGATGTGAATTAGTTGGGCAGCATATGGAAGCTTCCACTGTCACTCTCCATAAACCCTGGATACAGAATTTTAGTTTCCCAGACTCTCATTCATGCACTTTTAATTAGTGCTCCATTAATTTAATTAAGAAACAAAATGATGAAAAGTATACAGTGCTGAAATCCAGTTGCCTGAAAAGAAAAGACCTGGAGCTGACACGAATTCTGTGCAAAAAGTCCAGTCCTTGTGTGTTTGTCTTTTTGTGTGAGGGGGCTTTCATGGGTAGAAAAGGAAATTTTCTCTACAGTAAAGAATTCTCTGGTTTTACTTTTATGATTTTGATAAATTTCAGGACTTTTTTTTTTTTAAATCTGGCTGAGAGATTTTTCTTTTTGTCGTCCTCTATGCCAAGTGGAAGCCAGTGGCCATGGTAGGACTCCTAAAGTGATCATGGTTACCACCAGAATCATGGGAAAAATATGAATGGGACCTTAGAATTAAAGCTCCCGGGAAAAAAAAAATCTGCCAAAATTTCCAAAGGGTGGGGGGAAGGAATCTGTTCCTTAAAATTTTCACCTAAATTTATCTTTTTTTAATGAAAAACAAAAAACTGATTTTTCTTATTCAAGTGGTTGCTCATATCTGTTCAGTGCTAGGTGTGCACGCACTGCGTGCACAACTGCTGGAGATTTTCCCCTCCAATGGTATATATAGGGTCATGCTAGCACCCTCTGGAGCAGTGTGTGTATGCGCTGGTATGGGGGCACCGCTGGCCTTGCGCCCTCTCAGTTCCTTCTTACTGCTCATGACGATTGCTGGAATGATTCTTCTTGCTGTGGCAAGGCTTTCTTTCCCAGTGATTGGACTTCCTCTGTCATATTCTGTATAGATAGATTCATAGATATTAAGGTCAGAAGGGACCATTATGATCATCTAGTCTGACCTCCTGCACAATGCAGGCCACAGAATCTCACCCACCCACTCCTGCGAAAAACCTCTCACCTATGTCTCAGCTATTGAAGTCCTCAAATCATGGTTTAAAGACTTCAAGGTGCAGAGAATCCTCCAGCAGGTGACCCGTGCCCCATGCTGCAGAGGAAGGTGAAAAAACCCCTAGAGCCTCTTCCAATCTGCTCTGGAGGAAAATTCCTTCCTGACCCCAAATATGGCGATCAGCTGAACCCTGAGCATATGGGCAAGATTCACCAGCCAGATACCCAGGAAAGAATTCTCTGTAGTAACTCAGATCCCACCCCATCTAACATCCCATCTCAGGCCATTTGGGCCTATTTACCATGAATAGGTAAAGATCAATTAATTACCAAAATCATGTTATCCCATCATATCATCTCCTCCATAAACTTATCGAGTTTAATCTTGAAGCCAGATAGGTCTTTTGCCCCCACTGCTTCCCTTGGAAGGCTGTTCCAGAACTTCACTCCTCTGATGGTTAGAAACCTTCGTCTAATTTCAAGTCTAAACTTTCTGATGGCACAGTTTATATCCATTTGTTCTTGTGTCCACATTGGTACTGAGTTTAAATAATTCCTCTCCCTCCCTGGTATTTATCCCTCTGATATATTTATAGAGAGCAATCATATCTCCCCTCAGCCTTCTTTTAGTTAGGCTAAACAAGCCAAGCTCCTTCAGTCTCCTTTCATAAGACAGGTTTTCCATTCCTCAGATCATCCTAGTAGCCCTTCTCTGTACCTGTTCCAGTTTGAATTCATCCCTCTTAAACATGGGAGACGAGAACTGCACACAGTATTCCAGGTGAGGTCTCACCAGTGCCTTGTATAACGGTACTAATACCTCCTTATCTCTACTGGAAATACCTCGCCTGATGCATCCCAAGACTGCATTAGCTTTTTTCACGGCCACATCACATTGGTGGCCCTTAGTCATCCTGTAGTCAACCAATACTCCAAGGTCGTCGTCCTCCTCCTCCGTTACTTCCAATTGACGCATCCCCTGCTTATCACTAATTGTTATTAATCCCTAAATGCATGACCTTACACTTCTCACTATTAAATTTCATCCTATTACTATTACTCCAGTTTACAAGGTCATCCAGGCCCTCCTGTATGATATCCCAGTCCTTCTCTGAATTGGCAATACCTCCCAGCTTTGTGTCATCTGGAAACTTTATTAGCACACACCCACTTTTTGTGCCGAGGTCAGTAATAAAAAGATTGGTCCCAAAACCGATCCCTGAGGAACTCCACTGGTAATCTCCCTCCAGCCTGACAGTTCACCTTTCAGTATGACCCGCGATAGTCTCCCCTTTAACCAATTCCTTATCCACCTTTCAATTTTCATATTGATCCCCATCTTTTCCAATTTAACTAATAATTCCCTATGTGGCACGGTATCAAACGCCTTACTGAAACCTAGGTAAATTAGATGCACTCTGTTTCCTTTGTCTAAAAAATCTGTTACCGTCTCAAAGAAGGAGATCAGGTTGGTTTGGCACGATCTACCTTTTGTAAAACCACGTGGTATTTTGTCCCATTTACCATTGACTTCAATGTCCTTAACTACTTTCTCCTTCAAATTTTTTTCCAAGACCTTGCATACTAAAGATGTCAAACTCACAGGCCTGTAGTTACCTGGATCACTTTTTTCCCCTTTCTTAAAAATAGGAACTATGTTAGCAATTCTCCAATCATACGGTACAACCCCTGAGTTTACAGATTCATTAAAAATTCTTGCTAATGGGCTTGCAATTTCATGTGCCAGTTCCTTTAATATTCTTGGATGAAGCTTATCTGAGCCCCCGATTTAGTCCCATTACGCTGTTGGAGTTTCGCTTCTACCTCAGATATGGTAATATCTACCTCCATATCCTCATTCCCATTCATCATGCTACAGTTATCCATTTGTCATGCTACCATTAAGCTCCTCATTAAAGACTGAGGCAAAGTATTTGTTTAGATATTGGGCCATGCCTAGTTTATCCTTAACCTTCACTCCATCCTCAGTGTTTAGCGGTCCCACTTCTTCTTTCTTTGTTTTCTTTTTATTTATATGGCTATAGAACTGTTTACTATTGGTTTTAAGTCCCTTTGCAAGGTCCAACTCTACATGGCTTTTAGCCTTTCTCACATTATCCCTACATGTTCTGACCTCAATAAGGTAGCTTTCTTTACTGATCCCTCCCATCTTCCACTCCCTGTATGCATTCTGCTTTTTCTTAATCACCTCTCTGAGATGCTTGCTCATCCAGCTTGGTCTACAACTCCTGCCTATGAATTTTTTCCCCTTTCTTGGGGTGCAGGCTTCCGATAGATTCTGCAACTTTGACTTGAAGTAATTCCAGGCCTCCTCTGCCTTTAGATCCACAAGTTGTTCAGTCCAATGCACTTCTCTAACTAATTTCCTTAATTTTTGAAAGTCAGCCCTTTTGAAATCAAAAACCCTAGTTGCAGATTTATTTTTGTTTATCCTTCCGTTCAGTTTGAACTGAATTAGCTCATGATCACTTGAACCAAGATTGTCCCCTACAACCATTTCTTCTATGATGTCCTCACTACTCACCAAAACCATAGTTATCATAGTTGATGTATATAGTTCTTCGTCAGAGTTAGTTTATATAGTAGTGTTGGTGATTGTCCCTGTTGTCGAGGGACTTTTTGCCCGTGGGGCTAGATATGCCCCGGTTCCCAGGCTTGAAGCCGTGTGCCTCTTGCAGCAAGCTGATGCCAGTTAGTGACCCGCACACTAGCTGTCTAAAGTGTCTGGGGAAGTCTCATGTCAAAGAGAAATGCTAGATCTCCAGGGACTTCAAACCCCGTATGAGAAAGGACAGGGACGTTCGGCTGAAAGCCATTCTTATGGAGGCGGGCCTCAGACCAGCCTCGGAGCTGAATCTATCTGAATCATGCGGAGTATTTTGGCATCTGTGCAGAGCACTTCCCCAGCACAGTGTTCTTCCCAGCACCGTTCTCCATACTTGGTGCAGAGGAAGAAACATAAGAAACAGTGCACAGAGAGGGCATTCTTTGGTGCCGAAGAGAGACAAGCAGGGAGGGATTGGCATAGTGAGATCTGCGTCAAGCCACTCGTCCTCCCCCAAGCCACTGATGGCTCCACAGACTCCGGTACAGGACACACCACCAACTCCTAGGAATGGCCGTGGGCCCAGATGGTTGCTGGCCCCCTCGACACCGGAGGCCTTTCAGGTAGCGAAGGATCTGCTCTCACTCCTGATCCTGCCGACCTCTCAAGGACCCCTGCTGGCTAGGGCAACTAGGGTCAGAAGGGAACAAGGTCTGGTAAACTCTGTCCCAGTACCGACCACTGCAGCACCATTCAGAGGCAAGCCCTCTATGGTACCCCTGCATCAGTCACTATCCCAACACTGATCCCTGGTGTCACGGCATTGCCCGGTGGCAGAAGCGGGTACTGCATTGTCTTGGTTTCCAAAGGGAAGAATCCTCTTTGGAGTCGGAAGGGGAATTCTTCACTCCGTCCAAGACCTACTGGTACCCAGCCTCCAGACTTTGATACTGGCTCTCCCGCTGACACCAGGTCTCTGGGCCACTGGCTGATGCAGTGGCAGTACTGGAACCCCTGCGGGTTCCCTCCAGAACTTAGAGTCGGCGCACAGTCTGATATACATCCTGGCTGCTGCTGCTCCCTCCAAAATAGCCTTACCCATTAATGAAGCAATGTTTGGGCCTGTTAAGACACTGTGGCAGACCCCTTCTTCTCTGCCCCCCCTTCTCAGAGAGGCCAGAGAAGAAATACTATGCCCCAGAAGGCGGGTTTGACTACCTTTACTCTCGCCCTCCCCTGGAATCCCTGATAGTGTTGGCAGTGAATAAGTGAGACAGACAGGACAGTCGAGTGCTACCCCCAAAAATAAAGAAGCTCAGAGACCAGACCTGATTGGACAAAAAGTTTTATTTAACAGGCAGTCTCCAACTACATATCTCCCACCAACAGGCTCTACTGGGGAGGTAAGATTTTAATCTGTGGAACTCGCTGTCCAAATTTAAAGACGTCCTCGCACAGGAATTGAGGCAGGAGTTTGCAGCCATCTTAGATGAGGGCAAGACTGTGGCTAGGACCTCTCCTTCAGGCGGCTCTGGATGCGGCCAACTTGGCAGCCAGGACTATGGAACATCTCTATCTTCCGTGGTCATAGAAAATTGCTAAGGTTCATAGTGGAGCAACACCGCTACCATTTCACCGCTCTTTCCTTCAGTCTATCGGCAGCCCCATAGGTCTTCATGAAGTGTATGGTGGTCGTGGCAGCCTTCCTCAGGAATTGAGGTGTGTAAGCGTACTTGTACCTCAATGACTGGCTGATCAAAGGTCGGTCGCAGGCTCAGGGGAGGCGCAACATCAGCCCAAGTACCTTCTGGTCCCGGTTCAGAGAACAGAGTTCATCGGGGCAGTGCCCAACTAGACGCAGGCCAAAGCCTCCCTACCAGAAGCCTGTTTCCAATCTATGTTGGACCTGATTTCCAAGGTCAGAATCCACCCACTAAAGACCGTTCGGGTTGGCCTCAAGCTGTTGGATCACATGGTGGCATGTACCTATGTGATGCAGCACACAAGGTTACACCTCAGACCCATTCAAATGTGGCTGGCATTGGTCTACTCCCCGAGCAGACACCACCTGGATTCAATACTCACGATTCCATATCCAGTCCTTGCTTCACTGACCTGGTGGAGAGACCCAGGATCTGTAATGAAAGGGGTACCCTTTGCTGCCCTTCATCAGTCAGTAACCTTAATCTTGGGCATGTTAGACCGAGGGTGGGGAGCCCACCTCAGCAGACTCACGACCCACAGCTTCTGGTCCAGGAAGAACTCTCCCTGCATAAAAAAGTCAGGGAACTCAGGGCGGTACACATGACTTGCCAGATGTTCCTTTCCTAGATCTTGTGGGTGCAGGTCTTGATGGACAACACAGTAGTGCAGGTCTTGATGGACCACAGAGCATCAATGTTTGTTTTACATCCACAAGCAGGGGGAGGCTCTATCTTCAGCCCTGTGCTTGGAGGCCCTCTAGTTGTGGGACTTCTGCTTGAAACATGCTATTCATCTCGAGGTGTCACATCCCCCAGGAGTCTGAAACATCCTGGTGGATCACCTCAACAGATCCTTTTCCTCTCACCGTGAGCGGCCTCTGCATCTGGAGGTTGTTAGTGTCATCCTCCATAAATGGGGGCCTCCCTATGTGGACCTGTTCGCCACCAGACAGAACAGGAAATGCCATCAGTTCTCTTTGCTGCACGGGCACAGCATGAGCTCCCACTCTGATGTCTTCCTGCTCTCTTGGGCAGACAGCCTACTATATGCCATCCCACTGATCCCCTTCGTTCACCAGGTCCTCCTAAAAATTAAATGGGACAAGATGAGGTTTATCCTGTTAGCTCCAGTGTGGTCACACCAGCATTGGTTTGGGATGCTTCTGGGCCTCTGTGATAGCTCCACTCATGCTCCCACCCTCTCCAGACTTGATTTCACAAGATTGTGGACAGTTGCTACATAAGAACGGCCATATTGGGTCAGACCAAAGGTCCATCTAGCTCAGTATCCTGTCTTCTGACAGTGGCCAATGCCAGGTGCCACTGAGGGAACGAACAGGTAATAATAAAGTGATACTTCCCTGTTGCCCATTCCCAGCTTCTGGCAAACAGAGGCTAGGGACACCATCCCTCCCCATCCGCCATGAACTTATCTAGTTCTTTTTTTGAAACCTGTTATAGTCTTGGCCTTCATAACATCCTTTGTCAGGGAGTTCCACAGATTAACTGTGTGTCGTGTGAAGAAATACTTCCTTTTGTTTGCTTTAAACCTGCTGCCTATGAATTTCATTTGGTGACCCCTAGTTCTTGTGTTATGAGAAGGAATAAATAACACTTCCTTATTTACTTTCTCCATACCAGTCATGATTTTATAGACCTGTATCATATCCCCCCCTTAGTTGTCTCTTTTCCAAGCTGAAAAGTCCCAGTCTTATTAATCTCTCCTCCTATGGAAGCTGTTCCATACCCGTAATAATTTTTGTTGCCCTTTTCTGAACCTTTTCCAATTCCAATATATCTTTTTTGAAATGGGGTGACCACATGTGCACACAGTATTCAAGATGTGGGCATACCATGTGTGACCTGGGGTTCCAGGGTAGCCCTCACTGGAAATGCCAAGGGCAGGATAGGCTGCAAAAGGGAGAGCAGGCACTCCCAAAACTTGTGATTAACACTGAAGTTAAACTCTTCAGCCAGTCACAACTATGCTTCTGATCCCCCCACACTGGTTAGCAAAAAAAGGAAATCACACAGCCCCCTTCATTGCATTCCAGTTCTTTGGCTCCCAGTCAGCACCTAGGTGCAGTAAGGAGGAATTATTTAAAAATTCTTCTCACTCTACAGAATGTTCTTCTGAACCCCAAAGTGCCAGCCACATTGCCAGGTCAGTATTAGGTTGGATCTTACCCAAAATACCATGCTGCCAGCCAATTCTTTAGCATCTAAAACTAAAGCTTTATTGTAAAGAAAAAAGGACAAAGAGAGAGTTCTTAAATGGTAAAGCAGTCATACATACAGAGACTATCAAAGTCCATATATCAAGTTCTTAGCAGTGTTGGTGAGTTTGGTGGCTTAAAAGTCCCTCTGGAACACAGTCATAGCTTGGATGGGTCATTCAGTCTTTTGTTCAGAGCTTCAGTTTGTAGAAAAGTCACTCCAGAGGTAAGAAGTGGGATTGAAGACATTGGAGAAGATGCAATTGCTTTTGTAGTCTTTTGCCATGTGGCTTGTACTTCCTTTGTTCCAAACACAAGCTTCCCGGTACATGGCATGGAAAGGCCTTAAAGTTCTGTCCATAGGCATGCCCCTACAGGCTTGCTGACTCATAAGGAGTAGTCCTTGGCTCCTTTCAATGGGTTCATTGTACAGCAGATGTACCTTGATGGGCCATCAAGCAGGCCTTCTGCTGATGCCAATCTCTCTTGGGTTTGGAAATACAGATATTCCATACATATCTATAACTCATAATACAAAGGTGATACAAACATATAAACAAAATTATCATACTTGGCAAATTATAATATTTTTGCAGATACCTCACACAGCATATCTGGTCAGATTTCTTGACATTTTATAATATTGGTGTCAGCAATATCATAAAGTGTCCCACGTATTCCATACAGTGTCACACCATGGATTTACATAGCAGCAATATGATATTTTCTGTCTCCACCTGAACCTCACCTCCCTGCACCTGATGGCATGATTGCTGCATGACTGACCCCTGAAGAGCAGGCCTGCTCGGAACAGGTTCAACAAGTCTTGCTAGGTAGTAGAAAGTTTTCCACCAGGGCTACCTATTTGGCCAAGTGGAAACTGCTCACTTGTTGGGTATCCAAATAGAATCTCTCTCCATCTCGGTCTTCTCTGTAGTCTATCTTGGACTATCTGCTCCACCTAAACATCAAGATCTGGCTCTCTCATCTATTAAGGTTCACTTAGCAGCCATCTGAGCCTTCCACCCTCCAGTGCATGGCAGATCAGTGTTCTCCCACGAGAAGATGGTCAGGTTTCTTAAGGGGCTGGAAAGACTTCTCAGGTTCGCGAATTGATCTCCTTCCATTCCCCCCTCCCACCCCGGGACTTAAAACTAGCCCTGTTGAAGCTCACTGGGCCTCCCTTCGAGCCATTAGCATCGTGCCCCTTACTGCTTCTCGCTTGGAAGGTCACCTTCCCAGTGGTGATCACCTCGGCCAGAAGGGTCTCTGAGAGAAAAGCCCTCATGTCAGAACCCCTTTACACGGTGTTCTTCAAGGGCACGGTCCAGCTGTGCCCCCATCTTGGCTATCTACCAAAGGTGGTCTTGCTTTTCCACAACAGCCAGGACATTTTTCTTCCTGTCTCCTTTCCAAAATCTCACAAGACCTCTAAGGAATGTCAGTTTCATGCATTGGAAGTTAGGCGGGCTCTCACCTTTTATGTTGAGAGAACTAAGCCCTTCTGCAAGTCAATGCAACTCTTTGTAGCAGTCATGGAAAGTATGAGAGCTACCTGTGTCTTGTCCTGGATAACTGTCTGTATCTGAACTTTCTACAAGCAGGCGAAGGTTCCGCCTCTGGCCCTCATGACTACTCATTCCATAAGAGCCCAGGCTTCATCAGCAGCGTTCCTCTAACAGGTACCAATCCAAGATATCTACAGAGCCGCTACATGGTCGTTGGTTCATACCTTCACGTTGCACTACACCATCACCCAACAGGCCCATGACAATATCAGTTTCGGGAGAGCAGTGTTGCAGTCAGCATGTGCATGAACTCTGAGCACACCTCTGGGGATACTGCTTGTGAGTCACCTAGCATGGATAGACATGAGCAAGCATTTGAAGAAGAAAAAATGGTTACTCATCTTTTGTAACTGTTGTTGTTTGAGATGTGTTGTTCATGTCCATTCCATGGCCCTCGCTCCTTCCCCTCTGTTGGAGTTACTGGCAAGAAGGAACTGAAAGGGTGTGGGACTGGTGACGCACCTGACTCCAGAGGGCATGGGAGCCAGCCCTATGGATATCACTGAGGGAAAAATCTCCAGCAACTGTGCACATGGTGCTCACACATACCTAGCATGGAATAGACATGAGGAACACATCTAGAACAACAGTTATAAAAGCTTAGTAACTTTTTTTTTGAGAATCTAAAAATGCTTAATGGAAAAACTGGAAAATTATAAATGAAATAAAAATGTTCTGCAATTTTAAAAAAAAGCACTATTTTTTCTTGAGAAGGTTTTGGAATACAATTTTCTACCAGCTCTACTTATGTCAAAGTACATATAACAGGTAGGTTTCAAAGTAGCAGCCATGTTAGTCTGTATTTGCAAAGAGAAACGGAGTACTTGTGGCACCTTAGAGACTAACAAATTTATTTGAGCATAAGCTTTCATGAGGGGGTGCCACATGTACTCCTTTTCTCTTTATATAACAGGTAATTATCAATCCCATAGTCTGACTCTCTCCTGTTGCTTTTTTTTTACAGTAGGATAAACGTATGAAGTATCTACATTAGTGCATTAGTTATTTTCTGTAAAGTGTTCAAATCTCAATTCATTGTGAGTTTAGTTTATTTTTTTTATGGCCATAATTTTCAGCCCATCACTTTATTTGGGTTGAGTTAAGAGGAGTGACCCTTTCTTTGGAGTGTACTGCAGATACTCTCCTGATAATAAGTAGAAGTTGAAAGCCCAGGCTGGTGCATTGGTGTATTTAAAAAAAAAAAAAAAAAAAACTTAACTGTCTGCCAGATGGTTGGTGGTGCTAGACTGCAAATCTCTGTGATGATTGAACCAAGTGATATTCTAAACAAAATGAGCTCTCTACCGTGCTTGTAGCTGTTTCCATCATTTCACACTGACTCAGTAGACATTCTAGGCTTCAGGGTGATGTTTGGGGTTATTGGATGTGTTGGTGTGTGGGTGGCTGTGTTGATTTGAGTGTGGGTTGTGTTGGGCTGGGACAGTTTTGTGGATTTGTGCAGGTGTTGAATGAGGAGCATGTGCTTCAATGAGGGACCGTTATGTGTGTAGTTGATTTGTGTGTAGGGCGGGTTGTGCTGGGACGGTTTTGATGATTTGCATGCATGGCAGCTGAGCCAAGTAATCCACTGTCTGTGCAGTCTACCTCATATAACAATGAAAATGTGTTGCATGCAAATTAACTGTAGAGTCAGGGTGGTGATTTGTTGAGACCTCTGATATCAGAATAGCTTAGGACCGGTGGCATGGTATAGACACATGCCTTACTGTAGCTGTACACCTCACAGGCTGAAAATGGCTGAGAACTTAAAATCTGGAGGTAACAGACTGTGAAACCCAATGACGATTCATCCTGGTGATATTCTGAACTAAAAGAGCCTTCATCCAGGCTTGTAGCTGTTTCCATTGCTCCACAATGACTCAACAGACCTAATAGACTTCAGAGTGACATTCCTGGAACCTTATCATATAGATACTTGAAAAGAATTCTGGCCTTGTTAACTAAATGTGCACATGGATTGTTGTCCGAACAGAGAATTGTCTTTTTAAAAAATAAATAAAATAGCAGTGAACTATCCAAGTTGTGCATTTGTGTAACTGGGCTCAATGTACTCATGTTGCAGCTTATGTTGTGTTTTTCTTCATCTCCTTTACAACAGTGCTACAGTACAGCAGCCAACATTTATTGCCAAATATAGGGTATGTTTGGCAGCTGTAAGACTGAGATGCCACACTCTGGAATGTGTTTTTTAGTAATGACATTTGGGCCTGTTTGGCTTTCTGTTCGGTCTTTTAGGTCTTTTTTGTAAGGCTTGTTGGCTGCCTCTAATGCTTACTGTATTAGCAGCTGTGGGAACTACCTGTAGGTTTGATGGGGTCAAGTTACTGATGGCTTGTTTTGCATTCTTAGATAGTTTCCCTTTGAGTCATCCTTGACCTAAGAGAATTTGCTTCTCCTGGTCTTGCAGAGCGATGTTGTGTGGTTTTTAAAAAAAAAAAAAAAAAAAAATCCCAGGTCATTCCAAAGCTTTATAAATATAAAAAAGATTATTTCCAATATATATTTTTGTTTTCTCTTTATAAATACATATTGTGTACAGAGCTACATACCAGTAGTCCTAATTTAAACCTCTAGTTTTCTAAGTGAATGGGGAGTAAAATCTACAAAAAAATAAAATAAAGTAAAAGCAGTGGTACACCTTCTCCCTATCCTGCCCCAACATATCCCCTCCTCCTCATGCCAGGAGCTGGGGAAATGGATGTCTGTCAGCTGTACACCAGCAGCGAATTCCCTGCAAAAGGAGTTTCTCTTAAGTGTATATTTTAGGGACAAGGGAACTGTGACAACGGGTTCCTGATTCAGCCCTCTGTCACGCCAGCTCCCATTTCTAGGAATAAATTAGAGCTGGCTGGAGGTAACCTGGCCCTAATTGGGGAAGCAGAGACAGCTGTTGCTTAATTAGCCTGGGGCTGTATAAAACCCTCAGAGGAAGTAAGCTGGGCAGGAGAGGGGGAGCAGAAAGGAAGTGAAAAGGCAGGGAGAGGAAACAGGGAGGTAGCTTGTCCCTCCTGCCTGCAGATGGTGAAGGTCCAACTGTATATGGTGAAATGGTGGTGGGAACAAGTCTGTGAATAAACTGCACCAGTGGCTACTAACCCCAGGGTCTCAGAGTGACTTTGTGAACCTAGCAGAGGCAGGAGCCAAGGGTGCTCTGCTACGGGAATATAAAAATATCTGAAAGCTTATCTGAACTTCAGAAAAGCACACTTAGACTCCCTTAGGGAACTGATGGGCAGGATCCCCTGAGAAGCTAATATGAGAGGGCAAGGAGTCCAGGAGAGTTGGCTGTATTTTAAAGAAGCCTTATTGAACAGGAACAAAACATTCCAAAGTGCAGAAAGAATAGCAAATATGGCAGGCGACCAACTTGACAGTGAAATCTTCGGTGAGCTTAAACTCAAGAAGGAAGCTTACAGGAAGTGGAAATTTGGACAGATGAATAAGGAGGAGTATAAAAATATTGCTAGAGTATGCAGGGGTGTAATCAGGAAGGCCAAGGCACAGCTGGAGTTGCAGATAGCAAGGGATTTGAAGGGTAACAAGAAGGGTTTCTACAGGTATGTTAGCAACGAGAAGGTGGTCAGGGAAAGTGTGGGACCCTTACTGAAAGGGGGAGGCAACATAGTGACAGATGATATGGAAAAAGTTGAAGTACTCAATGCTTTTTTTGCCTTGCTCTTCACAGACAAGGTCAGCTCCCAGACAGCTGCACTAGGCAGCACAGTATGGGGGGGAGGTGAGCAGCCCGCAGTGGTGAAAGCACAGGTTAAGGACTTTTTAGAAAAGCTGGACGTGCACGAGTCCATGGGTCCAGATCTAATGCATCCAAGGGTGCTGAGGGAGTTGACTGATGTGATTGAAGAGTCATTGGTAATTATCTTTGAAAATTTGTGGCAATCGGGGGAGGTCCCGAATGATTGGAAAAAGGCAAATATAGTGCCCACATTTTTAAAAGGGAAGAAAGAGAACCCTGGGAATTATAGACTGGTCAGCCTTACTTCAGTCCCCAGCAAAATCATGGAGCGGGTCCTCAAGGAATCCATTTTGAAGCACTTGGAGGAGAGGAAGGTGATCAGGAACAGACAACATGGATTCACCAAGGGCAAGTCATGCCTGACCAACCTGATTGCCTTCTATGATGAGATAACTGATTCTGTGGATATGGGGAAAGCGGTGGATGTGATATATCTTGACTTTAGCAAAGCTTTTGGTACAGTCTCCCACAGTATTCTTGCCAGCAAGTTAAAAAAGTATGGATTGGATGAATGGACTATAAGGTAGATAGAAAGCTGGCTAGATTGTCGGGCTCAATGAGTAGTGATCAATGGCTCGATGTCTAGCTGGCAGCCGGTATCAAGCGGAGTGCCCCAGGGGTCGGTCCTGGGGCCGGTTTTGTTCAACATCTTTATCAGTGATCTGGATGATGGGATTAATTGCACCCTCAACAAATTCGCAGATGACACTAAGCTTGGGGGAGAGGTAGATAAGCTGGAGGGTAGGGATAGGGTCCAGAGTGACCTAGACAAATTGGAGGATTGGGCCAAAAGAAATCTGATGAGGTACAACAAGGACAAGTGCAGAGTCTTGCCCTTAGGAAGGAAGAATCCCATGCACTGCTACAGACTGGGAACCGACTGGCTAAGCAGCAGTTCTGCAGAAAAGGACCTGGGAATTACAGTGAGAGAAGCTGGATATAAGTCAGCAGTGTGCCCTCGTTACCAAGAAGGCCAATGGCATATTGGGCTGTATTAGTAGGAGCATTACCAGCAGATTGAGGAAGTGATTATTCCCTTCTGTTCGGCACTGGTGAGGCCACACCCGGAGTATTGCGTCCCGTTTTGGTCCCCCCACTACAGACAGGATGTGGACAAATTTGAGAGAGTCCAGTGGGGGGCAGCAAAAATGATTAGGGGGCTGGAGCACATGACTTATGAGGAGAGACTTAAGGAACTGATTTAGTTGGGGATTAGGTCCTCCTTTGAGCAGGGGGTTGGACGAGTTGACCTCCTGAGGTCCCTTCCAACCCTGATATCCTATGATTCTATGAACTGGGATTATTTAGTCTGCAGAAGAGAAGAGTGAGGGGGGGATTTGGTAGCAGCCTTCAACTACCTGAAGGGGGTTCCAAAGAGGATGGAGCTCTGCTGTTCTCAGTGGTGGCAGATGACAGAACAAGAAGTAATGGTCTCAAGTTGCAGTGGGGAAGGTCTAGGTTGGATATTAGAAAAAACTATTTCACTATGAGGATGGTGAAGCATTGGAATGGGTTACCTAGGGAGGTGGTGGAATCTCCATCCTTAGAGGTTTTCAAGGATGGTTGACAAAGCCTTGGCTTTGACAAAGCCTTGGCTGGGATGATTTAGTTGGTGTTGGTCCTGCTTTGAGCAGGGGAGTGGACTAGATGACCTACTGAGGTCTCTTCCAACCCGAATATTCTATGATTCTATGATCATATATGGATTTTTAGGGAGGTGTGATTTAGGCAACTGCTTCTTGTGTATTTTGCTCAGTTTAGTAACTAAAGGAAGATACAGATTCTTGTTCAAGTGTATTTTGATGTCCGACTACAAGGTTTTGGTTTTCAATTGTTAAATGAGTTAGAAAATGAAAAATGATCTGTGTTTTTAAAATTGTAATAGCTTCATTGTGGAGATATAACTGACAATTAACTGAAGACAAATTTAATATATTTTTTTAAAAGTCTGATATTTTCCTCAAAGAACAGCCTTCAGCATCCAGTTGATGTAAACGAGCCCAAGCCTAATTGTACTGAGGTCAGTGGGGCCTATTTTTTTAAATTTTATGTAGTCAGTTTTGTATTGCATTTTTCAATAAATAGCTAGTCTTTGTCAACCTGATTTTTGATACTGGATGGCATAATTTTCAGACAAATGTTCACCATCTAAAAGGAGGATATGCATTTTGGTGCCTTTAGTTTTTGAAGAGGGAGAGTACACTTTTATTTGCTAGTGATTATTTTAGCAAAAGGTGGAGGATATTTAAAGATGGGAATAACAAAAATTCTGCTACTGCTAAGTCCCTGGTTATGCACACAAGTAGTCCAGTTGAACTCAGTGGGACTGTTCACGTACTTAAAATTAGGCCCATGCTTTAATACCTTCCTCAATCAGGGACTAAAGCAGAATTTGCAGAACTCAAATTTGAAGTTCTTACACAAAGAGAAATAATTTTGTAAAGTTTGTCCGGTAGATAATAAAGAACAGTCATTCAATGAAAGCCAAGTGCACTCCCCTAATAATAGAAAATTTCCAATTGATGTTAGTGAGAGCAGGATTGTGCCCTAATACTCGTATAAAAATAACTTACTAAACTATATCTGAGCAAAGAATTAAAACAAAGCAGCCATCTTTAAATATCTGAAAATATTCCAAAACAGATTGGAAAAAAGAGTTGAATACAGTTTTTAGCACAAGGGGTGCAAGTGTGTGTGGTTTTTTTAATCAAGATGTTATTTTTAAATAATCCTGTTTGTTTGTTTACGTGTGTGTGTGTATATATATATATATTCATTCTTACTATTTTTAAAAAATTGTTTTTTATATATATAATAATGAACTAATTTTAAAAAATAGTAAGAATGAATATCTAATAGTGCAATAAGAAAATATAGCTGGAAGAGCAGTAATGAGTCAAACACATGAGCAGCAAAATAAATGTGAAAGTGCTTTGTATGGATATGCTAAGCTATTAGGAAACATACAATGCAAACACTGTTTGTACTTTATATAATGACATTAAGTAAATTTATTAAAAGAAAATGGACATTCATGATTTCCAATATCTAATCATTTTAGAGTGCAGTCCGTACTACTGTAGCTACTTGTACAGATAAAACTCCATTAAAGGCAAATCTTTGCAAGGTCTGAAGAACTAAGTCCTTGTCAAATATTTTAGTTTTGTTTTCTGAAAAGAAACATAGTTGCAGTTATAACTCTGAAATTAAATTTCAATTACTTGAATATTTTGTGACAATTTCACAGTATACCTTAAGAATGTCTGATACTTTTGGATTTTTCTTAAAATTGTGGTTGTTCCCTTTCAAACTGTCATATTGTTGCATGCCAGAGTGCTGATCCTGTAATCTGATCCACATGGGAAGACCTTTACACCTGTGTAGAAATCCCCCTGAAGTCAAAGGGTTTCTTTACAGGGACTGAGGGCTGCCAATACAGATCAGATTTTGGATTGAAATACAGTTTGCACAAAGTAATTTCCATATTTTATCAGAAGTGCTCCAATCTCAAAAGCAGAGGTAGAGGAGTCTTCTTCCATTGCAGAGCTTCGGTGAGGCAGCGTGTAGGTTACGCAAGACTTTTTTATTTTTGAAGGTTTGATTTGAAATGTGATTTAGCCTGCATGTGGTCTTTGTTGCTGGCAGTGGGAATGAGTTTGCAATGTTCACTAAACATTACAGTTCACTATCTGTCCCTGGCTTTCAACCCAGATTCCCTCCCCCCACCCCCTGCCCCGCTTCAGTTTTGTGATTGCAAATACCTGCGAGTACATTAGTGCCATTTATTGCATGAGGGTACTTAAACAACTAAATTACATTCATTGCACCAATAAATATTTGCAGGTGAAGAAAGAGGTGCTGGACTTCAAAAGTTAGGTCTTCTTTCCTTGGCAATGCTGTAGAAATATGGGATGCGGTCAAGCAAAGCTGTATGTGGTGGTTTGTGCACTGCCCGCTATATCATAGTGAATGTTCTCATTCCTCACCTGTGTGAATGCAATTCTCTGATCTCCCCATTCTCTGAATCCACCCACCTTGCAAAGAAAGGAACTGAAAAGTACTGTGTTTGCTTGGATCATTTATTGATTTTTTTTTTTGTGAGGCAGATATATTGTTTTGAAAGACTGCATACATTAATCACAACTCAAGTCCTAATTAATGTGACTTAAAGTTTATTACTTTTAAATATTAGCTTCTCAGATGGATTCATTTAGAGAGCAAAATGATTGATCTTTTTCAGTCACCATAAATGTCAACTGCAGGATTAAATGATTTAGATGGTCATGTTTATTCAACCTTAAACTCCTGTATTTAAACCCACAGGTTAAATAGCTCTTTCTTACCATTGTTTTATGTATGAATTCCCCACCCCGGCTTTTCCAAATCCCCTGTCTTATTGATGGTTGACTAACTTGGCCATAGAGTAGGCAAGTGGTTCTTTCTGGAACCGAACCAATGTGCTTTGTAGGTTAGCTACCAGAAAGTCTTAACAGTTATATGTGGCTTAGTGCTGTCCTTCTGAAATGGAGCCAAGTAATCCTCTTCCACCTTGGTCTGGCTTCCTAGAATTTGTGCCAGCTTTAAACTTGTATACAGTGTACCCTGCCACCATGCCAATCTCAGTTCCATTTAATAAACCTCATTGTGTTTCTGCCTGATTCATGTTTGTTAAACGCCAGAGCAGGACTCTCTGCAGTATCCGCGTTAGATTTGAAAGGATACTTCAGTATCACCAGTACTTTCTGGATATTTCAGTGGTCTTGAGCAATCACGTACCCTTCTGCCAGAGTTTTCTCTTCTATAAAATAAGGATAATAATACTTACCTACCTCACAGGGGTATTGTAAGGGTTAATTAGTTTGTAAAGTGCTTTGAAGATAAAAACACTAAGTGCTCAGTAATATTATCATGTTATTCTGTACTAGTAACTTTTTTTAAGCGACCATAAGAAAGTAATTGGTTTTCAGCTTGCAGATGATAAAAATCAGTTGATTTTTGAAGTTACAGTATTCTGTTAGTGATAGAGTGCTGCTAAGACAAGCATTTCACTTGTATTTGATTAGTTGTACAGCCAGTGCTAACCCTCATTCACTCAGCCGCATACATACTTTCTCTAAGGCAACAAGCTAGTTGAAATTAGCTTCTTATGCGTGATGACCCATGGAAGATCTGTGGATCTCCTGTCTCTGCAGCCATATAGGGTAATAGTGATTCTTTGGAGGGACATCAACTCTTTCTTTATTGGCTGGAGAATGCCTGATTAGGCATTTTGTGCAGCCTAGGTCTACAGACAAGAATCCTAGACTTCAACTGGCCCTATTGTAGTATAAGGTAGTCAGGATCTTGATCGTAAGGGCAGGGACTTCTCTGAATATGGATAGGAAATCTCCACAAAGACTTCCTGCTTGACTCAAGGTGAAGTACTGTAGAGTAGAAGAACCACTCTTGCTGTTATGGTCTTGTCTGGTTGACAGGTGTATATCTCTTTAATTAACGTTCATTCTTTCTTAGTAATGTTGAAACCAATAGACAGCATACATAGTTATCCAAGGTTTACCTCAAGAGTGAGACATGGAATATGAGTAAGGGACTAGCACATGGGACTGGGAGTCAGGTTTCTAGTTCCAGCTATTTCATTGTAAATTCTAATGAGTTTATTGGATTGAAGGTGCCATAATATTACTTATTTTATTAAAACCTCAGAAAGAGATAGTGGAGTGAAGCCAACAGAGCATGTCTTTCCCAACCCCCAGGCCATGGAAACGTCTCCATGCTGGCTTCATGGAATTGAGGTTCCACAGGCCTGGCTGCTGTACATGGCCTCTTCTCACTAAACATGGTGGCAAATGCAAAGTAAGTAATGGTCTCAAGTTGCAGTGGGGGAGCTTTAGATTAGATATTAGGAAAAACTTTTTCACTAGGAGGGTGGTGAAGCACTGGAATGCATTACCTAGGGAGTTGGTGGAATCTCCTTCTTATGAGGTTTTTAAGGTCAGGCTTGACAAAGCCCTGGCTGGGATGATTTAGTTGGGGATTGGTCCTGCTTTGAGCAGGGGGTTGGACTAGATGACCTCCTGAGGTCCCTTCCAAACCTGCTATTCTATGATTCTCTGGGCTTTCACCTCTTCTGGTGCATCACTTGTTCATACTCTTCGAGGTTTACATCCCTCCCACTGCCTTCTGCTTACCCATAACCCTGCATAATCACCTCATGCATGTGCGCATGCGTGCAGGCACACCTTAGATAAAGCAAACATAGCATGGGTTGGTAGGAGGGAAAAAGGTTAGGCTAGTGAGTGAGTTCATCTGACATTTGTCCTTGCTGAAAAGTGATGAATCACTAGGATGAATCAGTGAAGAGCTTCCAAGATGTAAATTTAAACTTAATTAATTAAAAGGTCCCAAATTGAATGAAGTTCCCAGACAGAAATATTTGCTGAAATTAGAATGAAAGTTGTAAACATATCAATGACTTTAAGGAAAATACATAATGTAATATTTGGTCTTGGGCAGGAGGGGGCATTCAAAATGAAGATCACATTTGGGAAGATTAAAAGAAATCTGAAATCAAGAAATTGTCAAGCTCGGAAATCTCATATAGTCCCATCTCTGGCCTTACGTACAGAGTTCAGTTAGGTGAACTCTCTCCAGAGCTGTTTTTGCAAAACAGCCCTCATGAGTTCTCCCATAGAAATAAAAAGAGAACACATTTGTGCTGGTAAGGGATCATCTGCAAAAGTGTGTGTGTGTGTATATATATATGCAGAACATTAAGAGGAACAAATTTTGCCCTTCTGAAGTCTGGTGCCATGAACCTGCACACAGTTGTTTGTTTGGCATGGTTTGAGTGACTGTTTTTAAACAGATGTCTGGCAATTCACAGCTAATCAGACTATGGCTATTGGTTCACAGAAGAAAACCTAGTTAAGGATTTATTACTTTATGAATGATGGCACTGCACTTTGCCTGCTTGGAAAAATAACTATGTTAGTCTAGCAATATATGGAAAGAAGCAGAAGATAAAGACTGTACTCTGTTTTGGTTCAAGGGGAGGGTAGCCAAGACTCTGCCCTTCACTTCTGCTAATGGGGTTTGGGAGAGGGAAAGATTGTAAGAGACTTTTTAGGAAGAAAATGAGAAAGGAAAGATTGTAATGGAAGAGATAGAGACTTTGCAGAAATGAGAGAAGAGATTGAGGGCAGCGGGGAATGAGAAGAGGAAGTAAAGTGTGAGGTAAAATGGGGTGAACACAGTGGAAAGAGAGAGGTTGAAAGGGAAAGATTGAGACCTTGGGGAAGAGTGACGAGGAGGAAGGATGTGATTAGCAAGGAGAGAGATATAGGAAAAAACGTAAGAGAAGAGAAATCAAGACACAGGTGAAGGGGGAAGAGAAACGTGATTTAGAAAAAAGGGTATGTTTCACAAAGGACTAGGAGGAGAAATCCAGAATGAAGGAACATACATATGCATAATATTAAATCAGAGAAATGATGTGTTAACATAGGTATTGCCTATTACTTAGTTGTTAGTCTTCTTCAAGAGACAACAAGGTTTCTTGCCCGGTGGCAAGCAACACTGCAGGTGTAGCTTTGCAAAGTCCTATCATTCAGTAAACATGTTGTGGAAGCTACATGACAAAAGGGGCAGGTATCATGCCGATTGTTCAGTGTCTCCTTTCTCTCCCCTGTAGGTAATATTGCCTAAGCTTAATGCTCTGAACCCTAAAGGTAAACATTGCATACTCATCCTTCGGATTCTAGACAAGAGCTCAGTAAGCTCTGCTCATGTCTTTTTTTTCTTCTTGTTTCTGCCTTTTGGCCTTTTCTGTCTTGCTCCTGTTTCTGCTCCTTGCCCCTTTCTGTCTCTGTAGTTTCTCAGATGTGACTCTTAGCCCTGCTTCAGCCTGGACACCAAACTACCTTTGCAGATGGGATGTCTCTCAGTCCCCACCCATATCTTGCAACTGCATAAGAATCCCTTGGATTCTGATGCTGTATGCCCTGAGAAACTGACCAGGACTGACAATGAGGAAAGGAGACATACAGTTCCCCATTTTGGACGCAGGTCACTCGGGACTCTCTGTAAACTACGAGTCCCAGTCTGGCCCTGCTTTGCAGGGCCCAAAAAGACTACATCACATCATAACGCTTCCTTTAGTGATTCTCATCCATCCAATGTCCTGACAGTTGGATGGCACACAGCATGATTATCCTTTTACTATGAAGAATCTGTTCTTGTCCTTGTTTTGCACACAGTTTTAATTTAGCTGTCATGACTTTAGGAATACACAAAATGTTCGACATATGCTAACCATTTTCCAGTTAATACAGTTGTTTCATCATCACAATCAGAGTAGCCTGCTGATCACATAGAATTCCACCCTCTGTAGGTTTGACAGATTCTGAACAAAGAATGGCTTTGCAGTGTTTCAAAGGGGTAGTGTCACTCTGTATCTGGCTCCTGCTAAGTAGAGTTTTATGAAAAATCTGTGTAGTATCTACAGTATCTTCAGGAGACCTATTCAGGATGACACACAGGTGATGAGCTGTGACTTTTAATTTTTTTTTGTGCCCTTTACACATTTGAGCATGAATACAAAAATTAAAAATAACTGGGCTGAATCTGAATTAATTCAAATAATCCCTCATCTGGCA